>NC_059072.1:229648133-230273133 GCF_020497125.1 Mauremys mutica
GTGTGTCTAGGCCGGGGGGTGGGGTGGGTTGGTTATATAGAGCTGAGATTTTGTTCAGAGTACTTTTGTTTGGCTGTTTTTCTCCCCCCATGCAGATATTGGGGATTACTTTTCTCTGCACCTTATACTAGTTCATACCCTTTATTCCAACCTTGGTGATGGGGGATTTGGCTTGGATGGATTAGTTTAGGGCTGGCTTTAGGCCAATTCCCCCGAATCGGGCCCTGCACCTAAGAGGGCTCCGCTCCCTGGGCCGGAGCGCTGGGTGAAGTGTTGCAAGCCCTGTGGCCCCGCTACCCTGGCCAGAGCACTGGGCGGAGCGCTGCAAGCCTGTGGCCCCGCTCCTCCCGCTGGAGTGCAGCAAGCCCCGTGGCCCCGCTACCCCGGCCAGAGCCCAGCAATCCCATGGCCCCGCTACCCCAGCTGGAGCCCAGCAACCCCGTAGCCCCGCTACCCCGGCCGGAGCCCAGCAACCCCGCGACCCGCTTCCCCAGTGGAGCGCAGCAAGCCCCACAGCCCCACTCCGGAGCGCCGGCCCGAGCGCTGCAAGTCCCGTGGCTCCACTCCCCCGTCCGGAGTGCAACAAGCCCCGCCGCCCCCTTCCCCCGACCAGAGAGTGAGTAGACAGCTCTAAGCATGCGAACCTGCTCCCCCAGCCGCAGTGCGGCAATCCGAAGTGCCACCGAAGACTCTGAGCACCACCCGCTGAGTACAAGCACCACAAATCGGGCCCCGCACTTGCTAAAGCTGGCCCTGGATTAGCTGACATCCCTCCTATGTAGGTGTTCACTGGGCAGAGGAGCTTTCACCTCTCTCCTTACTAAGAAAAACTTTGATACCTATTCTGAGATATAACATCTAGAGGGTGGACCTTATCCTCTGTTATTGTTAAATGAAAGATTGGTTCTATCTAAAACACTTATATGCCCCCTATTACTGTAGCATCTGAGAGTCTCACAACCTTTAATGTATTTAACCTCACAACGCCTCTGTGACGTGAGGCAGTGCTATTATCCCCATTTTACAGACGAGGAACTGAGTCACAGAAAAACAATGTCTTTTCTAACATTACAGAGGAAGCCTAGTGGGAGAGGGAATTGAACCCAGGACTCCCAAATCTTAGGCTAGAGCTCTAACCACCAGGCCACCCTTCCTAGTTGATAAAACACTGGCCCTCCATGATGTGACAAAGGATGAAATCCTGACTTCACACATATGGCAGAGATTTGGTGGGATGACAACACAGGACCAACTTTGGCTAACTGATACCAGATGGGTATGTGGTAGAACATAAACTCAAGGGAATAATTAAGGAGGATGCCATGGCTCAACTGTTTACATCTGACCAAAAGCGCAGGAAAGCCACTGCCCCAAAATTACACCCGATAGTGCTTCTCCATGTGATTTGCAAGTCCCAGGAAAGCGATGGAAACAGATCTGGTGATATAGATCACTCACTGATACAGCAGAAGTTCCTGTACAAGCTGAGGAAGTTCCTATTTATGGCATCAGAGGCACTGAGGGAGACCGTGCCTAAGGAGTTTTAAAATCCACACAGATAACAAGTCTTCCAAATCAGCTCAGGACTTCATGGCTGCCATGACAATCCTAGGATTATCCCATGTCATTGTATGCTCCACCCACACTGAATCTGACCACACTCTGAATCTGTTTGGGTTAGAAACATACATTGACATGCTTCTTCTGATTTGAGCTCAGAGCCCCTCTCTCCTGTTGGGGTGGGGGATCTGCTTTCATGGTCTGCCCCTAGAGGTTAATGAGACCTGAGCATTCTAGAGAGTTCTAGAGGAGAAGACTTTCTTGCTCACAGAACACTCTCAGTAGGTTAGCAGAACTTTATTATAGTCTTTGAAGACATTGGGGGTGATGGGGGATGAAGGGTGATGGGGGGTGAAGTTTCTTTTAGGAATTTGAGGGGTAGGAAGAAGTGGATATTTTCCCCTTTGTGTCTGCTGCCTAGTGGTTGTATATCTGGGGAGGGGTATGCTGTTTTGAATTTATGATTTTTGAATTGCATTTTTAATGATGGCAAGGATATCTAGAATCTGGGACAGGTTCTCTTTTCTGTATGTTTCTTTAAATAGTAGCAACAGAAAAAAAATCAGCAATTACAAATAAAATAATTAAATGTGTAACATGGAGAGTAGAGGAAAAGGTAGAGAGATCACATCAGCTCCCCTTTAACACATTGCTATTAGTTTGAATTTGTCCCTTTTTCAAAAGCCCCAAAGTGGCTACATTTTCTTTTTCAATGAACTGTCCCACATAGACAAAAGCAGTTTCTCTGGGAGGTACTTAGTGATGCATTCAGGTTTTATGAGGCTGCAGCTGCAGGTATAAAGCAAACCAGTGCCAATATAAATAAATCAAAATCTCAGATGTTATTTTTCTTTCCTTTGGATAATAGTTCCAGGCTCATTTGCCATACATCTGCATGTCATGACTTTCTTAATGTGCTGCTTAGCAAGCCTTCCCCCTGGAGGATGGTGCTATAAAGAACGTACTGTATAATTTAGCTGATATGGTTCGCTGAGTCTTTACTCAGAACACAGCAAGAAAAATTAACAGGAAACCCCCATTCCCAACAAATTTCCTCTCAACAATCAGTAACACAAAACTCCAGCCTTTTAATAAAGAGCCTATGTAGGTTTTTCAAGTCAAGTCTGACTGCCCGGCAAACCTGAACATCTGCTTTCAGTTTCTGCTTTGAAGTCTTCCTATTGAAATGAAAAATTCTTATAGCTCAACCTAATAACCTTTATGGTGCCAGAAAACCAACCCTCCTTCTATTTACAGAAGAAAATAAGGGCAAGGAAACCAACCTACAGATGTGATAAAAATATGGGGACAAAGGTGCATGGTCCACGCACCTTTTTGGTTTGTAATATTATGAAAAGCTGCATATTCTCATTTTAGAATCACGGGTGAATGGAGATTGGGCTGGGGGCAGCTTTTTGGAGACATCACTAATCCTTTTTCCAATCTGATTCCTATCTTAAAGTAGCCTAAGGTGCTAAATTTAAGTCTTCTTAAGTCTGGATGTCAGCAACAGCTGAAGGGGGTCCTTCCCCATATTCATCTGGAAAATCTTATAGTCCCACAACATGTTCTGTAGAATCTACTGTCATCAGAGTTTGCTAACTTCCACATATGGACATCACAGGAAGGAACAGCCTGAGCCTCCATGAGAACGTGGAATGCAGTGGAGAAAACCAAAGGCCAAACTGCTTAAGACTAAGGCTGTGAGGCTGGAATTTTTGAGAAAAACCCTCAATATATAATCCTATATTTATTGAACACAAACCTTCATGCACTTATCAACAACTTTGATCTATTTCTCTCCTGCCATTCTTTATAAACCTCATATCTGGTAGCATATAGATTAGTACCTGTCAGTCATTCTTTTACATTTTGTGTTTATAAATGCCCATATGAAAATGCATCAGCTTTCAAAGGTACTTTAATTCACAGAGAATTAAAACAAAAGAGCTGTGCAAGCAACAATGCCAGTGGAGGCTAAGGGCTAAAAGTGAGTTTTTTCTGTAAACACGTTCTGTGCAAGATTAGGAAACCAAGGAATTGGTGACTAATGCCTGAGTTAAGCAGGTTGAGTTGGAAAGAACATAGAACAATTGCTAGACCCCAGCTTTTCATGTGCTGTGCTATACAAAGAGTGATGTTGTTCCTGAGAGCAAAAACAAAATGATGGATCTGTATGTTCCTTTCTCTCACACGTGCCTCTGTAAACATGGCTGGGAATTGGTACATAAGAACCAACTGTTCCCAACAGAGAAGAGTGAGTGCTGTCAACTCCTATATGCTGTACATTGCTTCCTCTTTGACACCTAGCCTCGTGTTAGGATGATCACTTGCCAGGTTTTCTAAGAGGTTAGTTTATAAAACACGTTTCTAACTTCTGTATATAAAAGTGAAAGAGTATGCACGTGTGTGTGTGTATATCTATATCTCAATTTCCTAACCTTATGGAAAATGTCTATAGAACTTAGTGGGGATGCAACCAGTAGGATTCCAGAGTAATAACTCTGGATATCTATTGCATGTAGTAGAAAATTCTTCTGTTTCGACAGAATTTTGAAACTATCCTATACATTAAAAAAAATTACATAGGTTGGTTTACAAATCCTACAGAAAGACTACCACTCTTCTTAAGGAATTACTGCAAAATAGTCTGACAATGCACAAAAAACTTGATATCATTTCCAAAACTCCCATTAAGACATTTCAAGAGTTGATCCAGGAGCAAGTTCATTTAATTTTTAAGATATATGCAATTTTAAGTGAAAAAAAGATGTTGACAACATTGATGAAAAGATGGTAGAGGGATTTGGCCAAATAAACTGATCTGTATGAATGGGTCTTTTCAGTGTGTGTAGCACATGGAAAAAAAATGTATAAATTACTGTACTGATAACTGGAGTCAGAGGCTAAGATACACAATATTTTTGCTACCAGGGAGGTGCTTTCTTGAAGGTGGTTGTGGGTAAAGGGGTACATATTGCACATGTGGTTGTGTCCAGGAACTAGGCAGTTTGGGGAAAAAGTTGCTAGAGAGTTTCATTTTATGACAAAATGCCAGCATTCTAAAGATCCCTTGACCTGCTTACTTAATGCTCCAGTAAAGAACCTTCATTTTAAACAGAACTGCAAATTATTTTTTTTATATTGTTAACAGCTAGACTGTTTTGGACATTAATGGAAAAATGTCCCTTCCTCCTATGGAATTGTGATATAGTAAAATATGGATTGTCCTGGTAATGGAAGAGCTTTCACACACAAGAAAAAAGTGCCAAAATGAGGACAGATACTTAGGAATTTGGTCACTCTCTCTTGTGTATTCAGAAGAGGGCACCCAGCCAGCACGCCAGAATCTTTAGCCAAGTTCTCTGAATATTAACCTGATCCTGAATAAATAAATAATGTAGTATGTTAATTGTAACTTTGCCTTAATAAAAAGTTTCAAAATAAATAAATTCCCATTAAAAATCTCACCACCTTGGGTAGGGAAAGAGTGAGACTTAGGCCTGGTCTACACTGGTGGTGGTGGTGGGGAAAAATTGATCTAAAATACGCAACTTCAGCTACGAGAAGAGTGTAGCTGAAATCAACGCATCTTAGATCGACTTAGAAACACTTACTTCGCGTCCTTGTGGCGTGGGATCAACGGCCGCCGCTCCCCTGTCAACTTTGCTTCTGCCTCTCACCAAGCTCGAGTTCAGCAGTCGACAAGAGAGCGATTGGGGATCGATTTATCACGTCTACACTACACACGATAAATTGATCCCCGATAGATCGATTGCTACCCGCTGATCCGGCGGGTAGTGTAGACGTATCCTTAGAGAAACTGCGGAATTTCCACAATACTGGATTACGCTTGCCTAAAGCAAGCAGCAAGACTTTCAGCAGGCAATACCTGAGACAGCAAATGGATCAGTTATTGAATAAAGGATGGTAGCAGTACTGGGCGACATTTTAAACAGAATTATAAGAGTCTCATAGTGACAGGGTTAGAACAGCTTTTTAAGCTTCTGGAAATCCTGTGATGTCAACCTATGCTTTGTTGAGGATTTGTGGGTTAGTAGGAAAACAGTGCCAGACTTAGGTTTTTCATGTTCTGAGATGAACAAAATCACCTTGAACAGTGTGATATGCTAGACAGAGGGGACACAAGGACAGTTGTGTTCATATGCTGCTATTTAGCAACCTAACAAAGAACAACAAGACAAGAATGCAGAGGTCTCCAGCTGGGTAATATAAATAAAGTACCATTGCATGACAGAATGCTGGATGAAACTTCTAGTTTCAAAGTTAGCACTGCCTTTTCCTTGCTCCTTTAATAACTTCGTACAAAGAGTGAATTAAAAGAAGCAGTTCCTGTTTTCCCAGGAATCCATATTGCCTATGTAAAAACTTTTGGGATTCTATTATCAAATAAAAGGCTGAAACACACACATAAGTGTGTGATGGAAGAAATTTACTTAGTCAATACACAATCAGAAGTCAGGAGAAACAGAGGCCTGACAAAGGCTGTGGACTGGAATAAGATGAAGGCCAGATGTGAGAATGGTTAACACCCCTTTAGGGTTACAATTTTTGTAGGTTCTCAGAGGTAGTTCAGAAACACACTTCAACATGCCATTCAAATCTACAAACAGAGGCAAAAGTAAG
Organism: Mauremys mutica; assembly: GCF_020497125.1. NCBI lineage: Eukaryota > Metazoa > Chordata > Testudines > Geoemydidae > Mauremys > Mauremys mutica. The sequence continues at coordinate 229,654,341 of NC_059072.1, forward strand.
CCTGAAATACCACAGATAGTATCATGGAATCATAGAATATCAGGGTTGGAAGAGACCTCATAAGGTCATCTAGTCCAACCCCCAGCTCAAAGCAGGACCAACCCCATCTAAATCATCCCAGCCAGGGCTTTGTCATGCAGTATTTGTCAGGCATACATGCAGTATTCTGTATGACGTTCCTGGGAGTAGCCATTTTCCATTCTATATATAGATTAAAAAACACCAACCCATATCTGGATTTTACATTTATTAACCTCTGTAATTATTCAGTGATGTTAAGAGGTTTAGCCACAAGATTCTCATTACAAGCAATGAGAGCTATCTGGCTAACCTCTCACATAACACTTTGATTTATCATGGATTAGTAAAATCTAATGCCATTGCAATGGAAAATCATTCATAGTATCCTGTAGAAAACTGTTATCCAGACCTAGTGATTCCTCTCCCAAATATGGTATAGTTTTAGGATTAATCATGCAAGATACCAAGTACCCTAAGCTACCAGGGTGAAATCCTGACTCTGATGAAGCCAATGGCAAAACTCCCATTGACTTCAATAAGTCCAGGATTTCAGTCCCATTGCCTTTTGAACTGGGAGCACTTAGCTGCTCAGTATAAGTCTGTATGTCTATTTTGCTGTCAGCTGCTACACACGTCTCTTTTAACACCAATGCTGTCCAGGTTTGCCCTCCCACTGAGTACGTTTTAGATTATTTTCTCTACCTAGACTTGTATACATTTTCCCAATTAAACTCTCATTTTATTCCTTTCTGTCCATATTTCTAATTTCTCTATTTATCTGTATTATTTCTCTGTTCTCTCTGGAGTTCATACCTCCTAATTCACCATCATTTGCAAATTTTAATAATGTGCTACTTTTTTTCCTCTTCTGGATAATTAAACTTTAGTAAGTTAGGACAGAATACTAGAAACGGTATTGTAGTGAACAGTCCTAGACTAGCAGAGAGACAGAGTAGATGGTCTAACAGGATTTTTCAGTCTTCTATAGGACTAGCCCTTGTAGAATGTGCAATAACCACCGCATATGCTCAAAAATTCTTCCTTTGTTCTCATTCAAGTAACTTGTAAAATGTAACAGGGTGATGCATATTCATCTTTGTAATATTTTTGTGTAAGTAAAAATAACTCATGCATAGATTTGGTCAGAAAATAGGGTTCCCCTGATGAAAGATTTCAGCTTTTCCTAGAAAAATTGAAAACCTTTGAAAATTTCTGTAGCAATCAAAATGAAACATTTTGACATTTCTGCATGTATTTTTGTTTTGTTTTGTTTGTGGACCCAAATAGAAACATTTTGTTTCAGTTTGGTTGACATTAGACTGTATTGTAATGCAAACTAAGGCTCCCATGATGCTCTACAGTATCCCCTCTTGCTGAACCACTGGGGTGCATCAAGGGTGTTGCAGTCTGGTTGGGGAGCCCTGCCTGTAGGGGAGAATATGGGCATGAGGCACCTGAACAACTCCTCCCATGAGAGACTGAACTTCCAAATCTAAATTTTCAGATTTTGGTCAAAGAATTTTTGGGCTTTTTTTTTTAAAAAATGAAAAGTCAATATTTTCCACAGAACATAGATACTTCTCATGAAAAATTTAATTCAGTCAAAAATCCAATTTTCCATTAAAATATGATTTCTATGGAAAATTTTCAACTAGCCATATTTATGCAAAAGTATCAATTTCACTTTTGTCTTGTATTTAAAGTTCTATAAAGGTGCCCGGTGCTACCATGATAAGTACTAGGGACCATTAAAAGTGTATGGAAAACTCCCCTCTAGGGTTGCCATATCTTGCGTTTCACAGGATTGTCCCAGTTTTGAGCAAGCTAGGTTGTCACCGTATTTGCACTGCATTTTGATGTTACACTTAGAAGATGTTGCATCATCATAATTTGTCCCAAAGGACAAACTTGTAAAACTGTCAACTCAAAGTAGAATTCAGTATATTTTGCTACAAGTTCTGGCAGTATACTTTTTTTCTCTCTCACACACACTCACTCTTTTGGCATGTCAGAGTCATGCTCTTAAACCGAACTATGTACAAAATCTGACCAAAATTAGATATTTTTGCTTGATCCTGGGTAAATCAGTTTGTTGTGCTCCAAATTTCTGAATCTTTAGCTGCCATGCAAGTCAGATTTACCTGATGGAAAGGTATGTAAAACAGTGGTGACAAAGCAGGGATAATATTAACACTGTAATCTTAACACCCTTTCAATGTTGACTACATTCTTGTCATTGGCAACTTTGAAGGTGTAGTTAGTATATAGTGTTCACTGAACTTGAAAACTGTTCTCCATGGCCATATACCTTTGCACTAGCATTAAAGACAATGGGCCAAATTCAGCCCTGAAATAGTAGTGTGCTTATTGACTTCACTCATGTTGGGTCTGAATTGAGCCTTACAGATTCAGTATTGATGCAAAAAAAGGATTCTGCATAAATTGTACAGCATCTAGAACATGATGGGTGCTAGTCAGCTTTTTAAGGCATCATTGCAAGGGTTGAGATACCACAGTAACAGGAATAAGAACCTGTATAGAATATAACGTCACAGCACATTTTGGCGGTGCTAGTGTAATATAAATAAATAATAGAATTACATAGAATCATAGAAATGCAGGGCTAGAAGGGACTTTGAGAGGTCCAGCTGAGGGAGGTCCATACCCAATTACCTAAAGTTTAAGAGGATTAATGGAGCAGGACCCATGGAAAGGGCTACTGTGACATACAAAGTAGATAAGAGCTTATCAGAATATTTTCACAACATTCTTCCTCTGATGAATGGCAACATTTTCAGATCTCCCCTGAGGAAGATTTATTGAATTAAGTTGTAGGAGAAATCTTCCCCAGAAAATAAAATAGTGCACTTAAATAGGTTGCTCTTGTCTTTATGCTTAATTTTTTCTTTTTTGGAGGGTCATTTTCATTTAGGACTTGGCATACACATCTCTGTGGACAGAGAAGACATAAGACAAAACTATAAACAAAAACATTTTAGCATGAAAAGCAAGCCCTGTTCCCTCCATACCCATTTTACCTGAGCTTATTTGCAATTCTTTTAGAAAGGTCTGAATAATTCAAGAGGCCAAACCTTTGAGGAAAAACTGCAGCAGATTTCTTTAGAGAGAGAAGATAGATAAGACCACATTCTGCTCACCATTACACCAGTGGGATTCCACCGGTGCAACAGAACATAACTTGGCCAAAAGAATACTTCTATTATATATGCAATAAGAGATTACTCTTATAATATGTGTGTGACTTCAGTGGAAGTTTTGTCTGGCTAAGGAATAAAGGACTGGGTTCTAATAATCATCCCGTAGTTACCTGAGAAGAGTAAAAGCAATGCACCTCCAGGGATCAGCAGTTACTTACCAGAACATTCAAATCCACTACCTCTGTAGCCCTGTTTACATTTGCACTTGAAGGATCCCTGAGTATTGAGGCACCCTGCATGGACGTTACACTTGTGTGTACTTGCAGCACATTCATTTATATCTAGAAAAAGGATACTTCAGTGAAAATATCATTCAGTCATCTGTTTTCAGACAATTTAAGCACCAGCATCAGAACAAGAATGTCCTGAACCCACCACTAACGGAAGAATCCGCTCTGGGTATGGACTCTTGCTTCTTTCTCAAGCCCACAACTTTTGGCCTCAGTTTCTGAGCATGACTTTTAATAATTTTAGGGCCTGCTCCTGGTCCTAGTGAAGTCAATGGAAGTTTTGCTTATAACTTCAATGAGAGCAGGATTGGGCCCTGAGACTGTAAATGTTGCTCTCCTAACAAAATGCAAAGGGCCCATGAGAATAACCATGACTGTGATGAAATGCAGTCATTTTGGCCCTGGTTCTGCCCTCCTTGCATGGAATAGCACCTCACTCCAAGAACAATCCATTGCAAGTCAGGGTGGCAGAACTGTGCCTGTAGATTGTAAGATCCCTAGGGCAGGGGGTTCTTGTATTTGTTTGAGAAGTGCCAGGCACGTACAGGATGCTGTTGGAAAAATAATTGATATATTCAGTAAACCATTATGTTAAATTGACATCAGAACATTTTAAACAGTGGCAGTAACTGATCTAATTGTTTTGTTCCATTTGATTTTGCTACTGAATGGCACAAGAGCTTTTCTGGTTTCTCCCACATGAGGGAGCTAAGTTCTTACAAAGTTAAAGTTTTGCACCCATTCATATGTTACCCACCCATGATTCACACCCAGCAGGTCAAAGGTACAGATGCAAAGCATGGCTCAGCGTGGACAAACATGTAACAGAGAACTCTGCATCAAACGGCTGATGTATTTGTCAATAAGATTCAGACCTGCAAGCTTTAGGCCAGGTCTCACCATTTTGCCTATGCACATACATACATACATACATACATAAGGAGATGGGGGGAAGAATATCATTTTCAGTTTTAAGGCTCCTGGGATTTGAGTACAACAGGAAACCAAGACTCCACTCCAAAATCTGCCTTAAAAAAAAACCTCTCAAAAAACCAAGAGGACATTAGTTCTCTTTTGTATGTGCGCAGTGTAATTCCAATTCTCTCAGGCCCTTACGACTGTACCATTAGAGCAACATTTTTCAATGTCTGCCACATCAACTACAAATTTGGTCTTACGCAATATGTGAGGCCTCTAGTTAATGGACTGCAACAGGGGACTAGGGAGGTTTGACATTTGTTTTTGCATCTGTGTATGTTAAGAAGACTTAAGAGTATTTTCATCTGTATTTGTCTCTGTGTCTGAAAGATCAGAGATGTAACACAGTTCTTCAAAGTAATTAAAACCTGCTTTTTCCAGCCAGTTATTTTTTCTTATTTGAGCTGGACAAACAAACATCTCTTTCCATTGTGTTACAACTTAATGAAAGGATAGGAACACCTCACTATGCTGATCAGAGCCAAAAAAACCTTAATTTACCCCTTTTGGTTTTAATCCAAACAAGTGACCTTTCAATTAGCAGCCTTAAATCAAAACTGAGCATTCCCTTGTTGCAGACTTGATTACAAATAATTGTACATCTTGTGTGAAATTTCCTAGAGAGGTCTTGGCAAGAGAAGGCAATATAAATTGCAGTTGCCTTTGTAAATTTTCATTGATATCATTATATATAGTTTTTCAGTCACCAGGCTGCAGAGATTAGTCAGTGTCCCAAGGAGGGTTCTAAATGATATTTTACATCTGGTTCTGAGCTGCACTCTCAAGCAGAAGCCAATATTCATGCTTAAAGCAAAATCCACTGATCACCAGGCAATAACATGAAAGATACATTGAGGAAAGGGAAGAGACAAACCAACCTAGTGCCTAAATCTTACCTACACAGTCATAATGGCCTCTGACATATTTCAGTTCATAACCAATCTGACACTTGCAATAGTAGCTTCCAAATGTGTTGACACATCTGCGGTTATAAGAGCAAATAGCTTTGCCAGTGGAGCACTCGTCAATATCTAAGGCAAGGAAAATGGAAATTGGTAAGATTAAGCAGAAGCAAATGCAGTGCTAGTTGTCACTTGCAAGGTGTGCTTTGGTCATGGTTGTCACTGGAACCACACATTTCAAAATGTCCATGTTATAAAACATGTCCTGTGACTTTTATATTTGGGGATTGTTTTGCGTATGATTAGGTGATATGATGGTAACAGTAAAGCCAAGTTCACTCAAAACCTTGAGCACTGCCAACTTAAAAATTAGGTTGTGTGAAAGGCTGGGAGACAGCAGGAACCATTAAAGGTAATGGTTTGTCATATGGTCATGGAATATGCGTGGGGGAGGGGAGTACTTCACAGATTGTGATTTCTCGGGATGGGGGAGGGGGCAGTTGGGAAGAAACAGCAGAGGACTCTTAAGGTAAGGCCTTTTGCAGAGGTGGGAAAGCATCAGTAAAGAAAAACAGCAGTTTTCTCTCCTGATTTCCTGCACTGCTGCTTGCAGGGGTAAATCCTTTGGCTCTGGCAGAAAAGCATGAAATTATGGGTAGAACTCAGGCTGGAAGTCGTGAGTCCTGGGGGTAGCAGACAGCTGTCAGGGGCATGAGACCACCCTGCCCTTCCTGATAAATGGGAAAGGGGTCCTGGTAAGGAAAATGCCTGAGAACCACTGTTTGAAAGGTTCTTCAATGATCTGGAGTGGCTATACATTAAATTGGTTTTAATTTTTCTTATTGCAAAATGAAGTAACATTTTCATTAAAATAATGCAACTGGTGACATATGGCATTTAAAAATTGATGGTATTTGCCTTCCCTCTCCCTCCTGCAACCCCACATGACCAAACTGTGACATTAGATAGAATTTGCCATGACAAACCACTATCCTTAACTACAGTAACTTCTCGCTTAACATTGTAGTTATGTTCCTGAAAAATGCAACTTTAAGCGAAACAATGTTAAGTGAATCCAATTTCCCTATAAGAATTAATGTAAATGGGGAGGTTAGGTTCCAGGGAAAAAATTTTCACCAGACAAAAGACATATTTTTACACACACACACACACACACACACACACACACACACACACACACACACACACACACACAAAGTTTTAAACAAACAATTTAATACTGTACACAACAATGATGATTGTGAAGCTTGGTTGAGGTGGTGGAGTCAGAGGGTGGGATATTTCCCAGGAAATGCTTTACTGCTAAATGCTGAACTAGCACTTGGCCGAGCCCTCAAGTGTTAACACATTATTGTTAATGTAGCCTCACACTCTACAAAGCAGCAGGAATGGAGGGAGGAGACACAGCATGGTAGAGAGAGAGACAGAGACACATTACCCCTATAAGTACGCTGACCCCACTCTAAGTACATTGCCTTTTTAAGTAGGTCAGCAAGTTGAGACAGCAGCTTCTGCCAGCAAGCTCTCTCCATCCTGAGCTCTGTTGTTTCCCTTCCCTGCTCTATGGAGATGGGATACAGGAGCAGGGGGAGGGGGACACCCTGACATTACCCCTCCCTTCCCCCCTCCCCTCCCCGCACAGCAAGCAGAGGCTCCGGGGAGCAGCTCCAAGGCAGAGGGCAGGAGAAGCACATGGCAGTGGGGGGAGGGACACCTGAACTGCCAGCAATTGATAACCTGCTGGGCGGCTGCCACACAGGGAACTTAGGGGAGCTGATAGGGGGGTTGCTAGCCCACCCTGGATCCAAGACCCCACCAGTTAGCTCCAACAGGTTGCTCTTTCTGCAAGCAGTGGACAAAGCAGGAGGCTGCCAAACAACATTATAAGGGAGCATTGTGCAACTTTAAACGAGCATGTTCTCGAAGTGATCAGCAATGTAACAACGAAACAAGGTTAATCAGGACAACGTTAAGTGAGGCATTACTGTATTATTATTACTTATATAGCATTGTGAAGTGGTATATTAAATGTATTTGACACCACAGTCCAATATCCAAACCTGATGGTGTAGGCCAGGGATCATCAACCTTTAGCACGTGGCCATCGGGGAAATACGCTGATGGGCCGGGACGGTTTGTTTAGCTGCAGCATCCACAGGTTCGGCCAATCGCAGCTCCCACTGGCTGCGATTTGCTGTTCCCTTGGCCTGCGCCGCTTCCTACGGCCCCCATTGGCCTGGAACGGCGAACCTTACATTAAACTAAACATTTCCTGTTGGGCTGCTTGTCTATTGTAAGTACTTACATGATCCCTACTACTTTGGTATTGGAGTCCTACACAATATTTAATGTATTTATCCTCACAATACTCCTGTGAGGTTGGAAGTACTTTTGTCCCCATTTCACAGATGGGAAACTGAGTCAGAGAGCCACCAAACGACTTGCCCAAGGTCACACAGGAGGTTTGTGACAGAGAAAGGAATTGAATACAGATCTCTCAAGTCCCAGGCTAATACCCTAACCACTGGACCATCCTTCCTTTTCCTCATGTTTACGCCATTTCTACTGGAGCATTAGCATTTATCTAAACTCTTGTTTAGTGTTTTAAGGTAAACAATCATAATGGATGTATGAATAGCTAAAAGAAAGATTTAGGAGAAGATCTAGACTTGTCTGTTGTATTTAAACACATGCTTCCTGACTGCCTTCAAATAGCTCTTAAATAATTCAAACAAATGTTAATAATAAAACTACAATGGGAGGCTGGTTAGGGAATCCTGCTGATTCACCCCAAAACAGGACATTTCCAATCACACTCATTTCATTTTCAAGGAAAGAAACACTGTTCCCATCATGGCATGTTTATGATTTGGAAGCTGAGCCAAATGTCCAATATGGGTTCACTCTATAGCTCATGAGCGATAAAACACTCAGGTCATATGAAATTTGTGTATGGCGTGCTGTTGCAGCTGTGTGTCAAAAGGACAACTCTTATGGTAACTGTCTCTCCTTAGAAAAAGTGTGTCTAGGTTGATGTGCTTAATTGATCTCTTGCTTGAAAGGCTATGCATGTTTTTTTGCCTATATAGTTACAATTCATTTCCTGTGTGTTTGACATGTCAAACCTCTCCAAGATTCTGTAGAGTGCATTCCTATAAAATGTATTTCTCAGCAACATCTGAAATTGAATAGCTACTGTATTCCTCTGCTCCTATCAGATATTGCCTGCACAGCTGTTCTTTATAATGTGAATCCCAACCCAAACCATTTGTAGTGTGATCAGATACCATTGTGATAGGCACTGTGTACGTGCATGAAATCATCATCATCTCTGTCAGACATTTTCACAAGTAATACTGTAAGTGCAAGAGGAGGTATTTCTACTGTACCTTTGGGTGAACATCAGAAAATACAGCTTTCTTAGTTATGAGTAGAGCTATGTGAAGTTTTTTTTTTTAATGAAAAATTTATTTGACAAAATGTGCAGTTGTGGTCAACCTGAAACTATTTGGAAAATGTCACACAAATAATTTCAGCCATTCAGAAAATGGCCAGAGAAGGAGAAGAAAGAGGAGTTGGTGCTGTTGCTCATATCTCTTCCCCACCCCTCATAATCTTTAGCCCAGTGGCTAGGGCACTCAGCTGGGATTTTGGGGCACCATGTTTCAATCCCTGCCCTGCAACAAAACCAAGATAGACTCTTTCAATTCACCACAAATTCAAAAAAAAAATATTTCAGATTCAGTTCGACCTGAATTACATTTGTTTTTCAGTGTTTTGGAACTACTACCAAATGTGGGGGGGGGGGGGCGGGAAATCAATTATTGCCCAGCTCTAGTTATGAGTTTCAATCATCTAAAGTTGCCTGACTGGAATGGAGATTACACAAACTCTCTGCGCATTTTTGTGAGATACAGAACAAGTCCTGGAATGCCGAAATAGCAAAGTTTGCAGATGCCTGGTGCACCTAAATCTTTTGTGAAAGTTTGCAAATGAACTTGTGTGCCTAGTGATTTTTGTTGTGTGAAATGAACACGTACAGTGTTCTGAAAATAAGTTTATCTGATTGTGCCACTGGCTTGAGACTGACAAACCTGAAGGAGGAGTTCTTTTGCCCTCCCTTTAAGAATGGGCAACGTAAGTATGAAGTTTAAGATTTCTGCTGTGTAGCTGGTGCATGCTGTTGACTATGTTCCCTCTTAAAATGAAATAAGTATCCTTGGGGTTACCTTAAATGAAATAAAATGACCTGTGAATGTACAGATAACCTAACTGAAACAAGTGGTGATCTTCAGACAGAAACAAAGTGGAAGCCTTGCAGTCAGCTCTACATATGCTATACAACTAGCAGTGGGCCTCCAGGTCCCAACTGTGGGGTCAACTGTGGCTTTGCCATGAGCCCCAAGCAAGGGGCTGTGCATTGTTGGGAATGAGATTTCTATTTTACCTCTGCACTGTTGGTCATTCATCAGCGATGAGACTGACCTTTGGATCTTAAGCACACTACCTTTCTTTCCTATGTTCGAAAATAGTAGGGATCATTTCTTTGTCACACACTGAAAACAAGAGGCCCTAACCTTGAGCCTGCGGGGAGGGGTCAGTAGTCCAATACCAGCTGCCATACAGAGTTTTTTTAAGATTCAGGACTTCATTCTGAATGGGCTCTGCAGAAAAAATTGAGAGTAGGAATAAATAAATAAATAAATAAAATCACACCACACATACCTATACACGTCCTTCCATTTGGTCCCAACTGAAGTCCAGTTGATGGACACAAACACCGTACCTCCTCTTTGACTTCTTCGCATCCATACTGGCAGTTCACCATAGCACATGTCCTGGAATCTGAAGACAAAACACACCCTTGTTGGAATCTAGACTGGAACAAGACCAGCCCTTTTCCTAAACTAGCTCTGCATAAATGTCGTATATTCAGCTGAACAGAATAATCTCATTCATTGTTCTCAGCATCTGCTAATCGCATTGTTTAGTCACTAAAAAATAATACTCAATGGGTATGTCTGCACAGGAAAAAACCCCACTGTGGTGAGTCTCAAAGCCTGGGTCAAGTGACTCAGGCTTGCAGGGCTCCCACTGCAGGGCTAAAAATTGCAGTGTAGATGTTCCGGCTCAAAAGGTTTCAAAGCCTGAGTTCAAACCCAACCCTAAATGTCTACACTGTTCTTTTTAGCCCCACAAGCCCAAGTCACTTGATCTGGGCTCTGAGGCCGTTTTTTCCCCCTCTGTAAACATACCCAGTAGGTAAAAGAGTTACCTAGATGTCTTCCATAAGAATATAACCATGTTTTTCCTTCCCTCTTATTTTCTCTTATTCCTCCTTTCCTGCCCCAGCCCCACATTCTGCAATTTCTCACTTATCTTTTAAATTGTAAGCTGCTTGGGGCAGGAAAATTGTCTGCATAGTGTCATGCTCTACAGAAATGAACAACAATTCTACCCTGAGGAGAAAAAGCTCTCAAAAATAATGGAAAAAAGTCTAATTTAACAGTCACTACTATAAATACTTTAAAAGTATTGTTATGGGGGGGTTGAGTGAAACCTCAGTAAAGCAACAGCTGTCCTTCATTCAGGATATAACAAAAGAAGCAATTGAACTGCTTTATGGAATATGATAGCTGGAACAATACGAGTCAATGCCCAAAACACAGGCCACATGCAAGGCTGGTCAGGAATCTGAACAGTAGGGGCAGAGAGGTTTGACAAGAGCAGAATATAAATACATGGGGACAGGGTATTGTTTGATGGAGCTCTGTGTATACAAGAGAGAAGTACTAGAAACATCACACAAGGAAATGTCAGAGACAGCAAGAGAAGCTGTGATGTGTTTCCCTCCTCATCCCTGACACACACCATGAAAGGGTTAGGCCTTATTTCTTTTGTTAAAACTCTTCATACACTTTACATCAAAAAGAAAACTTGAGCCACACACCTGCATGCAGGCACTTACTAACAGCAGGCCAACCCAGCCCATGGGTTTCCCTAGGGTGACCAGATAGCAAGTGTGAAAAATCGGGACTGGGGTAGGGGGGTAATAGATGCCTATATAAGACAAAGCCCCAAATATCAGGACTGTCCCTATAAAATTGGGACATCTGGTCACCCTAGTTTACCCAATTATAAAGACACAAATAAGTGCCAACTCCAAAGATCAAAATGCAAAATATCAAGTACAGCAAAATAAACCAACCAACTGTCATCACCTCAGTAGTGTTGCAGTAGGGGGATAATATCCCTAAACATAACATGGCCCTCTGTCTGTTTCCCCCACCCCACCCCCACAAACTGCTAAGTGGCCCAGCTTGTGACAGATTCAGGGCTACCCCATGTAACTAACGTACCTCCATTCGTCTGCTTCTATGACAGAGCTGGGTGAGTGGTTGTACAAAAGACCTGGACAAGCATACCATGAATCTGTATTCCTCTGTCCAAAGTCCCTGTCAACTCAGGACTCCTCTTGTGGGCCCAAGAGTTATCTGTCTACTTAGCCAGTCCATGTTCAACTCATAGGGCACTAGATGGTTACAGAACATTATGGTGACCTTAATACCTGGTCTCATCAGGGGAACCACCACCACCTGCTGCCAGACCCTCTTACCCTGCACCCTTGTGTATGTCCTCCAAAACCTTTCCATTATCTCATTTGACCATAAGCCCAAATAGATTTCCCTGTATGCAGGTAGATTGATCACTGCTACCAGAGTCACTGAAGAGAATTGCATACCCCTCAAATCAGTGCGTTCACCAATACATCCCTCTGCAGCATGGGGTGACCCAGACTCACCACTGTGAACCATAACTGCACTCTGTATTTCTCTGCTATTTCCATCCTGTAGCCCCCACTTGTTCACCCCAAACAGCCTCCCATGACTCCTCACCTTCTAAATCAATCCCTAGCCCCACACTTTCTAGGCTACGTCTTTGCCTCACATTGCTACCCACAGCAGCAGCACAGGATTCAAAGGGCTGTTTGCAAGCCACTGCATAAGGTCTGAGGCCTTTTTCTGCAGCTGTATTAGGAGAGCAGCAGGCATGAACCAAGAAGGAAAAAGTCACATCCTCACACTCCACCTAAATTACATTAAAGCAATGTAATATCAGGCTGTTCAGGAGGCACTCCTGTCCTAATAGCACCCACCCACTCACCAGACAATGAAACAGATCTTAAGATGTTTAAAGAAAACTTTGATAGCATTCGCTCTGGCAAGGAATCGCTTATCCTTGAGGAGGATTGTAAAATCTCTACTTCTTTATTGTTTTGCCTTTTTGGTCCCTACTTCTCCATTGTTTATCTGTATGGTTTCTGTTTGGTTCTTTGATTGTTTGTTGCAGAACTAATTTTGCAAGATTTAAATCAACTAAGGTGTTGGGGTCTGATGGGGTAAAAAATTGTTTTGTAATGGGCTAGGATTGTAATACTGTTTTGTAATACTTTAGTTTAAAATGCTTGGTTAAGGTCTAGCTAAGCAGGACTCAAGTTTCACTATATAAAACTGGGGTCCAAAAAGAAGTTCTTTGGAACTAACTCCAGGACATGGCCCAAGGTCAGAGCTGTCAGACCTCAACACCCTGCCAACTATATTGTGCAGAAGCTGGAGTCCCCAGATGACCTGATCCTGACCACCAGGAAAAGTTCATCTTTCTTATTGGAAGTGGTGACCATCGTATGCTTAGCGTGTGCATTCTGTTTTGGTGATTGTTAATAAATAGAGGTTAAGGATATTATTGTGTAAGGCTCTTTCACTGGTAAAAGGTACTGCAAATCCACAGGTTACACCCTGAGCCCTAGAAACTGGGTAAGGGTGGATGCCTTATACCCTAAGCCCAGGATGGGAAAGGGTCCGTGCCTAAATTAAGGGTTACACCTTGAGCCCAGGAAGGGTAAAGGTGGGTGCCCTCGAGTATGTGGGTAACACCACTAGTCCAGTCTGTAAGCTGGAAGCTTCTGGTTTTTCCTTCCAGGACAGCTGCACGACTGACAGGGTCTGTTCTTCCTGCTGCTGCCCAGGTTCTGGTTTGGGCATTGACTTTGCTGTGCCAACTGGGCCCACCGCACTCACTATCAATAGCCACAGTTCACTGAGGATTCCTGATCTACAATTCAAGACAGCAGAGTTCAACTGGCCCATCCAAGTCCCCTTTCCTCTCCTTCCTCATCTGATTTGCCTCTTGGTCATCTCAGGGTAACTGCCACACACTTCACCATAGCTCTCGGTCTCTCTTCCCTTGAGGGAGATGGGGGAGAGACAAAGTAGCACTGTCCTGAGATGCAGTTCCCCTCACTCCCCAGTCCCCCTCACCTCCTCCCATCTCTCTGCTGGTATCTCCAGCTCCATGCAAAGAAGAGGCCACTAGAGCCCCCCCTTGCTCTTCAGATCCAGCAATGCTCCAGGGTGAAACTGCACCATCCTCTCCTTTGCCCATTACTAAATTTCCGCACCTAATGCCAGCCTCAGGAACACGTACTGAGAAACCCAGTAGGGAGACTATGCTCCCATTTCCCTCTAACACCACTTGTTCTGCCTGCCCCATATTGGGAACAGCTGGCTCCTGCCCCCTTGCTAACTCCTCCTCAACTTGTGCTTGGGACAATGGCTCTGTTACCCCAACCACCTGACTCCATATCACTGCCCTCCATTTGGCAGTCCCTCTGGCACTGCCACCAGCGTCTCTGCCACACCATTATGGGACCATCACTCGTCTCCCTAGGGTGCGTCCGACTTGCAGCTGTTGCTGCCCACTCTAGGCATCAGCCACCAGCAGGTGACTCACCTTCCTTGCTGCTCCTTCCCTGGCAGCAGTCCCCACAGCTACCAGTGCATACTCTGCCAGCAGGGTTCTCACTTAGCACTCTAATGTCTGCTGGGATACTTGCAGTCACCAGTGCATAGTCCTCCATGGTTGCCTGCAGATCTTTGGCTGCTACCAGCACTCCTGCGGGAGCTACTCTCACTTCTACTCCCCTAGCAGCCATTACTGGAGCTCCCTTTGGCTGCTCATCCTCTCTCACTGGTCCTGCCCTAGAGACACGCTCTTGCTGCTTCCTGGCTACAGGCTTTACCAGCCATTCTCCAATTCCAGCAGTCACTGTGTTAGTATCCTGCTGTCCTCTGCTTCCCAAATACCTCGCTCACAACGGCATCCCTTGAGGGAACCCACAGGGCTCCTCTAAACCACCAGGCACTCCAGGGTCCCCACTGTACCCTCCTGCTCCAAAGTACGGCAGGGGCCCCAGAGAAGCATGCTGCTCTCTCCACCTCCTCTGCCTCTCAGTAGTTTTACCCAGCTCTTTCTGGACAGCACCTAAGGCACAGCCCTCACCTACAGAGGTAGGAGAAGCCACATAGGCAGCTAAGAACCTGGCTGCAGAACCAGGAGTCTACAACATCAACTTCCTCCCAGCCAAAGGTAAACATGTGGACCTGAGACCAATTAACCCACCTGCTTGCACCTGGCTGTTTGGGAGGGCCAGGCCTAATTAGAGACAAAGCCCAGCTGGGTAAGAGCTAGTTTAGTTCCATCCCTACCCACCCCATGAAGAGCTGGGAAAGCCCCATCATTCTCTCTAGAAACTAGGCTGAGAAGGAGAGAAGAACAGATGGGCTACTCAAGGGGTGAGTTGGAAGCTTAACTAGACACAGGGGACCTGAGTCTAGCCTGTTTGCACCCTTGAGTGAGGTGAGGAATGTGCCAGCCCCAGGGCTGTGGGGTTGATCAAGTTACAGCTCTTGGAACTGTGAGTAAAGATACCACCTCTTCCTGGGATTCCTACTGCGATCAGTAAAACAAGACTTTAGGTACGTTCTTTATAAATAAATAGGATTGCACCAAAGAAATATCTGATTCTATCAAACATCTAAACAACCTGGAAGACCCTGAATGTTGGCTAACTGCTTGGGTTAAAAGGGGTAATAGTATGAATTAAAAAAGCTTGCTTACTGTCACACTCAGAACTCTTTACAACAACATTGTGTAACAAGCCAACTGTGCAGTATATAGGTATATGTGTACCTATAAATATTTCTTGTACATACAGTATTGTACATATTACTTCTAGATGCCTTTGTACATGTTTAAAGAAACCACACTCAGGAAAGTGAATTTTGTCCCTGAAGATAAGCAATACATATCATTGACATAAAGTGCTTGGTGGATTCCTAAAAGTATTCAACATTTATGTGGATGAGAATATTCACAGGTGCAGTAGATAGATATATTTAAAAAAAATTGGATAGGCCACAAGTCATTTTACTTCAGTACATAAAACTAACTTCTAAGTGACACAGGATTAGGAAGAAATTTCCCAAATGAGACCATTACTTCCTAATTGTCCATTATGGAGTTTCTTTTACCTCTCTATGAAGCAGCTGGTACTGATTTGTTTCAGACAGGACACTGAATTAGATGGACCAATCTAGTATAACAATTTCTATGGAACTCTGACCACTAAGTTTAGGTACTAAGTTATTAATGGCTTAGTGCTTCAGGGAGGAGGAAGTCTGTGCCTAGCTTAAAGCTGGGTGGAAGATTGATTTGGGTTTTTTTTATTGTTGTCAATAAACCAGACACCAAGAAGGGCTGTGACTATGTGGAGTTTGTTCATGGAGCCCTGAAGAAGAGGAAAATGGGCAGGGGACTGCAGAGGGCTGCTGGCCGCAAGGGAGTGCTTGGGTGGTGGCCAGTGCATTACAGTATGTCGACAATGCAGTTGGAAGCATGTTTCCTATCTTGGATTGACAGACATGTGCTAGGTCAAACAGAGCTAGCACATGAAAAATAGCAGTGTAGCAGGGGTCAGCAGTGGCTCAGGCGAGCCACAAGGGAATGTACCAGGAATTCTGGCTGGGTGCGTGCTCTGGCAGCTAGCCCGAGCCACCCCCTGCACTACTCCTGACTACATGGCTATTTTTAGTGTGCCAGCTCTAGTTGAGCTAGTGCACGTCTGTCGACACAGGCTGGTAGACAGACAACAAAGCAGGAAAAGAGAGATGATGCAGGGTGCTACAAAGGACTATAACAAGGAGTATTAGGATAAAATTATGCATGGAAAAATGGAGGCCAAATATTAGGAAAAGTTTCTTAATAGTGGGATATATTCCAAAGAAGTATTGTGGATACCAGGGCTTGGGTCGTGTCAGACAGAACTAGAGAGAGCACTAGAAAGTAATTTCTAGGATATTAAATTGGTACTTTCACTTTGGGGTGGAAAAAGGCCATTCCAAAGTGGAAGAACACTGTTTCCTCATGTTTTAAGAAGCTTACTGAACACTGTGAACCTTACTAAAAATTCAGTTTGAATTCTGAGCAAAGATTTGTATCTATAGTTTGTTGTACTGGGCTCATTCATCTGTAGTCAATAAGGATATTGGTCCCAGGATATCAGAGAGACAAGGTGAGTGAGGTAATATCTTTTATTGGACCAACTTCTGCTGCTCTGAAAGAGACAAGCTTTGGCACTTGCATAGGTCTGAAGAAGAGCTCTGTGTAAAATCAAAAGCTTGTCTGTCTCACCAACAGAAGCTGGTCCAATAAAAGATATTACCTCATCCACCTTGTCTTTCCAATATGGTGCACTAGCAGAATTGTGGACAGAAGCTATGCAAGCTACCCTACGTTTGAACTAACCCTGTAGAACTGTCTAATGCTTTTATTTTTAAGGACTAACAGTCCCCTAAAAACACAACTGTACCCTAGATTAGTTTAATCTATCCCTTTAAAAATACTGCCACAGGAGAGCACATCTTTTAGTGTCGACGGCACTAGGAACCTGCGAGAGACCGACCCTGTCACAGATAAACTAGCTGCCGGCCATCATTACACAGGGGTCATTTGTGATCAGATATTGATTGGATAATCTGTGTATCTAAATTACTGCCTGTCCTGTGATATGCATTACTTACTTGCACACGTGCCATCTGGCATGAGCATGTAGCCATTGAGACAATAGCACTTGTAGCTGCCATGGGTGTTCATACATCTATGCTCACAAGGACGTGGTTTCAATCCACATTCATTTGTATCTGCAGAAATAATTTGAATGAAATGAGTGCAGGGATTTTTGTTGTTTTAAATATATGGTTATAATGTTGCTTCATGCCTAAAATTCCCCAAAGTAAAAGTCCTGGGATAGAAAATGAGCCAACCCCTTGCAAGAAAGGAATTCAGCAGACCATCTGCCTAAGTGAGTGCTATAAAAACTAGCAAGGAGGGCCGGCTGCACCTGACAGACTGCAGTGCAACCTCTGGCAGACTGGAAGGGGAGAGAGAACTGAAATTACAATATTTGCTAATAGCAGAGTTTTTATTATTCTAGCTAGAGACCTTAGTCTCCCATCTGACATTCATACAAAAAAAAGTGAAAACAAGTCAGTCACACAGCATGGGGAAAAGATTACTAAAAGATTTCATGGGCCAAGCATCAGCTGTGATGTCGTGGCAAGAGTGAATCGTTAAGGGAGACAGAGGTGATCATATGTTGTGTGTGTGTGTTGTTTTTTTTTTTAAAGGAAATTCATGCAGCTGAGTTCTTTACCAATCTTCTAAAAACCATTCTCAAAACCCAACCTGTCAATAAAATCAAAGTATCAGTGTAGCTGAGGGTAAACCCACTTCTCATTTGGGGAATATGGAGTTTAGGTTAGTTTACCCACTTTTTTTTTTAACTACTCCTGAAAAGGGCAAGAAACAATATTAGTTTTTAATTGCCCAGGAACCAGCTTTCGTAGAGAAGGAAATCACCTAGCTGAATTTAATTTGCCTGGAGTGAAATACAGTGCTGACAGTGGAGGCTTACACTCCTGTTATACGTGAACAGTATCAGCATTTGTGACTTTCATAAACTGTTTGGCAACTGCTGCCTTTCACTATTTTGAAACCTTTTTATCAAATACTGAAGAGTTCATTAACAAAATACATCACTGCACATAGTCCATACACTATGTGTTTAATGATACAGTAATGTGATTTCACTAAAAAAAAAAAATCTCAGAGGGCTGTGTGGGCTCAATTCCACTTCTAATTGTCTCAGCATCTGTTCATGTGTCAGTGTGGCCTGCAGGCCAGAGGAAAATCTCCAGGCCACAAAGAGCAAACCGTCTGGGTAGTGATATGTCTGCAAAAGTATTTGTCAGAGCCCATTCCAACAAAAAGAGGAAACATATTACTCAAAACGTTGTTTTTCATACATTTTAGAGAGACACCAATTTGGAAATTACAACTGAAAGTTTTGTAGCTACTACAGATCCATGTAACACCCAAGATTACTGTAACAAAGATGAGCAGAAATATGTTTGTTCAACTAGACTATGGAAACGTTTTTTTCAAAGTTACCAAAGTGATTTAGCTGCCTAAGTCCTATTGCCTTCCAATGATTCATAGCTTCTTATGAAAAATGGGACTTAAGTGCGTTTATATGCAATAAGTAAAAAGTCAGTTTCACATTTCCTCTCTAGAGTCAGTCAGTTAGTTTTTCCCTTGCTGAAAATTCCTTATAAATAGTGTCAACATGGAAGAAGAAAAATTCAAGGGCTTTTCTGAAGGGTTTTTCTAATAGCACCCTTCAAATAATGTTCTGAAGTTATCTCAGAAATTGGACTGTTTAATTTTTTTTGCAAACGGTTAATATTCAAAGTTGATGGTGTCCTTTTAATCTGATTGCTTAACATTTTAAAGCAGAGCCTAAAAATACTGTGAAAAAGTAACAGTAGGCTACCTGTAAACTAATGAAGCCAAAACTATGAACGTACAAGTTTGGATGTCCTAATTTCAGAGTTCTCAAAAACTCAAATTAGCATGTACAAACAAAGGGTATTTGCCCATGTAAATTGTGACCTGTCCATCAATTCAGTTTGGAAGAAAAACTTGTGGTCAAGGAACTAGAGTGGGATTTCTGGCTTCAATTCCTGTTTTTTTAAATGACAAGTTCTTGTGTGTCTTTGGGGAAGTCTCTAATCACTCTGCATTTCATTTCTCCATCCATAAAATGGGGAAGATAATTTATTTAAATAGTAAGATGCCTATACAAGACTCTAGGTACCCTAACCTATACTACAATAAAATTTCAACAGCATGAAAATAATTCTGAACAGGAACTCAGCAAGCCTACCATCTAGAGAGCGCATTTCCACCCCTTAGTTGTAGTGGGAAACATGCTCTCAGCCCTGTCCCCAAATCCTCTCAAACATGTCTTTTGATATGTGCCTGGGCTCTTTTGGACTAGTAGGGATGCAAATTTATAATGCCTCCTTTCTTTCATGTCTATTCTGGCTATAAACACTCGGATTTTTTTTTTACTATGCTTAAGCACTGTGCCTAGCACAATGGGATCTTGATCAAGACCTTTCGGCACTACTGTACTATAGAAAGTTGGTAACCCTATTTAATGGCACAAAACTGAACACCTCTGCCCTGCCCCTTCTCCGAGACCCTGTCCCTGCTCATTCCATTCCCCCCTCTCTCTGTTGCTCGCTCTCCCCCACTCTCACTCACTTCACCGGGTTCCGGCTGGGGGTGCAGGCTCTGGGGTGGGGCTTGGGATGCGGGTTTGGGGTGCAGGAGAGGGTGCCAGGCAGGGGTTGGGGCCAGGGTTTGGGCTGTGTGGGTGGGGTATTCTGAGTGAGCAAAAATATAGGACAGCCAACAACATACACCCCAAATCCTGGCTGCCTGAGCAGAAGAAAGGAAATGTACAGGAGGGGGTCAGAATGCTGAACACTTGCACTTTAAGTGGATTTTATATACTGTAAAGATACTGAAGAAGAAGTATGGTTCAATGGCTTGGGCACTAGCCTAGGACCTGGGAAACCCCTAGGTTCAGTTCCTTGCTCTGCCACAGCTGTCTTGACATACTTTGGGCAAGTCATTTAGCTGCTCTGTGCCTCAGTTCCCCGTCTGTACAATGGAGCTAATGGCACTGCCCTGTCTTACAGGAGTACCGTCAGTAAAAATACATGAAAGATTGTGCGGGACTCAGATACTATAGCGATGGGGGCCATGTAAGTACTATAGATAGACAAGTACAGTATCTAGAAGAAAGATGCTTGTTGAGGGAACAGGTAAGTGTTAGACCTTAAGACTACCTACCTGTCTTAGTTTCCATATTTATCCTTTAATCATTCATGACAATTCAGAATTCCAAAGTCAGTTAAATTTGTAGCTGCAAACAAATTACTGAGATTCCCACCCCCACAACTTTTCCATAGGGAGATGAAGACAAGGAGACAGACTGTCAATGATCAAAGTCTCTTTTTTTGGAGAAGAACTATAATGTGTACAAACCTTGACTGCAGGTTTTCCCTGTAAATCCAGGAAAACATTTGCAATTGTTTGGCCCCATGCACTCGCCATACTTGCACCCATGTTCACAGGTGGCTGGAGGGCAAAACAGAGAGAAATTAAAGGTGTTGTTGCTGGAAGGTAGAGACATTTCTGCATTACAAGAGAACCTAGTGTGAACTAAAGTTGTCAAAGTATTTCATCTGAATCACTCCACGATACCCAGAGGACATTTTAATTGAACAGGACAAAACTCAAGGCAACACAGATAGCTTGCTCTGTCCACACTGGTAAATTTTTGTTGAGTGGGGAGCAGGAGGAAGATGCTTGCTAAGCATGAGTATGGGAGGGAAAAGAAGGAATTTGGCACTGATGTTGAGCAGAAGAGAGTAGCGTTGCGGGCAGAATAGGGTTGGTGCTGGCAGGGTTTTGGGGCTGAAGGGAAAGGAAGGGGAGATGGTGCTGCCATTGGCCTACAAAGTGCTGGATGCACTGAAAGGAATTTCATAGCTTTCTTCCTTCATCCCCTCCAGAACAATCCCCTCACTTTCTTTCCCCCTGCCAAAAACGAGGCTGCATCAGTAAGAGGCTGCATCAGTTTCTTCTTTAGCACCTTCCCTGTCCCTCTGCACAATGGAGTTTGACTGTAGGAGAGAGTAGAGCCACTGGAAGAATAGAGCTGCAGTCTAAGGCAGCTGCCAGGGTTCTGCTAGATCACAATACATGCAGAGGTGAAAGTAAGCTGGTACGGGCCGGTATGGAGGACTGGTAAGAAAAGGAGACTGGTTGAGGGTGGGGGGGAGAAGCCTGTTCCCTGCATAAGAATAGTTTAAACTCGGCTGTTCCCTGAGTGGTTCAGTCCCCAGGGTTAGGAGCGGTTTCTGGCATCCTTGTTAATTTCACTCACAGTAGCTGGGGGGAGTGGGGAGGGTGTGTTTGACCATGGCAGGGGCAGTCCTTGTCTGCCCCCGGGGATGAGGGGATCTCTCCAATACTAATATACACAACAAATACAAGCATTTGGCTGCACAGCTTAAATCCAGAGCTAATAAAAGCAGGTGGAAGGGGAAAACTCACTGTCACATTGGTTTCTTGTCTCCTCCCTCCCCCTCCTCCAGCCAGGCTGCAGACGAGGCTCTGCATTTCTCCCCACTATCTCCCCTCAGCAGGGGTTCTCCTCTAGGCTCTAGCTTGCAGTAGGGACACTGGCTGAGATGCCTGCTGCTGCTGCCTGCATAAGAACAGTTTAAACTCAGCTGTTCCCTGCGCAGTTCAGCCCCCAGGGTTAGAAGCCGTTTCTGGCATCCTTGTTAATTTCACTCTCTGTTGTTGTTGTTGTTGTTGTTGTTGGGGGGGGGGAAGGATGTGTGTGACCATGGCAGGGGCAGTTCTTTTCTGCCCCCCGGACGTGGGGAATCTCTTATACACAAAAAACACAATCAAAATCAGGAACCATTTCCAAGTTCAAATCTATCCCATTCCCTCCCCAGCAGAGGATCGTGGTTGTGATGTCCAAACTGCTTGCAGATCCTCTTTGAAATGTTACTGAACCGCGCAGGGAACAGCTGAGTTTAAACTGTTCTTATGCAGGAGGCAGGCTTCTCCCTCCCTCAGCCAGTCTCCCTGCTCCCTGCTGCAAGCTAGAGGGAAGCCCCTGCAGCTGCTGAGTGCCAGGCAGGGAGAAAGCACGGAGCCTAGTGTCAGGGGTGGCTCCAGACTCCAGCACGCCAAGCGCGTGCTTGGGGTGGCATGCCGTGGGGGGCGCTCTGCCGGTCGCCTGGAGGGCGGCAGGCAGAGCTCTGGTGGACCTCCCGCAGGGACCAGCGGACCCTCCGCAGGCACGCCTGCGGGAGGTCCACCAGAGCCGTGGGACCGGTGACCAGCAGAGCGCCCCCCACGGCATGCCGCCGTGCTTGGGGTGGCAAAATGTCTACAGCTGCCCCTGCCTAGTGTCAGCAGCCTGGCTGGAGGAGGAGGGAAGACATGGAGAAAAATGTGACAATGAGTTTTCACTTTTTCAGGCTTATTCCAATAGTAAAGTTTTATTACAGACAGTACTGGTAGTAGTAATAGTAGCTTTATTTTCTCTATCTATGTCATGCAACGGGAGGGATCCAGGAAGTACGTAGGAGAGGTGGGTTGCTTGCGATTGGACCATATGGGTAAGAAATGTAAATTACTTTCACCCCTGCCCAAACCCCAGAGCTCCCAGCTGCCTCTGCAGCTGGGAGCTCTGGGGGTGATTTAAAGGGCCCAGCCCCTAGCTTCAGCTGAATCCCTGAGCCCTTTAAATCCCGGGGATTTTAAATCAGGATTTAAAGGCCCCACCTCCTCCGATAGAGGCCATGCCTCTTCCGATAGAGGCCCCTCCCCATCCGCAGGACTCTGGAATACCGGCAAGTCCTTTAAGTTACTTTCACCTCTGAGTACATGTTTCTGCTCATCCATTCGAAGAGTTTACTTGCTGTGGGGGAACAGGTGAATGGCAATATATAAGGCTTAGAAATTTGGAACTAAAATGTGCATCTCTCAAAAGTCTCAAACTCATCTATATTCGTTCATTATCATGAGTGTTCATAAGTGCTGTATTAGAGATATATTGAGCATTTTAAAACCCAAGATTCAGTTGTAATGTAAGGTCTGAGCTTTTCTCCCTTTTCCTCTGAATTCCCCCTCACTGTCCTTTGTCCATGCCTCTTCTTTCCTTTTTCTACCCACTCTGGAGTTCCACTTATGAATGTCTCCAGAGAGGCTTTCTCTCTCTAGAATACTGCTGAATTGTCATCTTTTCTAAGCCATTCTAGAGCAGCTTCAGGTTACTGTAGATAAGCAGAGTCAGACTCTCTGCCAATTGATTGAGACCCCATGCAGTTCCCTTGGAAATAAATCAGATTATGTGCCAGTTCAATCTCTATGTAATTTTCCTGATGTGTCTGAACACTTTCTAATTACGGGGTCTGACATGCCACCCGAGAATTGCAGTGACTGTCTGGCACAATGCCCATGTAGCACAATATCTTTCTGTAAACAGTAGTAAGATGTTTAACATCTAATGGTAAAGTACACACAGTATTTAAAGTCTTCCCATATAGTATGAACATACTGGAGAAACTAATGATGTCAAGACAGCTTCAAATACACTTGTGCATCCTGGTATGCAAAGAGCAAAAATCTAGGCCTGGATTCTAAATTACTATTTAGTAATGTATGTCCCATCCCAAGCTGAGGGTTACGTTTTTCTTTTAAAAGAATACCAAACAATTTGGCTAGATTTACTGGCAGGGGGGAATTTATAATTACTCCTTCCATCAGCAAGGTCTTCCACACAAGGTTGACTCACTCTGAGAAAGGTCAGGCCAAATAGCTCTAACTCCTGCCTAGGAACTTCGTAGAAGTTCCTAGGTAGGAGTGTGTGTGGGGCGGGGGGAGGGGCGTGGAAGTGGGCATCAGAGACTCAGGAACATATCTAGTCCATACTCTGTCAGGGGTCGGCAACCTTTCAGAAGTGGTGTGCTGAGGCTTCATTTATTCACTCTAATTTAAGGTTTTGCGTGCCAGTAATACATGTTAACTTTTTAGAAGGTCTCATTCTAGAAGTCTATAATATATAACTAAACTATTGTTGTATGTAAAGTAAATACATTTTTTAAAATGTTTAAGAAGCTTCATTTAAAATTAAATTATAATGCCAAGCCCCCGGAACCGGTGGCCAGGACCCGGGCAGTGTGAGTGCCACTGAAAATCAGCTCACGTGCCGCCTTCGGCACGCATGCCAGAGGTTGCCTACCCCTGCTCTAAGTGCTCTCTCTCTAAGTGTGTGGGGGTGCAAGTGTAAAAATAAAACCAAAAAACCTTTGCTTTGTCCTGTTCAAGGTGAAATATTGCCCGCCTAATTCAGTGCCCCCAACCTACTTGCTAGGCTCACCTCTGGATTCTAGCCTCACCTTCATCTATAACTTTGCCTCTGGCTTGTGCATGGTGGTTACTAAGTTGTGCTTTATATCTTTTGCTCGGAAGAAACATGAAGCGCACTAGAGCGGATTATAAATTACAATACCTCTTCCACCTGGTAAACCTGAACATATTTATGAGTTTAAGCTTTTTAATTCACAACCCATTATGTTATTAGCCAGTAGGTGGGTGCCCTTCTTTCTACTACTTCCAAACTGTTCTGAGGGCTTGGCACTTCTTTAAAAAACCTGCTCACATGAGCAAGAAATTCAGTGTGATTACGAACATCAGTAAGTGCTACGCAGCATGCAAAAGACTTACTGAACCAATACTTTAAAATATACCTGGACTTTAACTCTTTAATATTTCATGAACCATTATGGCTTAATTTTCAGTGCATTCAATGCACCACTAAACATTGCAGAACTGGAAAACTGCCATCTTGATATTTTTGGTATCCATGAGCTAGTGGGTTGTAAGAATGTCAGTTTTTGCTGTTCAAGATCTAGATCTCTCCAATCTCTCTCACTCTTTATTGCTTTAACAAAAAGAGCAAAAATTTCAAATGCGTGTTCAATGTTAGGCACCTAAATTCTTGTCTAGACGCCTAAATAAATACCTTGTTTTTACTCCCCAGAGGTTTTGAGCACCAAACTACTTAAGGGCCTAAATAAGATTTAGATGCCTAACTTTGGACACTCAAGTTTGAAAAATTTGGCCTAAACTAGCACTGTTGCTCAGGACAGTGGTTATAAGTAGTCTGGGGGTTGTGGCTTTTTGTGACAAATCAGTTAAGTCCTGAATTACCAAACAAGTCTGTTGTGAAACACCTATTTCCCCAGTGCTTTACAAGTCTCTTACCCTGCTACAGAGCTGTTATTTTATTTTCTAGAGGAGCTTATAAAATGGTATTTAGTAATCGAGAATCAGAGTGTTGTTGTTGTTGGTTATTTGCATTACCATAGCACCTAGGAGCCCTGGAGATGTGCACAAAGTTTATAGGATCTTGTCTCAATTCTCTTGTGTACCTGTATTACCAGTTAAAGCACATAGGAAAGCCACAATTTAGAATTTGCCAGAATTAGCACAATGGAATTTAGGTATCTTTATTAAGGTCTTTAAAAATTTGTTAAACATTTATTAAAATCACCTCGTACTTCAAATAATGAAGAATTTCACCATACCTAAACTGACACAAACCCTGAATGAAAAGTTGCACACTGTGAAATCAAATAAGTATTAAAAAAAAAAAAATCCTCACCTGGCGCGAGGAGCTACTGCATCTTTATTTACAGTTTAGATTTACATCCTGGTTGACTCAAACCAGAAATCTGCCAGGTGAAGAATTTCAAGAACTTGTGAAAACTGGACACCAATAGGAGGTCATGTGAATGCTTTTGGGTGAAAAAAGTGACTAGCTGCATTTGCTCATCCAAATTACTTTTGCATAATGCCATATTTACCTCTATGTATTCTTTAGCACCAGAACTAGAGTTATACAAACAATGCAAAATTATTAAGGCATCCCTTTGCTCAAGTTTTCTTAAAAAGAACAAACAAAACAAAACAAAACAACCACTCACACTAGCATTGCTATCCGAAAAGCATATTAATACAGTTATAAGGAGAAAAGGCTTTGGGGCATCACTCCCTCTTAGACAGCAGTCTACTGATTTTTACCAATTATACACTGAACCTTTATTAAACTTCGACAGATAGTCAGCGCTAAGTTTATCAGCACAGCAGATGGACTTTAGGAGGAGTCAGTTTCCCAGCTGCTCCAACATTTTATGAGTTCATTGTGCTTTGCCTAAATACAGCTGTAGAAGCAGCAAATAATCCTGTGGCACCTTGTAGACTAACAGACGTTTTGCAGCATGAGCTTTCGTGGTGCAAGCTGGGGAGAGATTTCATATTACCCTCTCCCTTGCATTTGTATGCCCTTATGAGATTGGAAGCCTCTTAAAAGCCATTGATCCTTCATTAAACCAGCTCCCCAGGGACCAGAATACTGGCTGGCAACATAAGTTCTAGTCAGATGAACTTGTTGCTTGAATTTTATTCTCTTTTTAAATGGGTGAAAACTATTGCTTCCCAGAGAATCTGAAGATAAAGGCTGCTACTTAATGAAAAGCATCTGTCTGTAAATATAGTTTTAGTGACTACAGTCTGCATTTATTATTTTTTGGATCTTGTTATAATTTCCGATGGCTATCTTGGTACAGGCATTATCCAGTTCTTATCTTTTGGTTTGTTATGAAGAAGGTCAGGCTAGATAATCCTAATGGTCCCTTATGGCCTTAAAGTTATGAATCTATTTTACTGGGTGCCTCTGTTTATCCAATTCTGCATTTTTAAAGGGATTCTCTCTAAAACTTATTTTCTTCATGCTCCTACAGTATATTGATTCCTCACTTGTTCTGCTTCCTATAACTTCTAGTGGGCCCATAAGGAGCCACATTTATTAAAAGCTAAGCACACAGTCACGAAGATGTCAATAGTTATTTGCTAATGTTACCTTCGCAGTGCCCTTTGTTCTTTCTCCAGCCATAGCAGCACTCGAGCTTAGAACCGTAGCGACAAACCCCAGGCTGGTTCACACTCAGCAGCTGCCTGTGACCTCTTGAGCTGTGCACAAAGCATAACATTAGCTGCAGCAGAGGAACACATTTTAATCTACCATCACACTGCCTCCTTCGCACGTTTTAATCAAATTTTATCCACCGCCACACAGTTTAATGTTGCTGACATGCGTCACTGAAGTAGTCAGTAGGGTTCATTGAAGGGATGCTAAGTTGGTGGTTCGGAGTTTTCAAACTGTAACTAACTTACAGCTTTTCTATTAAAATTGCAAAGTAGAAAATAGGGCCAGATCCTGAGCTCATACAAGTCAGTGTAGCTTCACTGGAGTCAATGGGGTGATTCCATTTTGCACCACATGAGGAAGTGGGCCACCGTGACTAATTCTACAATGCTAATGACCAAATTACAATACTTATGGAAAATCAGTGCTGCATAAATCCTGAGGTGGTTACTATGTAGTGATGGTTTTTGGGGTCCCCCATCTGCCCATTAACCTCCCCCCAGCCCATCTGTTTTTCCTCCTCCAACTCTTGTCCATAAGGTCTTCTGCCATTCAGCCACCTATGCACGAAACTCAGTCCCTGACCTGAAATCCCATGCGTCCACCACCTTCTCCAAGCCCCTCCTTAATACACTTCCTTGACAAAGTCTACAAATATTTGTCCTTCTTCAAAGAAAATGTTGCCTCATTAGAGAGAGTTCAGTAGCTGGAATTTCCAGGTGAAGGTGTGGGTATTTACAGGGCAATTTGTGGGAACATACAAGTCCTATACTGAAAATAAGACTCATGCATTTTTGTACTTTCTCTGATACATATTAACGTCATAGCTTTGTCTCCTGATGATAGTGTCATTAATGCCTGTCACCCTGTATTGAGTTGTAATATAAAAAACTTTTATTAGACCAAAACTATGGAGTTACAATACTCATTACAGATTTCTAAGGCAGTCATCCCCACAGGAACCATTCACATAAATTAAGAGAAAAAGATAGGGAATGAGATTTCCTTCAGCAAAACTGCCTTCTGAAATGGAACTATCACCAGAGGCAGGCCAGCCAGGAGACAGGTCATCAGAAGGAATCCAAGAACTCATAGTTATTGGCGAGCCTAAACAAAGTGTTGCATCTTACCCTGCGGCAAAGACTTAGGGGTCTGATGGAGCCCTGTAAAGTCTATTTGATAGAGGTTTTTATAACATGCTCAGCACTATAGTATCTGAGCGTCTTGCAGCAGTGCATTAACGCAGGGCTGCCCAGAGGATTCAGGGGGCCTGGGGTCTTCGGTGGCAATTTGGTGGCGGGGGGGTCCTTCCGTTCCCGCCGCCAAAGACCGGGAGTGGAAGAAGCTCCGGGGGCCAGGCACCACGAGAGTTTTCTGGGGTCCTCAGAGTGAGTGAAGGACCCCGCTCTAGAGTCCCTGAAAAACTCTTGTGGGGGAAATGCCCCACTTGCCCCTCCCCCCCCCCACCCCCGGGCAGCCCTGCATTAACGCACGTGACTCATCTCTCACGTAGTGTTTGTTCTCTCATTCCTCTCCCCAAAGGAAGAAGCATGTGCAGTGAAGTGTCTTTGTCTGGTAGGGTGTGTCTTAAAATATAAATATACCTGTTGCTATATGTTTGTTAGAAAAGGCAAGATCAAAGAAATGTCTTGCTGATCCTTAGTTCTTGGAAGGTCATGTCAAGTTTCATTGAAGCCTGCTACCACAATGGCTGTAGATGATACTGTAACCCACACACCACCTGCGTGTGGTGTTCTGTCCTCTCTAGTGCCACTGAGACCACTTAGCTAATGCTGTAGCAGACTCATTAATTTCTAAGGGCCATGTAGCTTTTAGCTCATGCTGTAGAGGCTCATGCACTAAGCTTCAGAGATCCCAGGTTTGATCCCGCCCACCGACGACCGGGGTCTGTCAGTATTACAGTGCCACCTGTGGCTGGCTGACACCATTAACTTTACAAATGCATGTTAAAGTTTCTGATGTCATTCCAATAATCAGCTCATTATTCCTAGCCTCTGAATTTGGGGCGTGTGACGGGGCAGGACAGCCCCGCACTGGTACAGCAGGGGTTAACCCTTCTTTACTAGCAGAGGAGGCCACGCCCAGGAAGTTCTGCTGGGCATGCTCCAACTGGCAGACCAGTACAAAAGCCTGCAGGTCTGCTCAGTCTGGGCTGGTCACCGGGGGAGAAGGACACAGACCGTCAGCTCCTGCAGAGGGAGAGCCCAGGAGCTCAGACCGGGGCGCCAGCCGAGCAGGGGCCGACCCGGAGCCCCCGGGGAGGGACACCGGCAGTGACAGACCTACGGGGGAGCCGCTCCCACAACGCAAGCGTCCGGCTAGACAGGGTAGGAAGTGACCCAGGGGCATTGTAGTGACTGACAGCCTTAAAGCTGCAGTACCGCTCGGCGTGTTGCGGACGGATCCCCACCGAGCGGGCGGCAAGGAGAACTTGCCACAAACAGGGCCCTGGGTCGGGGCTCGGTGGAGAGGGAGGGCCCGAGTCCCCCTACCCCACCTCGTGCTACCCCACCCCGCAGGGGGTGTTTATGGACTCAGGCTGCTAGGCCGCGCTACCCCGCCCCGAAGGGGGCGCTTGTGGACTCCGGCCGCTAGGCCGCGCTACCCCGCCCCGAAGGGGGCGCTTGTGGACTCCGGCCGCTAGGCCGCGCTACCCCGCCCCGAAGGGGGCGCTTGTGGACTCCGGCCGCTAGGCCGCGCTACCCCGCCCCGAAGGGGGCGCTTGTGGACTCCGGCCGCTAGGCCGCGCTACCCCGCCCCGAAGGGGGCGCTTGTGGACTCCGGCCGCTAGGCCGCGCTACCCCGCCCCGAAGGGGGCGCTTGTGGACTCCGGCCGCTAGGCCGCGCTACCCCGCCCCGAAGAGGGCGCTTGCGGACTCCGGCCGCTAGGCCGCGCTAACCCGCCCCGAAGAGGGCGCTTGCGGACTCCGGCCGCTAGGCCGCGCTACCCCGCCCGAAGAGGGCGCTTGCGGACTCCGGCCGCTAGGCCGCGCTACCCCACCCCGCAGGGGGTGTTTATGGACTCCGGCCGCTAGGCCGTAATACGCCGGCTACCAGGGGCAGACCAAAGGACAAGTGAGTGGTGCAGCGCTAGGCCCCCAGCCCGCCCCTGCCACAAGGGGGCGCTGGGGCACCAGGCCCATCACAGGGCTGTTTAATTTTTATTCAAAAAAGCTTTGCCTTTCCCTTTCTTTAACAAAAAAACTGAATCTATAGGTAGCACAGTGCACTGCGTAGTCCTGGGGGAGTTCTGCACCACTGCACACCTGTAGAATTCATGTGCTGGGGCAGAATTATTCCCCCCCCTCCCAAAAAAACCCAAAACATTCTGCAGGAAAGTTGCTGCAGTTATGCCTTTTGCTCACCAGGGCCACTGCGGTGGCAGAACAGGGCAGTTGCTCCCAGGCCAGCCCCAACTGTGCACAGGGAAGAGAAGCTGCCTTCCTCACAGTGCCCTGCCCATGAGGCATGAGATATTGGGGTGTGTGGACAGCATGGGACACATGGGGCTGCCTGGGGGTGTGTGTCACAGACTGGGGCAGAGGCTGAATTGGAGTGGGGGTGCAGGGTCACATGGGGTTGGTGAGAGGTGGGATGGCTGAGTAGGGGTGTAGGCCACTTTGGGATAGGAAGGGGGGGTGCAGGGACACATGGGGACAGGGGAAAATGTGCCTGAATGAATGAAAGAGGCTAGGGGACAGCCAGGGTCTGCATGGTGGAGGATCTCTAACAATCCCTCCCTTTCAAAAAAAAAACCAACCCCCAAACCAAAAACCCTGTTCCATACTTCTCCTGCCCATATCCAACAACCCTCCAAGTTCACACCCAGGCTTCTTCCCGGAAATTCCTTCCCTTTCCCTCAGCTCCTCCATTACCCCGACTCAGCCAAGCCTTTGCACTGCTTCAGAGGGGTGCGGGAAATAAGTTTCTGTATCGTAGTTTAGATGTATTACTCAGAATTCTGCATTAATATGACTAGCAAGGAATCTATTTGACAAAAAAAATATT
This sequence comes from Mauremys mutica, assembly GCF_020497125.1. Taxonomy (NCBI): domain Eukaryota; kingdom Metazoa; phylum Chordata; order Testudines; family Geoemydidae; genus Mauremys; species Mauremys mutica. Next base: position 229,685,566 of record NC_059072.1, read on the forward strand.
TCCTGGATCTTTTTTGTTGTCTGTATTGTTACAGACATAGTTGCTGACAAGTATTTTAAAATAAATTACCAAAATAATTGAACCTGATGTGATTATATTGTTGTTTTGACAAATAAAATGTGCAGAATTTTAAAATATTGTATGCAGAATTTTAATTTTTTGGTGCGGAATTCCTCCAGGAGTAACTGAGGAAGTGACCCAATCAGTGTTAAAGATGATATGAGAGGGGAAAAAAAAAGTTGGCTCTCTTCTTACCCCAGACTACGTTGCTAATTTGTGACACATACACCCATAAATAATAGGTATGCTTTATGGTATGTGCTCAGGGGCGGCTCTAGGAATTTGGCCGCCCCAAGCAGTTATGCCTGCGGGAGGTGCACCGGAGCCGTGGGACCAGCGGATTCCCGCAGGCATGACTACGGAGGGTTCGCTGGTCCCGCGGCTCCGGTGGAGCATCCGCAGTCATGCCTGCGGGAGTTCCACCCAAGCCGCGGGACCAGCGAACCGTCCGCAGTCATGCCTGCGGGAGGTCCGCTGGTCCTGCGGCTCCCGTGGACCTCCCGCAGGCATGACTGCGGAAGGTCCGCCAGAGCCACCTGCTGCCCTACCGGGAAAATGCCGCCCCACGCGCGCGCTTGGTGCGCTGGGGTCTGGAGCCGGCCCTGTATGTGCTGTATACATACATTTAAGCACTGTGTCATTTGAAGCGTATTTGTTTTACATTGAATTATGACCTCTCCTGAAAAACAAACAAAACTGCAAAAATCCCTGTCATTTATCTTCTGTTATCATTTGATTTAGTTGGGGTTGGTCCTGCTTTGAGCAAGGGGTTGAACTGGATGACCTCCTGAGGTCTCTTTCAACCCTAATCTATGATATTCCCAACTTTGCCCTAGCCAACTCTGGTTATGAAACATGATGAAGCTTCAGTGAGAGCTCCTTCAGAACCCCAGGAGGAATTCTGGCTGAGTCAGCAAGAATTTGCCTAAGGTTTCCATCATGCCCTTCCTCCTCCTCCCTGCCCCTCTCTCCCCCCAAAAAACCCTCTTTACAGCATGGTTCTGCCTCTAAGGCACAACTCCAGCCCTGGGTTTTGGTTACCCTTTAAATAACTGTAGACTGTTTTCATGCCTCTAATCACATTATACAAATCTAGTTCTTTTAATTCTCTCCCTAATGTCTAGCCATTCTTTTCAGCATGTTGCCATTTTGTCACTATTCTCTGAACTGTTTCCAATTCAAATATATATTTCTGGTAATGAAAGACTAAGAACTGAACACAGTATTCGAATGGATTGATCCTACTGTTCTTTTGCTGACAACATTCCCGTCTAAATCAATGGGAGTTTTTTCCTGAGTTAGTACTGCAGGACTAGGGCCTAGGTGAAATCCTGGCCCCAATTAAATCAATGGGAGTTTTACCAGTATTTCATCCCTAATAGGTGGAATAAGCTGAACTTTAAAGAAAAGAACCATTTTCATCTGCTCCACAATATGATGCCTCTGACCACACTACAAAAATCTTATCGATCTTTTCTTCTCGTCTGTCTTAGCTCTCTGAAAGCTTGTTTCTTAACAATTTACGACCTGTATGTTTCTTTTTGTTATCACTTCTTTCCAGGACTCTGCCTTTTCAGTGACTGATTAGTATTAACTTCAGTTTTTCAAAGCTGATTCTAATTTTGCTATTTCCTGTCCATATTTCTAAAAACTCTATAGGACACTTGGTATTTGAGTCCCTTTAATTTAGTATCCTCTACAAAATCTAGTTAACAGGCTGTTTAACCCTTCCATCCAGATGTTTAAAGTCTGTTTTTATTAGAACAAGATGCAACTCTGATCTTGGCCAAAACCCACTGGGAACCACCACCACCAATCAGTCTTGTCATACCTATGCATTGGACATGGAGCAAGCATCAGTCTTCAAATGTCCTGATTTAATGTTATATAATTGAGGTTTTAATACAACACATCACAGGTTCAGCTAAAAAATCAAAAACATTTTCTGTTGAAATGCTTTCATTCTGCAATTTCAGGCCTGTGAAAAAGCTTGAAACACTAATGCATAAAACCTCAAGAAATAACTAACATGATCATAATACTTGTTACGGATGATGCCCTGCTTGAAGTGCAAAATGTGTTTTCTATATGAGTAGATCTGGAGTTCATAAACTTGAGTCCCTGAGCAGTTCCTGAAAAACTGAGCATTTGACAGCTCTGAACATGCTGGAACTGCACACTTCCACTTGCTGAGAAGAAACATACCAGTTCATGACCCTAAGGCTAAACATCTTGAAAATGTCATCTCTAATTGCTATGAATGCTCCTTTTTAATAGTTACTATTTTATTGTGGTCTTTATGGCTTCTTGCTTAACTCTGAATGTGAAGCCCTGGAAAAGTTTGTCTGATACTGAATAACTTTAATTCCCTCTCAAAATTGTATGCTGGACCTTACCTCGATTGTTCTCCTTGTGGGATACAAATGTTTAAGAATTTTAATATATGGTTATTAAGAGTGTCTATTTCTACTAGCAAATTTAAGAGGACAATTTATAGCCTTCTATATTTTGCTTACCTTCTTTGTATTCATCTATAGCTCCCTGAGTTTTTTAAATTAGAGCCAGAGCCATTCCCAGTGTAACCCCATTGACTTCAGTGGAATTACTCCAGGGAAAGTTTAGTCTATAGTCTGTAAAATAGAGGGAAAGTCTTAATAACTGTCTCTTCAGTAGCGTTATACTTTAGGGTGACCAGATGTCCTAATTTTATAGGGACAGTCCTGATATTTGGGGCTTTGTCTTATATAGGTGCCTATTCGCCCTCACTCTCATCCCGATTTTTCACACTTGCTGTCTGGTGAACTTAGCTCTACTGAGCTTTATAAAATCAGAGCTGTACTAACAAGCAGTTCTTAATTTAACATGCTGCACATCTATCTGCACCTACTTACTGGAAAATGCTTGAGGGTTTGATTCAGCCAAAGCTCTGGGGGAAAACACATGAAGATATAGATGCCTATGGAAAGTCTATTAAATACTTGTCAGTCAAAGTATCATACAAGAATCTCTCTGCTTAGGCAGAAACAGCATCAACAGGAAAAGCTGATCACCACAAACAGCTGCTTGCACCCAATCAAAGTTCAAGAGGATCATTGTCCTCCAGAATAAGCTGCTGCAACAGCCACTGATAAGAAACCAGTTAAAGAAGGAAAAAGCAAAAGCAGGTGTTCAAACCTGAATTGAATAATACCCATTAAAGTTAGTGATAGACTTGAAATAAAACTCCAGGTCTGGCTACCCATGAAGCTGCAAATTGCTAACTGGCACCCCCTGCCCTCACTATCTTTATAATGGATCAACCAAAAACTCTAGATCCAAATGCTCCAAAACTTTGCAGTTTTAGGAATCTGATTCTGAAACGTTCAGCTTGGGTCTCTCTCTAATTGCAATTCACATAATAATCTATATATGATACCTAGGTATCATGAGATTGGTACATTACAAATATATGTACCTATGTACATGCATTAACACACACACAGCAATACACACACATTATATAATCCATCCCCAACATAGATGTTGTTAAATTGGATCATCATGTAGAGGAATAGGGGAAAAACTTAATTTAACATACATTTGAGTAGAACTGGGAAAATACTGAAGAAAAAATAGCAAATATTAATTTAATAAAAAAATCACTAGCCCTTTGTATTGGTTTTCTGTGATCATTAGAACAAGATCATTTCTTGTTTTCACGAATGGTTGCAGAAAGCAAAACAGTCTCACCAGGAGAGGTGAACAGGTGTCTGGGCAAATGTTCATAGGGAAAGTGTTTCTATCGCCACCTTGGTATCTCCGATTTCCCTCCTCTTAATTTTAAGAGATTCACTCACCCATCAGATCAGAAACCCTGGGGTGACCAATCACACATCCGCGACAGCGAACCGTCGAAGAGACAGCCAGAGCAAACAGCTGGCGGACGGGACAACCCACACAGGGTGAAATATGTCCCAGGAAGCGTTCAGCAACCAGCGGAGACTAACCCACACATCTGCCCCGCGCCGGTTCCCTGATCGCTGGCCAGCAGAAACAAAGGGCTGACACTCGGCGCAGGGATGGGTGGCTCGCACGGCTCCGGCGCTAGTCACTGCAGAGAGCTCGCCCAGCTCTCGCCTGGGGTCTGAGCGCTCCTTCGCTGGGAGAGACAGACAGACAGACAGACCGAGCACCCCGCAATGTCACCCTCCCCTGCCTGGCCCCCGTGCAGTGCAGGGGAGAGCAGTGCCCCGGGCCGGGCCTGTTCTACTAACCTGGCGCTGTCAGCAAACCCGCGGCTAACCAAGGGCAGCAGGGTGGCTAGCAAAGCGCTGCAGCAGGCGATCGGCCCCATGTCCGAGCTGCACGGAGAAGCGGCGGGAGGGAGAGCGAGCGCTGTGCTGCTGCCTTGGTGGGTGTGATTTGCCTCCCCCTCCAGTGCCGGCTCGGGGCTCCGGGGCGAGGTTTAGCAGCAGCAGCCAGGGACAGCAAGCCCCGGCGGCGGGCGGGGGAGCAGAGGAGGATTGCGGGGGGCTCCGCCAGCGGGGACATCCACACCGCCCCCCCCCCTCACCAAACCCTGCTAGTCCGGGTAGGCTGGGGGCGGGTCACTCGCTTCCACCCTGGGGGGGGGGGGTGCCGCCTACAGCAACACACACGCTGGGCTTTGCACGCTGCTGCCGCTTCAAAGCAAGTGACAAACAGTGACCGCTGAGCGTGGGATGCGGGGAAAGGTGGGCCCAGGCTGGCCCCAGCCAACCCAATAATTAACCCTCCCCGCCCCAACCCACCGCAGAGAGAGAAAAGAAATTCCGCGTTACCCAGAATCTTGCTTGCAGATAACGATCCCGAGAGGAGGGGAAGGAAGAGAAAGGCAGGCTTGTTTAATGCAGCTTCGCCTGTGAAGTGGAGGCTGCTGGCACCTGATCCAGGGGGTAAAACAAGGGTGACCCTGACAAACCCCCGCTTACAGAAGTGGTTAGTCATGGGTTGTTAGCGATGGCCAGTACAAATTCCCATAAACTTTCCCACGCCCTTTGTGCTGGCTTTCTGCAAACGGGGATTGATTTTAGTGGTGCAAACATGAAGGAAAGTGAATTTCAGGCATACGTGTATTTACAACCCAAGAGTTTCATGTTTGCATTTATGGGTATTCTCTCCTCCAGCTGCCCCCGACCCCCCTGCCCTGGCAAACATTTATGGTTATTTAACATATTTAGTATGGCAGAGCAGCCAAGAACGGGACTCCCTTGTGCTAGACACTGTACAGACAGAGCGGGAGATGGTCCCTGCCCGAAGGGCATGCTCGTTCATTCTTAACACATCCCACCAGGGGTGCTGGGACAATTTATATAATAGGGTGCTGAGACTGTAAACCCTGTATATAATGGAAACCACTTCAAAAAGGGGGAAAAGCACCACCCCCAGTTCTAGCACCTATGCATCTACATATTTCCATTCTCTTTTCTGGATAACTTTGGAGATAAGCTGTTGAACTTTCTAGGGAATCTTGGCATTTGTTATATATCTAGTATTCTCCTGAGGCATTTTTTCTTCCAAAGACAGTTAGACATGCGCCTATACCTTTGGTAGATTTCCAGCTTTCACATTCCTATATTAAGGTGGAAATAACATTTAAGTTAGAGGGAGAGTTTGGTCTTTAAACTGTAGATTTTCAGTGACCGAGTCTTGTTTAAGCTAATGAAACCAACTGCCACCTTGCCAATTCAGGACATTATTTCCTTCTGGACATCCCCCTGGTCTTCAGTGCTACTGCCAAGATATGAGAATTGACTCACCCCGGTATTCCTTTGCCTTCTAACAATGCCTGAGTTCAGAGCTGGTGGGGTTCTCAGATGTATTTATTTTTCATAGCTATTAACCCTTTCTTTTGTGATACTTTCAATCTTGACTTGCACGTTGGCTGAACAGTCATTCAGAAAAGCTGTGTTGTCAGCAAAATTTAATCTTGTAGTGTCCTGTTGTTGACCCATGCAATGCCTGTTTTGCATTGATCTACACTTTCTCTCATAATGAGGTCAATGGTAATGCCAAACAGAAGAGGTTTGGAAGAGGAATGCATCCTTGTTTGACACCAGTGTCTGTGTTAAACCATCAACATTCTTTGAAAATAAAAAGGTTTGCATCAAATAAATACCCAATTCCATCTTCTATTTTCTCTTCCTTATAGAAACAAACACAAGACCCCAAACATTGGCTAATCACTGGATCTCAAAGGGACTTAACACAGAGGACAGGCAAAGAGCAGTCCAGAATAGACAGGGATGGCAGAGCCTTATTTGTGCCCTAAGGTAGCATTTGGCTCTGGCAGCATGGGAAGGATTCAGATTCAGCTTTCTCACCAGCAGTATCTGGGCCTGGGTTTGGTCAGTGAACAGAAACAATGGGCAAAATTTCAATCCATTTATAGCTATGCAAATACAGAGTTACAACAGTATGTATCTTGAGTAACTGATGCCAGAATCTGACGAGATGCAATGTAACTTATCTGAGTAACCACAACAGCTCAAACTTTACCATACTATACCAAGTATATGCAATGCTGTTCACAAACAATTCAGAAAGGTAAAAGTATTCTCAAAAAGATGTGTGAAATACAGTCATATGACAAATTCAAAATCTGCTATGAAATTTCCAGAGCTGAAAAACCCTCAAATAAATTTGTGGAGTAATTTATTCTTTGCAGATTATTCACCCATTTCTGAATCTGACTCAATAGAGAGCAGGCAAAGCTGTGCCTTAAGGAACCTTGTCTAGTAAAAATACTTTGCACCTGTATAACACCTTCCATTCAATGATATCTTAGCTTTTTATAAACAAAGAAGTCTTGCAACACCCTTGTGAGCTAGGTAAGAAGCACTATCCTCATTTGATAGAAGAAGCAGCTAAGAGAAGTTAAATGAAATGCCCACGATTCCACAGGACATCTGTGGCAGAGACAGGAATAGACGCCAGATCTTTGATAGCAACTTCTGTTCCTTAACTACAGGATCAACCCTTTCTACTCTTTGTAAGTACAAGTGTTTTAAGCAGAAATGCCTGTCCAACTCTATCTGAACTCTACCCAGAGTGATCATTAAGTCTCCCCACCATGTGCGCACACACACACACAAAAAAACCCCTTACCAAAATATAATATTTTATCCAAAATCCATATAACAGTCTGACATTTCTCTGTATTTCTCATCCAGTCTTGATGTTAAATATCCCATGATGGGCTCCCCTGCTGATTTTTCCTTTGTCTCCTGTGACTGCAGACTTCCTCCCAAAGTGGCCTTGTGCAGACTCTATATCATCTCATAGGTTGCCAATTTTAGTTGGAGGTATTCCTGGAGGTTTCATCACATAACAATCTTTAATTAAAGACTAATCTTTAATTCCTGGAGACAATCCTGGAGGGTTGGCAACCCTATCATCTCACCATAGAGGGGGCAACATCAAAACTTTAGAGTTCCATATTGAAAACCATAATTGTAACAAGATATAAATTTGGTGAAAATTAAAATGATCCCGTTGGGGGACTGTATAGGACTGGTAATGGGATACAGCCCTTTCATCTCTAGGTCACTGGTCTACATACAGCCCTGGACAGTAGGGAAGAGACACTGTTGCCGTTTGATAGCTGGTCAATGGTCACTGTGAAATGTATTGGCATTGACATTGATTGAATGTGTGGTGACTAACTCACCAAGGGGTGGTTACTTCATGAGTAAAGCAAACAATTTAGCCCATAGACTGTGGCTGTGGGATTAACTTGATTTCTCACTAACACTGAATAATCCCTCTGTATTTCACTTGTCAGTCACATAATATCACTACCATGTTCATATATATATTAAAGCTGCAGTACCGCTCGGCGTGTTGCGGACGGATCCCCACCGAGCGGGCGGCAAGGAGAACTTGCCACAAACAGGGCCCTGGGTCGGGGCTCGGTGGAGAGGGAGGGCCCGAGTCCCCCTACCCCACCTCGTGCTACCCCACCCCGCAGGGGGTGTTTATGGACTCAGGCCGCTAGGCCATGCTACCCCGCCCCGAAGGGGGCGCTTGTGGACTCCGGCCGCTAGGCCGCGCTACCCCGCCCCGAAGGGGGCGCTTGTGGACTCCGGCCGCTAGGCCGCGCTACCCCGCCCCGAAGGGGGCGCTTGTGGACTCCGGCCGCTAGGCCGCGCTACCCCGCCCCGAAGGGGGCGCTTGTGGACTCCGGCCGCTAGGCCGCGCTACCCCGCCCCGAAGGGGGCGCTTGTGGACTCCGGCCGCTAGGCCGCGCTACCCCGCCCCGAAGGGGGCGCTTGTGGACTCCGGCCGCTAGGCCGCGCTACCCCGCCCCGAAGAGGGCGCTTGCGGACTCCGGCCGCTAGGCCGCGCTAACCCGCCCCGAAGAGGGCGCTTGCGGACTCCGGCCGCTAGGCCGCGCTACCCCGCCCGAAGAGGGCGCTTGCGGACTCCGGCCGCTAGGCCGCGCTACCCCACCCCGCAGGGGGTGTTTATGGACTCCGGCCGCTAGGCCGTAATACGCCGGCTACCAGGGGCAGACCAAAGGACAAGTGAGTGGTGCAGCGCTAGGCCCCCAGCCCGCCCCTGCCACAAGGGGGCGCTGGGGCACCAGGCCCATCACAGGGCTGTTTAATTTTTATTCAAAAAAGCTTTGCCTTTCCCTTTCTTTAACAAAAAAACTGAATCTATAGGTAGCACAGTGCACTGCGTAGTCCTGGGGGAGTTCTGCACCACTGCACACCTGTAGAATTCATGTGCTGGGGCAGAATTATTCCCCCCCCTCCCAAAAAAACCCAAAACATTCTGCAGGAAAGTTGCTGCAGTTATGCCTTTTGCTCACCAGGGCCACTGCGGTGGCAGAACAGGGCAGTTGCTCCCAGGCCAGCCCCAACTGTGCACAGGGAAGAGAAGCTGCCTTCCTCACAGTGCCCTGCCCATGAGGCATGAGATATTGGGGTGTGTGGACAGCATGGGACACATGGGGCTGCCTGGGGGTGTGTGTCACAGACTGGGGCAGAGGCTGAATTGGAGTGGGGGTGCAGGGTCACATGGGGTTGGTGAGAGGTGGGATGGCTGAGTAGGGGTGTAGGCCACTTTGGGATAGGAAGGGGGGGTGCAGGGACACATGGGGACAGGGGAAAATGTGCCTGAATGAATGAAAGAGGCTAGGGGACAGCCAGGGTCTGCATGGTGGAGGATCTCTAACAATCCCTCCCTTTCAAAAAAAAAACCAACCCCCAAACCAAAAACCCTGTTCCATACTTCTCCTGCCCATATCCAACAACCCTCCAAGTTCACACCCAGGCTTCTTCCCGGAAATTCCTTCCCTTTCCCTCAGCTCCTCCATTACCCCGACTCAGCCAAGCCTTTGCACTGCTTCAGAGGGGTGCGGGAAATAAGTTTCTGTATCGTAGTTTAGATGTATTACTCAGAATTCTGCATTAATATGACTAGCAAGGAATCTATTTGACAAAAAAAATATTTCCTGGATCTTTTTTGTTGTCTGTATTGTTACAGACATAGTTGCTGACAAGTATTTTAAAATAAATTACCAAAATAATTGAACCTGATGTGATTATATTGTTGTTTTGACAAATAAAATGTGCAGAATTTTAAAATATTGTATGCAGAATTTTAATTTTTTGGTGCGGAATTCCTCCAGGAGTAACTGAGGAAGTGACCCAATCAGTGTTAAAGATGATATGAGAGGGGAAAAAAAAAGTTGGCTCTCTTCTTACCCCAGACTACGTTGCTAATTTGTGACACATACACCCATAAATAATAGGTATGCTTTATGGTATGTGCTCAGGGGCGGCTCTAGGAATTTGGCCGCCCCAAGCAGTTATGCCTGCGGGAGGTGCACCGGAGCCGTGGGACCAGCGGATTCCCGCAGGCATGACTACGGAGGGTTCGCTGGTCCCGCGGCTCCGGTGGAGCATCCGCAGTCATGCCTGCGGGAGTTCCACCCAAGCCGCGGGACCAGCGAACCGTCCGCAGTCATGCCTGCGGGCGGTCCGCTGGTCCTGCGGCTCCCGTGGACCTCCCGCAGGCATGACTGCGGAAGGTCCGCCAGAGCCACCTGCTGCCCTACCGGGAAAATGCCGCCCCACGCGCGCGCTTGGTGCGCTGGGGTCTGGAGCCGGCCCTGTATGTGCTGTATACATACATTTAAGCACTGTGTCATTTGAAGCGTATTTGTTTTACATTGAATTATGACCTCTCCTGAAAAACAAACAAAACTGCAAAAATCCCTGTCATTTATCTTCTGTTATCATTTGATTTAGTTGGGGTTGGTCCTGCTTTGAGCAAGGGGTTGAACTGGATGACCTCCTGAGGTCTCTTTCAACCCTAATCTATGATATTCCCAACTTTGCCCTAGCCAACTCTGGTTATGAAACATGATGAAGCTTCAGTGAGAGCTCCTTCAGAACCCCAGGAGGAATTCTGGCTGAGTCAGCAAGAATTTGCCTAAGGTTTCCATCATGCCCTTCCTCCTCCTCCCTGCCCCTCTCTCCCCCCAAAAAACCCTCTTTACAGCATGGTTCTGCCTCTAAGGCACAACTCCAGCCCTGGGTTTTGGTTACCCTTTAAATAACTGTAGACTGTTTTCATGCCTCTAATCACATTATACAAATCTAGTTCTTTTAATTCTCTCCCTAATGTCTAGCCATTCTTTTCAGCATGTTGCCATTTTGTCACTATTCTCTGAACTGTTTCCAATTCAAATATATATTTCTGGTAATGAAAGACTAAGAACTGAACACAGTATTCGAATGGATTGATCCTACTGTTCTTTTGCTGACAACATTCCCGTCTAAATCAATGGGAGTTTTTTCCTGAGTTAGTACTGCAGGACTAGGGCCTAGGTGAAATCCTGGCCCCAATTAAATCAATGGGAGTTTTACCAGTATTTCATCCCTAATAGGTGGAATAAGCTGAACTTTAAAGAAAAGAACCATTTTCATCTGCTCCACAATATGATGCCTCTGACCACACTACAAAAATCTTATCGATCTTTTCTTCTCGTCTGTCTTAGCTCTCTGAAAGCTTGTTTCTTAACAATTTACGACCTGTATGTTTCTTTTTGTTATCACTTCTTTCCAGGACTCTGCCTTTTCAGTGACTGATTAGTATTAACTTCAGTTTTTCAAAGCTGATTCTAATTTTGCTATTTCCTGTCCATATTTCTAAAAACTCTATAGGACACTTGGTATTTGAGTCCCTTTAATTTAGTATCCTCTACAAAATCTAGTTAACAGGCTGTTTAACCCTTCCATCCAGATGTTTAAAGTCTGTTTTTATTAGAACAAGATGCAACTCTGATCTTGGCCAAAACCCACTGGGAACCACCACCACCAATCAGTCTTGTCATACCTATGCATTGGACATGGAGCAAGCATCAGTCTTCAAATGTCCTGATTTAATGTTATATAATTGAGGTTTTAATACAACACATCACAGGTTCAGCTAAAAAATCAAAAACATTTTCTGTTGAAATGCTTTCATTCTGCAATTTCAGGCCTGTGAAAAAGCTTGAAACACTAATGCATAAAACCTCAAGAAATAACTAACATGATCATAATACTTGTTACGGATGATGCCCTGCTTGAAGTGCAAAATGTGTTTTCTATATGAGTAGATCTGGAGTTCATAAACTTGAGTCCCTGAGCAGTTCCTGAAAAACTGAGCATTTGACAGCTCTGAACATGCTGGAACTGCACACTTCCACTTGCTGAGAAGAAACATACCAGTTCATGACCCTAAGGCTAAACATCTTGAAAATGTCATCTCTAATTGCTATGAATGCTCCTTTTTAATAGTTACTATTTTATTGTGGTCTTTATGGCTTCTTGCTTAACTCTGAATGTGAAGCCCTGGAAAAGTTTGTCTGATACTGAATAACTTTAATTCCCTCTCAAAATTGTATGCTGGACCTTACCTCGATTGTTCTCCTTGTGGGATACAAATGTTTAAGAATTTTAATATATGGTTATTAAGAGTGTCTATTTCTACTAGCAAATTTAAGAGGACAATTTATAGCCTTCTATATTTTGCTTACCTTCTTTGTATTCATCTATAGCTCCCTGAGTTTTTTAAATTAGAGCCAGAGCCATTCCCAGTGTAACCCCATTGACTTCAGTGGAATTACTCCAGGGAAAGTTTAGTCTATAGTCTGTAAAATAGAGGGAAAGTCTTAATAACTGTCTCTTCAGTAGCGTTATACTTTAGGGTGACCAGATGTCCTAATTTTATAGGGACAGTCCTGATATTTGGGGCTTTGTCTTATATAGGTGCCTATTCGCCCTCACTCTCATCCCGATTTTTCACACTTGCTGTCTGGTGAACTTAGCTCTACTGAGCTTTATAAAATCAGAGCTGTACTAACAAGCAGTTCTTAATTTAACATGCTGCACATCTATCTGCACCTACTTACTGGAAAATGCTTGAGGGTTTGATTCAGCCAAAGCTCTGGGGGAAAACACATGAAGATATAGATGCCTATGGAAAGTCTATTAAATACTTGTCAGTCAAAGTATCATACAAGAATCTCTCTGCTTAGGCAGAAACAGCATCAACAGGAAAAGCTGATCACCACAAACAGCTGCTTGCACCCAATCAAAGTTCAAGAGGATCATTGTCCTCCAGAATAAGCTGCTGCAACAGCCACTGATAAGAAACCAGTTAAAGAAGGAAAAAGCAAAAGCAGGTGTTCAAACCTGAATTGAATAATACCCATTAAAGTTAGTGATAGACTTGAAATAAAACTCCAGGTCTGGCTACCCATGAAGCTGCAAATTGCTAACTGGCACCCCCTGCCCTCACTATCTTTATAATGGATCAACCAAAAACTCTAGATCCAAATGCTCCAAAACTTTGCAGTTTTAGGAATCTGATTCTGAAACGTTCAGCTTGGGTCTCTCTCTAATTGCAATTCACATAATAATCTATATATGATACCTAGGTATCATGAGATTGGTACATTACAAATATATGTACCTATGTACATGCATTAACACACACACAGCAATACACACACATTATATAATCCATCCCCAACATAGATGTTGTTAAATTGGATCATCATGTAGAGGAATAGGGGAAAAACTTAATTTAACATACATTTGAGTAGAACTGGGAAAATACTGAAGAAAAAATAGCAAATATTAATTTAATAAAAAAATCACTAGCCCTTTGTATTGGTTTTCTGTGATCATTAGAACAAGATCATTTCTTGTTTTCACGAATGGTTGCAGAAAGCAAAACAGTCTCACCAGGAGAGGTGAACAGGTGTCTGGGCAAATGTTCATAGGGAAAGTGTTTCTATCGCCACCTTGGTATCTCCGATTTCCCTCCTCTTAATTTTAAGAGATTCACTCACCCATCAGATCAGAAACCCTGGGGTGACCAATCACACATCCGCGACAGCGAACCGTCGAAGAGACAGCCAGAGCAAACAGCTGGCGGACGGGACAACCCACACAGGGTGAAATATGTCCCAGGAAGCGTTCAGCAACCAGCGGAGACTAACCCACACATCTGCCCCGCGCCGGTTCCCTGATCGCTGGCCAGCAGAAACAAAGGGCTGACACTCGGCGCAGGGATGGGTGGCTCGCACGGCTCCGGCGCTAGTCACTGCAGAGAGCTCGCCCAGCTCTCGCCTGGGGTCTGAGCGCTCCTTCGCTGGGAGAGACAGACAGACAGACAGACCGAGCACCCCGCAATGTCACCCTCCCCTGCCTGGCCCCCGTGCAGTGCAGGGGAGAGCAGTGCCCCGGGCCGGGCCTGTTCTACTAACCTGGCGCTGTCAGCAAACCCGCGGCTAACCAAGGGCAGCAGGGTGGCTAGCAAAGCGCTGCAGCAGGCGATCGGCCCCATGTCCGAGCTGCACGGAGAAGCGGCGGGAGGGAGAGCGAGCGCTGTGCTGCTGCCTTGGTGGGTGTGATTTGCCTCCCCCTCCAGTGCCGGCTCGGGGCTCCGGGGCGAGGTTTAGCAGCAGCAGCCAGGGACAGCAAGCCCCGGCGGCGGGCGGGGGAGCAGAGGAGGATTGCGGGGGGCTCCGCCAGCGGGGACATCCACACCGCCCCCCCCCCTCACCAAACCCTGCTAGTCCGGGTAGGCTGGGGGCGGGTCACTCGCTTCCACCCTGGGGGGGGGGGGTGCCGCCTACAGCAACACACACGCTGGGCTTTGCACGCTGCTGCCGCTTCAAAGCAAGTGACAAACAGTGACCGCTGAGCGTGGGATGCGGGGAAAGGTGGGCCCAGGCTGGCCCCAGCCAACCCAATAATTAACCCTCCCCGCCCCAACCCACCGCAGAGAGAGAAAAGAAATTCCGCGTTACCCAGAATCTTGCTTGCAGATAACGATCCCGAGAGGAGGGGAAGGAAGAGAAAGGCAGGCTTGTTTAATGCAGCTTCGCCTGTGAAGTGGAGGCTGCTGGCACCTGATCCAGGGGGTAAAACAAGGGTGACCCTGACAAACCCCCGCTTACAGAAGTGGTTAGTCATGGGTTGTTAGCGATGGCCAGTACAAATTCCCATAAACTTTCCCACGCCCTTTGTGCTGGCTTTCTGCAAACGGGGATTGATTTTAGTGGTGCAAACATGAAGGAAAGTGAATTTCAGGCATACGTGTATTTACAACCCAAGAGTTTCATGTTTGCATTTATGGGTATTCTCTCCTCCAGCTGCCCCCGACCCCCCTGCCCTGGCAAACATTTATGGTTATTTAACATATTTAGTATGGCAGAGCAGCCAAGAACGGGACTCCCTTGTGCTAGACACTGTACAGACAGAGCGGGAGATGGTCCCTGCCCGAAGGGCATGCTCGTTCATTCTTAACACATCCCACCAGGGGTGCTGGGACAATTTATATAATAGGGTGCTGAGACTGTAAACCCTGTATATAATGGAAACCACTTCAAAAAGGGGGAAAAGCACCACCCCCAGTTCTAGCACCTATGCATCTACATATTTCCATTCTCTTTTCTGGATAACTTTGGAGATAAGCTGTTGAACTTTCTAGGGAATCTTGGCATTTGTTATATATCTAGTATTCTCCTGAGGCATTTTTTCTTCCAAAGACAGTTAGACATGCGCCTATACCTTTGGTAGATTTCCAGCTTTCACATTCCTATATTAAGGTGGAAATAACATTTAAGTTAGAGGGAGAGTTTGGTCTTTAAACTGTAGATTTTCAGTGACCGAGTCTTGTTTAAGCTAATGAAACCAACTGCCACCTTGCCAATTCAGGACATTATTTCCTTCTGGACATCCCCCTGGTCTTCAGTGCTACTGCCAAGATATGAGAATTGACTCACCCCGGTATTCCTTTGCCTTCTAACAATGCCTGAGTTCAGAGCTGGTGGGGTTCTCAGATGTATTTATTTTTCATAGCTATTAACCCTTTCTTTTGTGATACTTTCAATCTTGACTTGCACGTTGGCTGAACAGTCATTCAGAAAAGCTGTGTTGTCAGCAAAATTTAATCTTGTAGTGTCCTGTTGTTGACCCATGCAATGCCTGTTTTGCATTGATCTACACTTTCTCTCATAATGAGGTCAATGGTAATGCCAAACAGAAGAGGTTTGGAAGAGGAATGCATCCTTGTTTGACACCAGTGTCTGTGTTAAACCATCAACATTCTTTGAAAATAAAAAGGTTTGCATCAAATAAATACCCAATTCCATCTTCTATTTTCTCTTCCTTATAGAAACAAACACAAGACCCCAAACATTGGCTAATCACTGGATCTCAAAGGGACTTAACACAGAGGACAGGCAAAGAGCAGTCCAGAATAGACAGGGATGGCAGAGCCTTATTTGTGCCCTAAGGTAGCATTTGGCTCTGGCAGCATGGGAAGGATTCAGATTCAGCTTTCTCACCAGCAGTATCTGGGCCTGGGTTTGGTCAGTGAACAGAAACAATGGGCAAAATTTCAATCCATTTATAGCTATGCAAATACAGAGTTACAACAGTATGTATCTTGAGTAACTGATGCCAGAATCTGACGAGATGCAATGTAACTTATCTGAGTAACCACAACAGCTCAAACTTTACCATACTATACCAAGTATATGCAATGCTGTTCACAAACAATTCAGAAAGGTAAAAGTATTCTCAAAAAGATGTGTGAAATACAGTCATATGACAAATTCAAAATCTGCTATGAAATTTCCAGAGCTGAAAAACCCTCAAATAAATTTGTGGAGTAATTTATTCTTTGCAGATTATTCACCCATTTCTGAATCTGACTCAATAGAGAGCAGGCAAAGCTGTGCCTTAAGGAACCTTGTCTAGTAAAAATACTTTGCACCTGTATAACACCTTCCATTCAATGATATCTTAGCTTTTTATAAACAAAGAAGTCTTGCAACACCCTTGTGAGCTAGGTAAGAAGCACTATCCTCATTTGATAGAAGAAGCAGCTAAGAGAAGTTAAATGAAATGCCCACGATTCCACAGGACATCTGTGGCAGAGACAGGAATAGACGCCAGATCTTTGATAGCAACTTCTGTTCCTTAACTACAGGATCAACCCTTTCTACTCTTTGTAAGTACAAGTGTTTTAAGCAGAAATGCCTGTCCAACTCTATCTGAACTCTACCCAGAGTGATCATTAAGTCTCCCCACCATGTGCGCACACACACACACAAAAAAACCCCTTACCAAAATATAATATTTTATCCAAAATCCATATAACAGTCTGACATTTCTCTGTATTTCTCATCCAGTCTTGATGTTAAATATCCCATGATGGGCTCCCCTGCTGATTTTTCCTTTGTCTCCTGTGACTGCAGACTTCCTCCCAAAGTGGCCTTGTGCAGACTCTATATCATCTCATAGGTTGCCAATTTTAGTTGGAGGTATTCCTGGAGGTTTCATCACATAACAATCTTTAATTAAAGACTAATCTTTAATTCCTGGAGACAATCCTGGAGGGTTGGCAACCCTATCATCTCACCATAGAGGGGGCAACATCAAAACTTTAGAGTTCCATATTGAAAACCATAATTGTAACAAGATATAAATTTGGTGAAAATTAAAATGATCCCGTTGGGGGACTGTATAGGACTGGTAATGGGATACAGCCCTTTCATCTCTAGGTCACTGGTCTACATACAGCCCTGGACAGTAGGGAAGAGACACTGTTGCCGTTTGATAGCTGGTCAATGGTCACTGTGAAATGTATTGGCATTGACATTGATTGAATGTGTGGTGACTAACTCACCAAGGGGTGGTTACTTCATGAGTAAAGCAAACAATTTAGCCCATAGACTGTGGCTGTGGGATTAACTTGATTTCTCACTAACACTGAATAATCCCTCTGTATTTCACTTGTCAGTCACATAATATCACTACCATGTTCATATATATATTAAAGCTGCAGTACCGCTCGGCGTGTTGCGGACGGATCCCCACCGAGCGGGCGGCAAGGAGAACTTGCCACAAACAGGGCCCTGGGTCGGGGCTCGGTGGAGAGGGAGGGCCCGAGTCCCCCTACCCCACCTCGTGCTACCCCACCCCGCAGGGGGTGTTTATGGACTCAGGCCGCTAGGCCATGCTACCCCGCCCCGAAGGGGGCGCTTGTGGACTCCGGCCGCTAGGCCGCGCTACCCCGCCCCGAAGGGGGCGCTTGTGGACTCCGGCCGCTAGGCCGCGCTACCCCGCCCCGAAGGGGGCGCTTGTGGACTCCGGCCGCTAGGCCGCGCTACCCCCCCGCCCCGAAGGGGGCGCTTGTGGACTCCGGCCGCTAGGCCGCGCTACCCCGCCCCGAAGGGGGCGCTTGTGGACTCCGGCCGCTAGGCCGCGCTACCCCGCCCCGAAGGGGGCGCTTGTGGACTCCGGCCGCTAGGCCGCGCTACCCCGCCCCGAAGAGGGCGCTTGCGGACTCCGGCCGCTAGGCCGCGCTAACCCGCCCCGAAGAGGGCGCTTGCGGACTCCGGCCGCTAGGCCGCGCTACCCCGCCCGAAGAGGGCGCTTGCGGACTCCGGCCGCTAGGCCGCGCTACCCCACCCCGCAGGGGGTGTTTATGGACTCCGGCCGCTAGGCCGTAATACGCCGGCTACCAGGGGCAGACCAAAGGACAAGTGAGTGGTGCAGCGCTAGGCCCCCAGCCCGCCCCTGCCACAAGGGGGCGCTGGGGCACCAGGCCCATCACAGGGCTGTTTAATTTTTATTCAAAAAAGCTTTGCCTTTCCCTTTCTTTAACAAAAAAACTGAATCTATAGGTAGCACAGTGCACTGCGTAGTCCTGGGGGAGTTCTGCACCACTGCACACCTGTAGAATTCATGTGCTGGGGCAGAATTATTCCCCCCCCTCCCAAAAAAACCCAAAACATTCTGCAGGAAAGTTGCTGCAGTTATGCCTTTTGCTCACCAGGGCCACTGCGGTGGCAGAACAGGGCAGTTGCTCCCAGGCCAGCCCCAACTGTGCACAGGGAAGAGAAGCTGCCTTCCTCACAGTGCCCTGCCCATGAGGCATGAGATATTGGGGTGTGTGGACAGCATGGGACACATGGGGCTGCCTGGGGGTGTGTGTCACAGACTGGGGCAGAGGCTGAATTGGAGTGGGGGTGCAGGGTCACATGGGGTTGGTGAGAGGTGGGATGGCTGAGTAGGGGTGTAGGCCACTTTGGGATAGGAAGGGGGGGTGCAGGGACACATGGGGACAGGGGAAAATGTGCCTGAATGAATGAAAGAGGCTAGGGGACAGCCAGGGTCTGCATGGTGGAGGATCTCTAACAATCCCTCCCTTTCAAAAAAAAAACCAACCCCCAAACCAAAAACCCTGTTCCATACTTCTCCTGCCCATATCCAACAACCCTCCAAGTTCACACCCAGGCTTCTTCCCGGAAATTCCTTCCCTTTCCCTCAGCTCCTCCATTACCCCGACTCAGCCAAGCCTTTGCACTGCTTCAGAGGGGTGCGGGAAATAAGTTTCTGTATCGTAGTTTAGATGTATTACTCAGAATTCTGCATTAATATGACTAGCAAGGAATCTATTTGACAAAAAAAATATTTCCTGGATCTTTTTTGTTGTCTGTATTGTTACAGACATAGTTGCTGACAAGTATTTTAAAATAAATTACCAAAATAATTGAACCTGATGTGATTATATTGTTGTTTTGACAAATAAAATGTGCAGAATTTTAAAATATTGTATGCAGAATTTTAATTTTTTGGTGCGGAATTCCTCCAGGAGTAACTGAGGAAGTGACCCAATCAGTGTTAAAGATGATATGAGAGGGGAAAAAAAAAGTTGGCTCTCTTCTTACCCCAGACTACGTTGCTAATTTGTGACACATACACCCATAAATAATAGGTATGCTTTATGGTATGTGCTCAGGGGCGGCTCTAGGAATTTGGCCGCCCCAAGCAGTTATGCCTGCGGGAGGTGCACCGGAGCCGTGGGACCAGCGGATTCCCGCAGGCATGACTACGGAGGGTTCGCTGGTCCCGCGGCTCCGGTGGAGCATCCGCAGTCATGCCTGCGGGAGTTCCACCCAAGCCGCGGGACCAGCGAACCGTCCGCAGTCATGCCTGCGGGAGGTCCGCTGGTCCTGCGGCTCCCGTGGACCTCCCGCAGGCATGACTGCGGAAGGTCCGCCAGAGCCACCTGCTGCCCTACCGGGAAAATGCCGCCCCACGCGCGCGCTTGGTGCGCTGGGGTCTGGAGCCGGCCCTGTATGTGCTGTATACATACATTTAAGCACTGTGTCATTTGAAGCGTATTTGTTTTACATTGAATTATGACCTCTCCTGAAAAACAAACAAAACTGCAAAAATCCCTGTCATTTATCTTCTGTTATCATTTGATTTAGTTGGGGTTGGTCCTGCTTTGAGCAAGGGGTTGAACTGGATGACCTCCTGAGGTCTCTTTCAACCCTAATCTATGATATTCCCAACTTTGCCCTAGCCAACTCTGGTTATGAAACATGATGAAGCTTCAGTGAGAGCTCCTTCAGAACCCCAGGAGGAATTCTGGCTGAGTCAGCAAGAATTTGCCTAAGGTTTCCATCATGCCCTTCCTCCTCCTCCCTGCCCCTCTCTCCCCCCAAAAAACCCTCTTTACAGCATGGTTCTGCCTCTAAGGCACAACTCCAGCCCTGGGTTTTGGTTACCCTTTAAATAACTGTAGACTGTTTTCATGCCTCTAATCACATTATACAAATCTAGTTCTTTTAATTCTCTCCCTAATGTCTAGCCATTCTTTTCAGCATGTTGCCATTTTGTCACTATTCTCTGAACTGTTTCCAATTCAAATATATATTTCTGGTAATGAAAGACTAAGAACTGAACACAGTATTCGAATGGATTGATCCTACTGTTCTTTTGCTGACAACATTCCCGTCTAAATCAATGGGAGTTTTTTCCTGAGTTAGTACTGCAGGACTAGGGCCTAGGTGAAATCCTGGCCCCAATTAAATCAATGGGAGTTTTACCAGTATTTCATCCCTAATAGGTGGAATAAGCTGAACTTTAAAGAAAAGAACCATTTTCATCTGCTCCACAATATGATGCCTCTGACCACACTACAAAAATCTTATCGATCTTTTCTTCTCGTCTGTCTTAGCTCTCTGAAAGCTTGTTTCTTAACAATTTACGACCTGTATGTTTCTTTTTGTTATCACTTCTTTCCAGGACTCTGCCTTTTCAGTGACTGATTAGTATTAACTTCAGTTTTTCAAAGCTGATTCTAATTTTGCTATTTCCTGTCCATATTTCTAAAAACTCTATAGGACACTTGGTATTTGAGTCCCTTTAATTTAGTATCCTCTACAAAATCTAGTTAACAGGCTGTTTAACCCTTCCATCCAGATGTTTAAAGTCTGTTTTTATTAGAACAAGATGCAACTCTGATCTTGGCCAAAACCCACTGGGAACCACCACCACCAATCAGTCTTGTCATACCTATGCATTGGACATGGAGCAAGCATCAGTCTTCAAATGTCCTGATTTAATGTTATATAATTGAGGTTTTAATACAACACATCACAGGTTCAGCTAAAAAATCAAAAACATTTTCTGTTGAAATGCTTTCATTCTGCAATTTCAGGCCTGTGAAAAAGCTTGAAACACTAATGCATAAAACCTCAAGAAATAACTAACATGATCATAATACTTGTTACGGATGATGCCCTGCTTGAAGTGCAAAATGTGTTTTCTATATGAGTAGATCTGGAGTTCATAAACTTGAGTCCCTGAGCAGTTCCTGAAAAACTGAGCATTTGACAGCTCTGAACATGCTGGAACTGCACACTTCCACTTGCTGAGAAGAAACATACCAGTTCATGACCCTAAGGCTAAACATCTTGAAAATGTCATCTCTAATTGCTATGAATGCTCCTTTTTAATAGTTACTATTTTATTGTGGTCTTTATGGCTTCTTGCTTAACTCTGAATGTGAAGCCCTGGAAAAGTTTGTCTGATACTGAATAACTTTAATTCCCTCTCAAAATTGTATGCTGGACCTTACCTCGATTGTTCTCCTTGTGGGATACAAATGTTTAAGAATTTTAATATATGGTTATTAAGAGTGTCTATTTCTACTAGCAAATTTAAGAGGACAATTTATAGCCTTCTATATTTTGCTTACCTTCTTTGTATTCATCTATAGCTCCCTGAGTTTTTTAAATTAGAGCCAGAGCCATTCCCAGTGTAACCCCATTGACTTCAGTGGAATTACTCCAGGGAAAGTTTAGTCTATAGTCTGTAAAATAGAGGGAAAGTCTTAATAACTGTCTCTTCAGTAGCGTTATACTTTAGGGTGACCAGATGTCCTAATTTTATAGGGACAGTCCTGATATTTGGGGCTTTGTCTTATATAGGTGCCTATTCGCCCTCACTCTCATCCCGATTTTTCACACTTGCTGTCTGGTGAACTTAGCTCTACTGAGCTTTATAAAATCAGAGCTGTACTAACAAGCAGTTCTTAATTTAACATGCTGCACATCTATCTGCACCTACTTACTGGAAAATGCTTGAGGGTTTGATTCAGCCAAAGCTCTGGGGGAAAACACATGAAGATATAGATGCCTATGGAAAGTCTATTAAATACTTGTCAGTCAAAGTATCATACAAGAATCTCTCTGCTTAGGCAGAAACAGCATCAACAGGAAAAGCTGATCACCACAAACAGCTGCTTGCACCCAATCAAAGTTCAAGAGGATCATTGTCCTCCAGAATAAGCTGCTGCAACAGCCACTGATAAGAAACCAGTTAAAGAAGGAAAAAGCAAAAGCAGGTGTTCAAACCTGAATTGAATAATACCCATTAAAGTTAGTGATAGACTTGAAATAAAACTCCAGGTCTGGCTACCCATGAAGCTGCAAATTGCTAACTGGCACCCCCTGCCCTCACTATCTTTATAATGGATCAACCAAAAACTCTAGATCCAAATGCTCCAAAACTTTGCAGTTTTAGGAATCTGATTCTGAAACGTTCAGCTTGGGTCTCTCTCTAATTGCAATTCACATAATAATCTATATATGATACCTAGGTATCATGAGATTGGTACATTACAAATATATGTACCTATGTACATGCATTAACACACACACAGCAATACACACACATTATATAATCCATCCCCAACATAGATGTTGTTAAATTGGATCATCATGTAGAGGAATAGGGGAAAAACTTAATTTAACATACATTTGAGTAGAACTGGGAAAATACTGAAGAAAAAATAGCAAATATTAATTTAATAAAAAAATCACTAGCCCTTTGTATTGGTTTTCTGTGATCATTAGAACAAGATCATTTCTTGTTTTCACGAATGGTTGCAGAAAGCAAAACAGTCTCACCAGGAGAGGTGAACAGGTGTCTGGGCAAATGTTCATAGGGAAAGTGTTTCTATCGCCACCTTGGTATCTCCGATTTCCCTCCTCTTAATTTTAAGAGATTCACTCACCCATCAGATCAGAAACCCTGGGGTGACCAATCACACATCCGCGACAGCGAACCGTCGAAGAGACAGCCAGAGCAAACAGCTGGCGGACGGGACAACCCACACAGGGTGAAATATGTCCCAGGAAGCGTTCAGCAACCAGCGGAGACTAACCCACACATCTGCCCCGCGCCGGTTCCCTGATCGCTGGCCAGCAGAAACAAAGGGCTGACACTCGGCGCAGGGATGGGTGGCTCGCACGGCTCCGGCGCTAGTCACTGCAGAGAGCTCGCCCAGCTCTCGCCTGGGGTCTGAGCGCTCCTTCGCTGGGAGAGACAGACAGACAGACAGACCGAGCACCCCGCAATGTCACCCTCCCCTGCCTGGCCCCCGTGCAGTGCAGGGGAGAGCAGTGCCCCGGGCCGGGCCTGTTCTACTAACCTGGCGCTGTCAGCAAACCCGCGGCTAACCAAGGGCAGCAGGGTGGCTAGCAAAGCGCTGCAGCAGGCGATCGGCCCCATGTCCGAGCTGCACGGAGAAGCGGCGGGAGGGAGAGCGAGCGCTGTGCTGCTGCCTTGGTGGGTGTGATTTGCCTCCCCCTCCAGTGCCGGCTCGGGGCTCCGGGGCGAGGTTTAGCAGCAGCAGCCAGGGACAGCAAGCCCCGGCGGCGGGCGGGGGAGCAGAGGAGGATTGCGGGGGGCTCCGCCAGCGGGGACATCCACACCGCCCCCCCCCCCTCACCAAACCCTGCTAGTCCGGGTAGGCTGGGGGCGGGTCACTCGCTTCCACCCTGGGGGGGGGGGGTGCCGCCTACAGCAACACACACGCTGGGCTTTGCACGCTGCTGCCGCTTCAAAGCAAGTGACAAACAGTGACCGCTGAGCGTGGGATGCGGGGAAAGGTGGGCCCAGGCTGGCCCCAGCCAACCCAATAATTAACCCTCCCCGCCCCAACCCACCGCAGAGAGAGAAAAGAAATTCCGCGTTACCCAGAATCTTGCTTGCAGATAACGATCCCGAGAGGAGGGGAAGGAAGAGAAAGGCAGGCTTGTTTAATGCAGCTTCGCCTGTGAAGTGGAGGCTGCTGGCACCTGATCCAGGGGGTAAAACAAGGGTGACCCTGACAAACCCCCGCTTACAGAAGTGGTTAGTCATGGGTTGTTAGCGATGGCCAGTACAAATTCCCATAAACTTTCCCACGCCCTTTGTGCTGGCTTTCTGCAAACGGGGATTGATTTTAGTGGTGCAAACATGAAGGAAAGTGAATTTCAGGCATACGTGTATTTACAACCCAAGAGTTTCATGTTTGCATTTATGGGTATTCTCTCCTCCAGCTGCCCCCGACCCCCCTGCCCTGGCAAACATTTATGGTTATTTAACATATTTAGTATGGCAGAGCAGCCAAGAACGGGACTCCCTTGTGCTAGACACTGTACAGACAGAGCGGGAGATGGTCCCTGCCCGAAGGGCATGCTCGTTCATTCTTAACACATCCCACCAGGGGTGCTGGGACAATTTATATAATAGGGTGCTGAGACTGTAAACCCTGTATATAATGGAAACCACTTCAAAAAGGGGGAAAAGCACCACCCCCAGTTCTAGCACCTATGCATCTACATATTTCCATTCTCTTTTCTGGATAACTTTGGAGATAAGCTGTTGAACTTTCTAGGGAATCTTGGCATTTGTTATATATCTAGTATTCTCCTGAGGCATTTTTTCTTCCAAAGACAGTTAGACATGCGCCTATACCTTTGGTAGATTTCCAGCTTTCACATTCCTATATTAAGGTGGAAATAACATTTAAGTTAGAGGGAGAGTTTGGTCTTTAAACTGTAGATTTTCAGTGACCGAGTCTTGTTTAAGCTAATGAAACCAACTGCCACCTTGCCAATTCAGGACATTATTTCCTTCTGGACATCCCCCTGGTCTTCAGTGCTACTGCCAAGATATGAGAATTGACTCACCCCGGTATTCCTTTGCCTTCTAACAATGCCTGAGTTCAGAGCTGGTGGGGTTCTCAGATGTATTTATTTTTCATAGCTATTAACCCTTTCTTTTGTGATACTTTCAATCTTGACTTGCACGTTGGCTGAACAGTCATTCAGAAAAGCTGTGTTGTCAGCAAAATTTAATCTTGTAGTGTCCTGTTGTTGACCCATGCAATGCCTGTTTTGCATTGATCTACACTTTCTCTCATAATGAGGTCAATGGTAATGCCAAACAGAAGAGGTTTGGAAGAGGAATGCATCCTTGTTTGACACCAGTGTCTGTGTTAAACCATCAACATTCTTTGAAAATAAAAAGGTTTGCATCAAATAAATACCCAATTCCATCTTCTATTTTCTCTTCCTTATAGAAACAAACACAAGACCCCAAACATTGGCTAATCACTGGATCTCAAAGGGACTTAACACAGAGGACAGGCAAAGAGCAGTCCAGAATAGACAGGGATGGCAGAGCCTTATTTGTGCCCTAAGGTAGCATTTGGCTCTGGCAGCATGGGAAGGATTCAGATTCAGCTTTCTCACCAGCAGTATCTGGGCCTGGGTTTGGTCAGTG
Source organism: Mauremys mutica (assembly GCF_020497125.1). Classification (NCBI taxonomy): domain Eukaryota; kingdom Metazoa; phylum Chordata; order Testudines; family Geoemydidae; genus Mauremys; species Mauremys mutica. The sequence continues at coordinate 229,711,074 of NC_059072.1, forward strand.
AACAGAAACAATGGGCAAAATTTCAATCCATTTATAGCTATGCAAATACAGAGTTACAACAGTATGTATCTTGAGTAACTGATGCCAGAATCTGACGAGATGCAATGTAACTTATCTGAGTAACCACAACAGCTCAAACTTTACCATACTATACCAAGTATATGCAATGCTGTTCACAAACAATTCAGAAAGGTAAAAGTATTCTCAAAAAGATGTGTGAAATACAGTCATATGACAAATTCAAAATCTGCTATGAAATTTCCAGAGCTGAAAAACCCTCAAATAAATTTGTGGAGTAATTTATTCTTTGCAGATTATTCACCCATTTCTGAATCTGACTCAATAGAGAGCAGGCAAAGCTGTGCCTTAAGGAACCTTGTCTAGTAAAAATACTTTGCACCTGTATAACACCTTCCATTCAATGATATCTTAGCTTTTTATAAACAAAGAAGTCTTGCAACACCCTTGTGAGCTAGGTAAGAAGCACTATCCTCATTTGATAGAAGAAGCAGCTAAGAGAAGTTAAATGAAATGCCCACGATTCCACAGGACATCTGTGGCAGAGACAGGAATAGACGCCAGATCTTTGATAGCAACTTCTGTTCCTTAACTACAGGATCAACCCTTTCTACTCTTTGTAAGTACAAGTGTTTTAAGCAGAAATGCCTGTCCAACTCTATCTGAACTCTACCCAGAGTGATCATTAAGTCTCCCCACCATGTGCGCACACACACACACAAAAAAACCCCTTACCAAAATATAATATTTTATCCAAAATCCATATAACAGTCTGACATTTCTCTGTATTTCTCATCCAGTCTTGATGTTAAATATCCCATGATGGGCTCCCCTGCTGATTTTTCCTTTGTCTCCTGTGACTGCAGACTTCCTCCCAAAGTGGCCTTGTGCAGACTCTATATCATCTCATAGGTTGCCAATTTTAGTTGGAGGTATTCCTGGAGGTTTCATCACATAACAATCTTTAATTAAAGACTAATCTTTAATTCCTGGAGACAATCCTGGAGGGTTGGCAACCCTATCATCTCACCATAGAGGGGGCAACATCAAAACTTTAGAGTTCCATATTGAAAACCATAATTGTAACAAGATATAAATTTGGTGAAAATTAAAATGATCCCGTTGGGGGACTGTATAGGACTGGTAATGGGATACAGCCCTTTCATCTCTAGGTCACTGGTCTACATACAGCCCTGGACAGTAGGGAAGAGACACTGTTGCCGTTTGATAGCTGGTCAATGGTCACTGTGAAATGTATTGGCATTGACATTGATTGAATGTGTGGTGACTAACTCACCAAGGGGTGGTTACTTCAGGTTAGGCTTAAGGTACTTTGGTGAGACAGACTGGGGAAATATGCATTGCTAATACGAGTGTCCTTGAATTTGGCTGCCTGTGTGGTCAACAAAGAGAGGAATTCAATCAGTTCAGTACCGTTTAAGGGCACTACATTTCCTTAAAATGTATATTATAAAAACATGGAGATTTCATCATGCATGTGCACTTCTATAGACACTCAATTAATGCAGCCTTTGCAAGACATGCCATTAAAATAATGATCAGTGTTTTACTGAGTGAAGGTGAATTTGAGTCTGAATTTCAAAATTACATAGTTGTGCACTGTAATTCTTCCCTTCAAAATCATTTTAGATTATACTAATCGATAGGTAAGAGCCAGACTATCCAAAGGGCTGCCTTATGTTTAGTAAGATAAATTGAAATACTAGATTTCATACAGGATGTTTAGCTTTTGCCAGTACATTAATATTTGCAATTCTGTCTCCTTTTAAGGATTCAGTCCTGAAAGATACTGAGCTATCCTGTGAGATGTGTGTTCCCACTCAGCATTTGCCAGATTAATCCCAAAGGCAGGGTTCAAATGAGAGGCTTTAAACAGTGAAAGAACCCAGTGAAATGCTTGGCATCTGAGTTTGGTTTTACTCTAGACCTTCCTTATACAAAACTTACCCCCAGAGTGCAATGACCTTCTTCTGAAGCTACCAAGGCCCTATCTACATTATTACCTTTATTGCAACTATAAAGGAGTCAGGGAACTTGGTTACAACATATTTCTCCCCTAATTGCCAGTAGTTTAAAAAAAAAGTGAGTAAACTAACCTAAACCAATCCCCATATTCCCCAAATGGGCAAACTCCATTTTCCTGTGTTTACAGCAACAACACTACTGCCAATCTGGTCACAATATGATTAAAAATTGTAGAAGGTTACCACAGAGCCATGTCCCTTTAAACATGTTCCACAGCACAACATTAAAACAGGCTGTAACCAGGTCCCTCGATTCGGTTATAGTAATATTGTAGACAAAGCTTGAGAATGTGACATCTTCAAGCCATGTGACCTCACTTTGCCAAACACTCCAGAGGTTGTTCCCAACCTCCTGCTTTGCTGTGGAGCCTGCCCGTCAATGAGTTTCCTTTCAATGGAAGTCAGTACTCACACTCATCCATAAGAAATGTTTACTCAGCTAGCCCAGAGATGGTTTGGGGCCTGTCCACTTTGTGAGATCAGACTGAAATTTATTCCGAGGACAAAAGGAAAAAGTGAGAACCCAGCTTCTATCAATTCCTCCACCCTATACTCTTTCTTCCTGTCTCCCACACTCAAATGCCTTGCACTACCTGGGCAATTACCTTTCAAAGACTTGGGGCAATTGGTCATCTGATGAGAGCCATCTGAGCTTTGGTATAAATACTGCAATGTCAGTTCAGTGCCAGTGGAAAAGGTGATGCAATATCCTGAGAAACAGAGGAGCTGATATCAGTCTTCTGTCATTCTTATTTATTATCTGAGATCATCCTACTCAGATATGGTAGAGTCATATGAGAAACAGGTGTGTACTGCAGACCTCTTTTGAATTGTTCATTAATGTCATTAAAGGAGCAACAGGATGTTTAATTTCCCCCTTGGATGGATTACTAGTCCATCAAAGAGCCCTTACCAAACACTTATACAAGGCTGATTATATTCCTGGCTGATTTCTCCAGGATTTCTCCACTCCACCTCTGTCTGGGCTATTATTTTGTTTTCCTTCCTGACCTTCCACACTACTGAACTCTAAATGTTTTTAATCTCTGGTGTGTAGAAAGCCAGTGAGGTGATGATAAAATCTCCACCCAGACCTTTCATTTTTTCCTTTCTAAACAAAGCACACAGGCATAATGTAAATTCCCAAAGTGACAGATTTACACTGCTTATACAATCTATGGCGTTCCTTTGGGTAACAGCAGGAAAGCACAAGAATCAACAATACTGGGAGGTTATCACAATAAACATAGTATAGCTAAATAATTAGCACATAAAATGTCCAGCCCAAACTTCCTGGATTCCAGCCAGCCCCCCCAAACAATACACCAGGCATATGCATTTAATAGTCTAGTGCTTCAAAAGGCACTACTACCCAGGTTTAAAATGATGGGACAAATTCTGCTCTTTCAAAATTCAGATGTATGATTGGGCAAAATCTGAACTAAATTTACAGCAAATTCAATTTACAATGTTTCCTTTTCAAATACACCTCTACCTGGATATAACGCGACCCGATATAACACGAATTCAGATATAATGCAGTAAAGCAGCGCTCCAGGGGGGCGGGGCTGCGCACTCCGGTGGACCAAAGCAAGTTCGATATAATGCGATTTCACCTATAACACGGTAAGGTTTTTTTGGATCCCGAGGACAGCGCTATTTCGAGGTAGAGGTGTAGTTACAAAAATAAGTGATTTGTTTCCCCCCACAACAGACATACACATTCCCTTTTGTACCAACGGCAGCATATAATTTTAAAATTCACTAACTCATGGTCACCAGGATCAGCTGCTGTAAAGACTCTGCATGAGTCTCTGCAGCAGTTATACAAAGTCCCCCCGCCCCACACGCTCACACACTTAGTTAAGAATTTCCTGTTTCTTATTCTACATAATTAAATGAACCCTGGACACAAACTCAACTTGCTGAGTGGTGTCAATGATGTCATAGCTATGTCAATTATACCTAGTCATTGCTCAGATATGACCTTTTCCCCTTATTTTAAGAAAATATTTTCCAAAATAATAATAGAACATGAGAGGCAATACATTTACAAAGGATTAGTGCGCTTCTGGAGTCTTGTATATCTCGCAATTCATCCAAGACACGCACTAATCCCTGCGTAACAAACTATTTCTTAGGTATCCTGACTATCTGACAGGTCTGTTTCTCCTCTCCCACACATCAGCTTTACACCAGAGTATCATCATTGATTTCAGTGAAGTCACTCCTCATTTATACCAGGGAAATGAGAGGAGAATCAGGCCCACCGTCTGTTAGGCACAGACCCATGTCGTAGAGTTCAAGGCCCACACATTGTAGCGTTCAATGACGTGCACTACATTGCTACCCCTTCAAGGGGTCAGCATGAGCTCTTTTGCATGGTCAGTCAGCTGCGGTGGCCTATGCCACATGTACACTAACTGCTCCCTGTGAATGCCCACTGGAACATCTGACTTGTTCCACACCCTGCTTCCCAACCCATTTGGGAGTGGCACGTGTTCCAGTGGGCTTTAGCAGGGAGTAATCTCTCTGATAAAGAAGGGCAACTGTGGGACTGCAACTGGGGCTGGCCCCCGGGTGTGAGGGGCTATGGAAGGACTCTTCTTCTACCCTTCCCTCAGTACTCACACAGAGCCATTCACAATACAGACCAGATGAGAGTGGTCCGCAAGGTCACATTAAATAAGTATGACTTTGTGGACCACTTCCACAAATCTAAAATCTCTCTCAGCTTTTCTTTATTCAGACATAGATCCCATCTTTTCAGCTGCAGTTTACTTCTGTACCAGGGCACTACTGTTAGCCCACCTTTTACTGATACACTTTATTGGAATCAGAAATGGCAAATCAGGAAAACATGGCCAAGGAATGAGCTCCTCATTGTTTCCTGTTTATGAGTGTTGATGAGTCCCTCATCTGGGGTCCTGGGCTTCTTTTCAAGGCCCATTTGCTACCTCTGGACTCAAGCAGGTTGAGGAGTATGCACTGAAAAGGCTGAGTTTTCAGTGTTATGCACACTACGGCTCCACTTCTACAAAAAATGTATACCTATATGCACATGAGCCACCCTGTTGACTTCAGTGGGACTACTCACATGTGTAAGGTTAAACACATGCATAAACCTTTGCAGGATTGTGACCTATAATGCCATTGGCTTCAGTGGAAGTCATGTCTCTATAAAGCTGCAGGGTCAGGCTTTGTATGAAACATTGCTGACTGAGCTGAAGTGGTCCATATACTGAAAATGGAACAAATTCTACACTTAAGGGCCCAATCCTGTTCTTGTTGAATCAGTGGGAGTGTTGTCGTTGACTTCAGTTGTGTTTGGGCCCCATAACAAGAAATCCCTTCTCCTGGGCCTCTTTGACCTATACAACCCTTGTCTACATGGAATGAAATCCTGCTTGCCGTACTGACACAAAGTTGCCCTTGAGTTCAACAGAGTCTTGCATGAGTAAAGCAAACAATTTAGCCCATAGACTGTGGCTGTGGGATTAACTTGATTTCTCACTAACACTGAATAATCCCTCTGTATTTCACTTGTCAGTCACATAATATCACTACCATGTTCATATATATAAGGCTGCATTCACTCACGCATACACAGTGATCTCAGTAAAATTCCCTGATCAGTACTAAGGTAATGTAAAACAAGTTTTCATTTGGCTTATGTGATACAATCTACAGTGATTTAAAATACAGATAAGCCTTTTATCCTTCTCTTAAACATTAGAAAGACATTTAATTCATAACATTTTAATTTACAGATATTTCATTGTGTTTAAAATCAACAGTTCTCTCACTGCGGGATTTCCACATTACTACACAGTTTTTTATACTCCACAAGCCAAATCTTGCTCCTAATAATCACTTTAGCAGTCCCAGGCTAAGTACATAAAACTGCTCCTGTGGGTAAGGCAAGCAGGGTTAAACCTAACATAAGCCTCAGCTAGATATTATACTGAACTTTGTTTCTCATGACAATGGCTACCAGCAACAATTCCTGCTGAACTGGTACTGAAATGGTTTATTACTAGTGGAGATGGGACAAAATCATTTTCAGAGCCATTACAGAAAAAAAAATTCTTGAGACTTAAAAACCAAGTGGCATTGTGACCTGGCATATGGGGTTGCAGAACTACTCAGGTTTGGCCTCGTGGCCCATCCATCAGGACAGTTTAACTGTCAGATCCACAATTTAGATTTTAAAAATCCACAGTCATTTGCCATCTAGCCCTGTAGGCACCTAAATTCTCTAGGAGCCTAAATTTCTGCCAATATAGTCCCTGGATGCCTAAAAATCTGTCAGTGGGAACGTGCACAGCTACCTAAGCCCTGATGGTTGGTGCCGAATTAACACCTAAGCCCCAGCAGCATCCTCAAACAAGGCGTTCTCTCTCCTATCTCGTAGGTGTGCATAGAGGCTTCCTTATAACATGCCTACTGGAGGAGAGCTTGTATCAAACGGATGGAGGAGATGGTGTCTCCTTTTATCCTGTAATTCCAGAGTTAGAGCATTCACTCAGGATGTGGGCAACTCTGCCTGAGAGGAACAAGGACTTGAACTTGGGTCTCCTCACCCCCAAGGTGAGTCTCCTAGTCACTGGACTATGAAATATTCTGGGTCATTTGACACACCTACAGACTCGCTGCTATAGTTGTTTTCTCTCCACACCCCAGTGTTGACATACACTAAGTCCTCTTTGTAGATCTAGCCCTTAGGTGCCTAACTCCTGTTGACTTTCAGTGGGAGCTGGATACCTAAGTGCCATTTGTGCCTTTAAAAACATCTATCTACCCCCTTAAAAGAGCCATTCAAGTGTTTTAACATTGGTTCCTGGGGACTCTCTACTGACAGCCTTTGTCAGTTTCCTTGTGTAGAGAGAGCCAAACTAGCTGTGCACATCCACCATACCAAATCTACTTAACCGACTCAGTGTTGGATGATGACGACAACATAACAGAGGAAAAGCAAAAAAAGAAAAAGAACAAACAAATAAAAAAAAACACCCAAGTGAGAATAAAAAGGACAATTTTTAAAACTTAGAGTCATTTTTACTAAGATTCTCTAGGATTCAATGTTCTTATGATAGTTTACCATTGTTACTTTTTTATTAAAAGTTGGTTGTTTTAAGATGCTGTTAAGACAGATGGGTGAAGTTCTCATGTCTGTTAGAATATCATACGATTGCTTCAGTCTGTCTAATTTCAGCATAGACAAAAGTGCGTGGATTTGCCATAGGAAGGCGATTTCCACAGCCTGACAGGCCCAGAAACTCAGGCTCAATGGGTTATTCTGCATAGCGCTGGGAAAGGCAGCGAGTTTGCACTTGCTTAGTTTCATCCTAGTTGTTCAGCCTCTCTCACTCCCAATAGAAATGACAGGGACATTAAGGGCCAAAAGCAAGGGCCGTTCAGGGAAGATATTGCAAGACATTACTCAGGTTCACCCAGTTCTGTGACATGGTAGAATGGCTTTGACTGAGCCATGCTTTTCTCTTCCTGACCTTCCTCTTCCACTTCTCTGGAGCCCATATAGTCCATGGAAATGCTTCATTGGGAACGGGGGCTGGGGGAAGGGGAAATGAAATCATGTGGAGCCAGACTTCTCCCTTTCCTTGCTTCTCTGGTCCAGGCTGCAGATGTCCCTTCCACATTCACAAGAGAAAGAGGAGCATTTAGGACTTATTTTTTAAAATGAAATCCTTGATCCTGAAGAATGCTGCAAGTTCAGTGTGAAGAACCTAACACCAAACATTCAACATATAAAGCCCCACATTTGAGATCGTATTTCCCCATCAGGTTTTTTAAACATTGATTCCTATGCTGTCTGCCCATACAACAGGGATTGCCATTTCCAGCAGCTTTATGAATTAATGTAATAAGAGACCCCTATGTGGTTTTGACAGAGAATTTTTACAAGTATAAATTCCTGCCTTTTGTCATGATTCTTTGGTTTCAGCTCCCCTTGCCAAAAAGCTGTGGACTATTTTACTATTTCTTTACGTACTGAAATGTAGGTCTTTTGCTCCTTGACTACATACATCTGTAACAAGAAAATTCAAGTACTGTTGATCCTCTTTATATGAGATCTTCCATGTTTGTCTAATAAAATAGAATCTCTGTCATAGCTGTCTTCTTTCTGACAGAAGAAGATGACTTTAAAGCCCATGCAATGAAACTATACCTTTTAAAAATGAAAGGGTACAAAATGTATACCTTTACTAGGTTACATTAATGTGTTAAATGGTTACTGATTGCCTTGTAATTCCACCCTTTGGAGCTTTAAACTTTAACAGCTTAATTCCTTTTGATGTTTTTAAATAAAATGGCTAGCACAGCATATGGAAGAAAGGTGAAATTTATCTGGCCCCACAAGGAAGCTGGATTTTGTACCAGGGACTAGGCAGGAATGAAAGTAACTTAAAGGACTTACTGGTACACAAGGTGGCCAGGGTCCTGGGCAAGGTGAGGGGCAGCTCTGGGGGCCCAGAAGGGGTGGGGCCTTGGGCAGAAGGAGCGGGGCTTGGGCCAGACTCCCCCAGACAGCCAGGGCCGGCTCCAGGCACCAGCCGACCAAGCATGTGCTTGGGGTGGCACCTTGGGGCGGGGCGGCGCTCGTTTATTTTTTTTGTTTTTTTTTTTGGTTCGGCCGGGCAGCGCTGGAGGGTTTTTTTTGTTTGTGTTTCGGCCGGGTGGCGCTCGGGCGGGGGGACTTCAGCAGCGTGGTGCTCGGGGGGGGGGCAGGGGCTTGGGTGGCGCGGTGCTCGGGGGGGTGGGGGGCTCGGGGGGCTTTGGCGGCGTGGCGCTCGAGGGGGGCAGGGAGTTGGGTGGCAGGGGGCGTGCGGGGCTTCGGTGGTGCGGCGCTCGGGGGGAGGGAGTGCGGGGGGCTTCGGCGGCGAGGCGCTCGGGGGGGTGGGGGACTTGGGTGGCGCAGTGCTCAGGGGGGCCGGAAACTTGGGCGGCATGGCGCGGTGCTCGGGGGGAGCAGGGACTTGGGCGGCACGGCGCGGCGCTTGGGAGGGGCAGGGGGCTTTGGTGGCACGGCGCAGCACTCGGGGGGGGTGGGGGCTTGGGTGGTGCAGCGCTTGGGGGGGGGAGCAGCGCGGCGCTTGGGGGGGCGGCACTCTTTTTTTTTGCTTGGGGCGGCAAAAACGTTAGAGCCGGCCCTGCAGACAGCCCTTCAGCGCTGAGAAATCCAGATTTTGGGATGCTAAGTTATGGTTCTGAAAAAAGATGATGTCTTGCTTTTCAGCTGAGCTTTGTGAACCCTCTCAGTCTCCATTCAGTATCGTGTAAACTGCTTTTCTTGTAACTTTTATTGCATTCCCCTTCTCTCAGATAAATCTTGGTAGAATCAGGAGTTTATCCAAGAAAAATACAAATTCAAAAATTCTCATTCAAATGAACAAATGTATGATTAGACACTTATGGAAATTCTTATGTAACTTGAATTCTTTTAGTAAAGACAATTCACATGAACAATCTATTTATGCAATCTCTCTCTCTCGCTCTGTTCTGTGTTCAGTCAGTGTCTCTGAAACTATTGTTGGCCCCAATCCTGTGCTGAGCATCATGCAAGTGACCCCCGGTGCAGCGTTCAGTGCAGGATCAGGGCTAGATCTCAAATTTGCTCTCAAAGCTAGAAATCTCAGCAGTATCTTTTGAGTTCAAAAAATTACTTTTCTTCCCACATTTCCTTTTGTCAGTATAAGTGCTTATCATCTCCAGATTCCCTGTTGGGACCTGTTCTTAAATTGATTCTGTCCTCTGCTAGAAGCATCCTTTAATATAAGAACTAATACATTGTAATAAATCTGTGTGCAATGTCCTAGGGCCTCTGAGATCTTAACCAAATTAACAATGAATCAATCATACAGTCAATGCAAGTTAATACATCTGGGAACCAAGAATGTAAGTTATTCCTTTAGGGTGGGAGACTCTGTGTTGGAGAGAGCAGTGACTCAGAGAATGACTTTGGGGTCATTGCAGAGAATTGCCTCATTGTGAGCTCTCAGTGCAGACATTTTCTTTTGTATGGCATTTTGAAAAACAATAGGTTGGGACTGTAATTAATTTTTGAGATTTGAAAGCTGTTCTAATGCTTCTTGGATAGCTAGATGGATTCCCACTTGTGCTATCACTGTAAGAATGAATGGGGCAGTTGTCCAGGATGTGTGGCATGGCTTGTTCTTCACCAGAGTCACAATTTGGTGATTCCTTGATTTTCTTTTCCCATTTGTGGCGGCGATATCCACATCTTCCATTAGTTTGTCCGAAAGTGGTTAAATGACATTCACCACGTACAGGGAAGGCAGAATCCTGGGAATTCTTTTGTCAGTTCTTCAGGTCTTTGTTTGGGACATCACATTCAAGCCAGCGAGTGATGGTGTCCTTTCCATTGGCCAACAGCATTGATGCATGTATCCAGAAAATCTTCCTGGATTTGATTCGGGGGAGTGGCAGTGAATTGAGGTCTTGGCGTATTGGCAGGTCAGGAGGAACCAGGATTTTGTTGTAATCCTGGACCACAGTAGTCTCTCACCTGATGTTGTCTGGCATGATGCCCACCAAAACTGGAAGTCACAGTATTAGTGTTGATTTGAGAGAGCTGCTAACAATCCTGAGCACGGCATTAATTTGAGTGTCAATGAGATGGTGTGGGAGCTGTTGCACCGAACTGGTGCACAATACTCAGCTGATAGCATGACCGGGTCTTGTACTGACATTCGAAGCATGTGTGCATCACATCCCCAAGTGCGCCAGTTTCCTGCTGGATGATGTTAGCCCTTGTCCTTATCTGCTTTCTGGTGTTGTCAAAGCATTGGTGATAGCGCAGCATCCGATGGAAGGTAACTCTGGATTGTGGTCATGTGAAAAAGGCAGATCACAAAAGTCTACTTTCAGTGGCACTTTGACCTCATGATTTTTCAAGTGAAAGGCAGAGATGAATATTTTTGAAGTGTTGGATTTCAGTCGTCAAGCTTTGAAATACATGTCTGGAGGTCATTGTTCATGACATTTTCTGTGGTCTTCAGAGAGGATGCTTGTGCTGCTAGCGCTGTGTCATCTACATAGATGAATTTACAGGATGATGTGACCGGAATGTCACTGGCTCAGAGATGGAACAAGGCAGGTGCTAAAATGGATCCCTATGGGAGGCTGTTGTTCAGTCTCTGTGATTTACTGGCAGACTCACCAAGGTGTACAGTTAATTGTCTATTACTCAGCATCTATTTGGTTGGCATGGGAAAGCTAATGATAAGTTTAGCAGGAGACCTTTGCACCATACAATATGATATGCAGAAGAAAGACCAGTGAACGCTACTGCTGTTTTTAATTTTCTCTGGTAGCCAGATTCTGTGTAGTTGGTTAAGGCAACCACCTGGTCACAGCAATTGTGACCAGTTCTAAATCCAGCCTGCTCACTGGGGACTCATTGCTCAAGTATGGGCTGTAAGCTTTCAAGTAGGTGCCAGTGGCGGCTCTAGGCACCAGCAAAGCAAGCAGGTGCTTGGGGCAGCCCATTTGCAGGGGCAGCAGCTGGCAGGGATCCAGCCTGGGAGCTGAGAACCAACAGGGAGCCCTGGGAGCTGTAGTTCTTTGGTTAGCTCCTGGCCTATGGAGCCAACACTGGAGCAGAGAAAAAAACTACATTTCCCAGCATTCCCTTGGCTGCTATCAATAGGAAAGGGAGGGGGAGGGATTACGGTAGCTGAAACCTCATGCTGCAGCTTGCTGTGAGTGGAGAGCTCACTGCTAGAGCAGGGTGGCACTGTGAATGGGGAACAAGTGTGCCCAAGGAGTAAAAGGCTTTGGCCTAGATATCTCCTTCAGAAAACATCCCCAGACTGGATTAGGGACTGGTGTGACCTCACCTTGCAGCCCCCAAAGAAAGAATTGGGTGGACTAAATGGACAGTGCCCCTCTCTATCTGAAGCTTAGCAAGGGAGGCATGTGGATCCCACTAGAATTTAAAATGAAAAGTAAGGAAGGGGAGGCTCTGCTAGGGGACTTCGGCAACTTTAGGTACAGTACCAGGTACGTAGGAGGATTTCCACTTCTGAGCCATGGAAGCAGAAATTGACTTTTCCTTTCCAGATTTAGCTAATGTTCAGAAAGGGAATCTAGCACCTGCCTTCCAGATTTGAACACCTCAAAATTCAGGAGTGCTCAAGCTCAGTTGGGGCAGCTGTTACTTCATTTCTCCCAAATCAAATATACTGATCCACTGTAATTTGCTGTAGAAAAAGTAGCATAAATTGAGCAAGAAATGCTTCCCAGTGGTTTTTAGGACTGGAATTGCTATTTTCAACAGCCATTGCCTTTTTATTTGTTTAAAAGGAAGACAGTGATATTACATTGGCAAATTCCCCATAGAAACAAAGAGTAGAAGAAAAGAATAATAAAGGCACCTCAACTTTTCCTTATTTATGGAGGACAGTCTTATAATATCCTCCAATCACACAAGCTGAAAATTGTTCCACTTTACTGCAGTTCTTTAACCATATGGGAACCAATCCTGTCTGTGTTCTGTGCACATCCAAAATTCCTGCTGAATGACTCACCCTGGGAGCAAGTTACCAGTGACCCAGGGCTGGGGCAGAAAGAGGGTGCAGGTGGGGGAGGGAGAGCCCAGGGCTGGGGGTGCCGGTGGAGGGGGCAGAGCCCAGGGCTGGGGTGGCAGGGTATGTGTGGGTGGGGGGGCACTGGTGGGGCAGAAGGGGGGAGCCCAGTGCTGGGGCAGCATGGGGGGGGAGAGCCCAGGGCTGGAGTGGAGGGTGTGTGTGTGTGGGGGGAGAGCCCAGAGCTGGGACGGCAGGGGGGTGTGGGTCGGGGGGGGAGAGCTCAGGGCTGGGGCGGCAGGGGGGTGCGGGTGGGGGGAGGCCCAGAGCTGGGGCGGCAGGGGGGTGCGGGTGGGGGGGAGACCCCAGGGCTGGGGTGGGGGCACCCAAAATTTTTTTTGTTTGGGGCGGCAAAAAACCTAAAGCCGGCCCTGGTAGGTGCCGTGCCAACAGTTTTTAGCAACAGCTCAGGAGGGAGATGGCCCAGTAGCTTTTTGGGTTAGTGGCTTCTTTTCTGGGCTTCAAAATGTCTATAATCTTGACTACCTTCCACTCTTTGGGTATTCCGTCAGAAGAGTGGATGTTGCTGAAGATTTCTGCCAGTCACCCTCTTGTCTTTGGATCAAGATTCTTTGGGAATTCTGGGTATATCCCATCCATTCCTGCCACTTTCCCAGACTTAGTTTTGGAGAAACCTGCGTCCACTTCATCAGTGCAGTAGTGCAGCAAAAAAGGTCAATTCAATCCCTGAATGTATAAATAGAGGGATATCAAGCAGAAGTACAGAGGCAAGATCACTTCCCTACACAGCACTGGTAAGACCACTACTAGACTACTCTGTCCAGTTCTGGTGTCCACACTTAAGGAAGAATGTGGAAATACTGGAGAGAGTAGGGAGGGCCCCCCAAATGACCCAGGGACTGGAAAACAAGCCTTATGATGTGAGGCTTAAACTGAATAGGTTGAGCTCCTTATCTAAGAGCGGGTTGGGAGGTGATCTGATCACTGCATATTGTTTCTTACACATGGAAAATATCTGATGGAGGGGCTTTTCAACCTTGCTGGCAAAGACATAACAAGATACACAAATTCAACCTTTAAATAAGAGGCAGTTTCTTGGCTGTGAAGGCAATTAAACATTGGAACAGCTTAGCAGGGGAGGTGATGGATGATCCATCAGTTGGTATTAAGATATGCCTTGTCTTAAAAGGTATGCTTTACTCCAGCTTCTCAGAGAAATCCGATGACCTTTTTGTGTGCTGGGGATCAGGCTGGAGGATCAGCATGGTCCCTTATGGCCTTGAAAGCTAGGAATCTCTCTGTTCATCTCCTTTCTTCATGGGCCATAGGAGACAGGATTGTCTACATTGTTCTCAGCATTCTCCTAACACATGCAGTGCTGCATTAAGACCATGTCTATAAAAATTCTTATGCTTCAGCACTTCAGACAGTTACCTACAGGGGTCAGGAAGGAATTTTTCCCCCGATGCAACAGTTGGCCAGATGTATTCTTGTTTTTAACCCCACTTTCCTTTGAAGCATCAGAGATTGGCCACAGTTGCAGACAGAACACCAGATGGCGTGTACCAATGTGCTGAGGTTCTTAGATGCCTGATTGTTGTGTCTTGCTCACATGCTGAGGGTCAAACTGATCATAGAGTTGGGTTCTAGAAGGAATTTTCCCCAGATCAAATTGGCAGGAACACAGGGTTTTTGTCTTCCTCTGCAGCATGGGGCATGGATCACCTGTTAGGATCATCTATGCAAGTCTCGTCTAATTAATTCCCTGCCATTGCAGGGGCTTTGGGCACCTTGGTCTCCCCTGTTCTCTATCTGTGGCACCTAACAGTATAATCTCTTGAGGACTGAAATGCATTAGTTTAAAGTCATTGGGCTCATCACAGGGGTAACTGCATGAAATTTAATTGACTATGATATAGATAAGGTCAGACATCTGGCCTTAACCTCTGTGAAATAATTTTCCATCTTGACTATCACAATTTCCTCTTTTACGGACTTTCTAAATACCCATTCTCTTCTTGGCACATAACCTAGCTGCAGCATTGTGAATTAATTTTTCCCAGTAAAATGAGATCACTTCCATCGTCCAACACTTTCTATTGCCATTCCATTTTTACCTCCTCAACCACATAGCCACCTACTTACCCTGCTCCTTCAGTCTTGGCATTCTCTCGTAGCTCCCTTTGATGCTCCATTGTTGAAAGCCACTTGACCAATCTATCTTGGAACTTTTTCCACCAAACCCATCAGTCTTTTCCTCTCTTTAAATCTTGCATGTTAGACATTTATTTCTCATTAGCATATATTTGAGTGTCTATGATTACATATTAAGGATATTTTCTCTCACATGCATCCGTTTAAAATCTATCTGTTGCTAATATCCAGAGTGTAAAACTAGACCTAATGGCAGCAGTATTTATTAGATCCCTGCTGCAAAAATGTCTTTAAATATGAGATTACCCCACATTTTTTGTCTCTTCAGCAGTGTATAGACTGTAAATAAAGTAGCACTTCCAAATCTACTGCATCCTACTGCTTCTCCCATCCCCAATCCAAGGCAGCTGCTCTGAGACATCTGCTTTTTATTACTCTCTGTGTCAAATAGAAAACAATTACAGCTCTCATTAAGGAGTTTCAATGCTTAACCTCTGCACAGCACCCTTCACAGAAGGAAGACCTCCCTGCTCTTTCTCTGAAGAGCTTTGTTATTTTCTCACCATAAACTCTATAAGACTTTAAGCAACTCTTCTGTGGCACTTGGTAGTTTACCCACAAATCCAGCAAATTATAATCTCTTATTCATAAGTACTACAGCCTTAAAGTTATGATATGTGGTGTATTTGACACAGTAAATGGCAAACAGCTGTTATGAAAGTAAATGTTACCCAGGCTTATTATGTGTTTCAAAATCTCCTTGTCCACCTCCCCAAAATGCTATTCCAAGGAGTCCATAGCATTGCTCTGAATGAACACAGCCATTGTACCTTCTAAAAGAAGCTGCTTTCAAGGCACTCCTGCTCATACGTAACTTCTTGTGAGTATAACTGGAGAACCTGTGCTTCCCTCCCCCACCCCCCATAGTCAAGAAACCGTTGAGAACTTTAGGTTGAGAACTTAGTGGGAAAGTGAAGTTGGCAAAATTAACTGGTGACTGTTATATCCTCACAGCTTTTATTATTTGTCACAAAGTTTTTTAAACTCTGTAACTCTTCCAAGGGCTTGTCACCTTTGAGGACCTTGGTACACAGTCTCCGTGTGGTGGAAATTCATGCAGGTAACCTTTTTCGTTTGCAGGAAGAATGGAATTAGAACAGTACAGGACTTGAGGGAGGGGGAGTCTCAAAAGTAGGAGTTTTGAATCACTCACATGCTAAAAACACATTATAGATACTTTTTGACTCTCACTTTTAGAGAAGTAACCAGCTCTAGAACTCTTGAGGAGCCAGAATTCAACTAATTAGAGCACCAGCTCCTAATCATGATCTAAAAAATAATCTGTACCAAATGTAAGGAGTTACAGCTGAAAGCAGTATTGGGCAGGGGAAGGCCATCTCTGGCAGGCCTTACCCAATCAGCCTCAAGAGCTATTTCTCCTTCCACTGCTATAATGGCATGGCAGGTGGTGCTGAGAGTGGGTAACCATGTGAGGCAAAGAGAAGAGATTTCCATCAAGTCCCTGCCCTCACAGCCTCAGGACTACCTTTTCTTCAAGGAACACAAACTATTCCCTTACCTACCATGAATATGTGATCATGAAGATCTCAGCAGCCTTTACAGCTTTTCAAGTTCTTACCTTTTGTATTTCAGACTTCTGTAGCCAGCCAGGACCAGGGCCGGCTCTAGGTTTTTTGCTGCCCCAAGCAAAAAAATTTTTGGCTGTCCCCACCCCAGCCCTGGGCTCCCCCCCCCACACCCCTGCTGCTCCAGCCCTGGGCTCTCCCCCCCCACCTGCACCCCACTGCCACTCCAGCCCTGGGCCTCCCCCCATGCACATCCCCCTGCCACCCCAGCCCTGGGCTCTCTCCCACCCCCGACCCACACCCCCCTGCAGTCCCAGCTCTGGGCTCTCCCCCCCCACACACCCCGTCCACTCCAGCCCTGGGCTCTCCCCCCACCATGCTGCCCCAGCTCTGGGGTCCCCCCCACACATACCCTGCTGCCCAAGCCCTGGGCTCTACCCTCTCCACCTGCACCCCCTGACACCCCAGCCTTGGGCTCTCCCCCCCCACCTGCACCCTCTTTCCGCCCCAGCCCTGGGTCACTGGTAACTTGCTCCCAGGGTGGGTCATTCAGCAGGAATTTTGGATGTGCACAGAACACAGACAGGATTGGTTCCCATATGGTTAAAGAACTGCAGTAAAGTGGAACAATTTTCAGCTTGTGTGATTGGAGGATATTATAAGACTGTCCTCCATAAATAAGGAAAAGTTGAGGTGCCTTTATTATTCTTTTCTTCTACTCTTTGTTTCTATGGGGAATTTGCCAATGCAATATCACTGTCTTCCTTTTAAACAAATAAAAAGGCAATGGCTGTTGAAAATAGCAATTCCAGTCCTAAAAACCACTGGGAAGCATTTCTTGCTCAATTTTATCCTACTTTTTCTACAGCAAATTACAGTGGATCAGTATATTTGATTTGGGAGAAATGAAGTATCAGCTGCCCAAACTGAGCTTGAGCACTCCTGAATTTTGAGGTGTTCAAATCTGGAAGGCAGGTGCTAGATTCCCTTTCTGAACATTAGCTAAATCTGGAAAGGAAAAGTCAATTTCTGCTTCCATGGCTCAGAAGTGGAAATCCTCCTACGTGCCTGGTACTGTATCTAAGGCTGCCGAAGTCCCCTAGCAGAGCCTCCCCTCCCTTACTTTTCATTTTAAATTCTAGTGGCATCCACACACCTCCCTTGCTAAGCTTCAGATAGAGAGGGGCACTGTCCATTTAGTCCACCCAATTCTTTCTTTGGGGGCTGCAAGGTGAGGTCACACCAGTCCCTAATCCAGTCTGGGGATGTCTTCTGAAGGGGATAGCTGGGCCAAAGCCTTTTACTCCTTGGGCACACTTGTTCCCCATTCACAGTGCCACCGTGCTCTAGCAGTGAGCTCTCCACTCACAGCAAGCTGCAGCATGAGGTTTCAGCTACCGTAATCCCTCCCCTTCCCTTTCCTGTTGATAGCAGCCAAGGGAATGCTGGGAAATGTAGTTTTTTTCTCTGCTCCAGGGTTGGCTCTGTAGCTGTAGCTACCAGGGCCCCCTGTTGGTTCTCAGCTCCCAGGCTGGATCCCTGCTGGCTGCCGCCTCTGCAAATGGGCTGCCCCAGGCACCTGCTTGCTTTGCTGGTGCCTAGAGCTACCCCTGGCCAGGACATAACTCCTTTGATCTTGCTGTAGAGCTAGTCATCTTCTATTTGTATTTGTTTCCCTTCTTGCTTGGCTGTCACTGTGCCTTCTTAAATTCCAGGAATAGGTCTTGCTACTTTATATGGTGATGTGTGGGATCCTATGTGGTTTCAGTTTATTTCTGCTGAATAAGCTGTAGGATTTGGAGAGCCCAACATGTCAGGAAATGGAGGCTTCCTGTCAAAAAACTGAGGAAAAGAGAAAGAAACAGGGTCAACAGCAGAAGGGGGTGGTGACTGGTGGAGTGGCAGAACCTAGACTTGGGTAGCTGGCGTTTCTATTTGTAATGAAGAACCCCGCTTATATTTTTAAACATAATACATACATCTGAGCTTCTCAGTTTTTATTTGCTTACAGCAGGCCAGAGCCTCAGCTGATGTAAATGGGAGCAGCTCCATTGTAATCTGGGGATCTGGCCCAATATGTGGATTAGAATGTTGTAATCATCCATCCCTCAGTGGTGGATGGCTTTTCATGTTTATGTCTGGTATTTTATTTCATGGCTGTTCTGTCTGAATGAGTAAGCTAGGAGTGGAAGGTATAGACACTGAACGGGTGCCTTTGTAATGCCAGATGTGGGAACAATGCCTACATCAGTTCCTAAATGCTCATATGGCAGACCTAAAGCAAGCAGGAGGCCTCAACAGTATTAGTAACACAAATATATTCAAATCCCTCACCTCAACACCAAAGTTGGAACAAATGCGCTAGTATGATGTTAACAGGCATCATGTGGCTGGAGCTGCCAGCTTTTGTTGCTTGTAAAACTTGGGTCTTCACCATGGGTAGTAACTAGACATGTCTTCTCATGAGAGAGAGTGATGGTTAATCTTGACTGCTTGATCAAATCTCAGTTTAGGTTGGCTGGAGGTAACAACCTCTCTACTTTCATTTGTAACTTCAGTTGGATGGGTCCTAAACTGTAGCATTGTTCTTTGCTGTTGAATAGCTGCCATGTTCTTCCCAGTAATGGCTGTATTGCAGCAATAGGCACAGGGATTTCCTGTTTGCAAACTTTGCCCCTACCTGTACAGATAAATCAAAGTTCCCTTGCTCCATCTGGGTGAAAGGTGTAATGCAAACAAAGATCATTCACACTATAACAAATATTTTCTAATGTTTCTAACATGTAATCCAGAGTCTTAAAACAAATAAGGTGCACAGATTTGATGAGAATCTTTTTAAAAACATAACTGAATATTAAAATATTTAGGCACATTAGCTTTTATTATTATTCTTTCTAGGATTTGCATTCACTGTTGTTCTTAAGTGTCTCTAAGTAACTCAAAGGACTATCTTGTCTAAATTGTGTCATTTTCCTCACTTCAGGACCTTTAATATGATATATCAGTGCCTTTCTAATGTTCAGTTTTCTACATGAAGAAATATACTAAGTATTGATCCATACATAACTCATTACTATCTGAGTGCTATCCTGTTACAAGATACTGGCTTTTCCCATGGCCAGCACACTCTCTCTCTCTCTCTCTCTCTCTCTCTCTCTCTCTTTTAACCACTATAATATAATCTCCATTTCCTGCATTTGTTCTGGGAAATTCCACTTGTGGAAGACAATTCTTCATCCTCTGATCATTATCTTGACTGTAAGTGCTTTAATAAATAACGATGGATGAGAACTGCTAGCCTCAAATTAGTCGTTTCAATCCTTTAACTTGCTCAATAATTTGGAATTGAATTTCTGTAATTTAAGATTCAATCAGCACATCCAAAAATTGACAGCCATGTTGCAAAAGGCAATAGAAAATGTAATAACATTATTATGAGTTAGCTGATAAAATTCTGCTAGGTCTGTTTTTAATTCCCATGCCACACTATAAAGAGCCCATTTGCATTATATATCCAAACAATCTCCTGCAGTCCTCCTTTAGCAATACAGTTATCAGTTGAATGGATGTGCTTATTAAATTTAAAGATAAGAAATTCAATACGCTATTATTTAGGAAGCTAATAGATGAAAATAATGGACTGATGCTAGCGGTTTTCATCCTGCTATATATTTGCGTGTGTGTATGTTACATGTGTATGTGCACACAATGGAATCTGATGAGGGTGAACTTGGATAGAGTGAAGTTTTGTTCATGGTGAAACACGAGAGACATGAATAGTATCAATATTTTGTAAAGTGCAAATTTCGAATTCAACCAGTGCCATGTTGCTGCTACTGCTGTTTTTTGAGTGGATACTTCACTGTAGGAAATGCCGCTTTTATATGCACATGTGGCCAGACTTTCAAAAGGGGTCAGCATCCTCAAGCTCCACTTACTGGCCATTTATTTTGTCACCTAAATGGCAGCTGACCTCTTTGATAATCTGGTCCATGTTGGGAAAGAGGTAAAGCCTAGGTCACGATTAGTCAATAGAGATCCTCTCCTCCTCCCTCCCTCCCTCAGCATTCATGAAGGTTCAGAATCTATGATACGTAATGTAATAGGGAGCCTTGAACGGAAGTGCTTCAGGCGAAGGTCAATAAATATATGAAATAAGTTACCAAGGAAGACAGAGGAATCAAAGAATAAATTAAAGAGATGCTAGATTTGTTTTTGGAAGACAGCCCTGCCCTTTTCTCTGTGATGGTGGAAGCCATGCCCAGCCTAGTTACTGTGTGGAGATACATTAAACTTCCACTGTTGGATCATTTATCAGGAGTGCTCTGGCCCACTGGAAGCAACTGGCCCATTGGAGGAAGGGGAAGGAGCAATTGCCTCTCTTGAAGAGGGATGTCTGGCCTAGCATTAAGGAAATGAGGCTTGAATCAAATCAGCAGTCTGAGAGTTTGTTGGACAGAATGTTTGACTCTCAGGGATTGTACATTCGTATTGCTTGGATGACTGCGTCATTGAGTGACAATGATGTTTCACCTAGAAGAATCAACTGAGGGATATGATGGAAAAAGGAGTGGGATTAAGATAAACCAAAAAAGGAAAGCATATTCAACCAGACATGTCAGAATAGGTATATTGTTTGTTTAAATCTGAAAAAAGTTTGGATGGGAGATGGGGGAAAGTTCTAAGTAGAATCTATGCAGTGAAGCAAGAAACACAGGTATAGCACTGTTCAGGGGTGCTGGAACAATTTTTATAGAGGCGATGCTGAGAGCCATTGACACAAATTGTAAACTCCATATATAATGGAAACCACTTCAAGCCGGGGATGCAGCAGCACCCCTAGTTAAGCACCTATGGTAGTGTTAGTGAGCAAACTGTTTTGGGGGATGTTTTAGTGTTAGAAGATAGTGACCATCTGTGATTCTTATCATTGGTAGATTTTTTTTCTGTTTATAAAATTGATGACCCTGTCAGTCTGAATCTCAGCAGTAAGTAATGTAGAGCGAGGCAGCAGCATATTTGCTTCTCTTTGAAATGAATCCCAATCTACAATGCCCTGTTCCTCTCTTGCAGACTGTGTAAACAGAGCTACAGTGTCTTAGACGGCTGCTGTCATGTGGAGCAAATCTCTTCCCCAGGTGCAGTTCCCTTCAGTTTTAAATCATGGGGTTTTTTTTAATCAGGCTCCATGAATGGCATTTTCTTCTTCTTCTTTTTTTTTTTTTTTTGATGAACAAATACCAATACCAGTTCGAACTGATGTTGTTGTTGTGGTTTTTTTTTTTACTACACTTTATTTGCCAGGTGTGCTTGTAATTGATAAAACAGCATTGTATGAAGAATTACAGGAAATTGGGAAATGTAAAGCGAATAAATCCAGGTCAGATTCTACCTAAGCTTTCTCCCTTTTGTTCCCTGTACAATAGGCTGAATTCTCTTTTCCCTTCAAGAATGCTTACATTTTGTTTGCCTGGGATGGGGAGCACCTTTTGGACTTTGGCAGGTTGAATCCCTTCAATCCTGGGAGGGCTGTTCCAGAGAAACTCAAATAGGTGGCAAGTGGTCCTTAATTTGTAATGAAAGAGGTGCCAGGCTCAAGCAATTTTTTCACTTCCATGTCTGATACGCCAAGCCCAGAGGTGCCGGGGCTATGAACTGCCAAACCTAGAGGTGTCGGGGCACATGTGGTCCTTTACACAATGATCCAGAGCTTTTTTCATCTTAGGAACCGATTTCTTAATATACTCTAAAAGAAACACAGGCCATGCCATAAGAACATTTGGAAATGTCAGTTGGTGCAGAATGTGGTGCTTCTCCCAGGGAGTACATCACACCTGCTCTTCGTGCTCGTGCTATGGTGCTGGACAGCAGTATAAAACCCCTAAGAGAGTCTGCATTAGCTTCCACTTTGTTTCTGGGAGAAGTTGGTATTTCTGCAAGGTGCTGGTTTTGATTGATAGGATTAAAATCAAAGAGTTTCTTGCTGTTCCCTGTCTCCCCATCGCTCTTCTGACAAAGCCTGAATCTGTTGACTTTCAGGACATTCTGCGGGGACTACTTAGTCTCTCAGGCTTTCCTTTTGTGAGTGGACTGAATGTGGTATGAAGGAGACCTTCATTGGTGATGTGTGGGGAAACTCCCTTTCTGTATTCCAATCCATTTGATTTAATTTTAGTATTTATTTCTCTGAAAGAATGTATGGCACTTCAAATACTAGATAAGTTCCTGTAGTAAATCTGATATAAAAGTTGTCAGTTTTAAATTACATGTAAATAAAGAAATCACACATCTTCTATTTAGCATTCCTTGGCTAATAAGGGGAACAGCTCATACACCCTGGCATGCTAGAACCAACATGTGGAGTTACATTAGTGACTGGTGAGCCGGGTGATGCAGAACAGATACCACTGAAACGTAGTCAAAATGCTCTGCTGTCAAAAATATCATCCAGACCAGTATGGAGCTCTGACTCTTCCTTTGCAGTGTCTTCAAAACCACTCAATATATCACCAGAAAAACTGTCTCGCTTTCCAGTGCTAGGAAAGCCCTGAGTTATTACTTCCCCCTCCCCATTCCTTAATAACAGTCATGGCAACAAAGAGGAGTAAAAATCAAATAAAACCCACAGGTGAGCCAGCCATAAGTATGAGGCATAAATCACTTCTCTCTATTACAGTAGCCTTTTTTGGGGGTGGGGAGAGAGGCAAAGATAAATTAAAATGGGAACCTAGGGAGCAATTAAATATCACTCCCTTGTGCCTTTCAGGAGAATTTTTTTTATTGCAAGTGCCCATAGTAATTCCCAGCTTGCATTCATTCTGATTTGAAACCTAGCTCTTCTTGATCCCAAGTACAGTAGAACCTCAGTTATGAACACCTCAGGGATGAAAGTTGTTCATAACTCTGAAATGTTTGTAACTATGAACAAAATGTTATGATTGTTCTTTCAAAAATTTACAACTGAACATTGACTTAATACAGCTTTGAAACTTTACAGAAAAAAAATTATGCTTTCCCTTTATTTTGTTAATAGTTTATGTTTAACACAGTACTGTACTGTAATTGCTTTTGTTTCATTTTTCTGCAGCTGCCTGATTGTGTATTTCTGATTCCAAATGAAGTGTGTGGTCGATTGGTCAATTCGTAACTCTGAGGTTCTACTGTGCCCATGCTCAGAGTTTGTTCCTAAACTATGTAGAAACGTAGAATAACCAAACTAGGGGAAAACTTCTCCTAGATAAATCAGTCATGGCCAGGAAATAACAGTAATTTGCACCTGATTGTTACTTATCATTGTGTCAAAGTTGAATCAAGGGACTAAAATCCTTCAATTCCAACATGAAAAAATGATACATTTTAAGAGGTTAAAGCCAGAATGTCCGTGTCTAAACACTCTGACCAACTTTTAATCTCTTACCTATAGAGCCAAGCTTCAGATCAATGTCATTACAGTGTGCGCGTGTGTATGTGTATATAGTAAACTAATTTTTTGGCCTTGGTTGACTTCCTGAAGAGGGTTTTTCTTTCTTTCTCCCCAAATCAAAACCTTCACATCCTGAAATCATGTTCTTTCTTTCTGAGTTTTGGCCAGTGGTGTTTGCAGCACTATTCTTAGCTTTTCAGCAGGAGACTCTACAAGGCGGTGAATTCCCTATAGCAATTTGCCTTCTCTGCTATAGAAAGGCTACATTGCAAGTGAAAGTATGACCCTTGCACAGGTTAGCATACCTGTGCTTGCTTTTATCCAGCTAGCATGGGTAACAATAGCAGCTGCAGCCCAGGCTTCAGCTCCAGCCTGAACCCAAACATCTACATAGAGATTTTTATCCCTTCAGCCCAAGCCCTCGAGTTCAAGCCAGCTGATCTGGACCAGCCGCAAACGTGCTGTGGTCTTTTATTCATGTGCAGATGTATCCCCAGAGTACAAACCTGCCACAAACCCTGGGTATGTACTTTGGGGTATGGCTACACTTACGGTTTGCAGCGCTGGTCATCCAGCTGTGCAGGGCCAGCGCTGGTGTGTGGCCACACTCACAGCTACCAGCGCTGGTGTGTGGCCACATTTGCAGTATTTGCAGCGCTGTTGGGAGTGATGCATTATGGGCAGCTATCCCAGCGTTCAAGTGGCCGCAACGTGCTTTTCAAAAGAGGGGGGTGGAGTGGGGTCTAGTGTGACAGGGAGCGGGGGGAGAGAGAGAGTGGATTTTTGGAGCCAACACTGTGTGTTTAGCTTCCTGCCTTGAAAAATCAGAACATGTTTCCGACCCCTTAGTCTTAACTCTTAATTGCAAACAGCCTGCAGCCAACACGACTCCCCGCTGTTTCATTCGCTCCCTGCCTGCCTCTCATTTGATTGTTTACAGCCAGGTACAGATGATCACAGCAAACAGGAGCTCTGTTTGTTTTTTAGATAAGCAGCAACGGCAACGGAGCTCCGCGCGGAGCTCGTTCATAACAAAACAAAGAGAGGCTGCATAACAAAACAAAGAGAGTAATTTATAAAAGCATTCTGGGATACATCCTTATACCCTGGAGGCCAATCACAGCGCTGGTGTGTGGCCACACTTGATGACCAGCGCTGCAGCACCAGCGCTGGAATCCTTATTCCCCATGCTGAGTGAGGTGTACGGCCAGCGCTGCAGCCAGGGAGTTGCAGCGCTGGAAGTGCCCTGCAGGTGTGGCCACTTACTAATTGCAGCGCTGGTGGAGGCTTTCCAGCGCTGCAACTCGCCAGTGTAGCCATACCCTTGGTTGCTATCCCGTATTGCCACATCTACACTGCTATTGTTAGCCCTGCAAGCTAGATTAAAGCAAGCATGGCTATGCCAACCTGTGGTAAGTGTGAGCTTCACTTGCAGTGTAGGCTTAGACTCTTCTGTTAGGACTCCAGTTCTGTTCCTTGGGAATGATTTGAACATTCCAGATTTGGATGTTAACTCTGCTGTTGAGTGTTTTTCTAATTCCCCACTAAACACCTTCATTTTCCACCCACCCTCATTTAAAACTGTCTCAGTGATAACTCCCAGTGGTGTCTCAGTTTTTCACTTTGAAAAGCTAGTCAACCTGTGGGGTGACAGGATTCAGAGTAGCAGCCGTGTTAGTCTGTATCCGCAAAAAAAACAGGAGTACTTGTGGCACCTTAAAGACTAACAAATTTATTGTAGCATGAGCTTTCGTGAGCTAAAGCTCACTTCTTCGGATGCATAGAATGGAACACACAGACAGGAGATATTTATACATACAGAGAACATGAAAAGGTGGAAGTATGCATACCAACAGGCAGAGTCTAATCAATTGAGATGAGCTATCGTTAGCAGGAGGAAAAAAAACTTTTTGAAGTGATAATTAAGATGGCCCATAGAAGGTGTGAGGAGAACTTAACATAGGGAAATAGATTCAATTGGTGTAATGACCCAACCATTCCCAGTCTTTATTTAGACCACAGTTAATGGTATCTAGTTTGCATATTAATTCAAGTTCAGCAGTCTCTCTTTGGAGTCTGTTTTTGAAGTTTTTTTGTTGCAAAATTGCCACCTTCAAGTCTGTCACTGAGTGGTTAGGAAGGTTGAAGTGTTCTCCCACTGGTTTTTGAATGTTATGATTCCTGATGTCAGATTTGTGTCCATTTATTCTTTTGCGTAGAGACTGTCCGGTTTGGCCAATGTACATAGCAGAGGGGCATTGCTGGCACATGATGGCATATATCACGTTGGTAGATGTGCAGGTGTACGAGCCCCTGATGGTGTGTCTGATGTGATTAGGTCCTGTGATGGTGTCACTTGAATGGATATGTGGACAGAGCTGGCATCGGGTTTTATTGCAAGGATAGGTTCCTGGGTTAGTGTTTATGTTGTATGGTGTGCGGTTGCTGGTGAGTATTTGCTTCAGGTTGGGAGGCTGTCTATAAGCAAGGACTGGCCTGTCTCCCAAGATCTGTGAGAGTGAGGGATCATCTTTAAGGATAGGTTGTAAATCTTTGATGATGCGCTGGAGAGGTTTTAGTTGGGGGCTGTAGGTGATGGCTAGTGGTGTTCTGTTATTTTCTTTTTTAGGCCTGTCCTGTAGTAGGTGGCTTCTGGGTACTCTTCTGGCTCTGTCAATCTGTTTTTTCACTTCAGCAGGTGGGTATTGTAGGTTTAAGAATGCTTGATAGAGATCTTGTAGGTGTTTATCTCTGTCCGAGGGATTGGAGCAAATACGGTTGTATCTTAGAGCTTGGCTGTAGACAATGGATCGTGTGGTGTGTCCGGGATGGAAGCTGGAGGCATGTAAGTAAGTATAGCGGTCAGTAGGTTTCCGGTATAGGGTGGTATTTATGTGACCATCGTTTATTAGCACAGTAGTGTCTAGGAAAAGGACCGCTTGTGTGGATTGGTCTAGGCTGAGGTTGATGGTGGGATGGAAATTGTTGAAATCACGGTGGAATTCCTCGAGGGCTTCTTTTCCATGAGTCCAGATGATGAAGATGTCATCAATGTAGCGCAAGTAGAGTAGGGGCGTTAGGGAACGAGAGCTAAGGAAGCGTTGTTCTAAGTCAGCCATAAAGATGTTGGCATACTGAGGGGCCATGCGGGTACCCATAGCAGTGCCACTGACTTGAAGATATATATTGTCCCCAAATGTGAAATAGTTGTGGGTGAGGACAAAGTCACAAAGTTCAGCCACCAGGTTAGCCGTGATATTATCGGGGATACTGTTCCTGATGGCTTGTAGTCCATCTTCGTGTGGAATGTTAGTGTAGAGGGCTTCCACATCCATAGTGGCCAGAATGGTGTTTTCTGGAAGATCATTGATGGATTGTAGTTTCCTCAGGAAGTCAGTGGTGTCTCGAAGATAGCTGGGAGTGCTGGTAGCATAGGGCCTGAGGAGAGAGTCCACATAGCCAGACAATCCTGCTGTTAAAGTACCAATGCTTGAGATGATGGGGCGTCCAGGATTTCCAGGTTTATGGATCTTGGGTAGCAAATAGAATACACCTGGTCGGGGTTCCAGGCATGTGTCTGTATAGATCTGTTCCTGTGCTTTCTCAGGGAGTTTTTTGAGCAGATGGTGTAGTTTCTTTTGGTAATCATCAGTGGGATCAGAGGGTAATGGCTTGTAGAATGTGGAGTTAGAGAGTTGTCTGGCAGCCTCTTGTTCATATTCCGACCTATTCATGATGACGACAGCACCTCCTTTGTCAGCCTGTTTGATTATGATGTCAGAGTTGTTCTTGAGGTTGTTGATGGCATTGTGTTCAGCACGGCTTAGGTTATGGGGCAAGTGATGTTGCTTTTCCACAATTTCAGCCCGTGCACGGTGACGGAAGCAATCTATGTAGAAGTCTAGTCTGTTGTTCCGACCCTCTGGAGGAGTCCATGCAGAATCCTTTTTATTATAGCGGTGGTAGGAAGGATTCTGTGGGTTAGTATGTAGTTCAGAGGTGTGTTGGAAGTATTCTTTGAGTCGGAGACGGCGAAAGTAGGATTCTAGGTCACCGCAAAACTGTATCATATTCGTGGATCTGGAAGGACAAAAGGAGAGTCCCCGAGATAGGATAGATTCTTCTGCTGGGCTAAGAGAATAGCTGGAAAGATTAACAATATTGTTGGGTGGGTTAAGGGAGCTATTGTTGTGGCTCCTTGTGCCATGTAGCAGTTTAGACAGTTTAGTGTCCTTTTTCTTTTGTAGAGAAGCAAAGTTTTTGTTGTAAATGGCTTGTCTAGTTTTTGTAAAGTTTGTCCATGAGGAAGTTTGTGTAGAAGGTTGGTTTTTCATCAGAATATCTAGTTTAGAGAGTTCAGTCTTAATCTTCCCCTGTTTGCTGTATAGGATGTTGATCAGGTGGTTTCGCAGTTTCTTTGAGAGTGTGTGGCACAATCTGTCAGCATAGTCTGTGTGGTATGTAGATTGTAATGGATTTTTTACCTTTAGTCCTTTTGGTATGATGTCCATCTGTTTGCATTTGGAAAGGAAGATGATGTCAGTCTGTATCTGTACGAGTTTTTTCATGAAGTTGATGGATTTCCACTCCATACGGCTAAATGCAGTGCCTTGCATAATGACAGGATTCAGAGTAGCAGCCGTGTTAGTCTGTATCCGCAAAAAAAACAGGAGTACTTGTGGCACCTTAAAGACTAACAAATTTATTGTAGCATGAGCTTTCGTGAGCTAAAGCTCACTTCTTCGGATGCATAGAATGGAACACACAGACAGGAGATATTTATACATACAGAGAACATGAAAAGGTGGAAGTATGCATACCAACAGGCAGAGTCTAATCAATTGAGATGAGCTATCGTTAGCAGGAGGAAAAAAAACTTTTTGAAGTGATAATTAAGATGGCCCATAGAAGGTGTGAGGAGAACTTAACATAGGGAAATAGATTCAATTGGTGTAATGACCCAACCATTCCCAGTCTTTATTTAGACCACAGTTAATGGTATCTAGTTTGCATATTAATTCAAGTTCAGCAGTCTCTCTTTGGAGTCTGTTTTTGAAGTTCATCCTGTGGGGTGAGGTATAAGAGGTGTGTGTGTGTGTGTGTGTGTGTGTGTGTGTGTGTGTAGGCGGGGGGACGACAACTCTGTTACAAGCAGCCCTGCACTTAGGTCAGTTATAGTTGACTGACAGAATCCACAAGCTTTTAAGTAACAGAAGGTGCTTTGGAAGTGTTGTGGATCATACTTTCTGACACTACCTACACTTGAAATTTGAGAGACCCTAAGACTAAATAAATTTTCACTGTTTTTTTTTCTTTATCCTCTGCTGACGTTAACAGTAAAAGGAACGAACCATGCATGTTCCCTCAGCTTTGAAAATTATAAAGAAAATTCTTAAAAGGATCTACCCTGCAGGGATACCCTGTAGCTATTGGCACAATGAGGCTGCATGGTGGCTGTTGTGAAGTGGAGGTACTTTATAACATCATGGATTTGTTTGAAATGTAAACTTGAGATCATCTTTCTACTAAATCACATCTCTAAATCTTCATTCAGTCTGCCACATTTTGGCAAGCTGATAGTTAAAATACTCTCCTGATCAATTGCTTGTCTGTGCGTGGATTGTTTCTGAAAACAATCCTGGGTGCAGACTGTTGAACTTTCTAACTCAATAGGCAAGTTCACAACTTTGTTGGGAGCCTTGAACAGAATCTCGTCAATATCTAATTCTTTGAACAAGAGGTTCAGTTCATGGAGGATAGGTCCATCAATGGCTATTTAGCCAAGAGGATCAGGGATGTGACTCCATGCTCTGGGTGTCCCTAAGCCTCTGACTGCCAGATGCTGGGACTGGATGACAGGGGATGGATCACTCAACAGTTGCCCTGTTCTGAAGTATCTGGCACTGGCCACTGTCAGAAGACAGGATTCTCAGCTAGATGGACCATTGGTCTGACCCAATATGGTCGTTCTTATGTTCTTACATCAATCTCCCTCCTCCCCCCACCCCAATTGCTTTCAGTGTTGAGTTGGGACTGGGCTGCCAAGTTCTGATCCAGAGTCAAAGTCTGAGGGGTTCAGATCTGGGATATTGATTAAGCCTGTTACTGAGATGGGAGAAAACTGTGAAGTTTATCTTCAGATCTGAAATACAGGATGACAGACCCATTTCTATATTAGGGCAGGAAGGACGGTCTTGTGATGAAGATGCTACACTGAGACATAGGAGATCTCTGTTCAGTTTCTGGTTCCGCCATACTCTTCTTGTGTGATGCTGGGCAAATCGTATAACTTCTTTGCATCACCTTTCCCTATTTCATGGGGGATATTGTGAAGATAAATTCAGTAATTCTTTAAAGAGCTCACATTCTATGATAGGGGTCATATAAGTACCTCAGTGATTGTAAAAAGTGTTAGGGTGAAAGTGTGGAATACAAAAGTACATTCTCCAGCCACAGAATGGATAAGGAAATAGACAGCGCGAGTGCACATTTCTCCACACTGCTAGCTCAATATGCCTCAGCTCTATTTATATGAACTGGCATTTAATCCCACTGGGATTGCTAAAGTGGTAGCAGCTGGGGAATTGTCTTTTGTCACATGGAAAATAACTGAATTGTGAGCAGCGACTCATATTGGCCACAGAACGGCCTTCAAATGGAGTCCACATATCACTACCAAATCCCTTCTCATTCTTATTAACAAAAACATGCTACAACAAAAATGTGTCAGAAAGATACTAAGTTGTGGATAATTTCTAGAAAGATAGAAAATGAGGGCTTCAGTAAGACTGTATAGAGATAACTCTACATTATATACCACAGTCTGTAAGACTTCTTTCAAAAAATGGTACAGTAATCAAATGACACACTGGTATGCACACTTGTTCAAATCAAATCAATGGCTTTTGTGAAAGTAGAATGAATTATATTGTAAAAATAAGAATGGATTAAAGAAATGTTGTATGTACCTTTAAGCAGAAATAAGAAATGTTGAAATACAGGTGCCAGGAAAAGAAACATTAGGCATAAACAATGGTGCTAATGGCGAAACATTAACAGAAGATGGGTAATAGTTAGTAAGGAAATAAGATATGCATGCCTAGCCCAGGTAAACTTATCTGATTCTGCTTCCTTTGTTATCTTGTTAAGTTCTCACCCTTTTATCTGTATAAATAAGATAGTTTGTGTCTTGCATGGTGCTCACATTATCTGGGTGTTATTAGCAGAGCGCTGTGCTAATAAAACAGAGTGGTCTGACAAACTGTGAGTCCTGAGTCTAACTTTGACACTTTGCATGGGAAAAGTTTGCACTGAGTGAAGGACAATAAGGATTCTCCCCTGGCTAAAGACTGATCATATGTCTCTACAGTAGCAGAACTTCTCCTGCAGCTCATGGGCTGTAGTAGTCTCTGTGCCCTGAATCTCCCTACTTGGTTAGAGTGGGGATAACTGGCCAAAAGATCTGTGTAGTTATAGATTCATTGGCCACATCTACTCCACTCTGAATCTGATCCAACTCTGCCTGGAGTTTTTCCATTTACTGTAAAGACTTGGATGAAACAGGCTCTGAACTTGCTGAGAAAGCTGCCATGAAACTCTGGAAATGCAATGTGTGACCACTCTCTCTGCCTTGTCTCTCCCTGCTCATTCTTGTAAGCGAGGCAAAGAGTGTATTGAAATTTACCCTGTTGTAATGTGTTCATTTTGCACTGCAATTCTACCAATTAGCAAAGCTTCCCATTCAGCGG
The DNA here is from genome assembly GCF_020497125.1 of Mauremys mutica. Taxonomy (NCBI): domain Eukaryota; kingdom Metazoa; phylum Chordata; order Testudines; family Geoemydidae; genus Mauremys; species Mauremys mutica. Next base: position 229,742,637 of record NC_059072.1, read on the forward strand.
CTAAGGTCCATTCCAATTTTAGCCCATCAGTTAAAAGTTATCAAGAGGGTTTGAGAACACAAAAGCCTAAATTCTGTTATTGGATGTAGGCGTGTGATTTGCCAGTGAAGTCAATGGGAATTTACCATGTGCACCTTGAAGGCCAAATTTGACCTCATAGCAAGATTTTTCAGGCCTAATACTTTATGAATAGCCCCCAGAGAATGACGGCATAAACCCTGCTGTCTGTTATGAAACCATATTTCTTGAAGAAGCTACTCCTCTCACTCCACTTCTCATTTGTGTGGTTATTGTTCTCTGCCCTTAAGAAAGGAAGGGGGGAGAGGGAGTGTAGGGCAGGGCCGGCTCCAGGGTTTTTGCTGCCCCAACCAGCAAAAAGGGGGAAAAAAAAAAAGAAGAAGAAGAAGAAGAAAAGCCATGATCGCGATCTGCGGGAGCTCTACTGCTGCCGCTTCAGTCTTCGGCGGCAATTTGGCGGCTAGTCCTTTGCTCCAAGAGGGAATGAGGGACCTGCCACCGAATTGCTGCTAAAGACGTGGATGTGCCGCCTAGGGTGACCAGATGTCCCGATTTTATAGGGACAGTCCCGATATTTGGGGCTTTTTCTTACATAGGTTCCTATTACCCCCCCCCCCCCGTCCCGATTTTTCACACTTGCTATCTGGTCATCCTAGTGCCGCCCCTCACCATTGGCCGCCCCAAGCAGCTGTTTGCTGGGCTGGTGCCCTGGAGCCGGCCCTGTGTAGGGGAAGAAAACTGTGTGAATACTTATCTTTTTTGTCTCAGATGCTTTTCCTCCTCCACACTGGATATGTTATATTGAAAAAATTAAAACTGTATTTCATTTAGCTCTTGAAATACCCTGGGTTATTTCAAATTACCCTCCATATTCTACTAGTCTTGATAGAGGAACAGGATTCACATATGGAGAAACTATTAAAAGGAACTGAAGGGAGGCGGGACAGCTCTGTCTCCTGTGAGTTTCACTTTCATCTGCGTGGGGCACAGCAAATATCCTGATTGAAAGAGCATGCTAAGAGACTTTCCCTAGTGCAGTAAGACCCATTGTGCAGGGAGACCAATGGATTTCTATCTTTGTTGAGAGGGTTGGCTGAAAGCAACTTATATCAGGCTTTATTTTTGAGGTGGCTATACATGCCACCGCGTGCACGCTGGAGTTGGTTTTGTGTTTGTGTTAGCAGTTACTGCATCTGGCTTTGGTACAATGCATATGGGAAAAGCTGGCTTAAATGTGTCTCTCTGGTTTCTCAGGCAAAGTCAGCATGATTGCTACTGGGCATGCTCTGGGTAAAAAACCACAACTCTGAACTCTTTAAGTAGTTTTCAGAAGGTAATTAGATGTGAACTGTTTGCAGCATTCCAAGTAGTGTGTCTGCTTCAATTTGTGTAATGGTTTATCAGATGCTGTCAGACTTGTAGTCTTGTAGCCTGATACTTCAGACAAAGGACCAAGGTAATGTATAAATGTGTGTGATGGTATGCAGTCAACAGACTTGAACATGAGTTGGAGCTTATAATTCACTGTCATTTCATTGAGTTTAGTCACTCTAACTCCAGGATCTTACTCTAAAAAGATGCCCATCTCCATTAATATCTCAGCAACTTTGACATAACCCCTTTGTGGCAGACTCAAATAACCAGGCCTTCACCTCCTGCACATTATTAAGCTAACTAGACGATTTCATCTACCCATCTGCAAAGACAGGTCTACACTGCTGCCATGTAGGCTTGCTTAACTCGCAAGCACTTTTCAGAAATACCATCTCTGATATAAAACCCAGTTAACTTAAATTGATGAACTACCTTTGTACCACAGAGGGGGCAATGTGTCAAATGCCTCAGATCTTCACCTAATTTGAAATTCTAAGTAATTTTATGTGCAATTAGCCATAAATACACTGTTTCTTTTTTCTCTTTCTTTTAATAGCATGTTGTAAGTGAACATGGTTATTACATAACACCTAGAGAGACAAAGTATCCTGCTGAGAGATACTGGTGACTGCTTGGATCACACACCTCTTTGAGATTGGGTCTGAACGCACTCTGCAATTAACTTAACTGTCAAGATGAGTTAATCTGAAGCCCCCTACCTAAGGACATGTCTACACTGGCAGAGCTACTAGTGCTGGGAGTTACAGTGCTGCTCAGAGAGCACTGAAGGGAAACCGCTGTTGTGTGTTCACACTGTCAGCTGCCTGTACAATAGTATGTTCACACTTGCAGCGGTATTCAGAGTGGTGCACTCTGGGGAGCTATCCCACAAAGCATCTCTTCCTCTTCTGCCGCTAAGAGTTGTGGGAAGGCGGAGGGGGTCGTGGGGCATCCTGGGTCCTGTCCCAATGTCCCATGATGCATTGCTTTGCATCCCAGCAATCCCTGTGCTTCCATCTGCATTTGGCTCCATCTTTTAATGGTTTGTGGATTGCGCACCCTGCCTCTTCAGGCTGCAGGAAAGGATCCCGCACTGTTGACCAGTATGCTGCTCGCTCTGACCAATACTTCACGAGTGGCAATGGAGTTATTCCTTAAACTACAAAGGCAAAAGGAGTGTGACATTGATCTTGCCACGTGTAGTAGCTATGACACGAGATTGCTTGTGGCATTCACGGAGGGCCTGACCCAGTGAAATGCTGCTTTTGGTCTCTGGAAACAAGCACTGAGTGGTGGGATCACATCGTGATGCACATCTGAGATGATGAGCAGTGGGTGCAGAACTTTCGGACGAAGAAAGCCACATTCATGGGACTGTGTGATGAGCTCGCCTCAGCGCCTGCGGCGCAAGGACATGAGAATGAGAGCTGCCCTGTCACTGGAGAAGCGCGTGACGATTGCACTGTGGAAGCTGGTTACTCCAGACTGCTACCGATTGGTCGCTAACCAGTTCGGAGTGGGAAAGTCGACGGTTGGACTCATGTTGATGGAAGTGTGCAGGGCCATTAATCACATCCTGCTCCAAAAGACCATGACTCTGGGCAATGTGCATGATGTTGTGGATGGCTTTGCACAAATGGGCTCCCCTAACTGCAGAGGGGCGATAGATGGCACACACATTCCAATTCTGGCACCAGACCACCTAGCCACCGAGTACATTAATCACAAGGGGTATTTCTCAATGGTTCTCCAGGTGCTTGTGGATCACTGTGGGTGTTTCACAGACATTAACGCAGGCTGGTCCGGAAAGGTGCATGATGCACGCATCTTTCGGAACATGGGCCTGTTCAGGAAGCTGCAAGCTTCAAGATCTTCCCGGACCAGAAGAGCACCGTAGGGGAAGTCAAAATGCCCATTATGATCCTGGGAGACCCTGCCTATCCCTTAATGCCGTGGCTCATGAAGCCATACACGAGGCAACTTGACAGCAGCAAGGAGAGGTTCAACAACAGGCTGAGCAAGTGCAGAATGAGTGTTGAGTGTGCTTTTGGCCATTTAAAGACCTGCTGGTGCTGCCTCTATGGGAAGCTGCACCTCGTCAATGACAATATTCTTATGCTGATAGCTGCGTGCTATATGCTCCATAATATTTGTGAAGGGAAGAGTGAAAGCTTCATTCAGGGATGGACCTCAGAGGCTCAGCGCCTAGAGGCTGAGTTTGAACAGCCAGAGACCAGGGCTATTAGAGGGGCGCAGCATGGGGCCATAAGGATCAGGGATGTCTTGAGGCAGCAATTTGAAGCTGAAAGCCACTAATATTTGTTGCTATGCTTGGGAGTGCAGTGCTTGTAATGCTAGAAGGTGATTGGGATTGATGCAGACGATGCACTATGAAGGTTTAACATAATTGTCTGTTGCTTTGCAGGGCTCTGTTTGATTTCAATTAATAGACTAAAGATTGCTTTCAAACCCACACAATTCTTTTATTTAAAAAAAAAGCAATTGGAGGAGAGAGTCAAACAAACAAACAAAACCTCAGCAGTAAGAGGGATGGGGGATGGGAAGGTCCCAGGAGGAAGTGGAGACTTGGGACGGCTAAAGATTTGTGTATGTCCAGGGATCATACCCAACCTTCTCCTTTGGAGTACACTTCAGCGAATACTATACTTCAGCAGGGCTAAACTGCAGAGGGATGGGTGTTGAGTGCAGTGGGTACTGGGAGTCTGCAAGGCTGGACTGTGAGGGGGAGGAGTGGAATGCCACGAGTATAGACTGGAGCCAGGAGGTTGATAAGAGTGTTGGTGGTGTCTGGGGGGAGCATGGACACAAATGTATTTAAATGGACACAAATGAGATATTAGGAATGGCAATATACAAAAACCTGTAGGAGAACACTTCAATCTCCCTGGACACACAATGGCAGATTTAAAAGTAGCCATCCTGCAGCAAAAAAACTTCAGGACCAGACACCAAAGAGAAACTGCTGAGCTTCAGTTCATCTGCAAATTTGACACCATCAGCTCAGGATTAAATAAAGACTGTGAATGGCTAGCCAACTACAAAAGCAGTTTCTCCTCCCTTGGTGTTCACACCTCAGCTGCTAGAAGAGTGCCTCATCCTCCCTGATTGAACTAACCTCGCTATCTCTAGTCTGATTCTTGCTCGCATATTTATACCTGCCTCTGGAAATTTCCACTACATGCATCCGACGAAAGCTTATGCTCCAATACGTCTGTTAGTCTATAAGCTGCCACAGGACTCTTTGCTGCTTTTACAGATCCAGACTAGCACGGCTACCTCTCTGATTCTTAACCCCTTTATGCATTGCGGCACACAAGATATAGCCCACCCAGAATTGGGTGAGAAAAGACATTTCTGTCAGACAGTGCAGTTTTTGTGGCTTTGGTAGAGGCATGAAGGTCTCACTTCACTTTCGCTAAAAAGCACTTTTAAAAAAAGTTCTTGTTATTGTATCACACCACAATAAAAATGTAATTATTTTTAGATTAAAGGGTTGTGAAAAGTACATAGGCTTTCTGGAAACAACGGAAGTAATAACACCAAAGGGACAGATTCAATATGCTTACTCACTACACAAGGAGTACTATTAAATGTATCTGTGACGTTGCACTCTATATAATTTTATGAAAATGTACTAATGAGTGTGAATATAATGTAACTGTAATATGCTTCATGGAAAAGGTCTCTTGAAAGGTATCATTACAAAGCTTATAATCTACTGAATGTGGTATCCTATTTGTATAAATGTATCACTCTTGCATCTGAAACTAGAAATATGAAATATAAATCTGAGGTCCAATTACAATTATGCAAGGTGTGGGCCATTAATGGTGATTTGGAATCTTGACGGCTCCCATCAACTAGGACAATTGACTGTATATGGCTGTGTTTACTTGTAAGTCTTCCTGTACAGGTGTGTCCTGGCATGTGGGTAATAACGTCTTACAGTGACATGTGATCATGACACCTGAACGGGAATCCATCTTTAACCTGGTGCTTTTCCATTTAGAAGGAGAAGTGGGAACCCAGAGAGGGACAAAGGATTCCCGCCTTGTGCAAAAGATATATAAGAGGGTGGAACAGAACAAAGGGGGCTGCAGTCATGAGAAATCCCCTAACTGCACCTGAGCTGGAACAAGGACTGTACCAGGGAAAGGACTGTGCCCAGACTAGAAGGCATCCAGTCTGTGAAAGAAGCTTATTGAAATATCTCTGATGGTGAGATTTTATCTGTATTCAGTTTTCTTACTGTATTAGGGTTAGACTTGCATGTTTTATTTTATTTTGCTTGGTAATTCACTTTGTTCTGTCTGTTATTACTTGGAACCACTTAAATCCTACCTTTTTGTATTTAATAAAATCACTTTTTACTTATTAATTAACCCAGAGTATGTATTAATACCTGGGGGGACAAACAGCTGTGCACATCACTCTATCAGTGTTATATCCTTGGGGCAGCCGGTGTAGGAAGCAATCACTTGAGGCCAGAGAGCAGACAGCTAACCAAAACCTCCATTTTATTTACAGACACAGAGAGCTCACTCAGCCGGTTGAAACCGGCTGAGCTATCCCTTAATAGTCTAACTCAGTTGCCATAGTAACAAAACCCATGACAACCAAATACACAACATATTCCTCCCCCCCCTAATAAGAACATCCCCAAAATAAAACACACACTAAACTAGAGAAGGAGGGTAGACTGCCTCCATTCCCGGCTAAACCCTGGGGATTATTTTGCCCCATAACCGTGGGTTCGCCCTAACTAAAGATCCAGCCGATGAGGAGGCCTTCTGTCTCTAGGTGGATTACGGCGAACTTCTGGTGTTGTTGCACCCGAAAGTACTAGGGGCTCAGGGTCCGCAGCACGAATAGGTGAGGAGGTGGTATCAGCTCGTGCTGGGCAAAGGGGTATCTCAGCTGCCGGCGGTAATGGAGGAGAACAGTCAGGAACAGGTGACTCATGATTCGGTGTCTCACCAGGAGGGGTGAAGTCAGACCCCTCAACTGCAGATGCGTCCTGAAGACTGGCATGACCTGGCAACAGCTGATCTACATGTCGCCGCCAGGTAAGATTCTCTGCAGTCCGGACTGTATAGGAAACAGGTCCTGTTTGAGTGATGACTGTGGCCGGGACCCATTTAGCTCTGGAAGTATAATTCCGAGCCAAAACTGGCTGTCCTGGGCTAAAGGTTCGGTCTTTTGCTCTGGGTGCCCGTCTGATGACTTGATATCGCTGCTGATGTTGCACAGTTTGTCTGGGTTCAGAAGGTTTCAGCAGATCAAAGCAAGTGCGCAGCTGTCGTCCCATCATTAGAAAGGCTGGGGAAGCCTGGGTCGTAGCATGAGGTGTGTTCTCTACCTGTTCAAAGTAGAAGATTTCCTTTTGGGCACTATCTTGATGTTTGACCGGTAAAGGCAACCTTGAGAGGCCATCTGCATTGCCGTGCAGAGTGGATTTCCGATATTTGATTTCATATGTGTGTGCAGAAAGTATCAATGCCCAACGTTGCATACGACTAGCAGCTAATGGGGGAATGCCTGTGTAGGGTCCAAAAATTGATGTCAGAGGTCGATGGTCTGTAAGAAGAGTAAACTTTCGCCCAAACAGGTACTGATGAAACTTCCTAATTCCAAAAACAATTCCTAATGCCTCACGTTCGATTTGGGCGTAGTTAGTTTCTGCTTTGCTTAGAGTGCGTGAAGCAAAAGCAATAGGTCTTTCTTCTCCCGAAGGCATAATGTGTGACACGACCGCTCCCACTCCATAAGGGGAAGCATCGCAGGCCAATTGCAGGGGTAAGGATGGATCAAAGTGCGTTAGAACTTCAGAATTTAACAATGCATCCTTAGCTTTGTTAAATGCAACATCACAGGGTTCAGTCCACTTCCAGGCCTTGTTCTGCCCAAGGAGCTCATGAAGTGGTTTTAGCAGTGTGGCTAACTGTGAGATGAACTTTCCATAATAGTTCAGTAGTCCTAGAAATGAGCGCAGCTGGCTTACATTTCGAGGTGGGGGAGCCTCCACAATAGCTTTAACTTTTGCAGGGGCCTTATGAAGACCTGCAGAATCGATGATGTGTCCCAAATATTCAACAGAGGGCTTGAAGAATTCACACTTGTCTTTGCGAACTCGTAGGCCATACTCTTCCAGTCTTTGTAGGGTGGCCTCTAAATTCTTTAAGTGATCCTCTTCATTTCTTCCAGTGACCAGGATATCATCCAGATAGCACTAACTCCTGACAAGCCACACAAGATCTGGTCCATAGCCCTCTGGAACAGGGCGGGAGCCGATGTGATTCCGAAGGGTAGGCGACAGTATCGATAAAGCCCCTTATGAGTCACAATAGTCAACAGCTCTTGGGACTTTTCATCGACGTGCATCTGTAAATATGCTTGACTCAGATCAATCTTACTGAACTTTTGTCCCCCAGCCAGGCCTGCGAAGATGTCATCGATGCGGGGAAGCGGGTATTGCTCTGCACACAACACTGGGTTGACAGTGACTTTAAAATCACCGCAAATCCGGAGAGAGCCATCTTTCTTCACTATTGGAACGATAGGAGTGGCCCATGAGCTATGGGTAACTGGTATTAGGACTCCAGGGGCCTGGTCAGAGTAGCCATGATTTTTAGTTTCACTTTCACAGTCAGTGCAAACAAGCAGCTTTTTTTCTTTGTTTGGTCTTTACCTTGACTTCTACTTCCTTCTGTTACTGGAGCAGCACCAGGATCCCATCCTCGTCGCCAGTGTTATATCCTTGGGGCAGCCGGTGTAGGAAGCAATCACTTGAGGCCAGAGAGCAGACAGCTAACCAAAACCTCCATTTTATTTACAGACACAGAGAGCTCACTCAGCCGGTTGAAACCGGCTGAACTATCCCTTAATAGTCTAACTCAGTTGCCATAGTAACAAAACCCATGACAACCAAATACACAACAATCAGTGTTATAGAGGGCAAACAATTTATGAGTTTACCCGGTATAAGCTTTATACAGGGTAAAACGGATTTATTTGGGGTTTGGACCTCTTTGGGAGTTGGGTATCTGAGTGCTGGAGACAGGAGCACTTCTTAAGCTGTTTTCAGTTAAGCCTGCAGCTTGTGGGCGACGTGGTTCAAACTTGGATCTGTGTTTGTAGCCGGCAAGCATGTCTGGCTCAAACCAGGCAAGGGACTGAAGTCCCAAGCTGGCAGGGAAAACAGGCTCAGAGGTAGTCTAAGCACTTCAGTGGCAGTCCCAAAGGGGTTTCTGTGATCAACCCATCGCAGTATCTTACCCGTTGCTCCTTGAAAGCAACAAGTAGGATACTACTCAACATGAGCACAGATGGCAAAATTGGATCCAGAGTTTCCATTTTTCATTAACTTTTAAAAAACATTAACAGTTCCTTGTGTTAATATCCTAAATGACTCCATAATCTTTGCCATTGTGCTACTTTGGGGGAGATTCATTCAAATACTTCTGTGTACAGATACAAATGATACTTTGTGATGCTAATGGCACACATGTGCTTGTGTCTAGCTAACAATATATGGTTATATCTAAAAATAGACTGGGAAATTCTTCATATTAATGGAAATGATAGTTAAACTGGAAAAATCTCATGCAACTTACTTTTTTCATAACACCTCATGAATGTCTTCTTGAGTGTTCCTTTTGCATGATTGCCTAGCCACAAGCTTGTTTCCTGAGAGGATTGAGAATATGCCAATTAAAAATTTCACACATGAAAATCTACAGCATACATTTCAACTGAAAAGAAAAAAAGCTTGCAGGCATACAGTAATAGCTGTCAGTTGCTTATGGACATTTTCATACCTTTTATCATTATCCAGATCTTCATGAAATTTAAAGCCTGGGGAAAATGTCACTTGCAGCTGCAAACATCCCTGCAGCTCCAGGTGCACAGTTGTTGTGTCTGAGAATATATAAGATGGGTGTCTTTGATATGGCAGTTCCATTGCCTTACAGAGGACGGATGGTCCAGTGGCTAGGGTGCTAGCTTGGCCTGTGGGAGACCCAGGTTAAATTCCTGCTCTGCTACAAACCTCAGTGTGACCCTGGGAAAGTCACGGAGGCCTGGTCTTAGGCTGACCAGACAGCAAGTGTGAAAAATTGGGCCAGGCAGTGGCAGGTAATAAGAGCCCATATAAGAAAAAGACCCAAAAATCAGGACTGTCCCTATAAAATTGGGACATCTGGTCACCCTACCTGGTCTGCACTACGGGGTTAGGTCGAGTTAAGCTGCCTTGCATCAACCTAGCTGCAGAAGTGTCTTCACTTATATTTGGCTCCTGCCGACGTAAGTACCTCTCTATGTTGATTTAGAAACACTACCTCCCTGAGCAGCATAGAGACACAGTTGATGTAATTAGGTCAACGCAGTGTCAGCGTAGACTCTGTGTTGCTTACATCAGCTGTTACTGGCTTTCAGGACCCATCCCACAATGCCCCACTCTAACAATAAAATTGACACATGCGCTCCTGGTGAGGATGCTCACTGCCGACACAAAGAGTCAAGTGTGCACCCACCCACCCACACAAACGGTTTAATAACTCTGGTGGTTGTATGCTGACATAAGTTAGGTTGACATAATTTTGTAGCGTAGCCATGTCCTTAGTTCCTTTGTGACTTCTCCATATGTAAAATGGGGACAATAGTACTTCTTAGGGGTATTCTAAGAATAAATAAGAAAGACTAGTGATCCTGATTCAATCGTGACTTATGGTCTCTGACAAATTCCCTGAGCCTGGCTAAAGGACCACAGCACTCCACCCACAGGATGAGAAGCCAAAGCCCTGGTGAATCATTACTGTTATGCACTGGCCTTGACTATTGGCATGCTGACTCCCGAAGAGCCCCTCCACTCACACAGATCTCCTTGGTTTTCTGACACCATTCAACAGATGAAAAGAGAGGGGCTGAAACTCGAATGCTGCTGGCGGGAAAAACAAAGGCTAATTCAGACCGTATGAAACACAATGAATTCCTCAAAGGCTATGCTGAGGCTGTACTACAGAGCAAGAGAACCTTTTGTCAACATCCACTGAAACTGCCAAATCCCTCCCCAATGAGTTCTCCAGGGTGGTGAACTGCTTCATTAGTCCTGAGTGTCTCGAACCTGCATCAGAGCTGAGCACCAAGTGCTGTGAAGAACGATCATCCTACTCAGCTGAAAAGATCACACGTTTGGGAAGGCTTCTCAACCGGGCTGGCTTTAGGCCGATTTCCCTGATTCCCCAAAATCGGGCCCCGTGCCTAAGAGGGCCCTGCACCTTAGGCGCCTGTTTAATTTTTTATTTTTTTTTACATACCTGGCAGCGGTCCGGGTCTTCGGAGGCACTCCGGTGGCGGGGGGGTCCTTCACTCGCTCCGGGTCTTGAGTGGCATTTTGGTGGCAGGGGGTCTGGAGCGAGTGAAGGATCCCTCGCCGCTGAAGTGCCACTGAAGACCCAGACTGCCTCCGGGTATTCGAATTGAGCCCCTCAGTTCCTAAAGCCGGCCCTGCTTCTCAAAGACCACTCCTTCTATAGTCACCAACCAACAGCTCACCTGAATTCTCAGAGTTCAGTTTTCTCTCATTAAGAAGTTCTGGACAGCCTAAAGGAGTGTCAACCCAAGCTTGCTGAATCTGAACCATGCCCTTCCTGGCTTGTGAAGAAGAGTGATGAACAACAGGTGCCCACTTGTGACTGAAATAGCCAATATCTCATTCAGAGACGAAACTTTCTCTTTCACATTCAACTATGCCATAGTCCGATGAACACTGAAGAAAGCCACCCTGGATCCTTCAGCCCTAGCCAACTACCACCCACTCTTAAACCTCCCATTCGTGGGCAAGTTCATAGAGAAGCAAGCTAAAGGCCAACTACCAGCTCATCGAATGGAAGCTGATATTCTACATCTGGCACGGTCTGGATTCAGGCCAGGACACGGAACTGAAATGGCTTTGGTGCCAGTGATGGATGATCTCTTCCTGTCAGTGGATAAAGGACAGACATCCATTCTCATCCTGCTGGACCTCTCTATAGCACTCAATACTGCTGATTATGAGATTCTGCTGTTTCGCCTGCTGTGGCAGGGTTCACAATAATCCACTAAAATGGTTCAAGTCCTTCCTGGAGGGATGCAGCCAGTGAATAGTGAGGGGAAACTGCACCTCTTCTGCTAGATCCCTCACTTGCAGAGTTCCACAAGGATCAGTTCTCTCTCCAGCCCTTTCCAACATCTAAATGCAACCAATTGGTGAACTGGTCAGATGATATAGACTCAGGTGCCAGCAATATGCAGATGATACACAGCTCGACCTGTCCTCCACTATGTATGTCTACAGCACTACCACTGAGGTGGCCCAGTGCTTGGATGAGATCAGCTCTTGGATAAAGAATAACTGGCAGCAGCTGAACCAGACCAAGACAGAAGTGATGCTGGTGGGCAGAGGAAAGTATTTTGAAGAACTTGAGGCCATGGTGCAGTCTCCGTTGGTTGAAGATAACACCCACCATTGGTTGGTCAGTCTGTGGTCTAGGAGTACTCTTGGATGTCTTGCTGACACTGAACTCTCACATAACCACATCCATGTGTGATATTTCTACCATCTCCGCTTGGCAAGGAAAATCTGATCCATCCTGGTGGATGATGATGTAGCCTCAGTTATTTATGCTGTCTTCATCTCTCTGCCTGATTACAGCAATGCAATATACTTGGGCATGAAGCCTTCAGCGCTTAGGAAATGCCAGCTAGTATAGAACACTGCAGACATATCTCCTCAGCAACATAGGCTACTGTGAACACATCAGAACCATCCTCCTCTCTCTATACTGGCTTCCCATAGAATTTTGAATGAAGTTCAAATCTCACTCATGAATCTCAGTCCTTACCTTCAAAGCACTTCATGGGCTGGGCTCAGGATACCTAAAAGATCATCTAAAGCTCCAGGATGAAGACACTTCTCTAGCAAAATGGAACTCTCTCAAATCAGCATAGAGCTAGTCTGTGCAGGAGACAAGATCTTCCCCGGCGGCAAGTTCGAGACTGTGGAATGAACTCCGCCAGGGGCTAAGGATGATCAAAACCTCACCATCTTCTGCTCCAAGTGAAAGGTGTATTTCTTTTGGCCTTGTCTTCTCTAACATAAACATATAGCAACTGCTGTATATATACATAACTCACCCCTCACCCTTCCCAAACCTAGACACTCCACTGCACTTGCTTCTTCCTCTAAGGACTGGCGGAAACAACAAACACGTGACCAGTGTGTAGCCATGTGCCTTAATGTGCTACTGGAAGGCTCTAAAATACTACAGTGATGAGGATGGTGTTCTATGCAGAACAGAATGGATAAATTCATTGACTATTGTGATGTGCCCAGAGACTACATTGAAGGGGACCATATAAGCACCTAAAATAGATTATCCACTGTTCATGCTGAATAATGCTGTGTATAAGGTTAGACTGAACTAGATGGAATATCATACAAAGTTTTGAACAACTTCACTCAATATTAGAACTGGCCGAACTTTTGAAATCTTGTTATTCATTTTTTTTAATCAGCTCTATTTATTAGGCTTCAGATTCTCAGCTCATATATATATTAGCAGAGTTGATCAAAATATGGGATGAGAATGTTTCAACCTTTCAGCTAGCTCTAATATGGAGAAAAGTTGCATGTCATGACAGCTCTGTCGATGCCAGCAGAGCTGTGTTGATTTACACTGGCTGAGGATCTGGTCCATAGCTCCGAATATGATTTATATACCATCACATATCAAAAGGACACTTTTTTGTAATACTAATGCCCAAATGTGGTGCAAGTCAAGAATGCTTTTTAAGATTAATTAGCACTGAATTTTCATACTTCTCTTGGTTTTTCTACCTTTAAAAAAGCCAGTAATAATAACACTTAATGATTTTTTTAAATTCATAGATCTTTTTAAGTCTAAAGACAGATTCAGTTTTATAATGATCTTATCTGAAAGATTTTATTTTCCATCTCTTATTCTTTCAAAGTGAAACTTAGGGCTTGAGTACACTTGAATTGCTGCAGCTATAGCGCTTCTTTGTAGACACTATGCCTAGGGTTGCCAACCCTCCAGGATTGTCCTAAAGTCTCCAGGAACTAAAGACTAATGTTTATTTAAAGATTATGTCTTGTGATGAAACCTCCAGGAATATGTCCAACCAAAAACTGGCAACCCTACTATGTTGGTGGGAGGGATTCTCCCACTGGTGTAGATAATCCACCTCCCCAAGTGGGGGTAGCTAGATTGATGGAAGGATTCTTCTGTCGAACTTGCGCTGTCTCTGCAGGGGGTTAGGTTGGCTTAACTATGTCACCTTGGAGTGTGGATTTTTCATGTAGTTGGATCGACATAACTTTTTAGTGTAGACTAGACGTATGTGGAGTGAATCTGTGAGACTCAAAGGATCTTCTTGTCCCATGAGAGTACTGATGTCTTTCTTACACTGCTCTAAGGTCTAAATATTTGAAACAATACAAGACTAACTGTCAGAGTGAAAAAGAGATAGCTGGAGTCATAGTGACTGTGATATACATTACGGAAGTATTCCAACTGGTTTAAAATTGTCCCTCCAAAACTGTTTTTCACAGAAAATTGAGTTTGCAGCAAAAGCAAAATTTTTCACAGAAAGTGCCTGTCTGCTTTCCTTGGAAAACTTTTGTGTTGTTGAAAACTGAAATATTTCTGTCAAAACTGAATATTTTTGGAATTTGAATTTTGGCAGAAAAACTGAAATTTTCTATGAAACACCTATTTTAAAATTGTGTGTGTGTGTGGAGGAGAGAAGAGGAATCTTGTTGTTGTTTTTTTTCCCCAACCAGCTCTAAGTAGTATGGTGCTGTAGTTTCTATGTGTTAACATCACTCTCTGGAATAGTTATAATCTCAGTGGAAATGCACAATAAAATGTCATTGACAACCTTCTTCTTCCCCTAAAAGCCCTGCATATAGTTTACAAAGAGAGCCCTGGTTGTTCAGTGGAGGTTTAATTCACTTACATTTCCAGGTCAAAGCTGGCATAGCTCTTATTGCAACTGACTTTCAAATCTTCAGGAGCTGGCAGTGACAGTACTATTATAAAGAATAGAAAAACAATGAAAGATGATAGTGGGCTAAATTCAGCTCTGAAATAGTGTTTTTCTGAATAATAAGAAGGAAATCAAAGGCGTTACATCATTTATAATTACATATGGAATATCCTTACTTCATCAAAAATTAGCTCACCTGCCCAAGGACAAGAAAGGTGCTATTTAGAATTGACTAGAAAAAGTTACAGATACTGACATAGTTTTGCGTAAGTGGATTCCAAAGTTGCCAATACAGAACATAGTAACCTGAATAACTCCATTTTCTGAGGTTTATTGCTCATTACTCTGATTACTAGTATTATTTACTGCATGAAGAGGATATTGCCATGATACAGTTACGCTGATAATATATTTTAGGATGGTTTATCTGTATATACATTGCTATTTGTATCCTGTTTGGGGGTTCATCATTTGTATGCTCATAATACTTCCTTGGGAATTCTTAAATTAAAGATTTCATAGCTTATATCAGCCTGTCTGCTTCATCATCAGAATTACATTTTTTCCCTATTAATGTCTTTTGAAGCACTTGATTTTCAGCCAAGTATCTGTCAGTGAAATCAGTGTGAGGCATTATTGCCATTTCTAGAAATTGGTTAATTAGACTCCCTCAGGGCCCCAAGTGAAAAGCCTCTTATCTTTAATCAGTTTAATTTCTGTTGTATCCATTTGTGTTAGTGCATTGTGAAAGAATATTTCTCTTCTGTTCCTTTTTATTGTTCAGTTTGATTTTTTTCTTCAGTTCTGTTTGTTCTTCAGTGTCAGAAAGGATTTCAAAGTTCTATTCACCCTAGGAAGTTGAATGTAGTTTTAAAATCTTGTCTCTCTTTAGTTCTTCTTCCTTCACAAACTTCTTCTCGTGGCCCTGCCATTTATGCATATTTGAAGCGAGGTTGGGGCTATTACTTTAGCCCTGGGAATTACTAAGAATGTGTGGAGGCAGCACAAAGTCCTCCCATTCTTTCAGTCTACTCTAGCCACAGAGTAACTCACTAGGAAACTCTGAAGTAGCATGAAATATGAAAAGACTTGGTTGTCAGGAAGGGGAAGAGCTAGAGGAGTGCATAGGATAAGTAAATGATAAATTGAGCAGCACCCACTGCAATGGTATTGGTTATAACCATTTACTGTATAGTCTCTTCCTGTGTATGTCGCACTAATCGTAATTATATCCAGGTGGTAAGTTAGTAAGGTATTTTTGTGCTGTTGGGAATTTACTCCTGTGCATCGAAAATTAGAGGTTCAGCCCTGTTAGGGTGACCAGATGTCCCATTTTAAAGGGACAGTCCTGTTTTTGGGACCTTTTCTTATATAAGCACCTATTACCTCCCACCCCCTGTCCCGTTTTTTCACAGTTGCTATCTGGTCACCCTAAGCCCTGTTACCATAAACTGGAAGTTCAGTGGCAAATGCTGGGTCTGATCTCGTTGAAGTCGACGATAGCTTTGCCATTGACTTTGAAGGATGCTTGAATGGGCTGTGTGCAATACAGTGCAATACAGTAACTGATGCATAATGTTCTCTGGTGTCTTGCTACTGGCGTATTCTAGTCTCATTCTTGTCATTAATGTAAATCTCTGAAACAACAGTTTTCAAATGTGTTGAACTGAGCCCCCCTTTTGAGTAACAATTTTTGGTTGTGCGTCCCTCCCCCCCAGCTCTGACAGGCTGGGGTGGCTTGTTGAGATGAGTCGTGGGTGGCAGTTGTGCTCCCTCTGTGAGCCCATTGTGTGGGGCTGGCGTGAACCATTTGCTCCCTCGAAATGTTCCTCTGCACTCTTCTACGGGGCACACCCCACAGCTTGACAGGGCCGCCTGGGGGGGGGGAGGAGGCAAGTGGGGCCCCCACGAGAATATAGTATTCCATAGTATTGCAACTTTTTTTTATGGAAGGAGCCCCTGAAATTGCTTTGCGCCAGGCCCCCTGAATCCTCTGGGTGGCCCTGCAGTTTGAAAACCTCTGATTCTGGGTCACACAGTAGAAAGGAAACATACACCAATGCAACTGCAGTTTTAACTAAAAGGAGATTAAACGTTGATTAGATTGCCAAGTCTTACTAAATGAAATGCGTTGCCCACCATTATGGACTTTTTCTCGCGTACCCCTAGAGTGTGCGTACCCCAGTGTGAATACCACTGTGAGTCTAAAACAGGGGTTGGCAACCCTGGCAAGCAGGTTCGCCAGGGTAAGCACCCTGGCGGGCCAGGCCAGTTTGTTTACCTGCCGCATCAGCAGGTTCGGCCGATTGTGGCTTCCGCTGGCTGCGGTTCACCATCCCAGCCCAGTGGGGGTGGCGAGAAGTGCTGGTCTAAAACATTTTAGAGTGCACACTGTGAATGAGGGGCTAATGCACTGAATCTCTTATCTTTTGTGTGAGGAGAACCACAAATCAAGAATGGCATGGAGGAGTTGTTGATGATGACTTCAATCACCCCACCTTCAGGGGCTTGGTCGTCTGTCTCTTACTGTAGCTTATACAAAGTCCATAGGTCCAGAGAACACCATAGTGATCTGTAACTGTGTGTGATACCATCACAGCATAAAATAGCTTCTTCGTTGTAAGAGACTGAGTAGCACTGTAATACGGTGACTTTGGGGTCAATTCTGAGAGGAAAATTCTGCAGGAACATAAAAGAATGGGAAGCAGAAGAGAAGGAAGTACATGCATGTTGGCCACTCATGTAATCCACAAATGTGTGTGTGATTCAGCTTGAGACACTGTCATTTGTTCAGCTGTTTCTGGTTTAGATGCAGTGGTCATTTTGCCTAAAGCAAATATAGACAAATTGGGTGTAATAATTAAGACATATATACTTAAAAAAAGAGTTCAACTTCAGTGACTTTCATCATCTTATTCCCAGGCATGCAATATTTAACAAATGAATGCATGCCTGTACTTGTAGTTTCCCCTGATTTAGGGAATACATTATTGCACTGAAAGGTTTCGCTTATATTTATGCGTGAAAATATACTGTAAAGAAATGGGACAACTGAGAAAACTGTTTAGGAAAGAGAAACAAACATCAGCTTATTTTCTAACCCTTAAATGTATCTAAGTACAATAGTATAAAGGCCAATAAACATTTTAAAAGTAATGCAGGAAAATGGCTGCATAGCTAACAGCCCTAGGGAAGAACAGGCCTGTAAGAGAATAATGTGAACAATAATCTAACAGAACAATAGCCATAGAGAAGAACTCTCTCCTCAATCCTCGCAAACTGCATTGGCTATACAAGAAAACATAGCGAGCAATCCACAACTACCACTCACCTCCCTATCCCCAAAATACAACACCAACACACTATATGAAATTTCACTCTAACAAGAACTACAGTCTTCACACTGCAATGCACTGGGCTTTCATTCTACTGTATTATACACAAAATTTTGTCATATCTCAAGTCACTAGGGTCCCTTTGTTTCTAATGGAACAAGGCCATTAACTCTTTCAGTTCCCTGTGAGCACATGATGTTCATCCAGTGAAATGCTGTCTCTATGGCACTTCAAAAGTATCAGGAGTTTTTGTATTCCATTCAACTCACTGGTATATAGTAGCCTTGAATGGACACAATAAGTGATTCATTAAATTCCCAGAGGGTGGTTAAAGGGATCAGAAAGCAAAATGTTTCCATCAAAATATTTCCAAAGTATAAAGATAACAGCCGCACCATTTTCCTCCCACTACATTTAGCAAAATCATATTTTGTTGACCAACACTTTAAAATGAAGAATAGCTAACATCAGAGCTGATTGGTCAAAACTTTTTGCACATAACATTGTCTGTTATGCTTCCATTGCAATATAACTTTAGGAAGCAGAGCACATATATTGGTTATCAGGCAAACAATAATATTATCTAGATGAATTGGATGAATATGCAAAAGTGTTCCTCAGAACCCTCCTAATATTGTAAAACCGTGTCTTTGACTGATGGGGTTCTGATATTTGCTGAGCTATTCATGCTTCTTGTGTACCTTTTTTTAAAGAATTTGAATTCCACTCAGATTTGAAAACCTTAAAAAGTAGGAAAATGGGGAGAAACTGCTTTATATGGACAAGGTATCTGCCAGTCTTTGTCTTTATGAGGAAAAAGTTGGATGAATACGTTTAAAGCAGCCACCAGGGAACTTTAACTTGCCTGTCACTTACACAATGCCCATATTTTTTTAATGTGGCCATATCATGCCCTGTGACATATGAAGTAGCTTTTTTGGCCTTCCCAGAAAAGAGCTATAGGGAAAAAGTCACATGCATCACTAAAAGTTGGACAAAAGCTTTGAAGAATCCAACATGGCAAATATGAAAGACAATATATATTTAGAATGATCAGAAATCCTTTTTTTTTCATTTTTTCCCCTTGTATCCAGAGGTAAAACGTTTTAGACACATTGTGGCACTGTTTCTGAAAAAGAGGTAATTATAACTGTCAGGTCTGATCAGACTTGATTTATGGCATCCAAAAGACACTAATCATAAATTAATGAAATTCAAAGTCAAGTTTATGATAATGTAAAACTTGAAGCAATGAACTCAGCATTCTCCAGTTCCTTATATTGTAACTTCTGTCTGTAATATGAAAATGACATTCAGAGTAGTTGGAATGCCTCTTAATTGGATGGGATTGAGTTCTTGGGAAAAGGAGGTTTTTGGCGAGTTTTTTTTTTTTTACATTTCTTATGTTCCAGTATTGCTTAGGCAAATTTAGCTTTCCCACATGGACATAAGTTCATTTTGATATGGAACCCATAGCGAGGGCTTTTTGTTAAGAATTATAAGGTAATGTTTATATTTTCATTGGTGGTTGGTTATTTTTATAGGGCATATCAGTGTGGTAGGCACTTCATAGAGAACTAAGATGTCATCCCTGCTTCAAAGAGCTTACGATTTAAGGGTTTGTGTAAACACAGAAGTTGCACTGGTTTAATTTAAATTGGCTGCATTAAAATGTACAGGTGCAAGCTAATCAGATATAAACCCGGTTTAAAGTTGAAAAATTAGGCTAGACAAATTCAGACTAGAAATAAAGCACACATCTTTGACAGTGAAAGTAATTAGCCATTGGAACAACTTACTAAGGGTCATGGTGGATACTAAATCACTGACAAATTTTAAATCAAGATTGGATGTTTTTCTAAAAATATGTTCTAGGAATTATTTTGGAGAAGTTACATGGTCTGTGTTTATACAGGCACTCAGACTAGATAAAGTCACACCTTTTTGTTTATATTGGTACAACTTTCTGTATAGGCCAGGCTTTAGATCTTGATCCTACATAAAGTCAATGGGGCTCATCACCACAGCACAGACCTCTACCACTTAAAATAGAACATCTTTACTGGTAGCAGTAGTAGGTTGTTATCCTCTGTGGATCAGCCACTGAGGGGGAGAGTGCATAATACACTTTACAGACACTCCCCTTTTATGGGCTTCTCATACTTTGTTTAGCCAGCAGAAGGGGCGGTGCATGGATTAGCGCCTCTTCCTGTTTGATCCTGCATTGAAGTCATGATGCTGAGTTTGTAATATTTTTTTCATAGCATTAGACTGTGTGATGGCATAAACATGGTGTGACAATCTCACTGCAGTCTAGCTCAGTGGTTTGAGCATTGGCCTGCTAAATGCAGGGTTGTGAGTTCAATTCTTGAGGGGGCCATTTAGGGATCTGAGACCAAAAATCTGTCTGGGGATTGGTCCTGCTTTGAGCAGCAGGTTGGACTAGATGACCTCCTGAGGTCCCTTCCAACCCTTCTATGATTTAAGAGTCTACTGGGAAGAACAGTCTTATTCAGATACAGACATTTGCTACCATATTTGTGGAGAAATAAAGAAACATTGCTATTAGAGAGAGAAAATAACGTAGAGAGGCAGCATGGCCGAGAAGAATTAACGTGACATTGATTTTGTTTCTGGTCTCAAATTTTCTAGGTGACCATGTGCACTTAATCTCTCTGTGACAATTTCCACTTCCATAAAATGAGGATAACAAGGTTTAATTCACTAAAGTTTACATAGTGATTTAAGATCTTCAAATGTAAGGAACTATAGAACTGTAAATGTTGTTACATTAATTCCTGCTTGTATGAATACTCCCTTTGTAAAGATTTTAACATAGAGAAATGTTTAAATAATAAAAAATCCAATAAGAACCCAGTCTAAACTAGTGACCTAGAGGTGTAATGTATCACAAGTTTTGCATATTTGCATGACTAACATCACTGTTGCCCAGTCCTGAATTACAAGACAACTTTCTTCATGCCATCAACATAGTAGAATGTCAGCTGTGACCTTTCCTCTGCCCCTTTACTTTCTCTTCTGCTTCCTTCACCTTTGAATTTGTCTCTCTTTGGTGGCCACATGTGTTATGGAAACTCCCATGGTGGGAGAAATCCAGAGAATCAGATTAGGGAATTCTGTGGTACCCATATATGACTGTGGACTCTGAAAGGCTTGGTAGCAGCCAGCCAGTTGTCACAGTTGCCTTTAACGTTGAGACACCTGGTGGCATAGTAGTAGTCCTGTGCAACGTCATATGAAAGAATAACAGTGACAGTTTTGGGTTCCTTGCATTAGCAGGTTCTGGGGAGGTTAATGTATTCAGCCTTGAGGAGAACTTCAGATTGCTCAACAAGCTGCTTGATTAGGATTGTTGACAACCTCCAAAGGAAATCTATATCTCTTGTCTAGGCTAGAAGAATGATGATCCGTGACTGCAATCTTAGTCCTCCTTGTTAAAGATGAGAGTTTAAAACAGGGGTGGGAGAAAATTCTTAAGGTTCCAACATCTCTCAGACTATTTGTTTCCAAAGAAGACTTCTTCCTGATACTTAACCATTAACTGTAGGATCCAAAAAGCTTGGGTAGTGACTTTTGTGCTTTTTCGTAACATTCTTGTAATTGTTGGGGAGAGGGGAACCTGCACAGTAATAACTGTCTGATCTATCTGAGTCAGGTTTAGGATAGAGAGAGAAGGTGTTTTAGCGTCAAGAAACATCTAATAAATGTGTGTCAAATCTAATACCTCCTCTCTCCCACCATCACTACCACTGAAAGGAGCAGGGAAGTGCCAATGATTAAACTGGAGGACAATCAGGAAAAATGTAGGTGGAATAGCAGTAATAACATCTTATCTTAAATTCCTTTGGTTTTTAACTTCTAAAATCCACATTTTTTTGGCTTACAATAATAATGCCTAAGCTACTGAAGAATGTCATCGTGTTCTGACTGACCACCTTACATGGCAAAGATGATTTCCTGAAGATGACCATTTGCTCTGGTAGACTGTCCCTAGATGTACAATATAGTAGTTGGACACATGTCCATAAATTGCAGAAACCATTTCTTCCAGGAAAAAGATTTTTCGAGTTTCTACTGGATGAGTCTGATATGTTGAAGCACTTTACTTGCAATGACTGACCAGGGTGGGCAAGGCAACAGATAGTCTTCCATGTGTTCCTGTTTGGTTGGGTAGACCTCTACAGCCACAGTAGCTTAACACTTCTTGCCATAAATTAAGAAAACACTAATAGGCTTTACAGGTTAACAGGAAGGATGTACACACTCTAAAAACAAAAACAATTCTCTGGATAGAAGGGAAGAAAGGAGACCTATTAAATATGCAGCCTAGCAACCTAAAAAACACTCTAAAATATTCATAGTCTACTGTTCCGAATCCCAAATCTTGTAATCGAGAGTATGGAATGTAAATCGTACATTCTGTTCCTATTGTTGTTATGTGATAGGCATAAAAACGGCATGACCTTTGATCACTGGTGTGGCTAGCAGGACATGTACGTTCTTCTTAATGGGTTTACCATATGATTGTCTGGAGAACTGTTCAAGGTTAAATACTACATATGATCCACTGAAAAGTGTGTGGTTAGTTACAGGAAATGTCTAGCCGTAAAATACAGTAGACACTGAGTCTCCATTGGTACACGTTTTCTTCGGGTTTGGCTTTTCATAAACACTCATATTGGATTTTGATACTGTAGTACAAATGCTTTTCTAAAGTCTGGGGAAAAAAATGCTGCCAAGTTTCTCTTGGAAACATTTTATTATATATATTGCTGCAGCACCTACACTGGGCTGGTTCCAAACATGTATGAATTCTCTTGACCTGCACAGAAGAGCTCACAGAATGAAATGTAACAATTTGCTATGAGATACACTATGCACCTTTAGCAAAAGAGGCATATAGTTGAAAAAAAACATGTAAGTTTGCAGGTAAACAAATACAGGTTGAAACATTTCAAAGATGCTACAGCAACATACTACTAAGCAGTCTGCTTTAATGAAGAAAAAGCATTACCCTATTGATTCTTTTAAAAATAAAACCAGGTGTCCCATTACTATGTAAGGGTGAAAGAGAGGACAACAGAAGTGCTTGTGGTACATTAAACTACATTTATTTGAGGCTTATTGGTTTTTATTCCTTTTGAATGTACCTAGTATTATGAGGCCTGATCCAATGGAAATATTCTCGTTGACTTTAATGGGCTTTGGCTCAGATCCTTAGTTATTATTGTAATACATAGTTTTGGAAATGTACATAGAACATGTGAAGAATGAGCTCTTAGCCCTCAGCAGCGGAGCTTGGAGAGAAGGAAGGGCACTGAATTCTATTGTTCAGTTAATGGAGTCAGCTGACCCTGATACACAAAACATCACTGAAAATGAGTTCTATAAAGCTTGTCTACTCTCTGGAAGGGGATGGACTTACCTGGAGAGACCCTTGGAGTAAGGAAGCCTGCAGAGGAAGCTTCTTTACTATCTCGAGCAGTTTAAAAGAAGCTAGTTCATATCTTTATTTACATTAGTCATTTGTTTGTGCACCAACTGAAGAAAAAATAGGAGTCCTTGTGGCACCTTAGAGACTAACAAATTTGTTTCAGCATAAGCTTTCGTGGGCTACAGCTCACTTCTTCAGATGCATAGAATGGAACACACAGAAAGAAGATATTTATACATACAGAGAATATGAAAAGGTGGAAGTAGCCATATCAACTGCAAGAGGCCAATCAATTGAGATGAGCTATCATCAGCAGGAGAAAAAAAACCTTTGAAGTGATAATTGAGATGACCCATAGAAGGTGTGAGGCGAACTTAACATGGGGAAATAGATTCAATTAGTGTAATGACCCAACCATTCCCAGTCTCTGTTTAAACTTAAGTTAATTGTATCTAATTTGCATATTAATTCAAGTTCAGCAGTCTCTCTTTGGAGTCTGTTTTCGAAGTGTTTTTGTTGCAAAATTGCCACCTTCAGGTCTGTCACTGAGTGGTTAGAGAGGTTGAAGTGTTCTCCCACTGGTTTTTGAATATTATGATTCCTGATGTCAGATTTGTGTCCATTTATTCTTTTGCATAGATACTGTTCAGTTTGGCCAATGTACATGGCAGAAGGGCATTGCTCGTTCACCTGCACATCTACCAACGTGATATATGCCATCATGTGCCAGCACTGCTAGTCTGTTAGTCTCTAAGGTGCCACAAGTACTCCTGTTCTTTTTGCGGATACAGACTAACACGGCTTCTACTCTGAAACCTGAAGAAAAAATGCCGCCTGTGAATTGAAACCATAAATTCTATTTGAGCCCGGGGAGGAAAAAAAAGCAGAGTATAGACCTCAGGAAGGGGGTCTATTGTTCTTTCACCCAAACACTGTGACATATGTCTATGTAATAAAGGCCTTACAAAATAAAGATAAATCCTGAGTGGATGGCATTCTTCTGAGATTTGTCATGTGACAACTTGCCTATGCTAGAAATATTCTCCTGTTTTTATATGGCCAAGTATCCATGGAGTGTAGGTGAAGAATATAAATCCACACTGTGTAGAGATCAAGCATAGGAGTTTATTACACACAGCGCTGGCGGAGTGTCACCTTGCTTATTAGGCTCAGAGACACTGTCAATCAATTGATTACAATGGAATACATGGATTTTCTATGTGCAGGGGGAAAGTGACGGGGTAGGCAGTTCCACACCCCGGGATAGGTTTTGCAGCAAGACAAGATAGCACAGTAGGCAATGGTTAACAGATTACATAATGTCTCCATCCATGGTCTGAAGTTAGCAAGTTAACATTTAATTAATACTTTGATAAAATGTTATTAGTATAAAATATATATGTTGAATTCTGATTTGGGGTCCATAGGAATGGGTAGCTCCTCTGATTGTTCAGCAGATACATTCGTAGGGGTTAAAACACAGAAACAGTGAAAGTATATGGCAATAAAGATTGTCTTCTTTGTGTCTTAAGGCAGGCATTGATCCCTTGGAAGGGGAGGTGGGAGGATGTCATATCTTATACTGACGTGCCAACTTTTCATAAGCTCAAGGTTGGATCTGTGGGAAAAACGTCTTCCCACAGAAGAAACTAACACAATAGGAACAGGGATCCTTTGTTCAATCTGCAACTCTGAATAAAACACAATTATTTAGTTCTTAGCGCCAACACCTGGCAATTTGCTCACTAATCTTATTTTAGCAAAACAAGATTATCTGTTTACCCCAGCTTTCTCTTAGCTGATCACTGTTTGCTAGCCTCTGGTCTCTTGACCATACTCTGGAGTTTGAGTCTGGAAAAGACCTAGCACAATCCATAGACCAGGTTGTTATATAAAATGCACATGGATTTTAACCCTTCAGTAGCTGTGCATAAACTTGATTTAGATTTGTTCTTTAGGGTAGGGTCTATGCTAATCTGTTTGTACAGTTCCCAGCACAATGTGGCCTTGATACTGATCAGGGCCTCTTGGCACTGCTATAATATAAATAAATAGGAAAAATATACGGTCATTCCATTGGTTATGCCCTTTTTTTTTCTTTGTACAATGCAGCCAATTGAATGTGTTTTTCAATAGCACCCAGACCATCACTCACCCATTTAACCTTACCTCCTGCAACATGTATTTGATTGCATTATTAACTTTAGATTCCAGGAGTAACCTGAAGCTTGTTAGGGACTTTGATGCTACTGTCACTTTAAACAGTATCTTCACGCTATTTGTTGCTGTTTTGAAGTTTCCTTAGTTTAGGGATCAACTGGCCTTTACATAAGAGCCAGCTTTTCAGTTCGTTGGGCTCCTTTACTGATCTCACTCAAGCTTTAGTGTTTTCAAAAGTCAGCACCAATTAGAAAAAAGATGAGTTTTAGAAAAATTCAGCTTCTCTGAAATGACCAGTCTCTCTTCAAGCTTCAGAAGCTTCAAAACTGCCTGGGGATGGCATGTCTACAGAGTTTAAATTGGTGCTTTCAGTGATCCTGCCATGAGTCTCATGATATTTAGTGTGTTTTCTTAAAAGACCCAGCTCCAGGAGTCATGTGGTAACATGAGAATCTTAGTGGATGCTCTCTCTCTCCTTTTAAGGAAGTTTCTAAACTTTGTGGTTACAGGGGGAAGCTAGAAAATGTGAACCATAAAGACACCAACGTTAAAAGGCATATCATAAGAACCCAAAATGTATTTTTAAAAATCTCATTTTTAAGCCAGTCTCATTTTTGGAGGGCCTTACTCATGATTTTAGAACATTTGGTGAAGCTGCAAGAGCATATTTTAGTGAAGACGGACAAATATATAGAGGCCAAATCCTGTGGCCCTTATTTGGGCAAAACTCCCATCGAGATCAAGGATCTTGAGGAAGGATCAGGGCTTGGCCCAGTACTAAGAATGAATAGACTAAAATAGGGGGGAAAAAAGATGATTTTACCTTGGATTTGCTGGTAGGGCAGAGAGTGATGTGACAAGATCCAGCCCTTATTGTTATATTCCAAATAGCACAAGCATTTTACAATCTGCAGTTCTTGTGTCTTGTCATCTGAGGAGGTCAGATTATACTCCTGGGGGAATTCTGTGCCAAAACATTAAAAATTATGTGCACAATATTTTAAAATTATGCAAAATTCTACATATTTCATTTGTCAAAATATCACAATATAATCACACCATTTTCAATTCATCCAGGCATACCTGACCCCATCCCCATTTGTTCCTGCACCTCCTGACTGCCTCCTGTCCCCATGTGGCCCTGCAGCACCCCTCCCATGCAGCCCCTGGCTTAGTGTTGTCACCACACTAGCTCCTGAGTCCGTGGCCCAGTCTGTCCCCTCCACTAACCCTTCTGAATCCCAGTCTTTGATCCCCCAGCAGCCCTGTGTGGCCCGCTCTGTCCATCTGTGCCTCCTCACCTGGCCCTACTATGAGGAATGCAGCCTCCCCCACTCCCTCTCTGCCAGCTGGCTGACCTCTCTTCTGGCACCACAGCAGCCCATAGTGGGAGGAAGGTGTAACTGCAGCACCTCTCCTGCAGAATCTATATTCCACGGAGGAAAAAATCTGTGAGGGACATGAATTCTGTGCATGCGCAGTGGCACAGAATTCCATCAGGAGTAAGATTAGTATGCAGTGATGGGTGAATTCATTCAGGTAACAAAGAAATGACAAAAACTTTCTATCTGAAATTTTAACCCAACCTCAAACCTTTGTGGTTTGCAAACTTAACTTTTGTAAAATTTCACATGCCTGCAGGCTTCCTGTTTTTTTTGTTGGGAGGTACTCCTAGGTACTAATATGAAGTATGAGAGGGAATTCTCATTGCATATTCCAACCTGGTCAAAGTCAGGAAGTACTGGAAATGGCATGAGAAAAGCTGATCTTGTGATAATACATAATTCCAAACTACTTAGTAGTATTTTCCAATTTATCCAAATGCCTTAGATTTGGATAAATTGGAAAATATTACTAAGTATTTTGGAATCATGAAGTTGTTGTCCCAGAACAACACAGATTGCAGTTTTTAGGTCTATTCCAGCAAACCCATTGTATTAGAATCTCCATGAGAGTTCTGCACATGAAGGATGAACGTTTTCACAAAAATGAAATGAATGCATAAACTGTGCAATTACATATATTAAGATGCAGGCACTTTGAGTTCATGCCTATTTTGATTGTTTTCTAATATATATATAATAACTAGTGTTGGAAGCACATTTCATCTAATGGTCTGTCTCCATTTTTGCAGTCCAAACAAATTTATTTCTAAAGTTTCAGCTGTGGCAAAACTTTTCCAATGTTTAGGAAATCTATCATTTCATTTGAGCAACGGGAATTGTCTGAGTAAAGCTTAGCAATTTTGCTTTGAACACTAAACAACACTATCTGTTGAAATCCAAATGTTTTCCCCATGTGCTGAACTTAATTTTACCATCCACTGATATGTCTGAAAAGGCTATTTGCTCCTTCGTCTGTGCAGCACATTGCACCAATTTGCTGCTGCATACCGCTGTCTGAAACTTCAACTATGAACAATCTTTTGGGATGTTTTTTCAAGTCCTACATCTGGGTATATTTTACAATATCAAAACCCACCAGATAAAGAGACATATAATATTAATCACAGACATGACTTGCTGTATGCATTCTGTATGTAATATCATTAAGCTGTCCTTGGATAGGAACCCATAGAAACAAATAATCCTGCAAAATCTAATGAGTGTTCCACACAGAGTAAGCCTCAAATATCAAGCTCAATATTGCCAACCCCAAGCACTTATTTAAAAATAAAATAAAATAAAATAAAAAAGGAAAACTGAGAATCTTGCATAATCCCATGACTCCAGGAACTGCTGCTGAGAGAAACATAGGAAATAGTTTGAAACTCAGGATTAAAATGGCAAGAGTTGGTAACATGGCATGCTTAAATGGGAGATTCTCTAAATATATTATATTTTAAATTACAGCTGTCAATCACAGTTAACTCACGTGATTAACAAAAAAATTAACGGTGATTAAAAAATTAATTGCGATTAATTGCAGTTTTAATTGTACTGTTAAACAATAGAATACCAATTGAAATTTAGTAAATATTTTGGAGGTTTTTCTACATTTTCAAATATATTGATTTCAATTATAATGCAGAATATAAAATATACAGTGCTAACTTTATATTATTTTTGTTTACAAATGTTTGCACTATAAAAATGATAAACAAAAGAAATTGTACTTTTCAATTCACCTTATACCAGTACTGTAGTGCAATCTCTTTATCGTGAAAGTGCAATTTAAAAATACACTTTTTTTTTAACTTTGTTACATAACAAATGGTGGTTAAAGCATGAAGGGACATGTGAATCTTTAGCGTATCTGGCACGTAAATATCTTGTGATGCTGGCTACAACAGTGCCATGTGAATGCATGTTCTCACTTTCAGGTCACATTGTAAACAAATAGCAGGCAGCATTATCTCCTGCAAATGTGAACAAACTTGTTTCTCTTAGCAATTGGCTGAACAAGAAGTAGGACTGAATGGACTTGTCGGCTCTAAAGTTTTAAGTTGTTTTGTTTTTGAGTGCAGTTTTTTGTACAAACTTATTCATTTGTAAGTTCAACTTTCATGATAAAGAGATTGCCCTATAGTACTCATATTAGGTGAATTAAAAAATACTATTTCTTTTGTTTCTTTTTTACAATGCAAATATTTGTAATAAAAAATAAATATAAAGTGAGCACTGTACACTTTGTAATCTGTGTTGTAATTGAAATCAATATATTTGAAAACATCCAAAATATTTAAATAAATGGTATTCTATTATTACTTAACAGCGTGATTAATCATGATTAATTTTTTTAATCACTTGACAGCCCTATTTTAAATATGTTATTGAGAGTATTTTAAATACATATCTGCTTTTAGATACAAAAGCCCTCTAACTTACATTTCGAAGCATCTTATTTTAAAACTCCCCTCAAAACTCACCTGTCTCCATACACATACAGAACAGACAGGGGGAGTGGGAGGGCAGTGTGATGAATGTACATACGTATTTATAAGTAGTCTTGGCAGATTAAATTTAAAAAAAAATAATTTTGATGGATAATATCAATGTTTGTTTTTAAACTTTTTAATTTTTTTTATCAATTTACATTTTCACAGTTGTGGGAAATTATATGGGGGGGTGTCAGACGCTAATTACAATGTAATGACTGTAGATGTTGAGATTAAATAAGTTAAAGCTTTATAACACAAATTGTCAACATCATATGTCAACATATACAAAGTAAATAGCCTTAAATCAAACTCCTAAAAAGTGCTAAAGCAACATTTTTCTTGCTTTGCCTATCTGTAAATTTTGATTATTATGGATGGAAATATTTTTTTCATTTGTGTGTGTGTGTGTAAATCAACCTTTACTGGCATTCACTGATAAAAATTGAATCCTTCCAAGCCTGTATGTAACATAGCTGGTAGATTTATTAGCATTGTTCTGATCAGGATAGTGGCGTGTTAGACACTACGCAAACATAAAAGAAGACTAATTCGTACTCTGAGGAGCCTGTTAGGTTTCCCAGCTTTGCAATATCTGTTTGGTTGATGTGCTTATTTGATGAAATTTTAAAGTTTGTATCAAAGGGAATGTTCTTTGTTTTAATCATGGAGTTTTTTAGCAAGCCAACTCCCATTAATGGATTAACCAGGCAATACAGCCCTTGTGCAGCTTTCAACATGGCATCTGGATGTCAAACTCCAAAATAGAAAGCAGTTCTCCCATAAGGTTAACTAAATCCTCAGGGTATGGCTACACTTGCAAGTTGCAGCGCTGGTGGAGGCTTTCCAGCGCTGCAATTAGTAAGTGTCCACACCTGCAGGGCACATCCGGCGTTGCAACTCCCTGGCTGTAGCGCTGGCCGTACACCTGGCTCAGCATGGGGAATAAGGATTGCAGCGCTGGTGATCCAGCGCTGGTCATCAAGTGTGGCCACACACCAGCGCTATTATTGGCCTCCAGGGTATAAGGATGTATCCCAGAATGCTTTTAACTAAATTACTCCCTTTGTTTTGTTATGCAGCCTCTCTTTGTTTTGCTACCGGAGCTGCTCTACCGGAGCTGCTTATGCTGTGATCAATCTGTATCCTCCTCCCTGCGTGATTCACAGGAGTTGAGTGTTTGCTTTTTGCTTGACCAGCAGCGAGAAAGAGAGTCGGCAGCTGCTTATCTGGTCTGCAGGCTTTTGCAGTTAAAGAATAAGGGGTTGGGTTTTGTTGTCAACTCCGTGCACCGGGCTCCGTGCACCCGGAGCTGCTTCAAACACAGCTCCTGTTTGCTGTCATCAATCTGTAACTACTGTCAACAATGAAATGAGATAACCCCCTGTCCGTCTCATTCACAGGGGTTGAGTGTTTCCTTTGCTTGAAAGAAACTGGGGGAGGGGGCAGAGGGGGGAAAGGGAGTATGTTGGATGCAGGCTGTTTGCAGTTAACAGTAAGCGAGTGGGAAAATTTTCTGATTTTGCACAGTGTCGGTTCCAAAAATCCACTCTCTCTCTCCCCCCCGGTCCCTGTCACACTGCCCCACACCCCCCTCTTTTGAAAAGCACGTTGCTGCCACTTGAATGCTGGGATAGCTGCCCATAATTCATCACTCCCAACAGCGCTGCAAATGCTGCAAATGTGGCCACACTGCAGCGCTGGTAGCTGTGAGTGTGGCCACACACCAGCGCTGGCCCTGCACAGCTGGACGACCAGCGCTGCAGATTTGTAAGTGTAGCCATACCCTCAGTCTTGGAGGGTGGTTATTTGCTTAAAGATAGCTCTGAATTCAGATTTTGAGAACAACTATCTGCTTATAGCTCCCTCCTGCACTCAGAGAACCATTCTCCATTTTTATCAAAATTTTCAGACTGAGCCATCACTTGAAAGATCCCTCTGAGGTGTTTTTACTGCTGAATTTAATGAAAGCCGTTGTGTGTTTAAAGTTGCCTTAAATTTCACTGAGGTTGGTGGAAACTGAGTGACTGAAACTTACACAACCTTAACTATACCCTTCAGTAGCACGCCAGCTAATTTGCGTGTGTGTGTGTGTGTGTGTGTAGTACACACAGAATAAATGACAGTGTGGTGAGATATAGACGTTAACTGCTTGGGTATGATTCATAAATATGCAAAAAGAACAGGAGTACTTGCAGCACCTTAGAGACTAACAAATTTATTTGAGCATAAGCTTTCGTGGGCTAAAACCCACTTCATCAGATGCATGCAGTGGAAAATACAGTAGAAAGATATATATATATATATACACACAGAGAATATGAAACAATGGGCGTTGCCAAACACACTGTAATGAGAGTAATCAGTTAAGGTGAGCCAGGGGTCCCCAACCTTTTCATCTGGCGGGCGCCAGACGAAGGACCATGGCGGCGGTGGAGCATCCGACAAAATGCTGCCAAATTTCAGCGGCATTTCGGCGGCAATGCCTCTCAATGACGTCGCTTGTCGGCGGCAAGCAGCATCATCGAGAGGCGTCGCCGCCGAAATGCCGCTGAAATTCAGCGGCATTTTGGTGGATGCTCCACCGCTGGCCAGGATATGGCACCTGCAGGCACCATGTTGGGGAACCCTGAGGTGAGCTATTACCAGAAGGAGAGAAATAAAACTTTTTGTAGTGGTGTCCACTGAATCTGTCCACATATCTATTCAGGGGACACCACCATAGGACCTAATCACATCAGCCACACTATCAGAGGCTCGTTCACCTGCACATCTACCAATGTGATATATGCCATCATGTGCCAGCAATGCCTCTCTGCCATGTACATTGGCCAAACCAGACAGTCTCTACGTAAAAGAATAAATGGACACAAATCAGACGTCAAGAATTATAACATTAAAAAACCAGTTGGAGAACACTTCAACCTCCCTGGTCACTCGATTACTGACCTACAAATCTCAATATTAGACCAAAAAAGCTTCAAAAACAGACTCCAATGAGAGACTGATGAATTGGAATTAATTTGGAAAATGGACACCATTAAATTAGGCTTGAATAAGACTGGGAGTGGATGGGTCATTACACAAAGTAAAACTATTTCCCCATGTTTATTCCCCTCCCCTCCCCCCCCCCCCCCCGTTCCTCACACCTTCTTGTCAACTGCTGGAAATGGGCCATTTTGATTACCACTACAAAAAGTTTTTTTTCTCTCCTGTTGGTAATAGCTCACCTTAACTGATCACTCTCGTTGCAGCGTGTATGGTAACGCCCATTGTTTCATGTTCTCAGTGTACATATATATCTTCCTACTGTATTTTCCACTGCATGCATCCGATAAAGTGGGTTTTAGCCCACAAAAGCTTATACCCAAATAAATGTGTTAGTTTGTAAGGTGCCACAACTACTCCTGTCCTTTTTGCGGATACAGACTAACACGGCTGCTACTCTGAAACCTGTCATAAATAGTTATGTCATCCCAAACAAGTGTAAATAAAATTTCTATGTAATTTATTACATTACAGAGCCATGCATGTGAGTTATAAAATAGATGTGTATTACAGGAGAGATTTTGTGAAGTATTTTGGAAAGGAAGGGGTGCTATGCAAGTGTAGCATATGCACAGCATAATTTAATGCAATAAAATTGGAAATAAAACTCCTATCTCAACTTTGATCTCAGACTTTTCTAAGGTGATGTAATGGAGCATTGACAGCTCTTCATTAGCTCACTTTTTATGAACTCTTCAAAGGAAAAGCACATTATAGGAGCTAAACATTTATTATTAGCTCACTTAGTAGCGAGAACTGATGAATGCTCACCTAGGGGTGGTATATCCTCCATTAGGTCAGTCAGTCAGAAGGATGAAAGTCATGAGTATTCATCTTAGTATGGGAAATCCACTGTAATTTATAGTCTGTTCATACACAATTGCTTTAGTTTTAAGTTTTTTTTCTGTTCCATTGCCTTTTATTCATTCACAAAGTATATTTCTGATTCTGGTGTATTATGTTTGAATGAGGGAAACCACTTGGGAAATTCAATCTGAATTGCAGATTTCAGAGAACAAGCTGCATGAAACATTTTTAAGGTGATTCAGTAGAAGCAGAGTTGCTAACTTGCTGGTTTGTTAACTGATACATTTGATTCATATATAGCTATTCTCCTCATTTGGGTAAACGACCAGGCATTTTCCTTGGTAAAGTCAACACCCACATCTTCACTCTCTAGAATCTCCATATTTGGGAATCTGGCCTGCAACTACATGGCAATTGTTGTGGTTAGGGAGCAAGAGTTTAAGTAAAAACCAGGGATCTAGTCCTGTCTCTGATATTATGCCATAGTTCCCCCATCTGATAACCTTATCATACCTACTTCACAGTAATATCCTGAAGCTTAATCAGCGATGCCTGGGAAACACTTTAAGATTATAAGGTACAGCATAGAAATAAATATGCAGGTCTGAACATAAAGATTTTAACTGCTGCATACAAAAATGACTTGTATGCATTAGAGTGCCAATAGATGGAACCTAAACAATTTCACTGGGGGAAAATCTCCTTGAATGCTCATGTGTAGAATAAGTGTTTTCTTTGTAATCCTTAATAGGATTTCCTGTAGCAGGTCTTGCCAACTCTTGGTGGATGAAAACAAAACTTCCTCTTCCTAGCTGGCAAAATTTTTGTAGCTCTGCTGACCACATGTGCAATCGGGAGAGGAGAAAGTGGAAGTTTGTTTGAATTTTAATGAGAAACAACTGATCTGAAATGCTGGTACTGTGGCTGATGGACTGTAGTACTTGGTACATGGTTTTTAAGCTGCACTTGTGTGAAGCAAGGGTGACATCCAATGGCTGGTCACAGATTTGTTTTTATAGCCACTATAAGACAAACTGTGTTCCCTTTACCATTTCTCATTGCAAAGTGGTGACACTAATATGTTGCATTACCTGCTAAATCTGCAAATTTTTATTTGATGGTCTGGAATTGTTGGAATCGTCTCCCTACCAAACCCCCTCAAAGGTTTCAACCATATCTACTTGTGTCTTATAGCCTTCATAACTAAGGGACTGAGCACACAGATGGATTTAAAATGAAGCTACAATATTCTGGACTCTCTAATGCATAGTGCTATATTTCCTCACTTGTGATAATTATTTGAAAATGTTTTGATAGCAGTTTGGCATAATACATTAACTTCTAAATGTTATACCTGAGCTAAAGCCAAATTCATTCCTGACCAGAACAGGGCTCAGTGTAGGGAGTAAGGGGTGGGGGCCAAGGTGACTTTACCTCACCATTATGTCTCCCCTATGCTGGGGCTATTATCAGGGGATAGTTGAATGCATAACACAGGTTGGAGCAGCCACAGGAGCTCCCTAACTGGCACCCGGCTGCCTTTAGGAAGGCTTTACAGCCACTTTCCCCTGGCAGAGCTGTCATAAATTGACCATATGTCAGTGGTATAGTGGGCTCCAATAGTTCAGCATTCTTTGCAGAATAGCATTTTAATGCACCTTGATATAAAAGACAAACAGTTATTTTTGAAATAAATCCTCAAAACCCATCTGTAGCAGGGCGGGTTCTGCTCCTTCCTTTTCACACCACAGAAAATGTCTCGGACTCTACTGGCAGCATATCCACCATGCCACATCTTTGCGTTCCCTAACCAACACCTTCGCAGTCCCATGCAACAGCACTATTTATAGTATCCTCTATGCTTTCAGCTCTCTCCTCAGGACCTGAGAGGAGCAGAGGTCTCCCTTCCCTGAGGCCTCTGGGAGGCTGGGCTCAGCTAGCCCTCTTCCTCTGTCCCCTTGATGCTTCCTTCCTGTTCCTCTTTATCAAGCGGCTGGGCTAATTGGCTCATTAGCTCACCCAGCTTTCTCCAGGGGAACTAATTGGTGCATAGTACTGTGTATGGGCCCCTTCTCCTTGGGGTGAATTCCCTGTGCAATGTTAATTACTTCTGCCATTTTAACAGACAGTTTTTGTAACAATCTAGCATGGGTCTGTGTGGCATAGAAATGTATAATTTCTCTTCACTGCATTGTACTTGGCATGGACATAATGTGATCCTCTTAAAAAGGGACTAAAGTAGTTGTTGTGTGAGCCCTGTGAATTTCCCTCGCAGTGAGTACTCTGTGGAGTTTTTATTTTGTACAGGCCATCTGGAAACTCAGGGTACGTTTACACTGCAAAGAAAGACCAGCGGCAGCGATTCTCACAGCCTGGGTCAACTGACAGGGTAATTGTATGGGGCTAAAAATAGCAGTGTAGATGTTCAGGCTGGGCCTAGAGCCTGGGCAATGAAACCTAGTGAGCAGGAAGAGTGGAAGCTTTTGCAATTGGGATCAACTAGTTACCTTTTGCTTCAATTAGTTTAAAACAAACAACCCCAGCCACCATTCCAAATTCCCCCAACCCCAAAATAGTCTAACAAAATAAAGTTAAATCGGAGAAAAAATAGCTTGAAATCGCTGGCACTGTGGAGGTTAATGTCAGAACATCACCACTAGATGGAAGCAAAGAGCATTAATTATTGACTTGATAATAAACTAACTAAAGTGTCTGTCTGACTTCCACGTTCTTGTTCACTTTGCCTCCAGGGATTCTTCTAAAAGCACAAATGGGTGGAGAGTCTATCTGTCATTGAGAATATTCTCAACACCATAAAGTATTTTTATAGGTTGGAGAAACCTGATATGCAGATGAGTAAAGTGACTTATCTGAGTAGTGAAAGAGCTGGGACTAAACTCAAGTTCCAGACTCCTCGTCCTGAGCACCTTTGTCCAGACCGTATTGTCACATCAAGAATTTATGAATGTTTCGTACTTTACCTTATATTCCATTCTGATGGCTTATTTTAAAACATCTAGCACAAATGCTTAATTTCTTTGTTCCCCCCCCCTTACATTTGTGTGTTTATACAGAAGAGAAACAACCCAAATTTTATAAATACACATGTGCGTGTGGATATATGTTAAAAATTAGTCTGTCTTTTTTCTTACTTACCCATGCATGCACATACATATATATATTTAATAATTGTGGGTGCGATAGAGAAGCAGAAAGAAGCGAAGAGATTGTATGTCAATATGAAGTATGTCTGAAAAATTCAGAAATTCACTCTGGGTAAAATTATGAGCCCTTACTTTAATGAGCAGTTACTCACATGAGTAGTTCCACTGAAGTCATTGGGACTGCTTGTATGAGTAACTGCTCACTAATGCATGTAAAGATCTCATCAGCTGTCTGTTTTTGCTGTTTGGTCCAGAGGTGCAGCTGTATCTATCACCAGTGAAAAATTTAACCGGAGGTGAAAATGATGGAGAGTGCCCAGGAGGATGGCTCAGCAACAATAGACAGATGTTCCATTTGTGAGAGTCCCAGTGCTCACGGGTGGATTAAGACTTCCACCTGAGTTGTTATTTGATTACCCCAAAACAAGAAAAAAAGGTATGTTTTTGCTGGAGCAGGAAAATCTGTTCTAGTCATCATCATAAACATATTATTTATTTGCTAAGCTTGGTTTAGCTGCTGCATGCTTAAAATCTGACCTGTACTGGTGACCTATTGCAGTATGTTATCTTTGGTGAAGTAAGTAGAGGGGAGAAACAAGTGGGGGGCATTTCTTTGCATGTTTCTTTCAAACAAACTGTCAGACTGATTTGAGCTTAGGTCAGAGCCAGAGAGATCAGTAAACTTCTTTTGAAAACCCAAGTATCTTAGTCTGATATTTCTTAGGCCTGGTAACCTGTTGGTTGGTGGTCATAACTTGTTAGCGCTCCTCTTAGTAATAGCTGATGTACAACAGTCCTCAGAATTGTTCCTGATCTAGTGGGTAAATTTTACATAGCATGGATGAAATTTAAAAAACACATAATTCCTAGGAGTTGAGAGAAAGCCTGGGTTTCATAGAGACTATGGATAGTGTCAGGTGCTAGGGGTACCTATTCAGAGATTTTGCCAGAGTTAATGACATCGCTCTGTGCAATGAAATCTGGGAGTTCCTGCAGGGCACAACATTTCAGCTTTCAAATATCTCCTCTGTTGTCCTTTTAAAGCC
Organism: Mauremys mutica; assembly: GCF_020497125.1. Classification (NCBI taxonomy): domain Eukaryota; kingdom Metazoa; phylum Chordata; order Testudines; family Geoemydidae; genus Mauremys; species Mauremys mutica. Next base: position 229,779,989 of record NC_059072.1, read on the forward strand.
ACAGGAAGCTTAGACTCATAGACTTTAAGGTCAGAAGGGACCATTATGATCATCTAGTCCAGGGGTCGGCAACCGGTGGCTCGCGGCTCGCCAGGGTAAGCACCCTGGCGGGCCGGCCCGGTTTGTTTATCTGCCGCGTCGGCAACTTCGGCCGATCGCGGCTCCCACTGGCCGCGGTTCGCGGTCCCAGGCCAATGCGGGAGGCAGGAAGCCGCGGCCAGAACATCCCTTGGCTCGCGGCGCTTCCTGCCTCCCGCATTGGCCTGGGACCGCGAACTGCGGCCAGTGGGAGCCACGATCGGCCGAACTTGCCGACGCGGCAGATAAACAAACTGGGCCGGCCCGCCAGGGTGCTTACCCTGGCGAGCCGGGAGCCGCAGGTTGCCGACCCCTGATCTAGTCTGACCTCCTGCACAATGCAGGCCACAGAATCTCAGCCACCCACTCCTGTAACAAACCCCTGACCTATGTCTGAGTTACTGAAGTCCCCAAATTGTGGTTTGAAGACCTCAAGCTGCAGAGAATCCTCCAGCAAGTGACCCGTGCCCCATGCTGCAGAGGAAGGCGAAAAACCTCCAGGGCCTCTGCCAATCTGCCCTGGAGGAAAATTCCTTCCCGACCCCAAATATGGCGATCAGCTAAACCCTGAGCATGTGGGCAAGACTCACCAGCCAGCACCCAGGAAAGAATTCTCTGTAGTAACTCAGATCCCATCCCATCACAGACCACTGGGCATACTTACCTGCTGATAATCACAGATCAATTGCTAAATGAATTGCCAAAATTAGGCTATCCCATCATACCATCCCCTCCATAAACTTATCAAGCTTAGTCTTAAAGCCAGATATGTCTTTTGCCCCCACTACTCCCCTTGGAAGACTGTTCCAGAACTTCACTCCTCTAATGGTTAGAAACCTTCGTCTTGCATATAACAGCTAAATTATTTTTATTTAACATTACATCACACAACAATGAGAACGTGCTGCGGCCAGCCACAGTCTATTTTGGACTCTCAGCGGTCCAAAACCCAGCCTGCTGGGAATGGAGGATGACCTTTGATCCCTACAGCCCCATCATATTGTTACCAGGTAATGGGTAACCAGGATCAAGTAGTGGAGGATTCTGGGCACCACAGAGAGTGGGTTTCTGTATGCAGAGCAGCAGGTGACAGTGTAACACACAGTTCATTGCTGCTGCCCATATGCCCCCGGGCTAAGAAGGGCTGCCTCAATGGAAGAATATCAATGACTCAAGAGAGAAGCCCATTCTGTGGCAGCTGGGAGAATGAATGAGAGGTTGGATTGGCCTCGGAAGGGGGGAGGAGCCTGCACAGGAGGAGCAAAAGTTTAGAGGGGGAAGGTCTGAAACTTTGGTGGCTGCAGGCCCCACTTAGCCTGGATACTCTTGATGCTCTGTGTTGTACAGTTACTGGGGCAGTAAGTGTGAGTGTGTGAAAAGAGATGGATGGGGATTTGCAGTAAAGATGAACTCATTTGCTGAGCCAGGCTTCCAGTAAGCTTTCCTTTTTTGGAGGGGAGCCTTTGCTGATTCCTGTGACAGTGCTCCCTTCGGATTCTCCTTCCATCTAGCTACCGCCGCTTTGGGGAGGCGGATTACCCCTTCTGTCCACGTAGGAAGTATCTACACTACATGCTACCGGGGCATAGCTGCAGCTGTGCTGCTGTGACCCCCGTAGTGTAGACATGCCCTCAGAGAGCACACCGCCTAGATAGCTCTTCTGAGCACAAAATGGCAGCTCCTCTGAACAGATCTCTCTACTGAAAGGTGCAGTACAGAGCTTGTAATACAAGCTCCCTAATGCAACAACGAATCAACAAATTTTGGGTGGTTTTAATAACTGATGGCTAGAGACAAGGTGATGGGTGCTTTTTAAAAAAAAATCAAAAAATTAATTATCTCTTGTCTTAAACTAGAGTGTCACCCACTTTGCAACTTCTGCAAGCCAAGTTCATTGCACACACCTGGGCATCAAACCCCCCCCCCCGCCCCCAACCTTCCTGTTTGCCACTCTCCCATTGTCTTCTATTCCAGGGATTCCCTGCGACCCTCCAACTCTCCTATCTCATCCAGGGGCTCTGTGTGCTTCCTATTCTCCACTTCCCTCCATCCCAGGGTTCCCCATTCTCCCATCCATGTGCTAATCCCCATTTCCCTCGCTCTCCCCCTTGCCAGGGTCTCTGTGTGCACATCTGTTCTGCCTCCCCCCCACACCAGTGTCTCCCAATTTCACCCTGTGAGGGGTTCTCTGCACTCAACATTTCTCCTCCCTTCATACCAGGGACCCCTATTTCCCCCATGCCAGGGATTCTGCGTATACCCCTTTCCATCCTATACCACAGTTCTCCATTCTCCACCCCCGTCAGGGATCTGTATGCCTCCACTTGTAGAACTGATAAATGAAATTGTTTTTAATTGTTCACTTTATCAATATAACTTCTGTTTACTGTTCACCATTTATTACACTTGTCTGTATTGTAACTTCTGTTCACTGTTTGCCATATTGGAATTCAAACCCCATTTTAAAACACTCACTCCATTTTGCAAAAGGTTCCTCCAACCTTCATTTTTGCAAACCCTGCTGTAATCTTATTCGTTTAGTTTAGATGTGTGAATGAGGCATGTATGAATGATGGAATCAACCTCCAGCCCCAGTCTGTTCTGATGAAATAAAGTTCAAACCCCACCCGCTGAAGATGCAGACTAGAGCCCTAATAAAAGTAAGAAGTGTCCACCCTAAAAAGAAAAGGTACAATAGAAGAAAGATCAAAGCCAGGTCCGAGGCTAAAAGTCACACCTGCAATTGACGGGTGATCAATAACCAAACCCAGAGGCAGCGTGACACAGCAAGACCTATAGACTCTGGATTCAAACTAAAGCCTACAAAAAGGATGGGTGAGATGGGAGACTTTGGAGGGTAACATTCTGCTGCCAACATGGAAGGGCATTGGTGCATGCCCAACAGAGACCCAGCTCGTCCTTGTGCCCGGCTTTCCTGGCCAGTTAGCCGCCACAAGCTACGAACCCAAGCTGCAAAATCAAGCCATGAACTTAAGCTATCTTCAGGACTGGTAACTATGCAGCAGCTGCAGAACATCTGATGGATGTGTGTGTGTGTGAATGTGTGTGTGTGTATAGGTATTAGGTATTAGGTATAATGTGTGTGTATAAGGATTAAGATATTAGTTATTGGTCATAAATCAGAATGTTATCATAATAAATGTGGCATCTTTGTCTTGCCCCCTGAAAAAATCCTGTGTAGTTTTGTCTGTACAACACACTTCCCCTCCATTATTATTTCTCTTCTTTATATCTGGGAGAAAAGTAATTCACTGGGTCAAAATGTTAACTTGTATTGGGTGGCTGAGCAGAGTTGAGATGTGGTAGTGTTATGCTGGAAAGTGTTAGCAGTCAACCAGTTCTTTGATTTATAAGAAAATTGCAGAGGTTCCTGAAGCTGTGGCTCTGCTAAACAGATGGCAGGGGCTGTGTGTGTCTCCCATTGTACCCCTTCCAGTTTTCTGATTCCCCCCCCCCCACCCCCAAATCAGTAGGGTTCTGCCCATTAATGCCTAGAACATTCCCTGAAATCAGTTTGATGCAGTGTTCAAAATTTAATAAGTTACATCCAAACAGACAGAAAAATGCCACCAAGACAAGTGTTCAGCCTCATAAGCTCTGCCAATGAGACTGCTAGCTTATGAGAGCAAGAGAATACAATGTGTGTACAGTGTCTAGTGCTGCAAGCCCTGCTCCTAAACAGAGTGTCTGGACACTGCAGTAATACAGTGAGTAAATACTGCAAGTGTTTCCCTCCCAGTGAGTGAAATGTGGCCTATTTCCCTGGTGGTGACCAGCATGTAGCACTTGTAGCTCAAAACCAAGTGTCCATTCATGAGATGTCCATGGGAAAGCAATGGGGTTCTGTTCACTGCTCTAATGATGGCGATAACATCTTATTCCACAAGTTATCTTCCTGTACCAGTTCCTGTATTCAGGGCTTAACAAAGGACATTATTAGTATTGCTACAAAAGACAGTATATCAGCAGTGCAGTGCAATTCATCCTGTTATCCTGGTGAGTGGATGGAAAGTCAGATTGCAATAGTAAATTCCAAATCAAGGAATCCATATCTGTTAAATTAAGCTAATTAACACTTGAGTATAATCCGTCAGCATGTGAAATCCTTTGATCTGTGAATAAAGTTGCTTTTAAATCAAGCAGCTAGCAGTGAAGAAACTGGAGAATGTTTGTACACGTGGGAGAACTATTATATTGAGGTAAAGGTGACTTGCTCTTTCCCAACGGGGGGCATGGGAAAGGAATCATATACTTGTTTATACTTCTAAGGATCAGATTGTGTTTGTATTTCTTTAATAAATCTCATTTTCTTTTCTTAAAAAGTAGGAGGCAAATATGTCCCTAGAGTTACCTTAGTGAAAATACACAAGGGATGATGACTTTGGCTGAAAGACACTAACCTCTAATTGATTCTTCTCCCATGGGGATTTTAGCTATTACTGTTTTGCTGGGACAGTAGTCGAGCTGGAAAAGCATATACAGTGCGTTCAGCCTGTACTGGTCTCTAGGCAGAGATCCCAGACAACAGCCATCCTTGGCCTTTGCTTGGACTAGCTTCTCTTCTGTTACTTTTTCTGCACGTAGTTCAATTGGCTGGGCAGTGCTCTCTCGTCAGACCTGCCACGTTTCTGCACAGGGATTTCAGTGCTCACAAGGAGGCACTTCTTATTGGTTATTTTTTTTTCTTTCCTGTGGAATTTTTTTCTTAGCTATTTATGAGATATTTATTTGGTCCTGTGAGATAGGAAAGGATTGTCTCCATTTGTTTTATAGATGGGGAACTGAGACAGAGAGACTCAGGGAGTGTCTACATGACAGGCTAGAGTGTGACTCTATAGCACATTAGCTTGCTGAGTACTAACTTGCCGTGTGAAGCCCGCTGTTGTACACTAAAAGTTCTGTCATGCGCTTCAATGTGTTTTCATTTAAAAAAAAATGAGGTTGCAGAATAATTATACAAAAGACTTTTTTAAAAGTGCATGCTGTTGTCATTACTGCCAGCTTCTGACTCAACAGCAGCATGTGCACATTTCTCGGCATGGAGGATTTTTTTCAGTCCTTCGTATTCTGAATGAGTTGTCATGAAATGATGAACGAGTATCATTGGTGTTCACTCTGTGCAGAAGAACAGCCTTGTTACTGTCTCCACTCCTCTGACTCTTCTTTTCTCTCCACACACTGTTCATCATACTAACTACTCCTTCTGCTGGCCTGGTTGCCCTGGTAAACACAGAACAAGTTCTACTTGGGGTAACACGTAACATTATGATTCAACAAACATTTTTGTAATTATTATCTGATCTATCTATAATGATTTAAATTAAAAAATTGAAACATAGCAAAATTTCTAAAAGACGTTCTTGCATACTGGAACATACACGAAAAACTGGGATTATCCCAGTTTTACTGGGACAAAAGGTCCCTTTTACTTAACATGATTCTTTTGGCCTAGAAAATATTAATGGGGATAGAGATTCAGAGGAGCCATTTAGTCTGAATAGATATCCATACTTTTAGAAAGATGATCTATTGTTACTGGAGAGAGAAACACTCAGGGTATATAACTTTCAAGTTTTATAGACCATTGTTAGGTAGGCCTTATCCCAACTAAACTGATGCTTCATTAAATAAGACTGTCTGGCTTATAGTAGAATAATAATTATTTCTACATCTGAGTCAGAAAAAATTAGTCCCTCTAGTGAAAATGTTTTGAGTTGCATAGCCTTTTTAGCTCATGAAGATCCAGTTCTTTTACCTTCTGCTTTATGTAATTTTACCACTGAGAGAGTGGTCGGTGAAAATCAAGCTCCAGTTTTCAAAGGTCCGATGGCTAGTGGTAACTTGTATTGTGAAACGAGCAAAAAAGCAGCTGAATATTTAGTTGCTTAATTTCCAGATTCCCAGTGACATTATAAAGACACACATTTAGGTTTTAATTACTGGCTCAGTACTATCAGCACAATCTAATGGAGCTGACTCTGTTGATATTTGCTTTGATTTGTAAGTCTTCAAAATATAGGGAACAGCAAGGGTAAATATCATAGTGATGTACTGTTTCTTTTTAATCACAAAGAACTTCAGTTAACTGCCTTATAGATTACACTATGACCAACTGTATGTGATTATTTTGTAAATACTGTATATGGCGCTTTGGATAATACTGTAATGAGCACCTAACGTATATATTAGATCATATGTTGATATAATATTTAATTAATTTTATATAAAAAACAGCTCCACTCCAAAAGTGCCCTTGGGCTTAGGGTGCCCTTGACATACATTTAAAAACCAACACTAGATCTTAAAGCACTTTTAAAAAAAATGGGTAAGCATATTATCCCCATTCTACAGATGGGGAAACTGAGGCACAGAGTGGTGGCATGCTCAAGGTAACAAAGCAAGTCCGTGTCAGAGCTGGAATAGACAGCAAATATCTTGACTTCTAATTCAGTTCCTGATTTACTGACCATTTATGTGCAGTTTCTTCTATAATGTCTCTGATTGTACCCCAATCTTTGTTTATCAAAAAAAGTAATACATTCGGGATGCTTAATCTAGTGGCAAAAAGAACATGAGGTGAAGGTTGGCTCCAAGCACCTGTTAAAATTCCCCAAAGTTAACAGCAGTCCTATAACAACAATAGCTTTTGCCTGTGTTGTTTTGCATTCTATTAATGTGACTTCTGAAGTTTATTGTACCACAATGAGATTACTTAGCTGTCATAGAAAGTACACTATTTCCCATATAGTAAATGACTGGTCAGTATATGAATCTCTGTGTTGTTTTGAGCATGTGGGGAATTGCTTGGAACTTCATGTAAAGTGACTAAAATTAACACAGATAATGGTACAGTGAAGTTATATATTGATCACCTGTAAATAAGCATATTTATTTTCTCTTACAAATAGAATAATAGAACCATAGAATAATACTGTAATAAGCACCTAACATATATATTAGATCACATGTTAATATAATATTTAATTAATTTTATATAAAAAAACAGCTCCACTCCAAAAGTGCCCTTGGGCTTAGGGATGACCTCAGGAGATCATCTAGTCCAATTCCCTGCTCAAAGCAGGACCTAATCCCCAACTAAATCATCCCAGCCAGGGCTTTGTCAAGTCGGGCCTTAAAAACCTCTAAGGACGGAGATTCCACCACCTCCCTAGGTAACCCATTCCAGTGCTTCACCACTCTCTGAGTGAAATAGTGTTTCCTAATATCCAACCTAGACCTCCTCCACTGCAACTTGAGACCATTGCAGCTTGTTCTGCCATCTGCCACCACTGAGAACAGCCTAGATCCATCCTCTTTGGAACCCCCCTTCAGGTAGTTGACGGCTGCTATCAAATCCCCCCTCACTCTTCTCTTCTCCAGACTAAATAACCCCAGTTTCCTCAGCCTCTCCTCGTAAGTCATGTACCCAAGCCCCCTAATCATTTTCACTGCCCTCCGCTGGACTCTCTCCAATTTGTCCACATCTTTTCTGTAGTGGGGGGACCAAAACTGGGCTCAATACTCCAGGTGTGACCTCACCAGTGTCGAATAGAGGGGAATAATCACTTCCCTTGATCTGCTGGCAATGATCCTATTAATACAGCCCAATATGCCGTTAGCCTTCTTGGCAACAAAGGCACACTGCTGATTCATATCCAGCTTCTCGACCACTGTAATCCCCAGGTCCTTTTCTGCAGAACTGCTGCTTAGCCAGTCTGTCCCCAGCCTCAAGATGACAAAGGATATTCTGGTCCAAAAAAAAATTCAAAAAGATTATTTTAAGATTGTTAGCTTCTTCTTTCTTGCCATGATTAAAAGAGGAAGATCTGAACTACTCTATCAGAAGATTTTCACATGGTATCTCCAGCATGACCATAACAAGTTGAGGAAATAATATCATGAGAGTTCCAACTTCGGGTAACCTACCATTGCCTACACTGCACTCATGCTACCATCTTTCATGCCCCTTTTGTATCCTTATCTCTGCTCATATTTCCATTCTTCCTTTTACACATTATGCTTGGAAATTCCTCTCTTCTGTGCCAAATGACCATCTTCTCTCTGTAGTTAAATTGCAGCTTAATGCAATTCTTCCACAAGGGCTTGCAGCATTAATGCACTAAAGGGGGTTGGGGGAGAGAGCTAGGGTATGTGAATGACTGCATGCCTGATAGCTTTTCCTGCTTCATTCAAGCAAGAGGGCAAGGGCGAGGTGGGAAGAGGGTGGAGTAATGATTCTGCCCATCCTACGCACTGACCAGGCATGAACGGGAAATAATTTGCATCCGAAGCTGAAAGAGAGGCTCCTTCTAGGGTGATGCACCTGCCCCTATTGCTCAATCTAGCCCTTAGACTGTAAGCGTCTTGGGACAGAGACTCCATCTGCTTCTGTTTTATATGGAGCTAAATCCTAGAAGCTCCCTGAACCAAACTTCTGAGAATGATTTTTTATGGTGACTTACATTTATTTTATACAGTACTGAGTCCCAGAAATGACTGTTTATGGCCTCCTGGGGCTTCGTGTTTAGTGTCTGTCTGACTCCAGATCAAATGTAGAGTAAAAAGATGTTTTGCTACCTGCCATTCCTGCAAACTCAGCCTAGAATTGGAGTGTTGTTTCATCATCATCATTTTGTGAGACACGTCCTGCTTTCATTTATACACGTGCAAACCAGAGTAATCACTGGGCTTTATACAACACAGTGATCAGCTTGGCTTATTATCTTTAAATGATGCCCTTGGTCACACCTGTGTAACCCCAGCAAGGGCAGCGAGATATGGAGACAATTGATCTGTTTGCAAAAATAAACAATTCTGCCTTTTTAAAATGATTTTTTAAAAACAATTTTTCCTATTTGATTCAAACCTTTCCTCTCCTTCAGAACTAAGACGACAGAAGCTCAGGCTCATTTCAATTTAAAATATAAGCCAGCATTTAGGAGATTCTTATAATACCTTAGAGTGGTGCTATATTAGCTCCTTCTGCCTGACAGGGCTGTCCTACAGCTGTATCTGTATACTGAGCAGAGAAGTGCTACTTCTTATTCTGCTTCTGCTGGATGGATATGGATGCCTGGGATAGTTCAGAGAGCACCATTTGCTGACCAGGAAGTGCAAGCAGGCCAGAGAGCAGATGATACACGAGGTGCTGCCAGCCCTACTGAAGTAATTAGGGAGGAAGGTTGGTGCGCATCTGTTAGAACAGGCCTGAGCTTAAAGAAAAGAGCTGCATTAACTGGCAAAAAATGACTTCTGAAATTGTTTTGAGGCACAATTCAAATAAAAAACCCACATGATTTACACTGACTTTTAAATCACCCAGCTTTTCTTAGCTAAATGTGAGTGCTTATATTTTTGTGTCTGTGCTTAGATACTGTGATTTCAAATATATATATATTATTTTTCTAGTGATGTGCTGTGCAAGCTATAATTTGAGGCAGAAGAGGGCGCCTTGTGCTCTTATTTGAGGCTAACCGCAGCTTTGGCTCACAAAAGCCGGAAGAGGTTTTTGTTTCTTTGTTTCCTTAGTGTGACAGCGCAACATTCCTGTCTGAGATGTACTGCCACTGGATGTTCTGCTCTGCCTCTTCTGAGAGGTTTATGTCCTCGTTTACCATAAACTAACCAACAGAATGAGGGGATACCTTGCTCTGAAACTTGCTAAATGATTCTCCTGCCTGCTAGAGAATGACAATGGGGTTTAAGATCTGTATAACAGAAATGCATATTTAGGAGCCCTCAGTCAGGCCTGATTGTGGAACTCAAGAGAAAAAGGCCTGAACTATGATGAAAAATAAATACAGGGAGCTTTAAATAACATGGGATCTATTTTTGCAGCATCGGTAATATTGTCTATTACCATAGCATTGTAATTCAACGTTTCTGATGCTAGGGATTTCTTTGTGATGAAAATGAGATGATCTAAGTGGAATGCAGCCATATGTAAATTGAAACTGAAGGAGACACATCGTGATAAGAGATGTGTCTAGTAACAATGGGCACGTTGGGAGGAATGCTAACAACTGCGAATCAATGCACACAAAAACTCTGGAGGGAAGTGTGTGTGCGCATGCGTAGTCGCATGCAGAGCAGCAGACGTACATATTCAAACAGGGTGTTAAGCATAGCTAGCTAAGGAGGAGAAAAATGAAAGAAATCCATAGAACGAAAGGGAATGATTTAAGATATTTTCTAGGAAAGCATGGTTTACTTTTTTGTTGTTAATATGTAAGAGAGATGCCCAGGAAAACACCAGATATTGCAAATATACTATATTTATTCCAAAGGAATTGCACACCCACTGTGAATTCCCAGCTGACATTGCTATTCAGTTTTGAAGGTGATAGTGTCATATATGGGTGCTTCAGTCTGTTCTAGAATCAGTAGTCAGCCAGCTATCACAAGGCGTGCTATGTGGCCAAATAAGGTAGCAAGTTCCTGCCTGTTGTCATAAGCAGTCATGGCTGGGTTATGTGTCAGTGAGCCAGAGAACAGAAAACCACAAACTTCTTGCAAGCACTCTTACTTTTGCCTGTAGAAGAATGAGGATTTCTGTGACTTGGTAATAAGCAAGCCAAAAAAAAAAAGACAATTTACACTTGAATTCCTTTGGACTTTTAGGGTCTTTGGCCAAGCTAAAAATAAAAGCAAATACTTTACGTACTGTTGCGTAGGAGAAACAAATTTGAAACTGTAATGTACATCCAGGACCCCTAAAATAACATTTGTAAAAGCAACAGTAATTGACTAAAAAGTTTAACAAGCACACTACAGTACATCTTTTCCCGCCCCTGAAGCGATTACATGTCAACAACTTCATTTAGAGATAGGCTCAACAAAAAACCCTCTATCTGATTACTCAAAATTTGGAGAAATTTTAGAACTAGAACTAAACTGCAGCTGGGATCTGTTTCCAGTATCATTACTCTCCCTTAGCATTATGGACCCATGTAAAGCGAGTATGGCACTTGTTGGCACCTGTAGAACAAGACACATTTCTAAACAGAGGACCTCTTGCATAAAACTTACATTTCCAGTGTTGTATAGAATCAGAAAGCTGCCAGGTACTGAAGAGGCCTATAACTGTCACAAAGCCCAGGAAGTGTACAAGGGTGTGGCTGCGTATAAATTAAAATGTAAAGAAACTTTTCAACTTTTCTGCATGCTAAGATTTCTATTCTAGTTGCCTTTCATAAACTGGCTCCAGAGTTTCCTCTCTAGTATCACAAAATGGTACATTCTGGAGGATACTAGCTGAGCAGAGCTGGCCAGTAAAATTCATGAGACCTAAAAATAAACTATTGAACGTTTTTCTTGTATAGTCTGAATGCATATACATTCATGGACTTTGTCTCCCTCCCTCCCACCTAGGTATTTACATAGCTCCCATCATCATAGTATTGGCGTGTCTAATTATACCCTTTTGAGGTAGGTTGTATTTTCCCCATTTCACTGCTAAGGAGTGGAGACTCAGGCCTTGTCTACACTACAGGATTATTTCGAATCTACTTAAGTCGAATTTGTGGATTCGACCTTATGAAGTCGAATTTGTGTATCCATACTAAATACACAAATTCGAACTTCTGAGTCCACATTCACGGGGCCAGCGTCGACTTTGGAAGCGGTGCACTGTGGGAAGCTATCCCACAGTTCCCGCAGTCCCCGCTGCCCATTGGAATGCTGGGTAGAGCTCGCAATGCCTGCTGGGTGAAAAAATGTGTTGAGGGTGGTTTTGGGTAACTGTCATCATTGAACCGTCAATCACGCCCTCCCTCCATGAAAGCGCCGGCGGGAAATCTGTTCGCGCCCTTGTCTGGTCGGTTACAGCGCGGACGCCACATCACTGCGAGCATGGAGCCCGCTGCGATCATCGCTGCACTTATGGCCGTTGTCAACTCCTCGCACCTTATCGTCCACCTCTTCCACAGCCAGCTGATGAGAAACCGGGCGAGGAGGCTCCGGCAGCGCGGTGAGGAGAGTGGCGCAGGCCTCTCACAAAGCAGGGTACGCCGGGCAGTGGAGATCATGGTGGCAATGGGTCACGTTCATGGTGTGGAACGGCGATTCTGGGCCCGGGAAACAAGCACAGACTGGTGGGACCGCATAGTGCTGCAGGTCTGGGATGACACAGAGTGGCTGCGAAACTTCAGGATGCGTAAGGGCACTTTCCTTGAACTGTGTGACTTGCTGTCCCCTGCCCTGAAGCGCCAGGACACACGCATGCGAGCAGCCCTGAGTGTGCATAAGCGAGTGGCCATTGCTCTCTGGAAACTAGCAACGCCAGACAGCTACCGGTCAGTAGCGAACCACTTTGGCGTGGGCAAATCTACCGTGGGGATTGCTGTCATTCAAGTAGCCCACGCAATCGTTGAGCAACTGCTCTCAAAGGTAGTGACTCTCGGAAATGTCCAGGTCATCATAGATGGCTTCTCCGCGATGGGATTCCCAAACTGCGGTGGGGCTATAGATGGGACTCACATCCCTATCCTGGCACCAGCCCACCAGGCCAGCGAGTACATTAACCGAAAGGGCTACTTTTCAATGGTGCTGCAAGCTGTGGTGGACCATAGGGGACGTTTTACCAACATCAACGTCGGGTGGGCGGGCAAGGTTCATGACGCGCGTGTGTTCAGGAACTCTGGTCTGTTTAGACGACTCCAGGCAGGTACTTTCTTCCTGGACCACAAAATAACGGTTGGGGATGTGCAGATGCCTACAGTGATCCTCGGGGACCCGGCCTACCCGCTAATGCCCTGGCTCATGAAGCCTTATACAGGCGCCCTGGACAGTGCGAAGGAACTCTTCAACTACCGGCTGAGCAAGTGCAGAATGGTGGTGGAGTGTGCTTTCGGACGTCTCAAGGGGAGATGGCGGAGCTTACTGACTCGCTCGGACATCAGCGAAAAGAATATCCCAGTAGTTATTGCTGCTTGCTGTGTGCTCCACAATCTATGTGAGAGCAAGGGCGAGACCTTTTTGGCCGCTTGGGAGGTTGAGGCAAATCGCCTGGCTGCTGTTTACGATCAGCCAGACACCCGTGCCGAGAGAATATCCCAGCGGGAAGCGCTGTGCATCAGGGAGGCTTTGAAAGCGAGTTTCCTCGCAGAGCAGGGTAACCTGTGACTGTCTACTTGATTTTAAGAGAGCCTGATCATGGGCCTGTGTCTGTATGTGTCCAGTTAGATCTGAGCTCACAAACCCGGTTCTCCAAGTTTCCCCCACTTCCAAAGCACGTTTTAAAACTAATGAAACGTAACAGTACTTAATAATAAATCTTTCGTTGACTTTGCATTTCTGTTTCTTGGTTGAAACATGTAAGCATTCTGTGCTGGGTAAGGTGTGCACTGATGTACAGACCGCTTGTCCAAAACAGGACGGACAGCCTCCTGCTCCTACATAGGTCTGTGGGGTGGGGGACGGTTTACGGTGGTTCTGCATGTAGGGGGAGGGTTGCAGGAATGGGTGGGTTTGCAGGAAGGGGCAAGGGGTGCCGTCTTTGGATAGGGGTTTACATGACGGCTGTGGGCTGTGGGTTTGGGCGTTGGAAGGGGTGAGGGGTGTGGGGGAAGGGTGAGTATCTGCCCCTGGATGAGGGCTCTTTTTGGGGCTCAGGGCACCGGGAGGATCGTGGCTACGGTCGAAGTGCATGTGAAGGGAAGCCTGCCTTTACATTCAGGGATGGCAGGCACCAGGATCCTGGACAAGCATACACATCAACGAAAGACCCGGGGCAGCATACACCACACAGACTGACCCTGGTGCCTAGTGACTGCAGTCTGTGTGTGCCCTGCAGTTGACCCTGCACCCAAGTCTGTACCATGGTACTGTGGGCTATGCACTGCAATTACAATCCCCCCCCCCCCCCCACACCCACAGAAAGTCTTCTGACACGAGAAACGTGACGGAAACAGTGAGTAACACTGTAGTACACAGTGGAGTTGGGACTGGTTGATGCTGTATCCTTCTTGTACTTACAGGACTTCTTGGCGTTGCGGTCTTGCAGAACATCTACAAATCCTCCCGTTCCATGTGTGTGCGATGCTGCTGACACAGGGTGTCCCTCCACTGTCTCTGCTCTGCCACCTCCGCTCTGGAGCAGGCCATCAGTTCCTGGAACATGTCGTCCCTAGTCTTTTTCTTTCGGCGTCTAATCTGAGCCAGCCTCTGCGAGGATGCCGGGGCAGTCCGGGAAAGAGCCGAAGCTGTGTGATGCGAAAAAGTAGGTGATTTCCTTGAACACATACCGAATTAAAGTCCTAGTGTAGACCAGGCCACAGAGAGACTAAATACACAATAATCGGGTAGCAAAACAGGAACGGACTCCTGAGTCCAGGGACCAGTGTGTATGCCACACAACCATCCTGCTACTCTCTCATTTTGTCTAGCCCCCTTTTTCTTTTCTTTGTCCCTTCACATGATCTTGCCAGTATTGGTGTGAGAGCCTTCTCTTCTGTAGCATCTGCCATTTCCAACAGACTTCCAGTATCTATCTCCTTTCCAATCGCAGCTTGAAAACATATTTTTCTTGCTTATACCACTAAATTTTTGTCTCCCTGTTCTATTATGTATGTCCTAACATGGCAATTATTGTAAGTTTTTTGGGATATAGTCAGTATGAAAGATAGGGTATGTCCACGCTACCCGCCGGATTGGCAGGTAGTGATTGATCTACCGGGGATCGATTTATCGCGTCTTGTCTAGACGGGATAAATCAATCTCCGCCGGGGCGGCTCTAGCAATTTCGCCGCTCCAAGCAGGGCGGCATGCCGCGGGGGGCGCTCTGGCGGTAGCCGGTCCCACGGCTCCGGTGGACCTCCTGCAGATGTGCCTGCGGAGGGTCTGCTGGTCCCACGGCTCCGGTGGAGCATCTGCAGGCATGCCTGCGGGAGGTCCACTGGAGCCGCGGGACCAGCGAACCCTCCGCAGGCACGCCTGTGGGAGGTCCACCGGAGCCGCCTGCCGCCCTCCTGGTGACTGGCTGAGCGCCCCCCGCAGCATGCCGGCCCAAGCACGCGCTTGGCGTGCTGGGGCCTGGAGCCGGCCCTGATCCCCGCCACGCTCCCCGTCGACTCCGGAACTCCACCATGGCGAGAGGCGGAAGCGGAGTCAATCCCACGCCGTGAGGACGGGAGGTAAGTCGAAATAAGATACGTTGACTTCAGCTACGCTATTCCTGTAGCTGAAGTTGCATACCTTACATCAACCCCCCCAGTGTAGACCAGCCATAGAATGCAAAATGAGGTCTCGATCCTGCAGACCCTGACTTATGCAAGCTGCAGTTCCCCTGGTTTCACTAGGACTGCGCATGTGAGAGGCTGGGCCCTAAACACCCATTGTATTGATTTGTGGGGTGTTCCGCTCAAGAAAATAGCACTTTAAAGGCAAACGAGTGCAGACACCAGAGCAGACAATAATGATGAAAAATGGAGACCTTTCAACAGTATAATTTGGGCGTCACTTCTGAAGCATCTGTTTGTTTTAACCTTGGTTGTTGGAGAAGCCAAAGCAAATGGCTTAAAGTTGATGTACCACAGTGAAAAATAACTGATCGATACAGCTGCTAGTTGAGGGGAAATCTTTTTTTTCCCCCTTGTTTTCCAGCCACAACGTGCTCCGTCATTGTCAGCATGTCCCGTGCATAACTGATGAATCTCCATTCTAGGCAGGCAGTTTATAGCTCATAAATACTTGGGTGTGTCAGACAGTAATAGATCCCTTAGGAATGGCTGTAGTGTCTGGATGGTGGCTGAATAGATCCCTCTTAAGATCCTATCTCTTCAGCGTAGAAAATGGATTTTAATGGTCACAAACAGATGGTGTTCATGAAAGGTGGAAATACAGATGATTATAGCTCATGTCACACAGGGCAGAGAAAATAATCTGCTATATTTAAAGCTTTTTTTCTATTAAAAACAGAAATGTAGCCTCAAACAGTTCTTGTACAATGCGATAATGTAGCAGTTATAATGAGCTACTAAAGATTTAGTGGTTCCGTTCAGCCTGGGTAAGAACCCCAAATTTCAGATGCTTATCTGAACTATCCAAACCTCCAGAGTTTATGCAGTCACACATTAATATAAGCTTTCTTATGTGTGGCATGGGATTTTACTGTAAGACTAGAAATAACATGAGACCAGCCTCAGTTGTGGCGTTTTGTCCCTTCCAACAGGCACGCTAAAATGAGGAAGGCCCAATATATAATTACATATTTTAAAAATTCACCAATCTTTTTCACACCCTCAAAGATTTCTTTGAGAGTGTTGCTTGAGTCTAGGGTGAAAGTTTAGGGTTGTTCTTTTATCCCAATCATTTTGCCTGGCCCTAATTATAAACTTCTGCTCTAAAAAATAATAAGCCAGTTTCTCTAATGCGATTCAAAACATGCACAGGGGGCAGGAATTTCTGTAAGTTACAGCTTGTGGCGTTCCTTCCTTACTGATTCATCGGGGGTGAGGAGTGCCCACCCTCTGTGGAAAGGGCAGGAGGTTTTGTCCTTAAACTATCAGCTGATGGAGAAACCTCACAAGGTTTAGTGGGCATTTTGCCATGGAAAGCAGCTCTATCCTCAGCCACGTGTTCTCTTGGCTTACTTTCCCCTGACTTGTCGAGCCCAAGCTTGTTGTATCCCCATAGAAGGGTTTTGACTGGACTGTCCGGTGGGGGAGGAGAAGTTCCACCAAGCCAGTGCTTCTTTCCTTCTGAACCTCCCCTTCTCCCTAACGAGATTTGCTGGTGTTTGGTGCGCCTCCATAGAGGAGAAGTAGAACCTGTGGGTCCATCGCATAGCCTGTGGGCACAAACCCACATAAAACCGATGCCATCATTTATTGGCTGTGCTGACAAGGGGAATGACAGAGATTTTATACTGTGGGGAGCTGTTTTGAGTCCCTTGATGGGCACTGCAGGGTGCTGCTGAGTTAGTATGTTATCGGGGCTTGTTTGTGTGTGACCCCTTGAACGTATAACCCCTTTTCCTCTCTATGGAGAGTTATGGGTGTAATTCTACAGCTCAGCACAATGAGAAAATACCCTTAAAATGTCATCATTTGGGAGTTTAATTCTTAAAAAGCTTTTTTTTTTTAAGGGGCTTTCTTGAGTGAACACACATGTTGGGCAGCATCTACTCTGAAGGACCAGAACTAGGGCCTGATCACTGTGAGGCCTGAGGGCCCTCAGCTCCCGCTGAAGTCAATGGGAGTCGATAGCTCTTTGCACATCAGAGTTGCTTCATAACTCTCTTGGCCAGACTCTTTCAGCCAGGCAGAATTCCCAGTGAATGACTTGGGATCCCTGAAATCAAATGGTAGTTTTGCCTCAACAAGAACTATGGGATTAGGCCCTGGATCTGTAACACTGCTCTACAGCCAAAATGCTTCTGAAATAAATGTAGTCAAACTTTACTAATTCTGGGTCACTGAGAATGAAAATGATGCTTAAAATTGTTGATTGGCTCTAGTTTTCAAGTTATGCTATTGGGTCAGTATATACGACCCTTGACTTGGGAATAGCGGAGGATAAGTGAGTTATAAAGGGAAGGGATCTCAATTTAAACCAGAAATGACTAAAATACATCTTTGACTGGATCTATGAATAAATCTATGACTGGGTTTGGACAGTACTTGCTTTTTAGGCAAAACAATGAATGATGCAATCTGAAGCTGGTATTGCGTCATACATGATATGAATTGCATCATGTTATTCCTAGAAGTCATGGATGATGCGATCATAACGAAGCTTACATCACTCTGCTGAACAAATTGCCCTATATCAGCTCTAGAAATCATACAGTGTCATGCTCTCTTATTTGTCAGTGTTTGATTTTGCAAAGGGACACATTTCTGTTTAGCCAAAGTGAGCAGAGATGCCTCGTACTTGTGTGAACAGTGCAGATAATTTCTGCTATGTTTGTGGTGAAGTGACTTTTGCATCACAAAAGCGCAGTATAACCACTATGGTTAAGAAAGCCTAACACCTTTATTTTGGCTGCAAAATTGGAGATCAGGACAAGAGGTGGGCCCCACACATATGCTGCAACACTTGTGCAACAAATCTTTGCCAGTGGTTGAACAGGAAAAGGAAATCTATCCCTTTTGCAGTGCCAATGATTTGGAGAGAGCCAACAGATCATACCAGCATTGTTACTTCTGCATGGTGCCTCCAGTTGGAAAAGGTGTGTCAAAGAAGAAAAAGTGGACTGTGCATTATCCAAACATTCCATCAGCTATACGCCCAGTACTCCACGGAGAAGGACTGCCGGTTCCTGATGCACCAGAATCATTCTCACTTGACTCAGACGAGGAAGAGGATGAAACTTCTGGTCCTGAACCATCACAGAATCCACATATTCTCCCATCCTCCTCCTCTGAACCACACCTCATAACACAAGGTGAACTGAATGACCTTGTCAGGGATTTGGAACTACCCAAGAGTAAGGCAGAGCTGTTGGGGTCCAGACTACAGCAGTGGAATCTCCTGGCAGGTGATGTTAGGGTTTCCATGTTCCGTGACCGTCAAAAGGATCTTGTCCCATTCTTCTTCATGGAAGGTGATCTTGTAGCCTGCAACAACATCGATGGTGTGATGGCAGCCCTCAACATCGTTCACGATCCAGATGAGTGGAGACTGTTCATTGATTCATCGAAGACGAGTCTTAAAGCTGTTTTACTGCATAATGGCAATGTTTTGCCATCAATTCCAGTTGGTCATGCAGTCCATATGAAGGAAACCTATGACAACATGAAACAACTTTTGAGGTGCATAAACTATGACCAACATCAGTGGCAGCTTTGTGGCGATTTGAAGGTTGTTGCTCTCTTGCTTGGTCTGCAGACTGGATACACAAAGTACTGCTGTTTTCTCTGCGAATGGGATAGTCGTGCAAGAGATTCCCACTACATCAAGAAAGATTGGCCACTCCGACAGTCATTGGAGCCTGGGAGGAAAAATATTCAGCATCCACCACTTGTTGAATCAAGGAAGATTTTGTTACCACCCTTACACATCAAGTTGGGTCTGATCAAGAACTTTGTCAAGGCCATTGACAAAACACAAGCAGCTTTCAAGTACCTCCGTGGAAAATTTCCAAGGTTAAGTGAAGCTAAGATAAAGGAAGGTGTCTTTGTTGGTCCTCAGATTCGTGAATTTCTTCGAGATGATGCATTTGACCATGCACTGCATGGCAAGGAAAAGACAGCATGGAAAGCCTTCCAGTTAGTGGCAATAAATTTTCTCGGAAACAACAAGGCAGACAACTACAGGTTGTTGGTGGAAAACCTCCACAAGGCATACAAAAGCCTTGGTTGCAACAAGTCACTAAGGATACATTTTTTGCACTCTCATCTAGATTTTTTTCCACCGGACTGCGGAGCAGTGAGCGACGAGCACGGCGAGCGATTTCACCAGGACATTGCAGCAATGGAGAAACGTTATCAGGGCAAATGGAGCCCATCAATGCTTGCAGACTATTGCTGGACAGTGACAAGAGATGCTCCGTTTAATGAATACAAGAGACAAGCCAAGAAGCGCCGAGTAGACACTGAATAGGACTAAACTATGTACATAATAGTTTTTTGCCTTTTGTTTCATAATAAATTTTAGTTATATAACACTTTTGCTGATTTTTAAAGTGTTACATAAACAGGACAGGTGAAATATTATCATGTAAAGCAACCCTAAACACATGAAAAGACCTAGGTTTACAATTTATGATTAAAACTCTACTATCTACACAATATACATAGACATAAAATGTAAAAACTTAAATAACTTAGAAACAGTAGCCAGTCAGTTATTTTAATTGTCATATTTGAATTCAGCACATCAAAATATATAATAAATAGCACATTTTATCTCTGAAGCAGACGACGTCTCAAAAATTGTAGACCAGTGAATTTATGGGAAACAGGCTTGTGCTTCAGTGCATTGCTGCAGTGTGCTGTGTGATCCTTGGTTGTTCAGGAGGTTTTGTCGTGTTGCAGTTGTGTTGGGTGGCATTTTAGTGTGTGTCACCTGCAGCAATTGCAAGCTGTTTCCTTCATGGGAGGGGAAAGTGAGAGGAAGAGTGAATTAAGCTGCTGAAATGATTGATTTAGCTAATGCATGATGGCACTGGCTAGCGGTCAGCAGGGCACGGACGCTGAAGTGTCTGTTTTGGTTACTGGGTTGAAGGTGGAGGAAGTACGAGGATGTGGAGGAAACTGATAATGGGAAGACCAATTGAATGGACTGTGTGAATGTAAGTGAAGAAAATTATGTCAAGCCCATCCTACATCACTTCTGAGAGAGACTGAGTTCTCTCAGACAGTGTTTGCTACATCAATGCTATCCAAGAAACAGATAGGAAAATGAATTTTGAGACTGCAGCCTACAACAGTGAGTCAAAATCCCTTTACTGGTATCCCTCTGGGACTTGGAAAAGCCCATTGTGAATGATTCCACATTCAGCAGGCTTTGGGTTCAGCAGGCTTTGGGTCCGATCACTCGGTGTCTAGGCATGGCGTCCTCTAAGCACCAGTAGAAATTCTGATGCTTGTACTCCATGTATGCAAACATGATATATTTTAAACAAACCTATTAAGATGCAGTGTTGTTAACTCTTGATTTTTATCGAGAGTCTCGTGATATTTGATGTTTTTTTAAAGCCCCAGATCTTGGAGTCATGTGAATACATAAAACTCTATTTTCATTTTTAAAAGTAAGTTTCTAACCTTCATGGTTGCAGAGAAAAACTTCAGAGGGGTAGCCGTGTTAGTCTGTATCCACAAAAACAACGAGGAGTCTGTTGGCACCTTAAAGACTAACAGATTTATTTTTTCATGGGTAAAAAACCCACTTCTTCAAATGCACGGATGAAAGCTTATGCCCAAATAAATCTGTTAGTCTTTAAAGTGTCACTGGCCTCTTCGCTGTTTTTTTTAGAGAAAAGCTTGAAACTGTGTACCATAAAGTCAGAAAGCACATTTAGAGGTGGTGGGAAGCCCAAATTTAATATATATTTTTTTAAAACGTCATGATTTTAAAGCTAATCTATTGATTATTTTGGGGGAGGGGAGCTGACTCATGCTTTTTAAATGCTTGGGGTTGGCAGTACTGTGATAATTATAGAGGAATGCAGACAAGCTTTCTCTCAGTCCTGCAGAGAAGAGGGGAGGGCGAATATCAGGACTGAAGAACAAAGGGGACATGAGGATTTCTCTTAGTCTCTTTCAGGCTGGGCAAGTATGCCCGTCAGCTCTTGAAACAGAAGGTGCAGTGTAACCTTGGTGTCCCTTTGAGCTTCAAGCCATGTGGGTAATTAGTGAATGGATGTGGCATCTGGGAGAACAGTATGTGTTGGGTAACCATTGTGACGATGGCTTGTGTGATCTGGACAGCTGTCCTCTACAGACAGGGCTGAGACAACCAACAAATTTCACATAGGTCACCGAATGCCCATCAGATTGTAACAACTTCTAGTCTCAGCCAATTGAAAATGGATTTAAACCCGTGCCCTAGAGGCAGGGCCGCCCAGAGGATTCCGGGGGCCTGGGGTCTTCGGCGGCGGGGGGCCCTTCCGTTCCTGGACCCGCCGCCGAAGTGCCCCGAAGACCCGCGGCGGGGGCCCCCCCGCCGCCGAATTACCACCGAAGCGGGACCCACCGCCGAAGCGCAGCCCGGTCTTCAGCGGTAATTCGGCGGAGGGGGGCCCCGCCGCGGGTCTTCGGGACACTTCGGCGGCGGGTCCCGGAACGGAAGGGCCCCCCGCCGCTGAATTACCGCCGAAGACCGGGCTGAACTTCGGCGGCGGGTCCCGCTCCATCTTCGGCGGTAATTCGCCAGCGGGGGGTCGTTCCGCCCCGGAGCGGAAGGACCCGCCGCCGGCGAAGACCGGGAGCGGCAGAAGCTCCTCCTGCCCGGACGCACAAGAGTTTGCCGGGCACCCCGGAGCGAGTGAGGGACCCTGCTCCAGGGGCCCCGAAAAACTCTGGTGGGGCTCGGGGCCTGGGGCAAATTGCCCCTCTTGCCCCCCCCTCTGGGCGGCCCTGCCTAGAGGTGAAAGGGGCCATATTCCATTCCAGCCTCCTGAGTCATCCAATCTCCTATTACAATGATGTTTCTGTGTTGCTTTGGGAAGACTTTTGTCTTCTAGTTTTCTGGCACTGCTGAAATACTGTAGTTTTAATTTTTTTTAAGTGTTTCTTTCCCCAGTCTCTTTCCCTCTCCCATTTATTTTAATGTGCATTGTGTTAAATTGTAGCACCCAGATCTGTAGTCTGTACTTCATTTATTAAAAATATCATCTTATTTTGGCTTTGCTTTATTTAGAGCAGAACACTGTATATGTGTGTGTGTGTGTGTGTGTATATATATATATATATATATATATATATATTTTATTTTTTAAGGCTAGAAAGAACCATAGTGATCATCTAGTTTGACATCCTGCATAACACAGACCATAAGACTTAGAATCATAGAATATTAGGGTTGGAAGGGACCTCAGGAGGTCATCTAGTCCAACCCCCTGCTCAAAGCAGGACCAATCCCCAGACAGATTTTTGCCCCAGATCCCTAAATGGCCCCCTCAAGGATTGAGCTCGCAACCCTGGGTTTAGCAGAATTAGTTCCCACCCAGAATTAGTTCCTGCTTCGAGTCTAATACTTGTAGCTGAACTGCAGCTGATCTATGTTTTGTTTCTCATTCCTTCTCTCATTTTTATAGCAACAAAAATGGATTAAAAAAAAAAAGCTATGGAGGGCTTGTTTACACTTACAGCGCTGCAGCTGCACCAGTGCAGCTGTCTGCTGTAGTGCCTAGTGAAGACAATACCTAGACTGCTGGGAGAGCTTCTCCCATCAGCGTAGGTACTCTACCTCCCTGAGAGGTGGTATCATGTCAATTGGAGAAGCCCTCCCATCAACCTAACCCCCAGTGCAGACAGCGCTATGTCTGTATAGCTGAGTTGCTCAGGGGTCAGGATTTTCCACACCCCTGTGTGACGTAGTTATACCAGCATGGGTTGGTAGCATAGACCAAGCCTGGATTTTGATACTGTTTAAGCCAGATAAGTTTTTCATATCTGAAAAGCAGCTATTGTGTGTAATATGCTGGTCTGGTTGTGCATGGTTTTGTGTCTCCCTGAGGTCATGACCCAGCGATTATACCGTTTATTACTGCCTCAGTGTAAAAGGAGTTCTCCTTTAGCTCAAGTGTTAGAACCTTGTGCTCTTGATGCCTGATATTGCTCCCGTTGAAGTCAGTGGCAAACCTCTAATGATGTCTGTGGAAATGTGAGAGTATGGAGCCATAGTTTATTTTATGTGCATATACAGAAGCTACTTACTTTACTGTTGTCTGCATTGGTGTCCCATATAGGAGCTGTAGGATACTACACCCACTGGACAGATACCAAGTGCTATGTCCATGCAGGGTAGTCTTTTATGCAAAATCTGCAGCACACAAGCCTCCATTAAGATGACAACATTAAATACAATAACCTTCCATAAACCAGTGTAATTTTGTCATTTAAAGTAAGAAGTGCCAGGAAATTCAGGACTGAGCTGTCCAACCACCTAACCTTGTTCCACATTGGTAATGTGCCACAGCATTCTGTTCTCAGACCCTCTCACCTCCTTCCCCTGATATACAAGAGTTAAGCAATAGTTAAGTTCTAGAGTGCATTTGCTGTAGTTGGTTAAAAGCATTAGTTAGCTCTGTGAAATCAGTATAGGAACCTGTAAGGAGCTTTTGCCTCAGTGTTTTGCAGCAGAGGTGAGGAGTCCTAGTGTATGCAACTTGTGATATGGTATTGTTAAACAGTTATGTGATGAGGCAGTGTTTTCCCTTTCCACTGCCCCAAATAGCCCATTGCCATTAGCTGTTGTTTAGTCCTCTCTAATGTATGACATTTCATAGATTCTAAAGCCAGAAGGGACCATTGTGATAATCTAATCTGACCTCCTGTATAACACAGGCCATAGAACTTCCCCTAAAATACTTCCTAGAGCACAGCTTTTAGAAAAACATCCAATCTTGATTTAAAAAGTGCCAGTGATGGAGAATCCACCACGATCCTTGGTAAATTGTTCCAATGGCTAACTGCCCTCACTGCTAAAAATGTGTGCCTTATTTCCTATCTAAATTTGTCTCTCTTCAACTTTCAGCCATTGGATCATGTTATACCTTTCTCTGCTTGATTGAAGAGCCAATAATTAAATATTTGTTCCCCGTGAAAATACTTAGAGTGTGATCAAGTCACCCCTTAACCTTCTCTTTAAGATAAACAAATTGAGCTCTTTGAGTATCACTATAAGGCATGTTTTCTAATCCTTTAATCATTCTTGTGGCTCTTCTCTGAACCCTCTCCAATTTATCAACATCCTTCTTGAGTTGTGGACACAGTATTCCAGCAACAGTCACACCAGTGCCAAGTAGACTGATAAAATAATCTCTCTACTCCTGTTCACGATTCCCCTGTTGATGCATCCAAGGAATGCATTAGCCCTTTTGTCTACAATGTTGCACAAGGGGCTCATGTTCAGCTGATTATTCATCATGACTCCCAAATATTTTTCAATCACTGCTTTCCAAGATAGCCACCCCATCCTGTAAGTATGTCCTATGTTCTTTGTTTCTAGAGCATAGAAGTGTAGGACTGGAAGGGACCTCAATAAATCTTCTAGTCCAGTCCCCTACGCTCAAGGCAGGGCATTAAGTAATAACTAGACCATTCCTGATAGGTATTACATTTACATTTAGCCATATTAAAACACCTTGTTTGCTTGCATTTATTTTACTAAGCAAGCCAGACCACTCTGAATCAATGACTTGTCCTCTTTGTTATTTACCACTCCCCTAATTTTTGTGTCATCTGCAAACTTTATCAGTGATGGTTTTATATTTTCTTTGAGGTCATTGATAAAAATGCTAAACAGCATAGGACCAACACTGAAATCTCTGCAGATCTCATTAGAAACATACCTGCTAACTGATGATTCATTTACAATTACATTTTGATACTTAGCCATTGGCCAGCTTTTAATTAATTTAATGTGTGTCATGTTACGTTTATAGCATTCTAGTTTTCAAATCAGAATATGATGCGGTACCAAATCAAATGCCTTACAGAAATCTAAGTCTATTACATAGACACTATTGCCTTTATCACCCAAACTTGTAATCTCATGGGGAAAAAAAGAGATCCAGTTAGTTGGATAGGATTTCTTTCCCATAAACTCATTTTGATTGGCATTATTATTTCACTGTCCTTAATACTTTATTAATTGAGTGCCATATCAGTCACTCCGCTTTCTTGACTGGAATTGATGTCAGACTGACTGCTCTACAATTACCTGCGTCATCCTGTTTACCCTTTTTAAATATTGGCACAACATTAGCTTTCTTCCAGTCTTCTGGAAGTTCCCCAGTATTCCAAGACTTATTGAAAATCAATATTAATGGTCCAGTAAGCTTCTCAGGCAGCTCTTTTAAAACTCTTGGATTCAAGTTATCTGGACCTGCGGATTTAGTAGCTGCTGTTTAACATCCTTCTGAGATACTAGTGGAATGGAAACAGTATTATCATTATCATATGATATGACTACATTATCTGTTTTTTCCAGAATACAGAACAAATATATTGATTGAATACATCTGCTTACACAGCTTTCTCTTATATTTTTTATTGTTTCCATCCTCTTTAAGGAAGAGATTTTGTTTATTGCATTTGGGGGTGAAATCTTGCTTGCCTTGCCTGTATAAATATATATATATATATATATATACACACACACCTCACCATTCTACACTATGAGCAGCAAACACTGCAGTATTTCTATAGTAAACTTCAGTGCTTTGGACCGTTACTGTAGGAATGTACCTTTTTAAAAAGGGTACTCTTGCAAAACTACCACTGACATCAATGAACAAAATTGGGCATTTGCACACAAAATGGAATCAATTTTAAAAACAAGCTGTAATTAGTTAAAAGATGCAGATGATATTTTTAAAATGAATTTGAATCTCTGTAAATAAAATGGCACATCACATGTTTTCTGGTTCATAGCCAGCACTCTAAAATGATTTTTGTGTAATCTATACTGCCATAATGGTGCTAGCATGCACAGCTATGTAATAGCTAAGTGGTTGTCTTTTACAACAGGAACCTTCTTGCCAAAGGGTTTAAACTCATCAGTAAATATTAGATATAGTGAAAAGTTGATCCCTTAGAAAGGATTTTCTTTAATTCATCTACAGCTGTTATTAAATCAAATATGGTAATTAGCTATTGGGTGAGGGGAAAAAAGATTTGTAGTTTCAGGATTTTTGCATTTCATTGCTTGTGAATTTGAGGTTCATTAGTATTAGTACATGATTTATTATTATTTGGCCATACAGTAAGATTTTTTTTTCAATACAGCACTATTCTGAATAGTAGTAAAATTGGCAGATGCCTTCAAAAGTTTCTTGTCTCTTATTTTTGCCTTCCCTGTACTATTTCTCTCTGATAGTATTAATCTGTGATAACGCAAACAGAATAAAATACACCATGCAGCTATGATGATCATCAGGCATGTACGGTAACTACTGCATTTTTAATGACTTATTACACACACTTCATTTTGAATTATTACCCTGCATATTCAGGGTATATGCAGTTTATACAATTAGAAACACACATTCATTCCCATGCTATGGCCCATCATACTAATAACCCATCAATTAAAGATAACCAGATATGGAGTCGCACAATAAGCTATCACCACTTTGCAGAAGCAATTATGGGTTAAAATATGTGTCAATTATTGGAAGATTAAGGGCCCCATACTACAAAAAATTGAGACCCAGCCCTTATGATCTGTCATGTCAGTAGCTCCTGGATTAATGGCCACCTGAAATCATAATGATTTGTGCAGGAACTTTAATTGTGTGAATGACAGTACAGTCTATTGCACAGGGGTCAGGCATGTATTGCTGATGTCCAGTATTCAGGGGGCTCAAGGGATGACCATGTGTATATATACAGGTGGCCAGGAGGGGGTTAAAAGAGACCATTTCAAAACTGCTTAGTTCTATTCTAAACAGTTTACAGTCTTCTAAAAATATTTCCTTTCCTTGTTTTAAAGAACAAAAAACCCACCATGTAAGGAATGAAATTACTGTTCATCTTTAGAGACTTTTGGCTCATTGAGCAAACTTATTAATAACCTTTTTGTAATCACCAAAAGGACAGCACACATAGCACTGTGCAAAAGAAAATGAGCCATTTTTTCTGCCCCAGATTTCAGTATAGAAAGGTTTTAGACAGGTTTTATTTAATACATATTATATTCAGTCCCAGACAGACTAGAATAGTGCCTTCTGCTCTGCTAGGTAATCACATATTCAAAGTTCTTGACTTCGCTGATATTGTCTGTTGTCTAAGTATGTGTTCTAGTATACAAGTAAGAAAATAAAAATGGTTTGTATAATCCATATGAGATGCAGCTAGAGTACTGTAGATCAGTGCTTCTCAAAGTCGGTCCACTGCTTGTTCAGGGAAAGTCCCTGGCGGGCTGGGCCGGTTTGTTTACCTGCCCCTTCCACAGGTTCAGCCGATCGCAGCTCCCACTGGCCTCAGTTCACCGATCCAGGCCAATGGGGGCTGCGGGAAGGGTGGCCAGCACGTCCCTCGGCCCACGCCGCTTCCTGCAGCCCCCATTGGCCTGGAGCGGTGAACCGCAGCCAGTGGGAGCCGCGATCCGCCAAACCTGCAGACGTGGCAGGTAAACAAACTGGCCCCGACCGCCAGGGTGCTTACCCTGAACAAGCGGTGGCCCAACTTTGAGAAGCACTGCTGTGCAGGCATGCAAGCAGCTTTCAAACTCTAACGTATATTAGAGAGACAAGGTGGATGAGGTAATATCTTTTCTTGGACCAACTTCTGCTGGTGAGAGAGAGAAGCTTTTGAGCTTACACAGCTTCTCTCTCACCAACAGAAGTTGGTCTAATAGAAGATATTATCACACCCACCTTTTCTCGCTAATATCACAGGATCAACACAGCTACAACGATACCTACAACAATCTAAAATACTTTGCCAGTTTGGAAAGAGCCATTATAGTGAGTAAAGTGATTCTGTAAAAGTGACATTGAAAGCTCATATTTTTTCTCTCCCAATAACTCCATATCAAATATGCTCAGCTGAAAAATTAAAAAGTTTACCGGTACTTTTTTTCTGCCACTTCTGCAAACTCAGCCTGGGATTGAAAAATCAAGTTGTTTGTTTTTCTGCCTCTTACAATGGTTGCCATCAAACACTCAATCTTTACCATTGGTTACCAAATCACAACTACTATTTCCTCTTCACCATGTAATATAAACATGCCTGAAGCCACTGACTACAAGATTTAATATATAGGGAATAGATATATTGAGAAAAGTTGGTCAAAAAAGATTTCTGCTAAAAGTTTTTAATCCAAAAGTGGGATTACAATGACCATTATTTTTTTTTCTTTTTTGTTGTTGTTTTTGTTTATAAATAAGAATGGCCATACTGGGTCAGACCAGTTGTCCATCTAGCCCGGTATCCTGTCTTCCGAGAGTGGCCACTGCCAGGTGCTTCAGAGAGAATGAACAGAACAGAGCAGTCCCAGATTCTGGCAGTCAGAGGTTTAGGGACACCCAAAGCATGGGGTTGCATCCCTGACCATCTTGGCTAATAGCCACTGGTGGACCTATCTTCCAGGAACTTCTCATTCTTTTCTCAGTTATACTTTTGGCCTTCACAATACCCCTGGCAAAGAGTTCCACAGGTTGACCGTGCATCATGTGAAGTGGTACTTCCTTATGTTTGTTTTAAATCTGCTGCCTTTTAATTTCAGTGGGCGACTCCTGGTGGTTGTATTACATGAAGGCAGGGGTGCTGAAGCAATTTGTATAGTGGGGGTACTGAGAGCCATGGAACCAAACTGTAAACCCTGTATATAATGGAAACCACTTCAAGCCAGGGGGTGCAGCAGCACCCCTAGTTCCAGCACCTATGCATGAAGGGGTAAATAAACTTCTTTATTCACTTTCTCCTCACCACTCATAATTTTATAGACCTCTATCACATCCCCCTTTTGTTGTTTCTTTTCTAAACTGAATAGTCCCAGTCTTTTTAATCTCTCCTTGTATGGAAGCTATTCCCTATCCCTATCACTTTTTCCAATTTTAATATATCTTTTTTGAGATGGGGTGACCAGAACTGCACACAGTATTCAAGGTATGGGCATACCATGGATTTATCAAGTGGTATTATGATATTTTTTGTCTTAATATCTATCCCTTTCCTAATGGCTCCTAACATTCTATTAGCTTTTTTGACTGCCAGTGCAGTCAAATGATTTTTTTGAAATTGTGGGTGAAGTCCCACTCTTTCTTTCTATTTTTCTAGTGGGGAAATAAGAGAGGAAGTTTTTTTGTTTGTTTGTTTGTTTAATGTGTGAGAAAGTGAGGAAAAAAACAAATTTATCTTTAACATCTAAATTAACCGCCCCCCCACACCTTTCTCCAGTGGGGAACTAGGAATTTAAAAAAAAATAAGAATGGGATTTTTTTACCCATCAAAAAAATAAAAAAGACTTGTGGAAAAATGTTTCATGAATTTAAAGCTTCCTTGTCATTGTTCAAAAATGTTCATGAAATGTTTTTTTCCATGAGCTAGCAGCATTATTATTTCTTTTACACTAAAACTGAGCCATCTGACAATCGATGCATGAGGTCTGGTATTTGAGACTGTTTTTGGAGCCAGGGATCTAGGTGCTCTCTCTAAATCAAATTTAAAATCATCTGGCAGGCTGTGCACTACTGGAAGGAGCTTGGAAACACATACGCTTTGGCTTATTATCGAGCAGAACCTGTCATCAGCATGGACACATGTCACTTGGAATGGTGGTTTACGTATGAAGGGACATATGCACCTTTAGCACAACTGGCATGTCAATATCTTGCGACACCGCCTACAACAGTGCCATGCGAACGCCTGTTCTCACTTTCAGGTGACATTGTAAACAAGAAGTGGGCAGCATTATCTCCTGTAAATGTAAACAAACTTGTTTGTCTGAGTGATTGGCTGCACAAGAACTAGGACTGAATGGAGTTGCAGACTCTAAAATTTTACATTGTTTTATTTTTGAATGAAATTTATTTGTACATAATTCTACATTTGTAAGTTCAACTTTCATGATAAAGAGATTGCACTACAGTACTTGAATGAGGTTAATTGAAATATACTATTTCTTTTGTTTTTTACAGTGAAAATATTTGTAATAAAAGTAAATATAAAGTGAGCACTGTACACTTTGTTTTCTGTGTTGTAATTGAAATCAATATATTTGAAAATGTAGAAAACATCCAAAAATATTTAAATAAATCTTATTCTATTATTATTTAACAGTGTGATTAATCACAATAATTTTTTTTAATTGCTTGACAACCCTAAAATAGATATTAGTGAATGGCTCTGGATCTCAAGGAATCTTCTCCTCTGTGCTGCACATTGCCTAACTTCTTCTTATCCTTAACATTAACAACCACATATATTTAAAAGATTCCTTTAGTTTTCCTTTTCAGTTATCTGCATTTCCTCACTGCTGTTTTCATTGTGATCAGCTTCCCCATTTTTCCATTTTGTTATATAAGTTTTTAATTTTTATTGCTGCTTTCACCTTCCCTCTTCACCAGCATGGGTTTTAACCAAAGAAACTCTCTTTCATGATTGTGGAACTTTCTTTTCTTAAAGACAAGTGTGTTTTCCTTCTACTGTGGATGATGGGAGCCGTATCTTATGTGGCTCCTTTTAAAGAAGCACTGATATTTGAAGCACAAAACATATAGGTTACTTCCTCTGCAGACCTGCCTTGTGACCCTATCTCACAGCTTTCTACTGCAGCTGTATTCCAGCATCTGGAGCTCTCCTGCCCCTGTGTCAGTGGAAAGCTGCTACTTTTTTCTAGATGGGTTGTAGCTGATTGGCACATCTTGTGCAGCAGTTTGACTTCCTATGCTACTGCTCTTCAGTTGGTGTCCGGGGTGGGTAGTTCTTTTCTGACTTCACTCTAGCTTCCTACCAACCTGAATGGCCTCTGTTCCTGCTAAATCTTGGCCTTCTCCTTGCAGCCTTGCTGGCTGATTCTTTATCTATCTCCATACCATCAACTCCAGGTCTCTCTTATGACCTTACCTGCTAGCCTTCTGGCTCTTGTTCCTCAGTCCATTGATCTGAGGACAGCTCCTACTTTTATTGCAGTCACTTAGCTGCCTCTTCCAGACCCTCGCTTGTCTGGCCCACTGGTCAGAGGTGGCAACACAGTAGCAGTCCTTTTTCATCATCTTCCTGGCTGCCTTTCTACTGACACCCCTCATTTGTGCCATGGGGCTACGGGTGGGGCTAGTGTGACTCAGGGCCTAAACTTGTGCGATCGGGGGAAGTCCCGGATGATTGGAAAAAAGACAAATATAGAGCCCATCTTTAAAAAAGGGAAGAAGGAGAATCTGGGGAATTACAGACTGGTCAGCCTCATCTCGGTCTCTGGAAAAATCATGGAGCAGGTCCCCAAGGAATCCACTTTGAAGCACTTGAAGGAGAGGAAGGTGATCAGGAACAGTCAGCATGGATTCACCAAGGGCAAGTCATGCCTGACTAACCTAATTGCCTTCTATGATGAGATAACTGGCTCTGTGGATATGGGGAAAGTGGTGAACATGATATACCTTGACTTTAGCAGGGCTTTTGATATGGTCTCCCACAGTATTCTTGTCAGCAAGTTAAAGAAGTATTGACTGGATGAATGGACTATAAGGTGGATAGAAAGCTGGCTAGATCGTTGGGCTCAATTGGTAGTGATCAATGGCTTGATGTCTAGTTGGCAGCCGGTATCAAGCGGAGTGCCCCAGGGGTCAGTCCTGGGGCCGTTTTTGTTCAACATCTTCATTAATAATCTGGATGATGGGATGGATTGCACCCTCAGCAAGTTCGCAGATGACACTAAGCTGGGGGGAGAGGCAGATATGCTGGAGGGTAGGGATAGGGTCCAGAGTGACCTAGACAAATTGGAGGATTGGGCCAAATATAAATCTGATGAGGTTCAACAAGGATAAGTGCAGAGTCCTGCACTTAGGCCAAAAGAATCCCATGCACTGCTACAGGCTGGGGATTGACTGGCTAAGTGGCAGTTCTGCAGAAAAGGACCTGGGGATTACAGTGGACGAGAAGGTGGATATGAGTCAACAGTGTGCCCTTGTTGCCAAGAAGGCTAATGGCATATTGGGATGTTTTAGTAGGAGCCTTTTAGTATCTGCTATTTTCTACCCATGAAAGTTTATACACCATCATCTAGTTACCTCTTGAGCTTCTTTTCGATAAACTAAACAGTCTCTCACTCTGGGGCATTTTCTCCAGCCCTCAAATAATTTTTATGACTCTTTTTTGCACCCTCTCTAATTTTTCAACATTCTTTTTAAAATGTGCACACCAGAACTATACCCAGTATTCCCGTGTCAGTATCACCACTGCTGTATGTGGAGGTAAAATCACCTCCCTACTCTTAATCATTACTCCCTCGTTTATGCTATTCACTCCTGCCCTTTTTATACATCCAAGAATTGCATTAACTCCTTTTGCCACAGAATTGTAGTGGGAACTGATGCTGAATTGCTTGTGCACTCTGACCCGTGAAACCTTTTCCATGCTTTCCAGGATATAGTCCCTCATTCTGTAGGTATGGTCTGCATTCCTGGTTCCTAGATGTATAACTTTGCATTTGGCTGTATGAAAACACATTGTGTTTCAATAGGCCCAGCTTCAAAGTGAAATCCAGATTGTTCTGTATGGCTGTCCTTTGCTCATCATTATTTACCACATTGCCAATCTTTGTGTTGTCCACAAATTTTATCAGCTGTGATTTTTATATTTATTTCTAGATCATTGATAAAGATACTGAATAATGTCAGGCCTAGTACCGATCCCTGAGGAGTGCCACTAGAAAAAACCTATTTGATGATTCTCCATTGACAACTTACTTTTTTAGATCAGTCAGTTAGCTGGTTCTTAATCTATTCACCATGTGCTCCATTGAAATCCATAGATTCCAAAGCCATTGTGATCATCTAGTCTGACCCCCTGTATAACACAGGCCATAGAACTTCCCCCAGATAAAAATGTATAGTGCTCATTTTTTTTAGTCAGAATGTCATGAGGTACCAAGTCAAACATATTACCAAGGTCTAAATACAACTCTACTCCGATATAACACTGGCTTGGGAGCCAAAAAATCTTACCGCGCTATAGGTGAAATCATGTTATATCGAACTTGCTTTGATCTGCCAGAGTGCACAGCCCTGTCCCCCCCCCCCCCCCCGGAGCACTGCTTTACCGCGTTATATCAGAATTTGTGTTATATCGGGTGGCGTTATATCGGGGTAGAGGTGTATATTACATCTATGCCATTACCTTTATCAACCAAACTTGTAACCTCATCAAAGAATGAAATCAGGTTTTCTTGACAAGACCTACTTTCCATAAAGCCATATTAACTGCTTCTTATATGTAAAGGTTCCCAGGACATCTGCCAGCCAGGCCTTTCATTGTCCAATAGGCTGGCCTGGTTTCCTGCTCCTTTCTAAGGCCTTTGGAGTTATCACAGGGTGGAGGAGAGTGGTCTAGTAATTTTTTTTAAAAGTCTATATTTTCAATTTTTTTTTTGTTTTTCTTTTCCCCTCTTTTTACTCATCAAAAAGACTTGTGGAAAAATGTTTCATGAATTTAAACTTAGGG
This sequence comes from Mauremys mutica, assembly GCF_020497125.1. Lineage (NCBI taxonomy): Eukaryota > Metazoa > Chordata > Testudines > Geoemydidae > Mauremys > Mauremys mutica. The sequence continues at coordinate 229,813,861 of NC_059072.1, forward strand.
TCTGGGGTGTGGTTTTGTTTTTGTTTTTTTTTCATTTTGCCTTTTGCCACTCTAACCTTTTTTCAAAACTTAATCTTTTGAAGTAACAGAGCAGCAAAAGGAAAAATTAAAGAGCAGTGAAAAGCAAAGCTAAACAAAATAAACCCACCCCAAACCCTGGAGAGAGAAAGGAGTAAAAGGGACAGAGGGTAACAGACAAAGCAAAAATCGACATTTCTGGCTATGACAAAAATATGGAACATTTAGATAAAACAGGAGCTTTATGCAAGGGTTTCCAGTTTTAAAAAAATGTTTTGAACAAAAAATTTCAACCAGTTCTGTTAAGCAATACGTCCTAAAACATGTGTGTGTTATTAGACCATTTATGCAAACCCGAGGTATATTTGTGTGGTATTTAGAAAAATGACTCTCTTTTAAATCCATTGCTCAAACTGAAGAAAAGCATACTACCATGTTCTCTTAGTTAAAAGTTTATGTATATTGATGGCCATACCAGTTATGAAGAGAAAGAAGAAAGATACTAATGCCAGGATCCATTGATCACTGCTCTTTCAAACCACATCCTCCAGCTAGAAAGCTCTTTGCTATTCCTGCTGCATACAGTCCAATTACATGCAATGCATATCTAAATGTTGAGAGCTAAGTAGGTCATTTGGAAGGAAGGCAGGTCATAAGCAAAACCTCATCATGCAGCAAGTTCTCTTGGTTTTTGTAATGAATTCGTTGCAGCTCATTCTAAATATAAATACAGTGAAACCTGTATAAGAGACCATCTTTAAGACTCCTGTCTTAAATGACGGACCTAAATGTATTATTATTTTTGCTCCGCCTTCTTATTGAAGGCCACTGCAAATTGTTGCTCCCCTGAGTGATCACTTAAAACGGGTTTCTATGTACTTGGATATGTGTCACAAATAAGTATTGATTTTCTGCTCTCCACCTTCCCCCCTCAGATATATGGTCATTGTATGGCCTTGTTACTGGAGCTTAGAATAAACCCTATAATGCTTCCTTATTAGTGAAATGCCTTACATTTATTACTTTTAAATGCCAATCTCACCCTCCCTATGTTATTGTTTCCTTTATAGAGATGTATGTGTCATAAAAATAGATAGCCAGTATTTTTTGTTCTCCTTTCTCTGTGGCTTAGCCATATTGCTGTAGTCCTTCATAATTTAGCAGTCAACAGCATCACTGAATGACTGTAAGCAGAAACAGCATTGTACAGTATGATTTCTAATCAGACACTTATTTTTCTCTGGAGGGCTCACAGAAGCCCTTGCAAACATGCGTTTTTGCTTACTCCCACGGCTTCCCCCTGCATTTCAACCAGGATGAGGCAGATGGGGGAGACCATTTTCTCTCCCATCTCAAACAGCATCACAACAATGTTTTATTCAGCTCTATATAGCTCTTATTGCCATATAGATTCAGAAAGGGACATGCTGTACAACAGCAATGTGCTGGGAAGAGATGGTAGGAACCCCATGCTCCAAGGCTTCTCCACTAAACTAATGAATGATCAACACAATCAGAACAGAAGTCGCGTAACAGGTTCTACTTTTAACATAAATTACTCTGCTGCCAGTTCGTTATGTTAATTTTCTCCATCAGGCAGGTGGCATGGTGGAACCAGAGAATTAAGCTGTCTTATCTCCCAGGTTACAAGGGTATGTCGACTAAACTGGAATAAAAGACCCACGGCACGACTGTGGCGGGACTGTATCAGCTGACTCAGGCTCACAGGGCTCAGGCTGTGGGGCTAAAAATTGCAGTATAGATGTTTGTGCTTGGGCTGGAGCCCAGGGTCTGGGACCCTCCCCAGTCGTGGGGTCCCAGAACTCGGGCTCTAGTCTGAGCCCAAATAGCTACACAGCAATTTTACATCTCAGCAGCCCCAGCCTCATGAGCCTCAGTCAGCTGACCCAGGCCAGCCATGAGTGTTTAATCACTGTATAGACGTACCCTGGGAGTAGGGTGACTAGACAGCAAATGTGAAAAAATCGGGACGGGTGGGGGGTAATAGGAGCCTATATAAGAAAAAGACCCCAAAATTGGGACTGTACCTATATGATCGGGACATCTGGTCACCCTACCTGGGAGTCTTAACAATGTTCAGGTTCAGTATTAAGGTAAAGAACAAACCAGCTTAGTTGAACCCAGCTGGCATTTCCAGTCATCTGCCTGAAATCTGTAAGTGTCTTGTCCCAGCATGCACTAGTTTGGGTTAAAAACCAGGGCCTTACTAAGCTCCGTTATGCTGTAAAAGCTTATGACAGAGGGCTCTGGGAGAAGCAATTTCTGTGAGGAGGGAGCAAATATCCCTCCTTCTGATTGCAGAAAGGACCCTCCAATCACAAATCCAGAGGGGATAGTCTGGGATGGATGCATTGCCTATTTTGAACATTACAAAGTCCTGGTCAGGGACATGGAGTGTGGTATCTTCCGAAGACATTACTGGCTACCATCCGTGAGGTCCAGATTTGGAGTCTAGGATACCCAAGACATATTGTAGAGGTGATGTGGTTGAATTCCCATGGATTGGGGGTAATGGTGTGTGGGAAAGGGATGGCTGCTGTATTTATTAACAGCTTCTGCTATCTACATTCTGTAGCCACACATGTGTGAGCACTTTGCTGGTGGCAGGTTGGAATGAAAAGGGTTTGCAGCAGTTTCAAAGTAGAAGAAATGGTGGCTTGGGCTGGCTTTGCTCTTTTTAGCTGATGGTCAATGATAGAGATGATCATCACCATGTTTGCCTCAAAGAGGTGCTATTATGTGAGCTGGCTCTTAACTTTCATCTCACTGTTGTAGTTATGTATCTTTGTCCATTGATAGGTGAGGGATTACAGGTCTGCAATCCCTTTTGGATTTGATGGGAACTAACCATGTAAGCTCTCCACATGCGAATGGAAGAAGCAGTCACTAGGACTGTTAAAACTCCACGTCACTGCATTTTTTCTTTCTTCTGCTAAATTGCAACATCTCAGATCTAGGTCAGATTCTAGAGATCCTGGCATGCATGATCGCTCTCTGAACTTAAACAAATGGAAGAAAGTCACGCTCCTTTTTCTTTTCCACCTCTCTCCTTTGCATGGCAAGAAGAAGTATGTGCTATTGTACTTGAACTAAAGAAGGGTGCCACTTGCAGCTTGTTTACTTTGATGAAACTGCTCATAGCTGGTCAGATCCTCTTAGTATTTTGAAGGACTCCACTCAGCTTTTGTGCTGAGAGAGAGTGAGCCTCACTTTAAAAGAAAAAAGAAAAAAAAAGACATCTAAATCTTACCCTGATTAAAATGTTTGAAATGCTATTTGGGATGATAAAGAATGGCGTTTGGCAAAGGTCACAAGAAGCATATACATAGTAATTTATCTGAAATAAATATGGATTTAAATTGCTCTGTGCTAGCTTACTGATATTATTTGTCTCCTCAGTGACTCCAGAACCCTGCTTCTACAATAACTAAAGGAATTACTTACTAGCAGACTCCAATCTTATTCCCAGCCTGTCATCGTACACTTAGTATGTTTTGGTCCCTTGACATAAGTGGTTATTTTAGACTGATTGACCCTTCTTAGTTGATCTCTTTCCTGCTACTTTTATTTTTTTTAAACCTGAAGCTCCTTTTTATCTCTGCCCATACAAGCTCCATTTACAGTCCATCTCTATCAGACCTAACAATCAGACCTGTGCTGTAGAAGGAATAACATCTATCTTTCTACTAGAGCGATATCTCTGAATAGATGCTTAGGGCTCTGTTCATCAGAAACTTTCCTGCAGAAGCTGCAAAAGGTCTGGAATATTGGCATCAATGCCTGGCCGACCTATCATTACAAACAAGTATGGGGAGGCTTGTTTGGTTTATATATATTTTTTTCTTCTAATGTTACATATGCGGTGCTGAATCACAGGAAGATGGAGAATTCAGGCTTAAGAGCTTCATTCAAGGCCAATTCACAGAATGTTTCAAATCCCCTTAGTAGCTGTTAATGGAATTCTTCTCGATCCTGATTATCCCGGTCCACAGCTGAACTAACTTGCCTGTATCTCAGTAACACTGATCCGGTGACAGGCTTGTCTGCCCTGTCGCATTACAAATGCAGTTGCAGCCAGAAAAATGACTATATAAAATATCACCTTCATACTCACCTGCCTCCAGCATTCCAATTTATATACCCATTTAGATTCCTAGGGAAAAGTTTCCCAATGGGTGCCTAAAGTTAGGAACATGAATCCATATTAACTCACCTCAATAAGTGACCTAATTGATTTTCAAAGGCATTGTACCCCTCTGACCTCTCTAATTTCAGTAGAGGTTGCAGATCCTCAGCACCTCTGAAAAATCAATCAGGTCACATGTTGGTCCCTTTTTATGTCTTGCTTGAAACCCCATGTGGTTTGAAGGATTTCTCAGAGAGCAGGAAAACATGCTCTTCCCTGTGAGTAACCACCTGGACTTGGACAAAATGGAGCCTACAGGGAAGGCATGTTTAAAACAACAGTTAAAAAGCCTACTGAATATTTTATAATGCTGCTTCTTCCAGCTGTCTCCTAAACCTTTGTATATAAGAGAAGAGGAATATCTTTCTTTTCTCCTGATAAAATCTTTTCTATTATGATATTTTCTACTATGCAATACAGCTCTGATTCATCCTTGAAATGTTCTCCCCTCCCCAGTATCAGACATGGGAGGTCTGGTACAGGAGGAGAAAATATTCTGCTCATTCACAAGGCAGTGATTTTTGCGTCACACCTGCTAAAAAGCCATAATGGGGGCAGAAAGTACTGCAATAAGACAGTTCTTAAATCCTCTCTAACCTCCTACACCAACTACACTTTTTCTCCTCATTTTACTAGGGAGTTTCATATGTTTTAAGGCCAGAAGAGACCATTATAATCATCTAATCTGACCTCCTGCATTGCACAGGCCATAGAACAGGGTTTCTCAAACTGAGGTCGCCACTTGTGTAGGGAAAGCCCCTTGCAGGCCGGGCCAGTTTATTTACCTGCCCGTCCGCAGGTCCGGCTGATCGCGGCTCCCACTGGCCGCAGATCACTGTTCCGGGCCAATGGGAGCTGCTGGAAGCGGCGGCCAGTAAATCCCTCGGCCGCGCCACTTCCAGCAGTCTCCATTGGCCTGCAGCGGCAAACCATGGCCAGTGGGAGCTGCGATCAGCCGGACCTGCGGATGGGCAAGTAAACAAACCGGCCCGGCCTGCCAGGGGCTTTTCCTACACAAGCGGTGACCCCTATTTGAGAAACCCTGCCATAGAGTTTCACCCAATAATTCCTGCATCAAACACAACAGATTGCAGCCTAACTAGAGCATAATGATTAAAGCCTTTATGAAAATGGCGTTCACAGTGACCATGACCCTGATTTCTTATTCCGTAAGTCCCAATTTGGAGCATGTGAAGGAGGGCTTTGGATAAGGACCTTTTTCCTTGGAAATTATCATGGAACTAGGCTTAAAATGTTGACTATTTTGTTATTTAAAGCCCTTTTTTATTAAGTGTTTTTATTGTTGGGGGAGGAGGGAGAAACACTATCACAATTAAATTAAAACAAACAATCCTCCCCCAAGCTATGTACAATATAAAGCCAAACTCATATCAAAAAATTACTTGTACTTTTTTTTTTCTGCTTTGTGTTTTAAGGAAACATGGAGGAAAAACAAGAGAAGACAGAAACAAGCCATAGGAAACAGGGGAATGATGACAAATAGAACATACAAGAAATGCCCTGCAGTGGCAGAAAATTGTCCGAATGCAGCAATAACCTCAGGCTATGGCCCAGATTATTAAGCATATTTAGGTGTTGCTGTGCTCAGTATTGTAATACCTAAGGAGTTTTAAACTCCTAAATCCCTTTTGCGCCTAAATTCCTTTTGAAAATGAGACAGGCTCCTAAATCAGTTACTGCAACTCTGAGTGCAGCAACACCTCAATATCTTTAAAAATCTGGGACTAGAATTCTTTCCAGCATTGATCCATCACTACACGTCAACATTCCATAAAGAGCCTAATCTTGTCATCGAAGACACTGGGAGCAAGATTGGCCTTAACAAGTCTATTCGTTTTTGTCTTTGCAAGAGTTCCCATCCCCTCAACCTAAAATACAACTTCGATTCTACACCGTATTCATTTACACAAACAAAATAATATTTGGCAGTTCAGAATGGGCTCTCTTCTTCTTGCACCCATCCTTCCCTCCGTTTTGATTTTACTGGTTGCCTCCTGAACTTATTAGAAAGACACTAAATACTAGTCCTCAGGGAACTGGCTACTTTTAGCCCTGGAGGCTTCTTGTGTTTCCATAATATGCCTGACATACTAGTAGTTATTTCTTCAGTGCACTTTCATATTGCAGTGTATGTCAGCTGTTGAGTGGATGACACACCATTCTGGTCCTCTCTTCCAGGTGTTTGTTGAATATCTCTTCTGGGTAAAAATTAGTCTGATGGGGTGCCAGATTGCTAGCCAGTGGCTTGCCTTACTCAGCTGGTTGGAAATTTTCTTTTAAAAAAGAGCAGAAAATGTTTTTCAGTCACTCTTAGTAAATTCTGTTTAAAGTTAAAAATTAAATAAAATCTTTATAGAGATTAAAATTTACTTTCCCCAAAGGTTGAGCCTGACCTCAATTTTCAGAAACCACTTTGCATAAAAGTCACTACTTCATCAAACCTTAAATGGTGCTGCTTCCCAGCATGTGATTGCTTACAAAGGTCAAACTAAAGGTTATCCTAACTATTGCCAGTTGCATAACCTTCGAAAGACAGTGAGAGCTTAAATAAATGAACAGTTTTACATAGCAATCAATATAATGACTGGTGAAGAAATGGAAAGGGATATATATACTTGTTCATATCTACTATAGTCCAAGTAATAACAATAATGGAGGGGGAGAGGCAGACAAACAATTGCTATGATGAATTCTTTCACTGATGCATGCACTTAACTTGGATAGATATTAGTAGCAGAGAGGAATGAAAACCCCATCAGAAGTCCTATCTCTCGGTCTACATACAGTAGCAGTGTCCTTTTGAAAAGACATACAGTAGTATGTTAGGATTGCTGTAGATAAAGGCTATGTGAGCTGAGCCAGATCTCTTAAAAGACAGGGTTTTAAAATTAATTCGTAAATATAAAGCCAATTTTTGTGGGTCAAATACATAGAATCATAGAAATATAGGTGTTGAAGTGCCCCCAAGAGGTCATATAGTCCAGTCCTCTGTGCTGAGGCAGGACCAAGCGAACCTAGACCATCCCTGATAGGTGTTTGTCTGAACTGTTCTTAAAAACCCCAAGTGATGGGGATTCTGGAAGCGCAATTCCAGTGTTTATCTTTATCATTGGAAAATTTCCCCTACTATCTAACCTAAATCGCCCTTTCTTTCATTGTTCTCTTGCTCCTAATGTATTTATTAAACCTCTTCTTGTTGCCATTTTTGTCCCTTGTCAGATGTAACTCATTTTGTGCCTTAGCCTTTCTGATTTAGGCCCTATATGCTTGACCTCCTCAGCAATTTGTCCATATTTCCCCTTTTTTGTAGAATTCCTTTTTGATTTTCAGGTCTTTAAAGAGCTCCTGATGGAGCCATATTGGCCTCATACTATTCTTCCTATCTTTCCCTCTCATCGGGATAGTTTACAGGTGCGCCTTTGGTATTATCTCTGAGAAACTGCCAGTTCTCCTGAACTCTTTTTGCCCTTAGGTAAAATCCCATGGGAAGAAAATCTATCAGTTCTCTCGAGTTTGTTAAAGGCTGCTTTTTTTTGAAGTCCGTTGTCCTTATTCTGCTTCTCTCATGCCTTCCTTTCCTTAGAATCAGGAAATTTATCATTTCATGATCACTTTCACCCAAATTGCTTTTCACCTTCAGATTCACAAGCAATTCCTCCCAGTTAGTCAGAATGAAATCTAAAATGGTCCTCCTGATTACTTCTGAAACAAGAAGTTATCCCCACTACATTTTAAGAACTGATTAGATATTTTGTGTTTGCCATATTACTTTTCCAACAGATAAAGTCCCAATTATTACCATATTTTGACAGAAAGGATGGTTGAGGCAGTGGATTGGGATTCAGGAGACTTGTTTTCAATTAGTTGGTCTTTCACAGCTGTCCTGTCTGATTCTGCCATCTCATGCTCAATACTATCTTAGTCTGCTACTGCGTAAGAACATAAGAACGGCCATACTAGATCAGACCAATGATCCATCTAGCCCAGTATCCTGCCTTCCAACAATAGGCAGTGCCAGATGCTTCAGAGGGAATGAACAAAACAGGGCAATTATTGAGTGATCCATCCCATCAACCAGGCCCAGCTTCTAGCAGTCAGAGACTTAGGGACACCCAGAACATGGGATTGCATCTTTGACCATCTTGACTAATAGTCATTGAAGGACTTACCCTACATGAACGTATCTAATTCTTTTTTGAACCCCATTGTAGTTTTGGCCTTCACAACATCCCCTGGCAATGCATTCTACATGTTGACTCTGTGTTGTTGGAAGGAGTACTTCTTTATATTAATTTCATTGGGTGATCTCTGGTTCTTATGTTACATGAAGCGGTGAATAAGACTTCCTTATTTACTTCCTCCATATCATTCATGATTTTTATAGACCTCTATCCTATTCCCTCTTAGTCGTATCTTTTCTAACCTGAATAGTCTGTCTCTCTTTGTATGGAAGCTGTTCCATACCCCTAGTAATTTTTGCTTCCCATCTCTGTATTTTCACAATTCTAATATATATATATATATTTTTAGATGTGGCAACCAGAACTGCATGCAATATTCAAGGTGTGGGCATATCGTGGATTTATATAGTGGCATTATGATATTTTCTGTCTTATTATCTAGCCCTTTCCTAATGCTTCCTAACTTTCTGTAGCTTTTTTGACAGCCACTGCACACTGGGCAGATGTTTTAAGAGAAGTATCCGCAATACAGTAGTCTCATTGTGTGGGAAACAGATTTTATGATTTCAAAAAAATCCTATTTTACATCAGGATGGGACTGATATGTTTCAAAGTTTTTTGTTTTTTTGCAAAAGAAGTGAAAGAAACTTCCCCCCTTTCCCCCCAAATAGCCCAGTGTATCCTCTAGGGATGTGGGAGACAAGCTGTTGCTCTGCCTTATTCAGAGCAGGGATGTGAACCTAGATCTCCCACTTACCTAGGGTGAGTACCCTAATGCCTCAGCTATTCTTTCACATTCTCTCTGAAGTTTTGGCCAGAGATTCCATTCTGTGCCCGAGAAATCTTCCCAATGAAAGTTCCCAGTAAAAATGTTGATGTTGACAGTACAGTATTTTTCCAATAAAAACCTATTTTGTCAAAAAATTCCTGACCAGCTCTAGTTCCATCCAAAGCAACCAAACCTTTAATTTCCCTGTGGCTTAGTTTCCCACCTTTAGAACAATGGCACTAATAATTCTCTACCTGTGAAGATAAATTCACTAATATTTATTTGATATGCTGATATATTACAATGATTGGGCCTATGAAAGGAGACAGACAGGCTAACGTGGGAGTCTCATGAGAATATCTGAGTCCAGAGTTTGGCTCAAAGTCATTCATTGTTTTAGTCAACAGCCAGAAAAACAATACTCTAATTAAAATGGGAATGTAGAAAAACCTGTCATAGATTTTTTTTATTTTATTATTGGACTAATTAACAAAAATAGACATAGTTCCAAATATAAGCTTCTGGCTACAACATCAACATATAATGGAGTCCAGCATGTTCCATATCTCATTCTTTTTCAGTCCCAAAAGAGAACTTCTGATGCATGGTGAAGTCTACGTGTTCCAAATCTCAGCCCATACTAAGTTGCATGAACCTGGACTTTGGAATACACCAGACACTGTTCTGATACATACCAACATTCCCAGATTGTGATATCTGGAAGTTTGCATATTTTTATTAGCTCAATAAAGGGATATCTTGTTCCCCAGTTCCCATCCTCATCTCTCCCTTGCAATTTAAATTTCTTTTATAATTTGAGAAGAGAAAGGAAGGAGAGCTTTTCGGTCTGTTTGGTTCTGACAGGGTTTAAAATGCTGGCACTCTGCCTCTGGCAGTTCTCTGGGATCTACTATTCCAGTGGCATATGATGGAACAATATTAATGGTACTAGCAACTGCTACAAAAGAATACAGTTTTGTTCTGTACAGCATCTTTCATAAAACTATATCCCAAGTTGTTTTTACAAAATTAAACATCACATGTGGAGCGGTTTCCCTAATATAGTTGCTACTCTTAAAAATGAGAGACCCAAGCACAAACCCTGGACACAAATAATTTCAGGCTTTAGTTGAGATTCATAGTCTAAATTTAGGGGCTCCATTGTAAAACTCAGAACTGGCTCCTATCTCTAATATTAAGCTAAACAAAAGCCCTACATACAAACAACCCTGAATTTTGTGGGATTAAAAATTGTGAATCAATGGGACTAAGGCTCCTAAATGGCCAAGTCACTTTTGAAAATTAGATGTAGACTACTGAGTCAATTAGGCACTTCTGAAATTTTACCCCAGTCTGATCTTCTGCATAACACAGGCTATAGAATTTCACCCAGTAATTCCTGCATCAAGCCCATAACTTCTGGATGCATAGATTTTTCCAAACAAACACCAAAGTCTGTGTTCTTACCTGAAAAATGTCCTGACTTCCCACATAACTGAATATTATTGTTTCCCACCTTCCCATTAGTTCGTAAAGCAAACTTGATCCTGGCAGTGCAATTCTCTCTTAGCTTTTTGTGCTGCATGGAACTGATACTCAGTTTACTGCAGGGTTGTTGTAGTCATGTTGGTCCCAGGATATTAGAGAGAGCAAGCGGGTGAGGTCATATCTTTTATTGGACCAACTTCTGTTGGTGAAAGAGACAAGCTTTTGAGTTTACACAGAGCTCTGCTTCAGGATGTTCAGTTTAGACATATACACAGAGTGCCACAGGCACCCCATCAAGCCTAACCAAAGAGTCCTAGAGAGGGTCTGACCATGCCCATTATCCTACATTGACACCAGCCTTTGCCTCACAAAGTCCTTCAAGGCCTAAAGTAATCAATAATGATGAATGGGATTTCTTCCCTGTGTGGATCTGAGAAGGTTGGAAAGTCACTGTGGAGAACAATAGCCTGTGACTGTAGGCAAGGGAGCTGACACAGTTAAATACACTTTTTAAAAACCTCACATAAAAATGAGGTGCTATGTTTTTTTCCTTGCTTGCATCCTTGATGACAGAGCTCTTCAGAATATAACACATGGATTATTCTTGGGTGCCTATTTCTCTGCACAAAGGGTCACTCAAAGATATATTGTGCTTTCAGCTAAATGGCTTATTAAAATCTTTCCATATGAAAGAAATCCTTGATTTTTAAAACATCCATCTAATTGGATCCTGGAAAGAAACTCCATTCTTTATTTAAAAGACAAAATCCTCCCCATCAAATATATTCATTTAGGGCTAAACTGTGGAAGTTAAAGTACAGATGTGCTGAGCGGTGGGAGGAGGAGGCAGGGCTCCCTTTCCCTCACATCACCATTCACACAGGGGGCAACAACTATTTGGCTGCGGACACTTTAGTATAGCAGAATGAAGGACAGTGAAGCCTGCGGTGATAGCAATCCCAGAAGTGTGTGTGTCTGATCCCCTGCATATACCACAAGTGGAGTTCACATAACACAATGATGGGCATACATATAGTAGAATACGTTACATTGCCAGTGGAGGACTGTTTATCTAATAAATGTGTTGAAAACCCCATTTTCCATATCCTGATCCTCTCTTGCTTAAACGGTCCCCCCCAGCACTGCTCTCCTTCTGCAGAGGCACAAGCAAACCTATCAGAAATGCTAAAATGATTACAGTCTGTGTGTATGAGGTGATCAGAAACAGATTTTAAAAAAACCTCTCTCCCCTTCTGCCCCATTTTTCATTGAATTTCTGTTCTGATGGACATTTTAAGGCTACAACTGAGTAGCTGTTGGGAATGGCTATACAAAGATATACAGTCATTAGTGATTTTTATGAAAATGTTTGTAGAAATGTTCACAGAAGAGAACTGGGAAGCTTACACAATGAGGAAATAAGTACTGCTAGTACAACAGAGTGGAATGGGAATGCAAACAGAAGCCAGCAGGGCTGCATTTGGCCCTCTGGGAGTAGAGAAAAGCTTTCCTGTTCAAAAATTCATAGAGAGCCCAAGGTAGCACACTAGCAATTTTTCATTATAGCATATTAGTAATTCATCATAAGAATATCTCAGTAGCAACTCAACATGGAACCTATTTGCTGTACCTAAATAGGGAAATAGTAGATTGTTAGTAATTTATATGTACACTGGGATGAAAGTCATAGGATACTTTAGGATTGTTATTAGTTTATAATCGGGCTATTTGGTCTTGCAGCATGAGGGAGGTTTTGGTAAGCTTTTGGTGTTTGAGACTGAGGGGGTCCTCCCAATATGCAGCTACATATGAATTGTTCTACTGATGGTGTAAAAAGGATGTGTGTTAATGATGACACACTTTACTTTTCCAGACAAATACACATGCTGTCTGTCATCTGCCAAACGTTGGTTAAATTATGGATCAGTACCACATTCTTTGTGAATCAAGGGAAAAGCCATACGCACTATTCTGGATGGGCTCCTGAAACCTAATCGCTTTTATGGACATCCCCACCCACCATTCCCCATTCCTCATAACTGCACAGGAGCAGGCATGCTGCTGCCCACTTCTGACATTCACATTTCCACATCATCAGTAAAGAAAGAGAAGAAAAGGGATGGCATTTTGAATAATTTATTCTGGTTTTCCTGCTTGTGTGGGAAAACCAAACTCTCTTGGAGTCAGTGAAGTTGCACTATTGCAAATGAGGACAGAATTTAGCTCAGTATCTGTCTACTTCATCCCAGCAGACAGCACTGAAAAAAGCAGACACAGAAGCAGGTTGCTTGATATACATGTGAACAAATGTGTAAAAGGAGGAGGGAGCAATTAGAGAATTTAGGGAATAAACTAAATGAACATATGTGTTTTGTTATGGCAGAGTACAAAGAACTTCCCAAATTTCCATATTTTACTTAACGTAAAAAATGACATTGTGATTACACTATGCTGTGGAATGTCATGAAAATATGGTCATTCTTGTAACCACCGTGAGACACGATTCTTTACTTTTTCATCTACAAATGCAGATTTAAGATACTTTGAGGATATTCTGCCTCTTTACCATATAATTTTGAAATAAGCTTATACCAAAGCTTCACAGGCCAAGACATCACATTATGTCAGTGGGTGTGTTGCAAATGGAACCATAGCTACCAAGAGAACAAACATGTAATGTGTTGCCCTGTGAACTGATAGGAGGCAGAGAATAGGGAGAAGAAAATGACCATAAACATCCTTTTCTATGGTTTGTTTACAGCATTTCTGTTTTTATAGCATGCCTATAAAAGCCTTTGTCTGAATCTGTTTGGCAAGCTTCAGTTACCAAGTCCAACCCAAAATATCTGATTTACATTTATAATCTGTCTCTACTTATTTGGAAAAGATTAAGTAAGTCAGAGAAACTGGGATGAACTGAAATGAGTCAATGCAAAATGATTTAGCTCCTTTTTAAATAGATATTTTCCCTCCATTATTCCCTGATTGTTGTTCTTGGAGTCTCCTACCCCCAAACGCACACACAAATGTTTAGAATGCTGTTCCCTTTTTCTTCCAACACCAGAGGAGTTTGCCAATATAACACCATATCTCAGCTCCGCCTCTATCGTCATCCTCATGTCCCCCTATGACTCCTCCCATTTTTTCTGGCTCACTCAAGCCCCCACTTTTCTCATCTTTTCCCACTTCATTTACTTCGATTTTTAAACCCAAAAAGGCACCCATTTAAATCTCCAGGTGTTCTGCCATCCCTTAAAAACCAGTGTGTGGTGTAAAAGAAGTGTTAAAAATGACAAGCTATCACTTTAAGAGTAAGAGATTTTTTGGTCCTGCTTGCAGGCTACGGGGCTCTGCAGGGAAGCATGTGATCTCAGTCAGTCTGCAGAGAGCCAGCCTAAAGTAAGATGGGTTCATGGGTGGCAGGTGAACCCCTGGCTCAGGGAGGCTAGCCCCTGGTCAGGCCCACCCCTCCGGCACCAGATCCTGCCCCTCCCGCCTCCTTCCCCCACCAGAGCCCTGAGCTTCCCCCCCCAGCAGCCACCAGCCCTCCCCCCACCCCCACAGCAGCGCCAGGTGCATGCCCCTCAGCCTCCACGTAGCGGGCAGGTGGCACACTGCCCACCAGCTCCCAAGCACCAGGCATGTGGGCCAGTGGCCCTCCCAGTCCCAGCATGCTTCCCTGAAGATGAGCATCCTTCCTGGGCTGGGCCCAAGGGGGAAGGGCAAGCAGGAGGGGGCGGAGTGTGGGTGGGGCCACACTGGGCTGTTTGGGGAGGCATACCCTCCCCTCCCCTACAATAGGTGCCACCCCCTGGATGGGTTGATTTGTACCTCTCTGCTTTAGGGAGCAGCATGCTTTTTCTGTCTCTGTTTTGTGTTCTTGTGTGGTGTCGTTCTGAATTCTAAGAAATAAAGTAGTGTTACATTGCAGACTTCCAACAAGAATGTTTTTGTCTAACTTCTCTGTGAGCATGTTATGAACACAACAGCATGCAAAATTTGACCACATAAAAAAGCATTTGAACAGGTCTAATCCCTTACAGAATCCAGTGATGATCAAGTAACAATGTCCTATTCTCCCTCAGATTCTGTCCCATTCCCTCTTACTTCTTCCCTCCCTCAAACAGGGCTGCCTGGGGTGGGGGGGAGGGCAAGTGGGGCAATTTGCCCCAGGACCCCATGAGAATATAGTATTCTATAGTATTGGACCTTTTTTTATGGAAGTGGCCCCTGAAATTGCTTTGCCCCAGGCCCCCTGAATCCTCTGGGCAGTCCTGCCCTCAAAAGCTTGGATAACAGATAGCCCAAATCTATTGACTTTCAAAATATGACTAAGTGGGGGAGGGAATTCCAAAGATCTGTTCCTCACAGAGAAGTGTTGGTACAGTCTGCTAGTAGCTCCTCTTCTGTCTATACCTTGGGAACTCCAGTTCAAGCACTTCTGCTGATTGCTACTATAGCAATATTACATGGAAAGAGAGAGAGACAACACTGAGTGGCAGCTAACCAGTGCAGGTTACTGATGTCACCTGCTCCTGTCAAAGCACCATTCACCAAACAGGTGGCTATGTTCTGTATCAGTGTCAATTTCCAAATACCCTTAAGGAGTGTCCCCCTGCAGAGAATATTGCAGTGGTCTGATCTTGAAATAGCCAAGGCAATGGCATGGATAACAATAGCAAGATTTGCATCTGAAAGTGAAGGTCATATATGTCTGGACAACAACAGATGGAAAAATGCCAGCCAAGCTGCTACTTGGTGATCTTGGTATAACCAGACCCCAAATTATGGATTTGGATAACAAACAGCAGGTGTACATTCTGGATCAAGGTAGTCAATATAATTTCTGCAATAGCTTCTAGTTGCTTCTCAACCTATCAATATTGGCTCCATCTTACCTGGTTTAAGCCTTAGCCAGCTCATTTTCTAGCAAACCACTCCTGATGGATCATCTGAGATGAGATGGAGACATAAAACTGGGTACCACATGCTCTATCGCTAACCCCCTATACACACTGAGTATAGAACTTTGTCCCACACAAGACTGATCTGTTAGTCAATGATCAGTTTTCCAATACAGTCCAATGGAACCTCAAAGAAAGTGGATGAGGAGCACTCTGTATTTATCCAGCTTTGATGTGGGAGTCTTCCTGTACTCTAGGCTGGATGCAAGATAGCTGCACCACCTCCTTTATAATCCCTCTAACTACTTTCCGGTCTTCTTGTCCCCTGCTTGCTACCACAGGGATCAAGGGACCCACACCCTCCTATCAAACTCTACCCCTTGGTGCTCCATATCCCCAGCCTACCGTCATGTTCTGATTTCTCAACCATCCTAAATTGGCATCAAAGTGACACAGCCATAGGCGGCGAGTTATATGGGCCCATGGTGCCTGTGCGCCACCAATATTCAGGAACTTGGGCCTGGCTCCACCAATGTTTGAGTTTATATTTTCAGAGCCGTTTATAGGTACGGGACAGCTCTGCTTTGACCCGTTTTGGGCACCACCAAAAATTATACAAACCTGGTGCCCATGGACACAGCTGAACACTGGAGTAAGGCCCTCCAGGCAAACCACAAGAGCTGCTTTTGCAGCCCAAACCATTATCCCCCATTATCCATTACACTCCACTATCCAGATCCTCATAACTAAGATACCATGCTCATATTGATTGTTTCTAGCCACACTAATTCACCCATCCTTCCTGTCTCTGTATACTCTTCTACTTAAGGGGTTACTCATCCACCTTGGTTTCCCTCAAGTTAATCATATCCAAAAGAAATATCTAAACTCCATGAGGGTATAGATACCTAAGAGAGTATTTCTAACTTGTGACCGCCTGCTGCAGCTGGAACAGTCTCACAATTCATGTATGCCCTTTCTTTCCTCTTTTAATTATCAAATAAAAAAAGACAGAAAACCCACCTGTCCCATGATCAATTCCAGCTAAAATGCCTCATTCCACTCCATAAAGACCTAGATAGTAATTTATGGAACTGTTTGTCTCAGATTGTGTCCAGACATTTCTTTTATGTTGTAAGCACTATGGTGCAAGGATTATATTCTTTGTTTGATATATTCTACCTATTATAAATTACCCAGTGCACCTAAATGCTATATAAGTGGTGAATAAAAATGGCATGGCACAAACTCCTGCTCCTGAGTGTCTCCATGCATCATTTGTCAGGGAATCAGACTCACTGCTTGATTCTGCTCTTGGTCTCAAAAATGATTCATATAAAGTGAAGCACTTTTCCAGTCTGACTAATGTTATACATGGTGATGGACATCCACATTAGGAGCCATGCTGTGGTTACTATACACTCAATTTCATGGTAATTCCAAACCATATTGTGCAGGTAGACTAATTACTGATATATCTGTAAGATGAAATTTAGCTGTATTAAAAACCCCTTTTATATCATAGCTGCAAATGAATTTCAATAATTTCAGATTAAAATCAAGCATTATTCGGATAAAAATCACTGTGAAATGTCTTAAATTTTGTTAAAATTAGCTGGAAACATTTTGTGTTTCTGTGATTTTTTTTTCTTTTCTTTTTCTACTTTTGAATTTTCCTTTATAGCAGTTTCAAAATGAAATTTACAAACTGGGCCTGGTTTTGCTTCCTCTGAAGTCCATGAGCGCAGGCTCAGCCCCACTTTCCTAATGAAGGAATGCCACTAACGATCTCTTTAGTGGCAAACGGTGTCTGTTTGTTACCCTAGCAGCAGCTAAGGGAGTGAACTGACTCACTGGTACAAATTTCCTTTACTTCATCCAAAGGCCTAACCCTTGTATAGTCTGGAAACTCAGGGTCACTGCAGGATAATCCTTGACCTCATCAGCAGCCCCTGGAATCAGTTTAAACTTTGGAATGTTTCTTTTCTTCTTTCATCAGTTTGCACGGCAGAGCTTGTCTTTAGCACTATATAATGTCTTCAGAGCTACTTGGCAGATAGTAATTGTGCAGTATTTTTTCCTCGCCTACACACAAGCTAGTTGAGAGAGACGAGGAGAAAAATAATGTTGCAGCTTAATTGTGCCTTATGCACTGTTTAGTGACATTCATGTTACCGTGTCCTTGAGAGTGAAAATATGGAGTAAACTGGGTTGGAGGACTACATTAGATAAGGGCCCTGTCATGTTTTTTCTTTGTCTACACTGTGATTCTGAGAGCATAGAGCATTCATGACTTACACTCATGTTCTGGCCTGAGGAACTACTAATGTGTGGGCTTCCTTTTCTGATCATTGTACTCTGGAGAATATAAATACCACCTGATGGTTGATCCTGATGGGACCAAGCTGATGTCGCCAGACACACCAGTTCCTAGTGAACCAATATACTCCTCCAATCCACCACCAAATTTAGCACTAGTTTGCATCTTTCATGGCAGTAAGGCTAAAGACTGAATGGGCTTGAGATTGAGCTGGTTACTGCATAGGTTCAAGTCAGGTTGACAGGGCAGCATAAGGAAGCCACTTCCCATGCTATATGTACCTTTTCTATGGACTGAGGGCTAGCTTGTGACTTTGGGCAAAACCCTGAAGAAAGGATGATATGCAAGATGCACAATCCCAGACGCAGCCCTGTGAGGCATTGTGTGCCTCGGACACCCTTCTGAGGCACAATTCCTTCACTGCTTCCTGCTCGCTCTCGGGTAGGAGTAAGTTACTTTATCCTTTTCACAGAGAAGCTCACATCCCCCAGTGTAGCTGGTGAGATAGTCGGTTCAGTGAGTAGAGGGGGGCTGGATCCAAGACTCCTCCCACTCCCTTCCCTTCCCGTCCCTCCCCTCCTTCCCTTTCTTTTCTGTCCCCTCTACTTGCTGCAGCAGTCTTGGATGGATGAGTACCTCCTGGTCTCCCTGGCATGGCCACAATCAAAATCTGAGCAGGACATCTGAGCAGAGGTGTAATCGGAGACTTTCTTCCTCTTAGTTCCCTGAGGGGGAGGCTGTGACTTCACTTTCCAAGACTGTCAGTTAACCACCTTTTCCAACACTAAACAAACTATTAAATGGTGGGGGGGACCTTTTTTCAGTGCAAAGTGTCACTGGATTTCATCCACATTTTAAGAAAAACAACCTTCTTGGGCATTGGTTGCTGTTTTCATCATTTTCTCAATTGCTTTGTGGATTTCAGTTATTTACCATAACATTTTGCTAAATTTCCTAGTTTTGCACAGCAAGTCCTATTTTTTTTTGCTGTGCTGATAAGAGCCAAAATTTGTCAATGGTGGGGCTGAGCTTTTTACAAGATGCTTGTGGTCAGAGAGCAGAAATGGCTGTTTCTAAGTAAGGAGGTACAGAAGACTAGTACCCCCAATATCTGTCCTATAGGTGAGCTTTCTTTGTGATGTTAACTGCTATGTCTTCATCAGTCTTGTTGAGAAAAGTGGAACAAATTATATGGTCATGGACTTTATTCACTTCTGCGAGTCATTAATGGTCTAAGAGTTTCTATGGAAACAGAGAAATACATTAATAATTGAGCTATTTTCAAATCAGTTTAGTCAGTGGATCCAAATGTTATGTAATGTTCACAAATGTACAAAGAAATAAAATATGATATTATTTAGATTTCATTAGTTACTGTTACTGTTTTTTCTCTCTTTTATTTAAAGTATGTTATGTACTTCTCAGCTGCAAAACATTCAGACAAAACTGAAGGCACAAACAGCCCAGTTGGCTGCAAGTTCAGAACAATGAACTCACTTATTTTCATATGAGAGTTCAACTTGGATGCATGCCACATAGCACAGGGAAAAACTGCTTAGTGCCTTTTCTCCCTTGAAATGATGAGGGCATCTGGATTCCATTTTAAACTACTAATTAAGCTTTTTTTACAATTGACATGGCTTGACCTAATTAATGCTTTGATTGCTGTGTAGTCAATAAATCATAACATGATCCCAAGGAGATGTTCCTGCCAGGACATCAATTGAAGGGAACAAGAACGTACCCACTGACTTTTGGGTAACTCAGCACTTACATCTATTAAGTTCTTTTGGATACAAATCCATATTTTGTAGGAAAAGTCTGTTCAACTTCACCTTGAACTCCCACTGAAATCAGTAAGAACTTTGGGTGTTCAAGCAATATAACTAGGGCTGTCAAGTAATCACAGTTAACTCACGCAATTAACAAAAAAAAATTAATCACGATTTAAAAAATTAATCGTGATTAATCACAGTTTTAATCACACTGTTAAACAATAGAAAACCAATTGACATTTATTAAATATTTGGGATTTTTTTCTACATTTTCAAATATATTGATTTCAATTACAACACACAATTTAAAGTGTACAGTACTCAATTTATATTATTGATTACAAAATTTGCACTGTAAGAATGATAAAGAAATACTATTTTTCAATTCACCTCATACAAGTTCTGTAGTGCAATCTCTTTATTGCGAAAGAGCAACTTACAAATGTAGATTTTTTTTTGTTAATAACCGCACTCAAAAATAAAACAATGTAAAACTTTAGAGCCTACAAGTCCACACAGTCCTACTTCTTGTTCAACCAATCACTAATACAAACAAGTTTGTTTACATTTATGGGAAATAATGCTGCCAGTTTCTTATTTAAAAATGTCATCTGAAAGTGAGAACAGGCATTCACATGGCACTTTTGTAGCTGGCATTGCAAGATATTTACATGCCAGGTATGCTAAACATTCGTATACCTCTTGCTTCAGCCACCATTCCAGAGGACATGCTTCCATGCTGATGATGCTTGTTAAAAAAATAATGTGTTAATTAAATTTGTGACTGAACTCCTTGGGCGAGAATTGTGTGTGTCCTGCTCTGTTTTGCTTGCATTATGCCATATATTTCATGTTATAGCAGTCTCGGATGATGACCCAACACATGTTGTTCGTTTTTAAGAACGCTTTCACCCCAGATTTGACAAAACACAAAAAAGGTACCAACATGAGATTTTTAAACATAGCTACAGCACTCAACCCAAGGTTTAAGAATCTGAAGTGCCTTCTTAAATCTGACAGGGATGAGATGTCAAGCATGCTTTCAGAAATCTTAAAAGAGCAACCCTCCAATGTGAAAACTACAGAACGTGAATCACGAAAAATGAAAATCAACCTTCTGCTGGTGGCTCTGACTCAGATGATAAAAAAAGAACATCCATCGGTCTGCATTGCTTTGGATTGTTATTGAGCAGAATCCGTCATCAGCATGGACACATGTCCTCTGGAATGCTGGTTGAAGCATGAAGGGACATATTAATCTTTAGTGCATCTGGCATGTAAATATCTTGTGACTCCGGTGTGACGCTCTGTACTCGGGGGAACACCTTACACCCCCATGTTCATCTTTATAAAATGATTGTGTGGTATCCAATGCAAAGTTTGTTATGTTGGGTGTCTTCGTTAGGCTTGTAATGCACTGAACATGGTTGTTATAGTGATGTTATTGTAGTTGTTACAGTAACGTTATAGTAAGGTTATAGGTTATAGTTTCATGTATATAGTTAAGAGGCTGAAAATTTATCCTCAGGGCTTAAAGCAAGCCCATGCAAAAACTCTCCAGGAGCAGAGGGGCAGTTCACACCTCGTCAGGGCATGGATGGGACAAACCCAGCCCAGGCTCACAGGAACAATGGACACTGGCTTGGGCCGCAACAAAATAATCTGTTAGACCCTCGAGGGAGTCACCTCCTTTCCTTTGGTCAGTTTGGGACTGGGATGAGGTAATGCTCACCTGACTCTGAAGGGGAGGGGGCAAAGCCAGGGGGAAAGAAAGGACATGATAAAAGGGAGACACATTTTGCCACGCTCTCTCTCTTCCACCTGCATCTACAGACACCACCACCACCAAGGGACTGAAGCACTGATCAAAGGGGAGAGCCTGACTGAAAAGTAACCAGCCAGCCTGTGGTGAGAAGCATCTAAGTTTGTAAGGATGTTGAAAGTGTTAAGATCAGCTTAGAATGAGTTTTGCTTTTATTTCATTTGACCAAATCTGACTTGTTATACTTTGACTTAGAATCACTTAAAATTGATCTTTATAGCTAATAAATCTGTTTGTTTATTCTACCTGAACCTTTGGTTTGAAGTGTGTCAGAGGCTCCCCTTGGGAGAACAAGCCTGGTACATATCAATTTCTTGTATAAGCTTGCAGCATCCAGTGGACATAACTGGACACTGCAAGACGGAGGTTCCTAGGGTTGTGTCTGGGACCAGAGATATTGGCTAGTGTCACTCACTTGCAAGTAGCTGGGAGCACCTTACGTGCCAGAGACTGTGCATGAACAGCCTAGGAGTAGGGGTTCTCACAGCAGAGCAGAGTAAAGCCGGCTCACAGAGTCAAGAATTGGAGTGGCCTAACAGATCACTGGTCCAGACAACACCAGAGGGGAACGTCATAGCCGGCTACAACAGTGCCATGAGAATTACCTGCCACTTTCAGGTAATGTTGTAAACAAGAAGCAGGCAGCATTATCTCCTGTAAATGTAAACAAACTTATTTGTCGTAGCAATTGAAATAGGACTGAGTGGATTTATAGGCTCTAAAGTTTTACATTGTTTTATTTTTTAACTGCTGCGTTGAGTGAGGGGACCTTAACCTGCCACCTCCAGGAGCAATTTCCAGCCTGAGCCATTGAAGAACTTAGAGCGGAGTATAACAACTGCCATTTGTCTCCGGACCCCATGGCAGACTTTTATGAAAGATGCCAATGCCCAAGAGAAACAGTCTCATCCTATGCCATCAAATTAGGGGCCTCACTGTGGGTAGTAGAGGAGAAGCTCTGAGAGGGCCATCCTTTCCCTGATTGGAGCTATAAATTGACACAGTAGTTCATGTGGGGCATCCAGGAGTGAGAAGTCCACAACAGGTTGGCATCTCTGCAGCCCTGCTACCTGACATTCTGACAGCTGCAAAGAGAACTGCATCAGCTATCCCAGGAGAAAAATATAGAAGGTAGAATGGATGTGCCAGTCCAGATGATAAACAATATGCAACAACAGCAAAGAGTCCTGTGGCACCTTATAGACTAACAGACGTTTTGCAGCATGAGCTTTCGTGGGTGAATACCCAGTTCTTCGGATGCAAGAATGTCTTGCATCCGAAGAAGTGGGTATTCACCCACGAAAGCTCATGCTGCAAAACGTCTGTTAGTCTATAAGGTGCCACAGGATTCTTTGCTGCTTTTACAGATCCAGACTAACACGGCTATCCCTCTGATACTTGACAATATGCAACAAGCTGCCCTGGCAGATGATGTTGTGCAGATTGCTCCAGAGGTGCCTCCACCCAGGAGTACTCCAGGCCACATGCTACAGGAAGCAGTGACGGGCCTTACTGGGCTAATCCAGGAGCTGACTGTCCTCCAGAGACAGAGCCATGAGAGAATGGTACAACTGGAGGAACAGGAACTGCAACAGGGTACATTTTTCAGGGGGCCATACCCCAAAATTCTCAATGGGGATGTGGTCAAAGTTCCCCTGATGTTAGTGTCCACGGCCAGAGGTTGTTTCATATGCCACCATTGTGGACAAGAAGGCCACATAGCCCAGGGCTGTCATCAACCTGTTCAGCCCCACCCCATGAAGCCAGCTCAAGCTGAGGTTCCCTGTTCTTTAAATTGTTACAGTTAGACACCAAGGGTCAGGTGAAGGGCAAAGAGCTGATGAAAAGTCCCCCCAATAGTAGGAGGGTGCACAACTTCCCTGCATACTCTGCCAGTAGCAACTGAGCATTCTGGCCTGGTGGGAACCCTGAATGAAGAAAATTTGGAGGTCAGTGGTATCCTGTGCAAGGTCTTAATTGATTCAGGGTCACAGGTCATAACCATGACAGAGGATTTCTGGAGAAACCACCCTACCCTGGGCAAGTTGAATCCCATGTCTGTAGATATTGTAATAGAGGGAAACAGGGGAACCAGCCTGCAGGGAGCTGACCTGCTACTTCCTCCCTACCTGCACTGCATGAACACACAGTGAGTGCTACTGCCAGGGGTAAGGTAATAATTGGAGATATACCAATCTCCTAGAACTGGAAGGGACCTTGAAAGGTCATTGAGTCCAGCCCCCTGCCTTCACTAGCAGGACCAATTTTTGTCCCAGATCCCTAAGTGGCCCTTTCAAGGATTGAACTCACAACCCGGGGTTTAGCAGGCCAATGCTCAAACCACTGAGCTATCCCTCCCCTCCAGTGAGAGGTGTCCTGAGAAATCGGGGATGCCTCCTTGCTGCTGGGTGTCCCAGTGAGAGGCGTCCTGAGAAATCGGGGGGTGGGGGGGAACAACATGACCCTGCATGTCCCTAACACATGTCGCCTCTGAACTACTCTGTGTTGAGAGAACTCAACAGGAAGTACCCTCTACCCTCCGAACAGGAAGTTTTAGCACTGAAGCTGGGAGTACGAGGCAAGCAGAGAAGAGGCTGCTGGACTAGAATCCTGTTTTGTGTTTCCTTACAGAATAAAACTGTTCCTGGCAGTCAGTCTGAGTGGGTTTAGTGTGAGGTGCATACACACTGGCGCATGCAAAGCACACTGAGGAACCTCAGTCCCAGTCCCACAAAGACGTATAAAAGGCCATATGGCAGACTTACCTTATCTTAAACAACCTCTTACTGGAATGGTGAACAGGAGTGGGGTTACATGTGCATAATATATAAGGAGATAGATACATATATTCAGGGATGAAAGTAACTTAAGGGACTTACCAGTACGCAGGGCCTAAGGGCGGGGAGGGAGGGCCTTGGGTGGAAGGGGCAGAGACTCAGGCAGAAGGGGCGGGGCCTTTAAATCCCTGGGCCCTTTAAAGCACCGCCAGAGTCCCATAGTAGCTGTAGCTGTAGCTGCGACAGTAGCCGGGAGCTCCGGGGCTCCAGTGGTGATTTAAAGGGCCAGGGGCTCCGGCCGTTGTTGGGAGCCAGGGCCCTTTTAAGTTGCCCACCTGGAGAAGCTGCCCCTTGCCGGTACAGTCAGCTGTGTACAGACTTACTTTTACCTCTGTGTATATTGGAAATTATGTTCTTAAAGCCTTGCAGTTAAAGGCAGGTGACCAAGAGGTAGCATGCCTTACAGTACATCAGACAAGAGGCAGGAAACACTTATCTCCCTGGTTGACTATTGTGTGTTGTGTATCTTACCATGGAAGTCTACTTTCGTACTGAGTCAAATGCTAATGAAGAGAGTGTGGAGACTTCAGGAATTGGTGATGGGGAAGCTTTTTAGAGGTGAAGAACCAATATAATATATCTCGGGGTTCAGAGAGAAGTTCTGGCATCCTTCATCTAGGGAGACAAGCTGGTAACAGGCTTGGTCTTGTGAAAGATAGGTCTCAGCTGTCCTGGTTGAAAAACAGAGTGAGAAGGACTTTGGGTAAGCAGTACCTTATTAGATAAGAGGTCATATTGTTAGTTAGGTTTAGGCTCTAGAATGCATGTTATGGTTATATATTATATGTAACGCTTTGTTTCCTTTAATCTTAATTGCTATTATTGGAATGTCTGTTCTTTGTTGAATACATTTAGTCTTGTTATCACTATAAACATAGCTGTGAGGTAAGCAGAGCAGTGATTCTGAGGTGAAACATATAATCTGGTGTGTACTACTCCTTTGAGAGTAGTGGATCTGTGAATTCTGAAAGTATTCAGTGGAACAGAGGCTGGATACTTCAGGGAGATGCTCGGAGGACTTGGGTGTTGGAGTGTGTCTACCTCTAACCTGTAGAGAGAGACGGGGGCTGCAGAAGCCTGGAGGGGAGTAATTGTGTTGTCAGTAGTCGATGGAGTTGGGAAGCTGACTTATGACAGGCACAGTCAGGGCTTCCTCACACTAAGGTAGTAGAGAGGTGCCTCACAAACCTGGCTATCACTGGGAACCATCACAACTACCCATTCGCTAAATAAGGTAGTGGACGCATAGAAAAAATTGCAAGTGATCAAGTAATTAAAGAGTATATCTTAATGCATATATACAAGGTGACTGAAGTAAGGTTGCATGGGCAATGTTAATTCTGGCATTTCCTAACTTTTTTGAGAACTTGACTGCAACTTTAATGGTGTGTGTGTGTGTGTGTGTGTGTGTGTGTGTGTGTGTGTGTGTGTGTGTGTGTGTGTGTGTGTAAAAAAGCATTATATAAAATATATAATTATTACGCAAAAATACATTAAAATAAAAGTATTAAGGTTTCAAAGCCAAGCACTCAAAAATTAGGAAATGCCAGAATTAAGGTTGCAAGTGGTCCGATTACATTTGTCCATTCCCCTTTCTGTCCCGTCCCCTCCAAACTGTCCCTAGTCCAGTTCTGTCTCTTCCCCATTCCTCCTTGTCCCCAGGAGCGGATTTACCATGAAACAGACTGTGTGGTGGCACAAAACCGCCAATGATGGGGGGGTAGGAGAAGAAAATGCAGGACAAATATCTGACAACCTGCCCCCAAGTCCCTGCCGGTGGTGCAGCAGGGCTCAGGGAGGCAGGCTGCCTGCATGCCATGGCCAATGGCCCCACACCACTCCCGGAAGTGGCTGACTGCTGGCACGTGTCTGCGTGCACTTGGCAGCGGGGAGGTGGCTCCGCGCACTGCTCCCACCTCGGGCAGCGCACAGAGACTCGCTGCCCCCTCCCCCCAAGGGGTGTGCAGAGACATGCCAGCAGCAGGGCTAAGGCGGCTCCCTGCCCATTCTGCCTCCCTCCCTCTGCGCCACTTCGCTCCCAGGAGTGGCCGGCATGTCCCTACGGCCCCTCAGTGTGTGTCCCCACGCATGGTCCCTGCCCCAAGCTCTGACTATGCAGCTCCCATTGGGCAGGAACTGTGGCCAATGGGAACTGCAGGGGCAGCGCCTGCGGGCAGTGGCACGCGGAGATCCCCATGTCCCCCCCGCCTAGGAGCAGCTGCCAGAGGGGTGTGTGTGCCGGTGGCTGTGGGAGCTGAGCCGCCTGAGGTCAGTGCCGTCCCCCTGCCCCTCTCCTGTACCCCAGCCCCCTGCCCCAGCCCAGAGCCTGCACCCTGCACCCAAACTTCCTCCCAGAGCCTGCATCCCTCACTCCCTCGCACACCCCAACCCCTTGCCCCAGTCAAGGTACCTCACTTTATTTTCATTTACTTCCCATTACTTATAGTATAGGAGGAGGATGAAGAAAAAAAGAATGAAAAATGCGGGGGGGAGGGAGATAAGAGAGAATGATCTTTTTCTTGGCTGGGTCCCGAGGGGGCAGCCCTGAAAATGAAGCTGTGCATAGGGCCCTACTAACTCTAAATCCATCACTGCTCATCCCAGTCCCATTCTCTTCACCAAAGTGGTTCCAGTCTCCGTTCTTTGGGCTTCTCATCCTGTCTCAGGGCATGTAGAAATGCTACAGCAGTACAGCTGCAGCTCTGTACTCTTACTACAGTGGCAGAAGGGATTCTTTCATCATGTAGTAAATCCATCTCTCCAAGAAGCACTAGCTAGATTGACAGAAGAATTCTTCTGTCAGCCTAGCAGTGTCTACACCAGAGCTTAGGTTGGCTTATCATGCTGCGCAGGCTGTGAAATTTTTCACAGCCTGAAGCGATGTAGTTAAGGTGACCTAACTTTATAGTGTAGGTGCCCTAGTCTCACCCCTCTGGCCTCTTCACCCTCTCAACTAATTAATTTCCAGTCCCAGTTTTCCTCTTATCCCCTGCCAAATTTCAAGTCTCTGCTTGAAGACAGAGGTGCTAGAACTTTTCAAAGATAAGATTGACAGGATATGTTTTTAACATGGGCAAAACAACATATATTTTCCTAGTCTTGTTCTCAGAAACTGGGGAAACAGTTTTGCTAAATTTTTCAAAGTTCTGCTGGAGACTGGTCTACACTGTCATAGCTGTCGTATCAGGCGTGTGACAAAACCGTACACCGTAGTAACATAGCTATGCTGAGACAATCCCAGTGTAGACACAGATACGCTGACAGAAAAGGGCATAACGAACATTGTTCAGGGAGGTGGTGTTCCTACAACAGCAGAACTCTTTCTGCTGCGTCTACACTATGGGGCTATGCTGGCATATGCTCTGTAGTGTAGACATAGCCTGAAGTAGACAACCGGCATGGAAAATATCAGCCCAAACAGTTGATGTGTAGCAAAGTTATAAGCAACTGAAAACAGGATCTTACAATGGGAAGTGTTCGGCAACCTTAATAATGCAAAGTGCAATCAACCCCAGATAAACTAAAATAGTTCAGCCTGGCATGAAATCAAAACAGTAATTTCTCTAGAAATGATAGAAGAAGTTCAAGTAGCAAATTACGGGGCACCTTAGATTGTTCAATGGATACTTTTATATACTTATTTGGAAGGCTTCTTAGATCTGAATGAGCCTCCCTTATAAGGGACTAGCTCCACTTCACAATTAATGTAGTTGACCTATAACAAGCTATGTGCGTGTAAACGTCCGCTGTTGGGGTTCGCCCCTCTCTGGGGCGGCTGGGAGCCAGGCTGCCTCACTACACGAGTCTGGTGAGCTGGCGAATTAGCCCGGTGAGGCAGGAAATAGTCAGGAGCTCAGGCCCTCAGGCAGGGGCTGAGCAAACAGTTTAGTATTCAAGCCCTGGCCCTAGGTCAGGGCGGGGCAGCAAACAACAATTCGGGGCTCAGACCCTCGGGCAGGGGCTGAGCAAAACAGTTCAGTATTTTAAGCCCAGGCCCTTGGTCAGGGCAGGGCAGCAAACAGTTCAGGGCTCAGACCCTCAGGCAGGGGCTGAGCCAACAGTTAGCAGTTCAAGCCCAGGCTCCTGGGCCTGAGCGTCGGGGCGAGGGGGAGACTGCCACCCGTGAGTGGGGTGGCGGGGGGGGGGCGCAGGCCCGCCCACTCCACTGCGTCCCAGCCCGGGGCCCTAACAGCGGTAGGCAGTCTGCTGCTGTGTCAGTGGGGATCCTGGCTGCAACACACTGAGATAGGTTCAGGCAGTGCTGCAGCCAGACTAGAGTCGGCTGCCCCCGGGCTACTTCCAACCTCCCCGTCTACTGGTACCTCTGTCTCGGCGGCTTCTTCTGCCTCGTCCCACACCGTGGGCTCCTCGGGATACTGAGCGAGGGGTAAACTGGGCAGCTCCTTGGGGTCCCTTTGTACCGGTCGGCTTAGGGGCTCTTCCAGCGTCTGGTCGGCGTCCAGTCTCCGCAGGTATGGCCAGTCCTCGGGTCGGTCGCAGGCGGCGGGAGTCTCCCCAGCGGGAGCTAGGGCACCAGCGTCTGGCCTCTCCGGCAGCCAGGCCGCTTCTGAGCCCTGGGGCTGGGCTTTTATACTTCCTGTCTTGCGCCTTGACCTCTGGGGGGCGGGCACATGCTCCTGTGGCTCCGCCCACTTTGGCATCCGTAAGGGCTTGTCCCTCTCTGGGGCGGCTGGGAGGCAGGCCGCCTCACTACAGTGCAATATTAAACAAGGGCAATAAGATCAAAGCATTCTTACAGTTTATTGTTTTGTGTTTAACATAGATTCATTTTAAGTCTAGAACTATTGTGGCAAGAATCACCAGCTAGGCAAGAAATATTTATATTTAGTGTTGATTTGGATCCTAAGAATTGGGCTATATCTCAAATTTTGCATAACTTGTCCAACGTTGTTTATGTCTTTCATTATTCTTATTTGTTACAAGAGTTACATTATTTGTGTTGTAATGGAAATTTAAGCAGGCCTTCCCTTACTGTGAACGTTCATGTCTTAGGTTAAATAATTTTCAGGCCATCCAAAACTCACGTTTGCATACTGGAGACCTGATACATCTATTTATTAATTTTTGCTACTTTAGTCAGCCTCTATTCATGTGGTCTCATTATTTCCCTGTTGAGAAACACTTGGACTGATCTGACTGTGTACAAAAATGACAATGGTTTACTGTGTTTATACAACTGGCCCGATCTTGTAATCCCTTTAGTTGAGCAAATTTCCATTACTCACATGAGTACTCCCACTGAAGTCAAGACAACACATGTAAGTAAGGATTTGCAGGATTGGACCCCCAGAGATGTGTTCACTTTAGAGGTGATCATCACTGTCTGCCTTGCGTTCAAGAAAATAATATTAACATTGAAAAGAAAGTTGCTGCTGGAAAGAATTACATCAGTACTATCCCACCCGTAGGATATGCCCCCCCCCCAAAGGGATGGGGTGCACTCAGATCAGCAACATGTGTCTTGGGGAGGGGATCGAGCGGAGAACCAGATGCATACAGTTGAGAGAGACAACTAGCAGGGAGAGTGGGCCACTGAGCAGCCTTTAAAGGAGCTTGCACTCAATATATGGGCAAAAAGAGGTCAGTTGCCACAGAGAGAGGGAGAGGGTGAGTAATGGGCGAGGGTTGGGGAGGAACTGAAGGGGAAACAAGAACGAAAGGGATGGAAAGTGAAACTATGTTATTTTTAAGAGACAATTTTTCAAACCAGCCAGTGATCTGTGGGGCTTTTTATGTACATTCTAATGAGTTGTGTATTAAAAGGACAGAAATGGTAGACAAAAGTCACACTTTCAAAATTGGGGTAGTTTTTAATGCCCTGTGACTTTTTTTTTTTCCAAGTTTGAAGACAATTCCTCATTCTCCTTTGCTGTCAGAGTAAATGAAACAATTTTCAGGTCAGGCCAAACCAATCTTCTTAGCCAAAGTTATAGGAGAACAAAATAGGCTTAGTAATGGAAGTAGATTGCAACCTTAACTACTGCTTCTCTATAAAGTGACACAGTAGGTCACATTGATTCCAAAACAACCATGCTCTCCATTCTGGCCTGTGTAGCTTTAGATATTTCCAGACATTCCCAGTTGCCTTCAAGCTTCAATTTTATAGATCAGTGAGCCTTTGATACAGGGGAGGGGGAGATGTGGAACGAGTACTTGAGAAGTAGCATAAGTGAAAGTTACGTTGTGATGATTTGGAGGGAACCTGTACAACTAATTGTTGTATGCAGTGTAGTTGTAGCCCTGTTAGTCCCAGAATATTAGAGAGACTAGGTGGGTGAGATCATATCTTTTATTGGACCAACTTCAACTTCAAAGGAAGTTGGTCCAATAAAATATGTCACCCACCATGTCTCTCTAATGTACAACTAACAAATTCCTGTTTTAAGGTTATGAACTCTCTGTATATATCTTTATCAAGTGGCAAACTCCACTTTGATTGTAAATCTGGTTACCTTCTTTGTTGTCTTTTTTTCCTCCATGTTGGACTGAAATTCTAAAAGGTGGTGACACTAGTCAGGGGCGGCTCTAGGTATTTTGCCACCCCAAGCACGGCAGGCAGGCTGCCTTCAGCGGCTTGCCTGCGGGAGGTCCCCGGTCCCGCGGATTCGGTGGCACGCCTGCGGGAGGTTCGCCGAAGCTGCGGGACCAGCGGACCCTCTGCAGGCATGCCTCCAAAGGCAACCTGCCTGCCGCCCTCGCGGCGACCAGCAGAGCGCCCCCTGTGGCTTGCCACCCAGGCACGCACTTGGCGTGCTGGTGCCTGGAGCTGCCCCTGACACTAGGAAATGGAGCCTGTCTTTGAAGAGACTGTCATTAAGAGCTGTTAAATAGTGAATAGAACTGGCCCAGATAGATCAATGGAATGGCTGGAGGAAGCCAGTTTGTTGCAACTTCTCTTCAGGGGGCATAGGCACTGACTCCGTAGGTGCTCCGGGGATGGAGCACCCATGGGAAAAAATGGTGGGTGCTGAGCACCCACCAGCAGCCCCCCGATCAGTACCTTCCCCTCCCTCCCAGCACCTCCTGCCTGTCATGATCAGCTGTTCTGTGATGGGCAGGAGGCTCTAGGGGGAAGGGGAAGGAATGAGGGTGGGATGCACTCAGGGGAGGGGGCGGAACAGGATGGGAAGAGGTGGGGCAGAGTGGAGCGGGGGTGGAGTAGGGGTGGGAAGAGGTGTGGGGCGGGGGCAGGAAGAGGCAGGGCAGGGATGGGCCTTGAGGAAAGGGGTGGAGTGGGGGTGGGGCCTGGGGCAGAGCAGGGGTTGAGCACCCCCTGGCACATTAGAAAGTTGGTGCCTCTGGCAGCGGGTTGGGTGTTGAGAGTGGAAAATCCCCAGCAGCTGACCAAAGGAACCAGATGGCGGTGGTGGTAGGACACACAAACTTGAGGGACTAAGGCCTGGTCTACACTACAGAACTAGGTCGACGTAAGGCAGCTTACATCGTCTTAACTCTGTAAGTACACTAAAATGTTGCTCACACCAATGTAAGTCGCCCACTACACCGACTTAATAACTTCACCTCTGCGAGCAGCTTAGTGCTTAAGTTGATGTAGTCGTTAGGTCAACAGTGACAGTGTAGATGCTGTGTTGTTTACATCGCCTGTTGCTGCCCAGGGCTGACAGCTGGAGCCCCACTGCCTGGGCTTGGGCTCTCCTCTCCCCTACCTCAATTCCTCACCAAGAGGCAGCCCAGGCTCCGGCTCTTCTCCCCCTTACCCCCCCGCCAATCCCTCACTAGGAAGTGGTAGTGGGGCTCCAGCTGTCAGCCCCGGGCGGCAGAGCTCAGGATGTCAGTGTGGGGCATTGTGGGCCACTGTCAGTTACATGGGTGCAAGTGCTCCCAGTGAGGATGTGCACTGCTGACAGAAGGAGCATAGTGTGGATATTAAAAATCAAACTAATTACTGCAGTGGCTATATGTCGACATCACTTCAGTCGATTTAATTTTGAAGTGTAGTGTAGAGAGGCAGTGTGGCATCCCTCCGAGCCAGAGGGGTAGGAACCACCCTCTGTGCCCAAGTGGGCAGAACCAGGCCTGCCTTTCCCCTCCCACTGGAAGTATGTAACCAGGACAGGAAGTATAAAGGGTGGGACCTCCCACTCAGTTGGAACTGAAACTCCGAGGGAGGCAGATGAATCCTGTTCGCTCCCGGCCACTGACACTGTTGATCCCTGCGGCGCCCTGCCCACACCGGAACTTGCTTCTGCCATCGATCTGCCAGGACTGCTGCTGGCCACCTACCCAGAAGGGCTGGAGGACGACCTGCTGACCCAGGTACACCCCGAGGGGAAAGGAGGAAGTGGCACAGGGACAGCTAACCTCAGTCTGGCTGTAGCTCTGCCTGCAGTAAGGTTAGCGTGTTTTGGCTGGAATCCCCGCTAACCCAGTGGTGGACCACTCCGCCAATGTTAGGGACCTGGTGGAGTAGGGGGGGCTTGGGCCCCACCTACCACTCCACCTCCGGGATGGCAGCCTCTCCTTGCCAGGTCCAGGGGCCTGCATTCGTTGGTCATCCTCCATAGCTAGGATGCCCGACCCCTGAGTTTGCGCTGTCTCTGCATCAAGAGACCAGAGACAATTGCCCACTGGGTTTGCTTTGTCTCCGCAAGTAGAGCCTGGAACTAATTGATTACTGGCTTTGCCCTGTCTCTGCATCAAGAGACTAGAGCTAATTGACTACTAGGTTTCCTCTATCTCTGCATCAAGAGACCAGAGCTAATTGACTACTGGGTTTGCTCTGTCTCTGCATCAAGAGACCAGAGCCAATAGCCTGTTTGCCCAGTCCCTGCTTAAAGAGCCCAAGGGCTATAGACTGTTGGCCGAAACTAATTGCCCATCTGGGAATTCAACCCCATTAGGCCTGTCGGGACACTAATGACTAACTGCTAATTCCCCCAATACTAGGCCGAGATCCCAAAGGTGTAATGAGGCGTTGTGGCCTCCCTCTGACCCAGAGGGGGAGGGACAACCACCACCCACCATGTAGACATGCGCTTAGTCAGAGAACAGCAGGGCTGGATCCAGCTTTTTTGCCCCCCCCGCCCCCCCGAAAAAAGGAGAAAAAAGAAAAACCCAATTGAGCTGCCGCTGAAGTACTGCCGAAGGGGAAGAGAGGGACTGAAGGACCTGCCGCCGAATTGCCACCGCCGACCCAGACATGCTGCCCCAATAATGGACGGAGCACTGCCCCTTTCTATTGGCCGCCCCAGGCACCTGCTTCCTTCGCTGGTGCCTGGAGCTGGCCCTGGAGAACAGGAAGAAGGAAGATTGGCTTTGGACAGGACAGAAGGGCATGCTTTCATGTCTTTTTGCTTCAACCTTCACTGTCACTTGCTCCCTAAGAGTTAAACTATAAACCCAGAGCACCCACATGGCTGGAGTTTTGGGAGAGGGCATGATAAAGCCATTGGCAGAGTCTGAGGGATCAGCACTGAACTTGGGGGCTTAGGGCAGCTGCACTGTGTGGTCCCATTTCTGTGAAAGGGTAACAGACTGACACACTGTAAATGTACCAGAGAGGCAAAAGAAAGTGCTGGAACCTACTTGGATCCAGGGAAGTACATGGGTCTAGGACCCAACACAGCCACCTGGGGAGTGTCAAGCTTTAGTGAGACTGTGTGGGAGAGACAGAATGTGAACAGGCTTTACTGTGTCATGTGATTTGTCATCCTTCCGCTCCTGAAATTTCTGATTAAAGTCTCTAGTCCCCCGCTCCCTTGTCAATTCTATATTAAGTAATAAAGCAGAGATTTTGGTGCTGTGAGGATGTGCTCTTGCATGTGAGCAAGCTGCACAACCCCCTGGTTATTGCTTTTAGAAAATGAGTAATTCCGTGAACTCCCTCTTGAAGTTCAAATTTAATAAGCCAGGTTACTTATTTCTTTTAACCTTTTACTTTGTATGGACAACTTCTCGAGGATTTCCTGGCTGTCTTGAATAAAATTAATGACTTTTTTAAACTTGCTTTCTGGGAAGACCTAATTCTTTCCATTCATCAGTGAAATATTTCTGTCATTGGAACAAATCCTTTTACTCTTAAAAAGCTACTGCCTTTTAAGAGAGAGATTTCTCAAAGGCATGAAGGATGATTAGACACACAACTCCTATTTGTGCCTTTGAAAAATCTCCCCTAATTGTCTAATTTAAGGGTGAGGTGGTGATATTCGTACTAATGATAAATAATACCTTACATCATTGATACTATTGTGGAGTAAGGTACTGGTTAATGAGAGTAAGGCAGTCATAATCTGGCCCTAAGTGAATTGTAGCTGTTGTTTAAAATTTGGTTTATTAAACATCCATTTACAGATAACTTTACACTTTCAAGGAAGCTAAAATTCTATTATAGTGGTGTGTACTAATACCATCATGCATTTACAATAATTTTATCTTGTAACTATCTACATCTGTTTTGCTTATAGTGATTGGTTGTGGGTAGAGCTGGTTAAGAAGTTTTCAGTTAAAAGTTTTTGTTTGTTTTGTTTTGTTTTGTTTTGTCAGAGAGAAGGAGAGATCCCAGAATATAGCCAATAGCGCTACCTTATTCAGAGCAGTACTTGAATATGGATCTCTCAAGTTCCCTGATTGTTCTAGGCTTGCTCTCTCTTTTTCTTTTCTTTCACAAAACAGACTTTGTTTTCCAGTCAGCCCTAGTTGTAGGCAACTTGAACCCGGTATAGCCTTGCTGTTAAGCTAAGTATAGGCTGCTGTGTAAACAGCAGTTGGCATGGTTTAAACACATGGACTTCAACATAAGCCCTAGAGGGGATTGTTACGAAGCCCTATTTCCAGTGGAACTAATCACCATAATTGCATCCCACAGTCATTCTCCTGTTTCCAAATTGCCTTTCACTTGAAGCTCTTTTGAGGGAAGTGTTCTGCTGAATGTTGCAGTGGGCTGTAGTACAGTAATGCCGCCACAATGTCTGCTGATAGAGCTGTGCTCTTTTTTCCCTGTGGCCCATTTGGCTTTTTCTCCCTGTTTTTAAAAATAAATAAATCCTCGTCCTTTTCGTCTATGTCTTCTTACTGACGAGACCCTGACGTGGTGAAAATCCAGGAGAATTTTTATGCTGTACAGTTTAGTGTGACACACTGTGATTTGGATGTTTAGGGCAGAAAACAGGGTTCCCTGGTAGGCTGGGCTGTTGTAAGGAAAGAGGAAGAAAGGAAAGGAGGGGCAGAGAGAAGCATTTAATTAGTACGGAGCTCAAGTTTGACTATATTTAACCTTGGTTCATAGGCAGTGTTTGAAGGCAGCTTTCTCTTAAGTTATATGGTCCTTTTGCTAGTAGAGAGCTGTATTTATGAACCAATGTGAGTGACAAATTGGGATGGGGGTGATTAAAAAGCAAATAACTGAGGGACAAATGTGCAAGCAACACTGAGCTGAACAAGTCAGAGCATGGAAATACAAAGCTTTGACTTTTGGGCATTGAATGCATGTGACCTCCCTTAGCAGCACCTACTAACTATGGGGATGAGAGGGAGAGGATTCAACACAATTACCGTATTTTCCGCACTATAAGGCGCACCGGATTATAAGGCGCAGTCTCAATTACGGGATCTATTTCTGTACTTAACCCATACATAAGGCGCACCGTATTATAAGGCGCATGCTAAAACATACGGTCTACAAAAAAAGGTAACGGTGTTCATAGTGTAGTAAAAAGGTAACGGAAGCAAAACAGTGAGTTTAGTTGAACTTTATTCTACTATTTAACAATACACTCACATTATTTTTTAATCAATCTTCTCCCACAAATCCATCAAAGTCATTGATGTTGAATTCTTTCGCAGCTGCTCTATTCCCATTTACAACCGCGTAACTGATAGCCTGTAGTTTGAATTGTGCCTCGTAAGCATGTCTCTTCACTGGTGCCATTTTTGGGGGTCCTTAGACAAACAAATGTTGTTTTGCAGCATACCGGTAGTATACCTACCGGAGGAGTGGAGAAGGTAAACGTACGTACTGTACGTATTACGTAATGTTCTCTGATTGGTTTATCGCTGCCAGCGTACGTAGTTTACATATTACATCCCTGTGTCAGCGAAAAATGGTCCGACAGTCAATCAAGCAAAGCGCTTACCAAAGTCGCACAACAACATTTTTACAGATTTTGGAACTCAGTGCACACATAAGGCGCACCGGATTATAAGACGCACGGCCAATTTTTGAGAAAATTTAAGGCTCTTAGGTGCGCCTTATAGTGCGGAAAATACGGTACTTTGTGCCCTATCAAATGCTTCTGTTCTCTGTGCAGCATTTATGCTCTTTCCTAGAAACAGTTCTCTGGGGCTGCTCTCTCCTTTATCTGCATATAGATAAATTACACTCTCTTTATTAAGTATCAGAAGGGTAGCCGTGTTAGTCTGGATCTGTAAAAAGTGACAAAGAGTCCTGTGGCACCCTATAGACTAACAGACGTATTGGAGCATGAGCTTTCGTGGGTGAATACCCACTTCGTCGCATGCATCCGACGAAGTGGGTATTTACCCACGAAAGCTCATGCTCCAATAGGTCAGTTAGTCTATAAGGTGCCACAGGACTCTTTGTTACTTTTTATTCTCTTTATTGTTATGGTTTATTTGTCCTCACTGAACTTGCCAAAAAAATCACATGAAAACATAAGCGACAAGTGGGCTAGAATCATGCAAACATGGTGACATGAGAGATGCTTTGTGTTTTTAAAAAATAGACTTTTAAAACAAAATAATATCATGTAGTTCTGAGAAGCATTTTCACAACTATTTTGGTATGTCTCGTCCAATGTCAGTTTAACCAGTCAGTAAAAATAAAAAGCACAGTTATTTTATCACTTGTCAACTCATTGAAGCATGATCCAAAGCCCATTGAAATCAATGACTTCAATGGGCTTTGGATCTGGTCCTTAGTGCTTATTCTTCTGAGATTAAAATGTCTTTCTAATTCAACACACCCATACATTCCATGAATTTAACAATATATCCAAGAAAATTTATATAACGTAATAGCTAGCATAAAATTCCATCATATGCATTTGCAATCTTTCGTGACATTTTAAAAACACTGTTAGAATGTGATCCAACTGTCTTTGTTTCTTTTACTGTCCATTTTTTGAGAAATAAAGATTTGAATTATTGAATTCTTTCCCCAAAAGGATTCCTTCTAATCCAGTTTACCGTGGGAGTATTGTACATATTTAGGCAAATGAAGACCAAAGAGAGGCATCCAGAATGGATTAGCAAATATAAATACTCACTGAAATAGTGCAGTGTTAACTTGCGTGTGCAGGGGTGGGCTGGGAGAGGAGGATAATATATGAACAATCATGTCGAATCCACAAAGGAGTTGATCTGGGATAGAGCTAATGAGATTGCTGCAAAAGGCCAAAACCTGACAATACTTTTGTGAGTGTACACCCAGTTCCTGTTACTGTAATAGTGTGGGTACATGCACACACATGTGCAATGACATATTTATGGAGATAATTCACTTAGGTTTGCCTGAATGAGTGAATAGAGAGGTTGCTATGATTAGATGGAAGTTCTCTACAAATCATCCATCTAGTGTATCTTATGCAACTTGTTTTATTCCTCTTTGCTCTGGTTCATCTGTGAAAATGAAACACGATTTACAATATCAGATCA
This sequence comes from Mauremys mutica, assembly GCF_020497125.1. Classification (NCBI taxonomy): domain Eukaryota; kingdom Metazoa; phylum Chordata; order Testudines; family Geoemydidae; genus Mauremys; species Mauremys mutica. The sequence goes on from NC_059072.1 coordinate 229,851,856, forward strand.
GACCATTCATCTGTCAAATTCAGTATCCCAGCTCTAGCAGTGGCCAATAGAGGACAGGTGGAAGAAGAATCATAGAATCATAGAATATCAAGGTTGGAAGGGACCTCAGGAGATCATCTAGTCCAACCCCCTGCTCAAAGCAGGACCAATTCCCAACTAAATCATCCCAGCCAGGGCTTTGTCAAGCCTGACCTTAAAAACCTCTAAGGAAGGAGATTCCACCACCTCCCCAGGTAACCCATTCCAGTGCTTCACCATCCTCCTAGTGAAAAAGTTTTTCCTAATATCCAACCTAAACCTCCCCCACTGCAACTTGAGACCATTACTCCTTGTTCTGTCATCAGGTACCACTGAGAACAGTCTAGATCCAGTTTCACTACTGCCTCCTTCTACTAGTTTTAAGGCAGTGGTTCTCAAACTTTTTTACTGGTGACCCCTTTCACATACCAAGCCTCTAAGTACGACCCCCCCTCCTTATAAATGAAAAACACTTTTTTACATATTTAACACCATTATAAATGCTGGAGGCAAAGCTGGGTTTGGGGTGGAGGCTGACAGCTTGCGACACTCCCAAGGAAGATGGAAGCCTCTCTAATGCAATTTTTATGGAGGAATGTCATTTGTTACTTTCTGCTTCATATGCAACAGTATGAAAATGCTCATCACTTTTCTCTGTGACCAATGGAATGGCTGGTACTGGAGTTTTCTTTGGATGCTGTCACAGGGTGAGCTGGCACTTTAAAGGAATTGGGCTCAGCCTTACCTCTGCCTGGTTTGCCCCATTGCCCAAGTGATGGGATTAAGAGTCCAGGGGTCACCCCTTTATTAAATGAGACTACATATGAGTAAAAGTACTCATGTGAATTTGCATTTGCATGACTGGTGCCATTATATGTACATGCATGTATTATGTATGTTTCTAAAATATATTAGCTTTTCTTCTATGTATTTTTTTACAATCTGTATTCTCAGTGTTTTTCAAAATCAAAAGAGAGCAATGTATAGAATAACTGTAACAAACATAGAGCTATTTCTTAATATTTACAAGTGGCATATATAATCCATATGTACTTACATCAGAATGAAGCTGTCCAATTCTGCAAAGAGACTAGCTCACAGGAAATTTCTCTGTTATTTATTTGAGAAGATTTTAAAAAAGCAAGATTTCTCCATTGATCCCTATACACTGAACTATAATATTAAGCTCTTTTATTGGTATCCATCTCTGCAGAACTAATTTTGTGGTGACTAGACATGACCTCAGCAAAACTCCTTTCTCCTGCTCCTTATTTGTTTCTAGCATGTCCTTGAATATCTAGAAGGGTCAGTCTAAAATCATGTTAGTACTTTTTTAGTTTATCCCAGGAGCAGATTAATTTGCAGTTACATAGAGTGTGGATCACATTCTCATGATCAGTTCCAGGACTTGTTGCTTTTGCTCATGCCAGCTGTTTCTATTTGTGTGGGAATCCAGAAACATAGGGCTAGAGCCTCAGATCTGGTGGAACTGTGCTTGGTGCAGGATGTGAGAGGGAGGAAAAAAAGGAGGTTATATGCTTCCTATACACTTTCTGATCCTGGGGCTGCAGGGACCTCTTTGGTCCCTCGTGCAGCTTAGAGATGGCATTGCACTCATTTGCACCCAGTTGTAATGGCCCCCAACCAATGAACAGTGAAAAGTTGGCTTAGCAGAACCAAGGATCTTCTCGCTGCTTCTACTTCAGTGTACTGTACCTGTATGTATGCAAAGTTTGCTTTACTACTTATCTATGATGTAACTCTGCTACTTGCTCTATGAATTTTGCTATCTTGCATTTAGTCAAGGATAGAGTAAATTTGTATATTGAAAATGCTGACCTTTTTGTTTCAGACAACTGCTCCAGGTAAGTTAACGGTCTAGGCTGTTGAAATATATTGCTCTAATTAAAATCTGTTAAATGTTTAATCAGTTGTCACTTGTCTCAGTTGTAAATACTGCCCGTGGTGTTGTTTATCTAGACTGAATTGTTGTGGTTGTAGATCTAGACTGAATCTCTGAGGTGTGAGAAGTGGACGAAAGTTCCACCAAAAATAATTCTGTAGCTTTTTTTTTAAAGTTCTTGTGGGATTTTTCCTCCTGAGTAAAACCCTAAAACCAGGGCTAGACAGCTTGATTAATGAAAGAGGGAGAACAGCTGTATCCATTGTTATTTTGTGTATAATGGACCTGATTCTCCCCTCACTTACAAAAGTGTACATCCAGAGTAATACCATTGAAGTCAATAATCAGATGTATGGTATGACAATAGATTGGGCAAATAAATCATGTAAAAAGCATCCAGATGTTACCATGAAATACACTATGGAAATGGGTATATAACAGTAATAAAATGCAATGGTCTTCATGACCTTTATCTAAATTGTCTTAACTTGAAAAAAAAAAAAGTAGTGAACCCGTCTGTATGCCAAGCAGACCTCACTCCTTCACATCTGTGCCTGACAGATACATTGGAGATCAGTATGTAGAAAGGATATATGAGTTGGTGGCAGCTAAATCATGAAACTTGTAGGGGTTTCTTTGCAGGGACGGCTCCAGGCACCAGCGCACCAAGTGCGTGCCTGGGGTGGCAAGCTGTGGGGGGTGGCCTGCCGATCACCATGAGGGTGGCAGTCAGGCTACCTTTGGCGGCATGCCTGCGGGAGGTCCACCGTCTTGTGGCTTTGGCGGCAATTCAGTGACGGGTACGCCAAAGGCGCAGGACTGGCGGACCTCCCGCAGGCAAGCCACGAAAAGCCACCTGATTGCCATGCTTGGGGCGGCAAAATACAAAGAGACGCCCCTGCTTCTTTGGCTTAGTTGGTGAATTCATACAGCTATAATAGCTTCTGGGCTTAGAGTCTGCTTTCCTTTTTACCCCACTTGTTTTCTGGATTGCATTAGTGATGAGTATCTTGATTTGAATATGTTAACCGTTGCAGGAGTGGCAGTGATCTGTATGCTCTGTATAACCTGTAGTTTCAAAAGGTCTGTTACACCTTCCCCCCACTCTTTTGTCTCCTCTCCCTCTTTGAATACCTGTGAAGTAGCTTTCCCCCTCCCTCCTGGAATGTTTGTGGGATGAATGGGCTGCTTGAGCAGCTGAAAGATCAGAAGAGCTCCCAGGTAGGCAAGGTGTCTGACACTCTGATTAGACAGCGATCACATGCCCAATGCATGGACACTGGATGGACACTGTCCGAGGTGGAGTGTGACTAACCAGCCATGGCCAAGTCATCTCTAGTTGCAGGCCATGAGGAGCAGGTCCTTAAAACGGGAAGGGGCCATGTGCTCAGGAGTGCACTCAGAAGATTGTATCTCCCGTGAAGGCCCTTTGCCCGGACCACCTGGCCAGTAGTTCACCGCATTGCATTCCATCGTGCCTCGGGAAGACTTACCTTCATCACACCGTCCATCGCTGCGCTGTGGGACACTTACCTTGAAGGATCCTGATATCTCCAGTGCCGTTCCTGTCCTGGGAGCGTGACTATGTGAATGTGACCTGCCCCATCCCCTTTGAGCTTAGCTCTCAGTATAATAAACGTGCTGCTTTCTGCCAAACTCTGGTGGGTCATTAGTCCTCCCTAAGCTTACTAGCTGGCCCAATTTTGGGTAACATTTTGGGTAACATTTAGAATTAGTAATTAGTTAATATTATTCCTATTTGGTGCACTATTGAATTATCAGCTTCAAAATATTCAAAAAGTTTTCCATGTTGAACAGATGAATTCTGGGTGGTAGTGGGTGGGTTTTATTTTTGAAAATAGAGCAGTAAGCACTAGAGCTATCGATTAATCGCAGTTAACTCACAGACTAATTTAAAAAAAGTAATTGCAATTAAAAAAATTAATTGTGATTAATCGCAATTTTAATCACACTGTTAAACAATAGAATACCAATTGAAATTTGTTAAATATTTTTGGATGTTTTTCTACATTTTCAAATATATTGATTTCAATTACAACACAGAATACAAAGTGTACACTACTCACTTTATATTATTTTGATTACAAATATTTGCACTGTAAAAGTGATAAACAAAAGAAATACTATTTTTCAATTCACCTCATACAAGTACTATAGTGCAATCTCTTTATTGTTGAAGTGCAACTTACAAATGTAGATTTTTTTTGTTACATAACTGCACTCAAAAACAAAACAATGTAGGGCCAACAAGTCTACTCAGTCCTATTTCTTGTTGCTAAGACAAACAAGTTTGTTTACATTTACGGGAGATAATGCTGCCCTCTTCTTATTTACAATGTCACCTGAAAGTGAGAACAGGTGTATTCATGGCACTTTTGTAGCCAGCATTGCAAGGTATTTACATGTCAGATATGCTAAACATTCATATGACCCTTCATGCTTTGGCCACCATTCCAGAGGACATACTTCCATGCTGATCATGCTCGTTAAAAAAAAATGTGTTAATTACATTTGTGACTGAACTCCTTGGGGGAGAATTGTATGTCTCGTGCTCTGTTTTACCCGCATTCTTCCATATATTTCATGTTGGAGCAGTCTTGGATGATGAACCAGCACATGTTGTTCGTTTTAAGCACACTTTCTCTGCAGATTTGACAAAACGCAAAGAAGGTACCAGTGTGAGATTTCTAAAGATAGCTACAGCACTCAGCTCAAGGTTTAAGAATCTGAAGTTCCTTCCAAAATTTGAGAGGGACAAGGTGTGGAGCATGCTTTCAGAAGTCTGAAAAGACCAACACTCTGATGCAGAAACTACAGAGCCCGAACCACCAAAAAAAGAAAATCAACCTTCTGCTGGTGGCATCTGACTCAGATGATGAAAATGAACATGCGTCAGTCCGCACTGCTTTGGATTGTTATTGGGCAGAACCCGTCATCAGCATGGACGCATGTCCTCTGGAATGGTGGTTGAAGCATGAAGGGGCATACAAATGTTTAGTGCATCAGGCACATAAATATCTTGCAACGCTGGCAATAACAGTGCCATGCAAATGCTTGTTCTCACTTTCAGGTGACATTTTAAACTTGTTTGTCTGAGCGACTGGCTGAACAAAAAGTATGACTGAGTGGACTTGTAGGCTCTAAAGTTTTACATTGTTTTGTTTTTGAATGCAGTTTTTTTGTACATAATTTTACATTTGTAAGTTCAACTTTCACGATAAAGAGATTGAACTACAGTACTATGAGATGAAATGAAAAATGCTATTTCTTTTGTTTTTTACAGTGCAAATATCTGTAATAAAAATAAATATAAAGTGAGTACTTTACACTTTATATTCTGTGCTGTAACTGAAATCAATATATTTGAAAATGTAGAAAACATCCAAAAATATTTAAATAAACGATACTCTATTATTAACAGCGTGATTAATCGTGCAATTAATCGTGCTTTTAATTGCGTGATTAATCATGATTAATTTTTTTAATCGCTTGACAGCCCTAGTAGCCACTAAGATGGGCTATAAACTGCTTTGTCTTACCAGTGGTGTGACTGAACTGTCATATTATATTAAAAAAGTAGGAAGAGAATGACCACTAAGGTTCAGAAAGTGCAGAATGTTGTTCAGAATGGGCCTGATCTAAAGTCTACTGAAGTCAAGACTTCCACTGTCTTCGGTGGTCTTTAGTTTTGGTTTTCACAATGCTAAAGCCAAACTGGAATATTTGTATTCACCCTGAATAGCAGCGTACTCCACTGACTTAATTGGAGCAAAGTACTACTTATGTGTCAAGGGATCAGAATCTGGCTTTTACTGATCAGGGCCTATTTTAAAGAGTGGTAAAAATCATCTTTCTTCCCAAAGGAACAGCTTCTACTTACTGTGCTATCGTAGTCCAACCCTGATTCCATGTGTGGCTGCTGAAGATATATTTGTCTACTCTGTTTCCATCAATAGAATGAAACTAAATTGTAATAATAACTTTGTAAAACAGTATTAAATTATATTTTTTATTTGGCTTTGGTTTCTTTCAGGTATTACATCCTTAAGCCTTCATGTCACTGATCCAATAAGTCATAGTTCTACTACTTGAGTGCTTGTCCAGTTCTGGAAGGGATCTCTTAGTGATCTAAGCATCAGATTTGGGATATATAGAATCCCTGGAAACACATGTTGAAGTTCAAGCAGGGATGATACATCCCTTCATTTTCCTGAAGAAGTAGACTAAGGCCTTGTCTACACTACAAGACTATTTCGAATCTACTTAAGTCGAATTTGTGGATTTGACCTTATGAAGTCGAATTTGTGTATCCATACTAAATACACTAATTCGAATTTCTGAGTCCACAGTAACGGGGCCAGCGTCGACTTTGGAAGCAGGGCACTGTGGGAAGCTATCCCACAGTTCCCGCAGTCCCCGCTGCCCATTGGAATGCTGGGTAGAGCTCGCAATGCCTGCTGGGGGAAAAATGTGTCGAGGGTGGTTTTGGGTAACTGTCATCATTCAACCGTCACTCACAACCGCCCTCCCTCCCTGAAAGCGCCGGCGGGAAATCTGATCGCGCCCTTCTCTGGTCGGTTACAGCGCGTACGCCACAGCACTGCGAGCATGGAGCCCGCTGCGATCATCGCTGCACTTATGGCCGTTGTCAACTCCTCGCACCTTATCGTCCACCTCTTCCACAGCCAGCTGCTGAGAAATCGGGCGAGGAGGCTCCGGCAGCGCGGTGAGGAGAGTGGCGCAGGCCTCTCACAAAGCAGGGTACGCCGCGCCGTGGAGACCATGGTGGCAATGGGTCAAGTTCATGGTGTGGAACGGCGATTCTGGGCCCGGGAAACAAGCACGAACTGGTGGGACCGCATAGTGCTGCAGGTCTGGGACGAATCACAGTGGCTGCGAAACTTCAGGATGCGTAAGGGCACTTTCCTTGAACTCTGTGACTTGCTGGCCCCTGCCCTGAAGCGCCAGGACACCCGGATGCGAGCAGCCCTGACTGTGCAGAAGCGAGTGGCCATAGCCCTCTGGAAACTTGCCACGCCAGACAGCTACCGGTCAGTAGCGAACCACTTTGGCGTGGGCAAATCTACCGTGGGGGTTGCTGTGATCCAAGTAGCCCACGCAATCGTTGAGCAACTACTCTCAAAGGTAGTGAACCTGGGAAACGTTCAGGTCATCATAGACGGCTTCGCCGCGATGGGATTCCCAAACTGCGGTGGGGCTATAGATGGGACTCACATCCCTATCCTGGCACCAGCCCACCAGCTCAGTGAGTACATTAACCGAAAGGGCTACTTTTCCATGGTGCTGCAAGGACTGGTGGACCATAGGGGACGTTTTACCAACATCAACGTCGGGTGGGCGGGCAAGGTTCATGACGCGCATGTGTTCAGGAGCTCTGGTCTCTTTAGACTCCTCCAGGCAGGTACTTTCTTCCCGGACCACAAAATAACGGTTGGGGATGTGCAGATGCCTACAGTGATCCTCGGGGACCCAGCCTACCCGCTAATGCCCTGGCTCATGAAGCCCTATACAGGCGCCCTGGACAGAGAGAAGGAACTCTTCAACTACCGGCTGAGCAAGTGCAGAATGGTGGTGGAGTGTGCTTTCGGACGTCTCAAGGGGAGATGGCGGAGCTTACTCACTCGCTCAGACATCAGCGAAAAGAATATCCCTGTAGTTATTGCTGCTTGCTGTGTGCTGCACAATCTGTGTGAGAGCAAGGGCGAGGCCTTTTTGTCCGGATGGGAGGTTGAGGCAAATCGCCTGGCTGCAGTTTACGGTCAGCCAGACACCCGTGCCGAGAGAATATCCCAGCGGGAAGCGCTGTGTATCCGGGAGGCTTTGAAAGCAAGTTTCCTCGGAGATCAGGGTAACCTATGACTCTCCACTTGCTTTCAAGAGAAACTGACCCTGGGCCTGTGTCTGTTTGTGTCGATTTCGATCTGCGGCTACATGCCGCGTTCTCCAAGTTTCCCCCACTTCCAAAGCACGTTTTAAAGCAAAGTAATTGTTACACTCATTATTAATAAATCTTTGTTTTACTTTGCATTTTTGTTCTGGTGTTGAAACATGGACGCATACTGTGCTGGGCAGACCGCTTCCTCCATAGAGGACTGACATCCTCCTGCTCCTACATAGGTCTCTGGGGTGGGGGACGGCTGAAAGTCGTTCTGCATGAAGGGGAGGGTTTGCAGGAAGGGGCGAGTGGTGCCTTCTTTGCATAGGGGTTTGGATCACGGCAGTGGGCTGCGGGTTTGTGCGTAGGAAGGGGTGATGGGTGTGGGAGAAGGGTGAGTATCTGTCCGTGGATGAGGGCTCTTGTTGGGGCTCAGGGCAGCGGATAGGCTCGTTGATCCGTTGGAAGTGCATGGAAAGGCCAGCCTGCCTTTACATTAATGGCGTGGCAGGCGCTTGGACCCTGGACAAGCATACACATTACGGAATGACCAGGGGCAGCATACACAACACAGAATGACCCTGGTGCCTACTGACTGCAGTGTGTGTGTGCCCTGCAGTTGATCCTTTCCCCAAGTCTGTACCCTGGTACTGTAGGTTATACCGTGCAAGTATGAAACCCCTGTCCACCCCATACACCGAAAAATCCTCTGACAGGAAAGACATGACCGAAACAGTGATTAACAGCAAACATCTTTTCTTAATCTAATAAACAGTGGGGGGATGAAACTTGGATTTGGGACTGGCTGAGCCTATAAGGGAAGCACTTCTACAAATTTCTAACGTGAGAAGTGCGGGGTACACAGTCGCTCTGTTCTGGTTCAGTGACAGTTCTCACGGCCCCTACCGCCCCTCCGTCTTGTACTTTTGGGTGAGGGGGGGCCAGGACTTCTTGGCGGGGGAGGGCGATTGCAGAGACACTGCAGGGGGGCCCTGTCCTCCAGCCTGCGGTCCTGCAGGACATCAACAAGGCGACGAAGCGTGTCCGTTTGTTCCTTCATGAGACCAAGCAGCGTTTGGGTGGTCTGCTGGTCTTCCTGCCGCCACCTATCCTCACGTTCCATGAGTGTGCGATGCTGCTCACATAGGGTCTCCCTCCAGTGTTTCTGCTCTGCAGCCTCTGCTCGGGAGCAGGACATCAGTTCAGCGAACATCTCGTCCCTAGTCTTCTTCTTTCGCCGTCTAATCATTGCCAGTCTCTGCGAGGGGGATGCCGGGGCAGTCCGGGAAAGAGCCGAAGCTGTGTGATGGGGAAAGTTAGTGATTTCCTTGAACAGATACATTTTTGCGGACAGTGAACACCGTCTAGTCAATTTCTATGAACAAGACCGTACCGGGCAACAAGTCTCACGTGGTCTCAAGAGAAGCACGACATTTTGGGCTACGCTCTGATTGGCTGCGGCATTGCACAGGAGAGTGGAGAAGTCGGGAGAGATAGCTGAATCCGTCTAGCAGACAGTCCTGGTAAGCCTTACAGTAGATTATGCTTATCAGTTAACGGATAGCTGTGCCCTCCTGCTACAGGCAATCTGGAAATCAGATACTATGACCCTTTTCCAGCCACTCCCGACACTGCAGAGGAAAGATCAATGTATGCTTTTCCTCTGTGGCCTACAGCACGTGGCTGCTAAGCGAGGGGCTTTGTTATGCAAAGTATAAGTAAACCATTAAGAACAGTAACTATTCGCTAATTGCCCTAATTAGATGCAGCACTTCATGAACGAGATTACCCTGAGGCGGGTCTCTCAAGTACAGAAAGACAGGATGTTAAGGGAAGCACTTCACCGACCGGGACCCTACGCAGCCATGCTGGTTGAGGCGATGGTTCCCCTGTATCTATGGATGTCGTGGCGTGGAAGAGTGTGCTTCACTGGAGGACCAAATAAGGCACCTCTTCCTAGAAACCTCCTGCGGAGAGTATTTGAGGAACTTTTTGATGCATTTGTGGAATTGTCCATGGAGGACTATTGTTCCATCCCAATCTGTGTGGACCTACTGTTCGTATAGTTTCCCGTTAAAAACTTTTAGATATAGTATTTATATATAGAATTTCTATTTTTTGTATACATGTTTTCGTACAAATAAATGTTTTCTTGTTTATACGACTTACCGCCTGATCCTTCCCCTGACTCTGAGTCCGGGTTAACGGCCGGGGAGGGTTGGTAGGGGATCTCTGTGAGGGTGAGGAAGAGATCCTGGCTGTCAGGGAAAGCGGCATTGTGTTCGCTGTCGCCTGCGCCTTCCTCCACGGACCCTTCCTTGTCTTCCCCATCGGCGAACATCGAGTAGGAACTGTCCTGGTTCACTATGCCATCCACTGAGTCCACGGTCACTGGTGGGACAGTGGTGGCAGACCCACCGAGAATGGCATGCAGTGCCTCGTAGAAGTGGCATGTCTGGGGCTGTGCTCCGGAGCGTCCGTTTGCCGCTCTGACTTTTTGATAGCCTTGCCTCAGGTCCTTGACTTTCACGCGGCACTGCATTGCATCCCGGCTGTATCCTTTCTGTGTCATGGCTTGGGAGACCTTCTCGAAGGTCTTTGCATTACGCTTGTTGGAGCGCAGCTCCAAGAGCACAGACTCCTCGCCCCACACAGCGATCAGATCCATGACTTCCCGGTCAGTCCATGCTGGGGACCTCTTTCTATTCTTGGATTGCCCGGACTCCTCTGCTGGAGAGCTCTGCATCGTTGCAGGTGCTGCGGAGCTCGCCCCGATGTCCAGCCAGGACGTCAGATTCAAAGTGCCCAGACAGGAAAATGAATTCAAATTTTCCCGGGTCATTTCCTGTGTGGCTGGTCAGAGAATCCAAGCTCGGTCTGCTGTCCAGAGCGTCAACAGAGTGGTGCAGTGTGGGATAGCTCCCGGAGCTACTAAGTTCGATTTGCATCCACACCTAGCCTAATTCGAGCTAGCAAGTGCGAATTTAGCGTTACTCCACCTGTCGGGGTGGAGTACCAAATTCGAACTAAGGAGCCCCCTAGTTCGAATTAAATGGCTTCCTGGTGTGGACGGTTGAGCGATTAGTTCGAATTAACGCTGCTAAATTCGATTTAAGGTCCTAGTGTAGACCAGGCCTTAGTGATCTAAGCATCAGATTTGGGATATATAGAATCCCTGGAACCACATGTTGAAGTTCAAGCAGGGATGATACATCCCTTCATTTTCCTGAAGAAGTAGACTTAGTGAGTATCACTCAGTATTTCACTGCATGGGTCATTCACCTTAAAAACAGAGGTCATGTTTGTTCTGCATAGACACTAGAGTTCCCCCGGCACTTTTCGAGCGGTGATGCAGTATAGCAATCCTGAACACATACTCTGGGGTCTGGCCAGGTTTGTCCTCTATGTGGCTACTGCTTGCTACTGAATGTACTGCTGTAGCTATGCTACTATTTTTAGCACACTAGCCTGTGTACTCAAGTTGGGAATCACTCCACTAGCTCCAGGTGGAGACATAGCCTTACATGGTTTCCTTTTTAAAGCTCTCTGCAGCTTTTCCTGGGTCTGTATTTTTAATAATATTAACAGAAGTACTTGCACATTTGAAAATCATCAGACCCATTTGAGTAGTAACACAGTAATAGATGCACCATTCTGTAGTCTGGTGTGCATTATTTTAAGTTACATTGCTTGTGGCTATTCTGAATTCAAACACATGTTGACTAGACTGAGAAATGGGAAAATCCACAAGAGTCTTTAGCAATGCTGTAAATGCTGGCATATGCTGACTGGAGAATAAGTTCCCATCATTAGAAAACAAAGATAATGTTATTGCTCGTTAATTCCTGTCCCTCCTTGCCTCTCTCCCCACCCCCCATTTTCCTGGTTAGATTCAATATTTCAGGGCTAATGGATAAGGATGCCTGCTGTTTCTGCCTAAAATGCTGACCTCTGCAATCAATACATTTTAGCTTAGGGCATTTGTGATGTCAATTACTATGACAATACTTTAGCATTTACTGCCTGCAAAATGTCTGGATTTATTGGGTTAGAACTTCCCCTCCATCTTATCCTTCCATCTCCCCCACCCATTATACTGAGTATCTGCTGGAGACAAAGGCCTCAAGGGCACAACTGTGTTAAACAGTTATTTTAGTGCTATTTTCCTCCAACTTCGTTTAACGCAATATATTTCCCCTTTCAACCCATTTTTTCATTGTAACTTTGCTATAGAGTTATTTTCTTATACTTGCCAGAGTGCTAAAAAGTTGAGTGTGTCATTATTTCCAGTACTGTGTATATTACATACACTAAGGACAGCTCTGCTGCTCCACCTCTGCATCAGGTTGTATGGGTGTAACAGGCCTCAGAATCAATTTAGTATTGACCCCAGTGACCATGAAGGTTCCAGACAGACATAAAGGCTACCCTCATAGAACCAGGTCTACGATGAATTTGACCCATCCTCTGTATAAAAATAATACCTGATATAGTATTCTAAATTGCAAGCTTTGTACATCAAAGCATGAAGTCTTAAACTGTGGCAATATGATATATGATTAGGGAGGATTATGTCTTTCCTGGAGTGCGAAAACCTGGTTATTTTCCCTTCAGCAATTTGGAAAGCTTAACCATAAGTCTTCCATCCATTTTAATGGAAGTTACTGAGGTGAAACCCCACATAGAGTTTAAAAATACTGATCACAAATTGTTGAGGAAAGGCAGCTACTATGCTTCATTTAAAGGTATTAATAAGTACCCATATTTACAATTTTCTCAGAATAAAGAGAGAGTTATAGGCACCCAAACAAATACAATGAGTGAAAAAGCATGTTTACTACAAAAGAGAGAATTTTGATGGGGGTCAGGGAGGGAGTTTTTCCAGCATTATAACAAACAAGATATATCCAAACTGAATGTATTCCAGGACTGTAACTATGTCTTGAAATTCAGTTTGACTGTAGCAATTGATAGATAATGAATACCAAACATACACACATAGTTAAAAAATATATTTACACCATGGACATTCCAGTCGCCTCTAGAAAGGCAGCTGCCTATAGGCATTATAAAGTTTCAGGATGGTCCAAAAAACCCTTGAAATTGTAGTATGCTCAGTTAAGGTTTGACTGAGCATGGAAATAGAAGCATAGATGCAGGAGAGATTTAACTAAGTATATTTTTAGACAACAATATTACTAAAACTACAAGGAAAGAAAAATAAGATTGAGTTGCACGTCTCTTCTTCCTCAGCACTACAATAATAATTAATAATCCTTTGCGCTAATATTATGCCATCAGACCAGAGGATCTAGAAATGCTTCACAAACATTCAGTGTCTCATTTAAAGCCCTTTGATGTGTTTCCAGTGATTCCAATTGGTCTTTGGATCACACCCTTAGTAAATTTAATCTCTCAAAACCCATTAAACAGGTATTGTTATCCCTATATCATCAGTGGAGAAACTGAGGAAATGAAGTGACTTGTCCAAGGTTACACAGGAAGTCAGTGGCACGATAAGAACCCAAGGTCACCTTGTGCTCAATCCTGTGTTCTTGCCACAAGACCAATCCTGCCCTTTATTTCTCAGGGTGTATTTTCAAAGACTTGCCTGGTGCTGTAGCCACACGTCTCTCAAAACTCAATGAAAATTGATTCCAGCATGTTTTAAAAGAAGTTGAGGTGTTTTATGTATGATAGAGAAATTAAGCTATTAATACCCAATTGCCATTTAAATAAGCAGGTTTGGTAGATTAAAGATACAAGCCTTCGTTACATGAGCATCTCCCACAGTTCAGCTAAAAATGCATTGCCAACAAGAGCAGTAAAAATGTGATTATGGATGAGCTGATGACTTTGATGTATCCTTTATAGATTCATCCTGAGGTGTAGTTGTGCATCTCCTAGATTTGTGTATTTGAAAGTGTCTCTCCAGTCTAATCTATCTAGTGTCCAGTCACCATGGTAAAAGTGCAAATTCAAGGATGCATACAGTTCATCCATGGGAGTTCCTTCCTGTTCATGAAATCTGTCCTGCAGTGAGGATTTCAGATCCGGGATATTTTCCCATTCAAGTGTTGCGGACTAAGGTCAAGAATTGTTTTTGGAAATGTTTTCATGATTTAACGCAAATCTTCTACCCACAGGGCTCCGCTCTGAAAGCTTTAGCTAGGCAGCACTCTCACTGAAGTCAGTAGGAATTTAAGGAATAGGTCCAATGAAAAGCATGGGCATCATTAAATTATTTACATCCACATACAACATAGTCTTAAGGCTGTTGCAGAAAGCATCTTATCATGCTTGATTGTTCTTTTTTTGAATTCTTCTATTTTCTTTGGGGTCTCTTTTCCTCATTCCTTTCTTTGTTTAATAGTTGGCCTCCAGGTTATTTGATCTGATCCTCTGCTGTCACTGTATTGAAAGTGATTTACACTGTGCACTGGTCAACAGACTGGGATTATATTAAGAGGTCATATCTAGTCTTCTAACTAAGGACTTGATCCTGTTGTTCCAATTACAGTCAATGAGACAGAGCCTCAACAGGCATAAATCAGCATATTTCCATTTACTTCAGTTAGCGCAGCTGAAGATGTGGCCAAATGGATGTTTTGTAATAGACTTCAGTGGACATATGAACAGGCCACAAATGAGCAGAAAAACAGAGGTTATAATTAGTGTTTGTAAAGCCTGTTGGCCAAAATTAATTGGTCAAAAGATTAAAATTAAGGACATAATTGGTAACACTGTTCCATATTCTGTGTACTTTAGAAATATTTGGGAAGGCAAGAATCTTTACTTTAAAAATTGTAAAAGGCAAAAACTAATTAGTGGGCATGCAGTGACGTAATAGGATACTGAGATCTGATTAGCAGAAGCAGATGTGAAAATGACCAGCTTCCAATACTCATAGAAAACCTGCAAGGAGACTGGCTGGGTCAGAACAGAGCTGTAAACGGGAGTTTCAGTGGGAGCTCTGTTGGAGGAGAAGGTTTTTGTATTTTGTGTATTGTATTTTGTAGTTATATGTGTGGAGGCTGGTAGGGGCAGTGTGCTGGGAGAGAAGCTGAGCCCTGATTAGGGGGCGGGGCTTCTCTGCTTAGGGGTCCTATAAAGGTAGCCAGCCAGTCAGGCAGCAGCATAGACAGCTGTAGCAGCACAGGAGCCAGCAAACAGAGCTGTAAACAAGGGAGTTTCAGTGGGAGGTCTGTTGGAGGAGACGAAGAGAGCTAGGCAGAGGAATAGACAGGTTAGTGAAGGGAGTGGGTGGTGTTCTGCCAGTGTTCTGGTGCCCGCTGGGGGTTTGTTTTGCTGTGGGTGGTGGTGGTTTGGTTTGTGTTTCCTGGACTAACAGGTTTTAGGTGGGAAGGCTATGACCGATACAGAGGCAGCAGTGAAAGGCACAATTAGGATGACTGGATGTGGAAGCTGTGGCATGTACATGATCCTGGAGGGGGTACCTGAAAAGAGTTTTGTCTGCATGAAGTGCTGCCTGATAGAGCTGATGGAAGAAAAGATCTGAGGATTGGAGATGCAGGTGAAAACTCTGGTTGAGTTTAGAAGGGTGTTCGAGCAGATGATGCAGCAAAGACATGAGGAGGCTGAAGGGAAAAGCTCAGACTTGCAGATGGAAGCAGGACCTAAGAATTCAGGGGGGAGACTGCTGGGTGAGGAAAGTGGACAGTGGAAGCATGTGACTAAGAGAACCAGGCAGAGGAAAAGATGGGCTAGTGAAGGAGAAATAGAGCTCAGGAACAGGTTTGCAGAGTTGGAAAATGAAGAAGGGACACAGCAGGTGATCGCTGAAGGTCAGAGGGCAAGAAAGAGAAGAACAGCTAGTCCTGTAGGAAGAGGGGAAGAGTCAACGGAGATAATGCCACCAAATATGAGCCCCAGGAGGATATGGGATGTATTGTGGAGGATTGCAGGAGACAATAGAAATCAAGAGGACTTGCAGCCAGAGGGAACAGGGGATAGACAAGAGAATCACATCATCACCAGGAAAAGGCAGGTCTACATGATTGGGGACTCCCTACTGAGAAGAATAGACAGGCCTGTAACTAGAGCTGATCCGGAGAACAGAAGGGTGTGCTGTCTGCCAGGTGCTAAGATACCGGATGTGGACCTGAGGCTGAAGAGGATCCTAAGGGGAGCGGGAAAGAATCTGCTGATTGTCCTTCATGTGGGAATGAACGGCTAGATTCTCATGGAACGTATCAAGGAAGACTATGCAAGGCTGGGGAAGACGCTTAAGGAAATTGAGGCTGAGGTGATCTTCAGTGGGATTCTGCCTGTTCCTAGACAAAGGCAACAAAGGTGTGACAAGATTATGGCAATCAACAGATGGCTCAGGCAGTGGAGCTATAAGGAGGGCTTTGGGATGCATGGCCACTGGGAAGCATTCAAGGACAGAGGACTGTTCTTTCGGGATGGACTTCACCTGAGTAAGGAGGGAAATAGACTTCTAGGATGGAGGCTGGCACCATTGATTAAGACAGCTTTAAACTAGGAATTTGGGGGAGATGGTTGGGAGATGTCCAGGTAATCTCCACACCGGAATTTAACATTGAGAGGGAAGAAAACAAAGTAAGAAAGGATACAGCCGTGGGTATGAGAATGGACATAAGGAGGAAGGGTAGTGTAGCTACCAGTCTAATAGGTGATACTGGCGGTAGAATGTCTGTGCCTAATCGGGTAAAGAATGTCAGTGAAGCCAAACAGCAAAAATTAAGATGTTTGTACACCATTTCAAGGAGCATAGGTAACAAAATGGAGGAACTAGAGTTACTAGTGCAGGAAGTGAAACCAGATATTATAGGGATAACAGAAACATGGTGGAATGAAAAAGTGGGGAACTGTTGTTCACTATTCTCCCCTGCCCCCAGTTCACATTCTATAGATTCTCAATGGCCAGAGCCATGGAAGAACATTCTTGTGGCCAGGGAGCATAGTCAGTAAATTTGAGCATGCACTGTCTTTTGATCTTGCTGCCCTGTGTCTCATGTACAGGATTCCTGCACGTGTACTAGTGTGACCAAGTGAGAATACAGTTTTTGTTAATGCTGTTTTTGCATGGTTAATGTAGCAACGTTGAGTTATGCCTGTTTGCCTCACAAAGTGGACTAGGATCTGAATTTGGCCCATTTATTTATTACCTTAAATACAATTTGTAAAAATATTACCAAGAGTGTATTTTTGAAAAAATCAGGGTTTCTTATTAAATAATTGTCTTGGAGAAAATTATTGTTGTTTCTTGATCTAGCCAAGTGACTATATGATTTAGAAGTGTTTTACCTCCTGCTTTCTGACTACCAGATGAGAGTTTCAGATCCCTGGCTGATCTTTAAAAGCTTTTCTTATTCCTACAGCAATGCTGTTATGTAGCATAGCTAATGGCATTGCCGTAATTAAGAAAACCCACACAACAGATTAAAACTCATCCTGTGTGAATAATTTCCAGCAACTGTGCTGAGCACTGAGCAGCAACAGTAGCTGGTTTGGGTTGCTCTGAGTCAAACTCCATTTGTTCAATAAAATTACACTACACCATAGAATCTGAGGCATAGTTTGATTTTGACATTACCTTGTGTATAAGAGAGTTTTCAAGAGCAGAAATAGTAAAATATTTAGGATATTGCCACCAGATTCCTGCTCGGTGAAGCTGACAGAGAACAAAATTTTAATATGTCTTTTTTGAGATGGGGTGACCAGATCTGCATGCAGTGCTCAAGATTTGGGCATACCATGGATTTATATAGCGGCAATCTGACTCTTCTTCTTGAATGCCTCACCTAAATGAACCCTAGGTCAATGGAGAACATGCACAGATCCTGAGTTCTAGGTCCAGCTTTTTCACAGAAAAGCCCAGCTAAATCTCTGGACATCCCAATCTTTATTTAGTTCACACCATTACCTTGGTGAGGTTGAGAATGATTGTTGCATCCTAACTTCTGGGATGGGGAAAACCGAAGCACTTTCGTGACTTTCCAGATATCACATTGGAAGTTTGTACCTGAACCAGTAACAAAATTCACTTCAACTAACCTATATTTTATCCACTAGACCAGGGTATCTTTCATATAAATTGCACAATTCCTGGTGCCCTGCGCAGCTGTGTACTGCTCCAGACTCTGCTCTGCCTCTTCCCCATGGTCCCCAGCCCCGCCTCTTCCTGCCCCTGCTCCGCCCCAGCCCTGCCTCCACTCCCCTGAGGACTGCTGCACGGGACAGGCCTGCACTCACCACATGGTAAGTGGAGCGACCCGGCCCCAGTCTGCTCCACTCCCCTGGCTTCCAGCCGCGCTGCTGGCAAGTGGTGGGGGGCGGTTCTCCCCTGCCCCCCCAAGGCTGGAAGCCATGGGAGCAGAGCAGAGCAGGCTGGGGGGTGGTTCCCCCCTTTCCCCCCCAGCCCTCTTCCCACGGAGGCCTGGGGCCAGCCCCCCCCCCCCATGAGAGGGGGTGCTGCATAGGGCACCAAAATGGCTATGGACGGCCCTGAGAACAACTATAAATAGATTAATAGTGCTATCCTACCTTCGCTTAGCTCTTTGAGACCTACAGTTTTAAAGTGCTGTAAAAGTACAAGAGCTGTATAAGTATATGATAATGGCCATATTTTCGGGATGGGTATTCAAAGTACAGAAATGACTTGGCTGGGAGGCACTGCAGCCTGCTAGATCAGGCTCTGACTATCATACCAAAAGACTTGAGCTCCACTCTTGGGTCTGACACTTAAGGTTGCTAAATAATTTTTTAAATTACTTATTGCCAATGTTCAGAATGAAGGAAGGTGGTACCGCACAAGTATGCACAGCTAATTTAGCTGCAGAGTGACCATATCTGTCTTTCCATATCTTCTTGCTTGAGTTAATTAACAAAGAAAGACAGTGTAGTGGTGTATTGCTTGTACACAGTGGGTCTGACTCATCTCTGTGTTAATTAGGCCCTTAGTGTTCTCATCAATGAATGCTTTCCATGACACCCCCCATGAAGAGGTTGGAATGATGAACTACTGTGCATTTTCATTGGTATATAATTTCTGCTACAATTTCACAGCTATTAAGAGAATGTGGCTGTTGGTTTCCTGCTCTTATTACCTTGGCCAGTGCCCCTCACTGTTTTAATTAAATTAACCTTTGATTCTCTCCATCTGATTTATTTAAACTTTAAAAACAGTGTCTGCATTTACTTACAATAAAAGAAAAATGAAAGAGGTTTAAAAACGGGTTGATTCCAAACACAACAAACTTCATTTAAAACACCAACTTGAGGTGGCTAAGTGTGACCAATAGGTAGTTACTTATCAAATCATTTTCATAAGAACCGCCGTACTGCGTCAGACCAAGGGTCCATCCAGCCCAGCATCCTGTCTGCCAACAGTGGCCAATGCCAGGTGCCCCAGAGGGAGTAAACCTAATAGGCAATGATCAAGTGATCTCTCTCCTGATTTTCAAAATCCACATACTTGAAAGCAAGGGAATGAATAGTTAAGGATATCATGCACATTGCACTGTCTCTGGACATTAACACTTTATTCTTATGAAGAATAAATAGAAACATATTTCATCATGAAATAACAGCCTTAACTCTGACCAAAATATAGACTCCTTGGGACAAAGACCATCTTTTTGTTGTGGGTTCACACAGCTTCTCGTGCAATTGGGTTTTGGTCCATGACTAGAGTTTCTAGGCACTATGATAATAAAATAACAAATAATAATTAGCAATCTAAGGGTGGTCTACACTGAAAACTTACAACAACATGGCTATGTCTCTCAGGGGTGTAGCTATGCTGACCTAACCTCATGTATAGGCAGCGTTAGACCTCATGTATAGACCTAGCTACTGCTTCTTGGGGAGGCTCTTTAACTACAGTGATGGGAGAAGTTCTCCCAACTCTGTAGTGAGTGTCTGCTGAAGTACTAGAGCAGCACTGGAGCTGGATTACTGTAGTGTTTTAAGCCTCAATGTCTGAAAAAGGAGCATGCCTTCTTTTTTCAAATACTCATGAAGGAGAATAGTTCTAAAATCACTCATGTGGAAGCATTTGCAAGATCAGACCGCATGTTAATGACACCTCAAGCACAAGTCCACATTTATAAATCAGCAATGTTACATACTTTTCCTTTTGGACATGTTGCCTACATCAACAGCTTCAATCTCCAGACACGTCAGTTATAAATATGATACCAAATCATTTTACAATTGAAAAATGTGAAATATTACCCTACTATGTTTAACAGAAAGTAAAGATTACAAGAAAATATATAAATGCTGAAATCAAGATAACACAAATAGTATATTAAAAAATGTCCGTGGGCCAGAATTATGGTGGTTGTGCTGTGATAAAATACATATCATTTGTACTTGATAGAATCTGCCCCATTGTTCTTTTCTTTCCATTAAAAGCCTCAGTTGTTACACAAAGAGTCTGGGTGAGGTGACATGATGCTAGTTAGGGTTGTAAATTATTTGATAGGTGAATAAAGGGATGTCACTTAGCAAGCCTGTTATTTTTAATGAAGGGTTTTGGTTTTCAAATTCATATGGCCTACACATTGGATATAAGGAAATACTGAAAAGCTACCCTACGTGGACAGCAGCTGATGGTAGAAGATTTATCCCTTCAAATTATTTTATTGTGGTTTTATTTTAGTGCTTTTAGTGATTTCCTCTTGTTCATATCTTTTCTTAGCTGTATGAGGTAGGAAGAAGATCATTAGCTTTGGTAATTTCCTGCATATACTGTCTTTTTTACCCTGCTGTCAGCCTCCTGAAGGAAATGACAGGCCCCCTAGCTGGGTTGTTAAGCTCTTTAAGCTTGCTGCCTCCATGTAACATGTTTCTGATTACCCCAGCAGCGTAGACATTTGAGCTTGCAGCTGCTGCAGTGCTGTCAGAGCCAATACACCCACAAAGCACAGCAAACCTTTTGTTTAGGTTCCGAAATTGGATTACTTTTTTCTAGAGGGCAATCTGGAGAGTGAAATCTTCCAACATGAAGTAGTTCCTCCTGGAGCTTCACTGAAAGCTATGCATTTATCACTAAATTCAACAAAGAAGTAAGAAGCCCTCATATCTAAGAGACGAAAAGGGGCTTTCCTGTTTCAAATCAGTGCCATTTCTCTTCCCTCCTTCCTCCCCTCCCCCATGCTACCCAGAATCCACATGTGCAAAGGCACAACATGTGTTTCTCTTTAGGTTTGCATTACTGACTTCTATACAAAATAAAATAATTTAAAAAAAACCCACCCAATCTTTAAGAGATGCACCCCATTTGGGGCATAAAAATGTCAAAGAACAATACACTGCTCTACAGCCAAAATGCTTCTGAAATAAATGTAGTCAAACTTTACTAATTCTGGGTCACTGAGAACAAAAATGATGCTTAAAATTGTTGATTGGCTCTAGTTTTCAAGTTATGCTATTGGGTCAGTATATACGACCCTTGACTTGGGAATAGCGGAGGATAAGTGAGTTATAAAGGGAAGGGATCTCAATTTAAACCAGAAATGACTAAAATACATCTTTGCCTGGATCTATGAATAAATCTATGACTGGGTTTGGACAGTACTTTCTTTTTAGGCAAAACAATGAATGATGCAATCTGAAGCTGGTATTGCGTCATACATGATATGAATTGCATCATGTTATTCCTAGAAGTCATGGATGATGCAATCATAACGAAGCTTACATCACTCTGCTGAACAAATTGCCCTATATCAGCTCTAGAAATCATACAGTGTCGTGCTCTCTTATTTGTCAGTGTTTGATTTTGCAAAGGGACACATTTCTGTTTAGCCAAAGTGAGCAGAGTTGCCTCATACTTGTGTGAACAGTGCAGATAACTTCTGCTATGTTTGTGGTGAAGTGACTTTTGCATCACAAAAGCGCAGTATAACCACTATGGTTAAGAAAGCGTATCACCTTTATTTTGGCTGCAAAATTGGAGATCAGGACAAGAGGTGGGCCCCACACATATGCTGCAACACTTGTGCAACAAATCTTCGCCAGTGGTTGAACAGGAAAAGGAAATCTATGCCTTTTGCAGTGCCAATGATTTGGAGAGAGCAACAGATCATACCAGCAATTGTTACTTCTGCATGGTGCCTCCAGTTTGGAAAGGTGTGTCAAAGAAGAAAAAGTGGACTGTGCATTATCCAAACATTCCATCGGCTATACGCCCAGTACCCCACAGAGAAGGACTGCCGGTTCCTGATGCACCAGAATCATTCTCACTTGAGTCAGACGAGGAAGAGGATGAAACTTCTGGTCCTGAACCATCAATGTCACAGGACCCACATTTTCTCCCATCCTCCTCCTCTGAACCACACCTCATAACACAAGGTGAACTGAATGACCTTGTCAGGGATTTGGAACTACCCAAAAGTAAGGCAGAGCTGTTGGGCTCCAGACTACAGCAGTGGAATCTTCTGGCAGGTGATGTTAGGGTTTCCATGTTCCGTGACCGTCAAAAGGATCTTGTCCCATTCTTCTTCATGGATGGTGATCTTGTAGCCTGCAACAACATCGATGGTGTGATGGCAGCCCTCAACATCGTTCACGATCCAGATGAGTGGAGACTGTTCATTGATTCATCGAAGACGAGTCTTAAAGCTGTTTTACTGCATAATGGCAATGTTTTGCCATCAATTCCAGTTGGTCATGCAGTCCATATGAAGGAAACCTATGACAACATGAAACAACTTTTGAGGTGCATAAACTATGACCAACATCAGTGGCAGCTTTGTGGCGATTTGAAGGTTGTTGCTCTCTTGCTTGGTCTGCAGACTGGTTACACAAAGTACTGCTGTTTTCTCTGCGAATGGGATAGTCGTGCAAGAGATTCCCACTACATCAAGAAAGATTGGCCACTCCGACAGTCATTGGAGCCTGGGAGGAAAAGTGTTCAGCATCCACCACTTGTTGAATCAAGGAAGATTTTGTTACCACCCTTACACATCAAGCTGGGTCTGATGAAGAACTTTTTCAAGGCCATTGATAAAACACAAGCAGCTTTCAAGTACCTCCGTGGAAAGTTTCCAAGGTTAAGTGAAGCTAAGATAAAGGAAGGTGTCTTTGTTGGTCCTCAGATTCGTGAACTTCTTCGAGATGATGCATTTGACCATGCACTGCGTGGCAAGGAAAAGACGGCATGGAAAGCCTTCCAGTTAGTGGCAATAAATTTTCTCGGAACCAACAAGGCAGACAACTACAGGTTGTTGGTGGAAAACCTCCTCAAGGCATACAAAAGCCTTGGTTGCAACATGTCACTAAAGATACATTTTTTGCACTGTCATCTAGATTTTTTTCCACCGAACTGCGGAGCAGTGAGCGACGAGCACGGCGAGCGATTTCACCAGGACATTGCAACAATGGAGAAACGCTATCAGGGCAAATGGAGCCCATCAATGCTTGCAGACTATTGCTGGACAGTGACAAGAGATGCTCCATTTAATGAATACAAGAGACAAGCCAAGAAGCACCGAGTAGACACTGAATAGGACTAAACTATGTACATAATAGTTTTTTGCCTTTTGTTTCATAATAAATTTTAGTTATATAACCCTTTTGCTGATTTTTAAAGTGTTACATAAACAGGACAGGTGAAATATTATCATGTAAAGCAACCATAAACACATGAAAAGACCTAGGTTTACAATTTATGATTAAAACTCTACTATCTACACAATATACATAGACATAAAATGTAAAAACTTAAATATCTTAGAAACAGTAGCCAATCAGTTGTTTTAATTGTCATATTTGAATTCAGCACATCAAAATACATAATAAATATTACATTTTATCTCTGAAGCAGACGACTTCTCAAAAATTGTAGACCAGTGTTATCCAGTGCATTTCCCCGGCAACGGATTCAGTCCCACAGATCCTGATGATAACCTTGGGAGATACCCTATGTACTGGAAATAATTCAGACACAAATAAGTCAATTTATGGATAAAGCCTGAAGCCTGACTGGGTCAGCAGGCAACATGCTAAGTGTTTTGTAAATGGCTGATGCTGCTCAATTTGTTTTCTTCTTCCTTTCCTCTGATACAGACGGGCTAGTTTTCTTCTTCTCGGCAAGAATGCTGAGCAGCTAGTTTTAGCATTGCTCTGCAGGACTCATTAGCTCAGCAACCAAGTTAGTGTAAGGATCTGATGCAGGGAAGGGACTGCACATAAGGTCTTGTGATGAGGAGGGTAAAACCATTCTCCCCAAAATGAGCTGCCCCAACACTGTAACATGAATGGAGGGGTTAGTGGGTGATCCTTGTAGATATGCTAGTGAGTCTCATTGGCAGCATGCAGCTTATTCCACAAGGATCAGGGCGTATGAATCAACAGGAATTGAGGGCCGGATCCACATAGGGACTTAACCGTTGTGTTGCTGAGCATTGTAATGCCTAACTTTTAGGCATCTAGAAAATCATACAAACAACAATGGGATCCTCAAAGACTGAGTTAGATTCCTAGGCTCCCTATACAATGAATGGGGAGAGATAAGCACCTAAGAATGGGATCCACAAAAGCCAGCACGCTAGATGGGGAGCTGCCTAAGCCAAAGGGAGATGCCAAGGAGAGGAGTGTATGATAAACACCACCTCTATCACCAGTTCAGTGCCTATGGGCTTGGCTACACTTACAAGTTGCAGCGCTGGGAGTTACAGCGCTGGTCATGCAGCTGTGGAAGGGCCAGCGCTGGAGTGTGGCCACACTGACAGCTACCAGCGCTGCAGTGTGGCCACACTTGCAGCACTTTCCAGCGCTGTATTGAGAGGTGCATTGTGGGCAGCTATCCCACAGAGCACCTCGTCCCGTTTTGGCGCCGTTTTGGCGCTGAGTATTGTGGGAAGGGGAAGGAAGTGTGCGGGTCATTCCGCTTCCTGTTTGCCAGCGCCCCGTGGTGCATCGCTTCACATCCCAGCATTCACTCTTTCCAGCAGCGTTTGGCGCCGTTGTGAGTGTCTTTCTGTTACTCTCTGTGTGAATCGCGATTTCTGTGGCAAATGGAGCCCGATCTGCTGAGGACTCTGCTGATGAGTGTCACCAGCACAACACGTTTGGCAGTCCAGCTATTCCTTCAGCTCCAAAGTGACAGTGAGGATTCCGACGATGATATCAATATGGATTTGCCTGCCGCGTGTGACACTAAAGTGCTTGCGGCATTTACGGAAATGCTCAGCACCGTTGAACGCCGCTTTTGGGCTCGGGAAACAAGCACTGAGTGGTGGGATCACATCGTCATGGAAGTCTGGGATGACGAGCAGTGGCTGCAGAACTTTCGTATGAGAAAAGCCACTTTCATGGGACTGTGTGCTGAGCTCGCCCCCACTCTGCGGCGCAAGGACACAAGATTGAGAGCTGCCCTGACGGTGGAAAAGCGAGTGGCTATTGCAATCTGGAAGCTGGCAACTCCAGACAGCTACCGGTCGGTCGGGAACCAGTTTGGTGTGGGAAAGTCGACCGTGGGAATTGTTTTGATGCAAGTTTGCAAGGCAATTAATCGCATCCTGCTAAGAAAGACCGTGACTCTGGGGAGCGTGCAGGACATTGTGGATGGCTTTGCACACATGGGTTTCCCTAACTGTGGAGGGGCGATAGATGGGACGCATATTCCTATTCTGGCCCCCCCCCACCTGGCATCAGAGTACGTTAATCGGAAGGGGTATTTCTCTATGGTTCTCCAGGCGCTTGTGGATCACCGCGGGCGTTTCATTGACATTTACACAGGCTGGCCTGGAAAGGTGCATGATGCACGCATCTTTCGGAACAGTGGCCTGTTCAGGAAGATGCAGGCAGGGACTTTTTTCCCAGACAGGAAGATCACAGTAGGGGATGTCGAAATGCCCACTGTGATCCTTGGAGACCCCGCGTACCCGTTACTGCCTTGGCTCATGAAACCCTATACAGGGAAGCTTGACAGGAGCAAGGACCGGTTCAACTACAGGCTGAGCCGGTGCAGAATGACTGTGGAGTGTGCTTTTGGGCGTTTAAAAGCCCGCTGGCGTTGCTTGTATGGGAAGCTAGACTTGGGGGAAAGCAGCATCCCCGCGGTTATATGCGCTTGCTGTACCCTCCATAATATTTGTGAAGGGAAGGGTGAAACATTCAGTGAGGCATGGACCACCGAGGTTCAAGTCCTGGAGGCTGAATATGCACAGCCAGAGAGCAGGGCTAATAGAGAGGCCCAGCACAGGGCTACAAGGATTAGGGATGCCTTGAGGGAAGAATTTGAGGCTGAAAGCCAACAATAATGTTTGCTGCCTTGCATGGGAGTGAATTGCACTGCTTACACTGTTATTCTATTATCCATAATAATAATATGATTTGTAGTGCCTCTTTCTTTACTGGGCTAAGGTATCTTTCACTATCTGCTATAATAAAGACTGTTTTCAAAGCCAAGAATTGTTTTATTGAAAAGAAAAAAACTTCCTTGACAGACAGACAGACACACAACATTTCATGAACACAAGAGGGCAGGGGTGTGGGTTGGTGAACTGTACAGTCACAAGTTTGCATATGCCCTGTCTGGATTGCTGTTTAATGAATCCTGCACTTCAGGGTTCATATACTGCATGGTGATGGGGGTTGAATGCAGAGGGTAAGGGTGGTGGTAGGTATCAGGGCTGGTTGGGGAACATACAGGTGTTGGAGGCAGCTGGTGGTGGTAAGAACCTGGATGCTGGGGAAAGGTGGTTTGAGCTGACATTGGGGCACAAGGCACAAAGGACGGGGCGGGTGGGGGAGTAGCACGGTAGTGCTCTGCTTGCATGGCAACGAGTGACTCTATAGACTCCGCTTGGCGCTCCAGGATGCTTAGCAGCCGCTCCGTGGTTTTCCTCTTGGCCACTGCATTTCTCTTGCGTGTCCTGCTTTCTTTCTCTCGCCAATCCTTCAAGTCCTTACTCTCTCGAGCAGACTGATTAAGAACAGTTTTCAGCATGTCTTCTTTGCTCTTTCGGGGATTTTTTCTCAAATTTTGAAGCCTCTGTGATGTTGAACATCTGGGCAGTCCAGTAGTCAAGGTCACTGTAGAAACAGAAATGACAACATTTAACACGGGCAGCATTGTATCCACTATCTCCAGACATGAATTGTTACACTGAGGGAGTGAGTTCTTATTTAAGCATTCTTTTACCCACACGCATAACACTACAGAAGCCACGACATGGTGAGTGAGCAGTGCTTATATGGGGAGAAGTGGGGCTTGGGTGTAAGAGGGGAGCTGGTTGCTTCGGGTAATCTGGAGTGCTAGAGGGGTTGAGTGAAATGAAGATGCAGATGCAGGGGTGATCTTATCTCCCTATCTCTTCACTAAAGAGTCTCCCAACATTTTTCACAGGACTTAATCCTGGAAGATGTTTCCCTACTGCGAGTCACTAGGGAACAGCGGGGGGCTCTTTTAGAGCAATGTGGATTCCGCCCGGGACCCTATGCGGCTTGCCTGTGTTCAGAAATGGTCCCCCCACCACTGGCAGAAGAGTGGCGCGGACGCGTCACCGTCACTGGGACAAGGGACACAGTGGCTCTGCCTATAAACCTGCGCAGGCATATTGCCCACGCTCTGGATGAAGCTTTTGCTGAGATAACTGAGGCAGATTACCGCGACGTGATAGACCACATCAACGGGCTATTCCACATCTAGAGGCTGGCATGCATGCATCCATAACCCCCCCTCCTCTCCAGAAACATTTCACCCAGAAAATAAAAGCCGCTTACCGGTAACACGCTCCTCTGCTTGTCCTTCTGCAACTGCTGGCTGCTGCGATTGGGTGCTTTCCTCCTGGCTTGAGAAGAGCTCCTGGCTGCATGCCTCCAGGGAATCTGCGGTTTCTTCCCCCATGCCAGGAGCTTCACTCGCGGTTTCCTCCCCCCCCCACGCCTCCGCCTCCGCCGCCTCCTCCGCCTCCTCCTCCTGTCCCCCAGCCTGCTCAGAAGTGTCCATCATTATCCTGGGATTGGCAGTGGGGTCACCCCCAAGTATCTCATCCATCTCCCTGTAAAAACGGCAGGTCGTGGGAGCAGCTCCGGATCGTCGATTCCCCTCTCGGGCTTTGTAATAGGCACTCCGCAGCTCTTTAATTTTCACCCTGCATTGTACTGCGTCCCGATCATGGCCCCGATCCAGCATGGCCCTTGATATCTGCTCAAAGATATCGTAATTCCTACGGCCGGAGCGCAGCTGTGCCTGAACAGATGCCTCACCCCAAACACTGATGAGGTCCTGCAATTCACCAGTGCTCCATGCTGGGGCTCGTTTGCCGCGTGGAGGCATGGTCACCTGTAACTGATTAAAACTGATTGCACTCCACACCTGGCTGCAGCAAACAGGAAGGAGATTTTTAAATTTCCCGGGGCATTTACAGGGCGGGTCACCTGAGGCAAGAGCAGTAGAGTGCAAACTGATGTGCAGAGTGGCTGAACAGGAATTCTGGGATAACTACTTATTCCCTGGAGGACAGGTAAAGCGCTGGTGAGTGTCCACACCTGCTGGGCAGCGCTGGATCACCAGCGCTGCACTCCTTATACCCCTGCCGGGATGGGTTTTCAGCCAGCGCTGCAACCAGGGAGTTGCAGCGCTGGTTGTGCCCTGCAAGTGTGGACGGGGTGTTGTTGCAGCGCTGGAAAGCCTCCACCAGCGCTGCAACTTGTAAGTGTAGCCAAGCCCTAAGTCTAGGCTGTAGGGAGGCTTCTATCTGTGCTTGCGATCCATAGCTGGGAGTCCCTCTCCTGGAGTCAGGCCGCTTAGGTGCCAAAGCTGTTTCTTGTGAAAAGGAATTAGGTGTTGGTCTGGGGTCCACACAAAGCAAGGTTATGGTGTTGCCTAGGCTATGACTTTTAGCACAGTGATTAGAAACTCACCCAGAAAGTGGGAGACCCAGGTTCAATTCCCGCCTCTGCCTGATGAGGGAAAGGATTTGAACAGAAGTGTCCCATCTCTGAGGAGAGTACTCGACTGGGTCCTGGGATAGTCTGATGCAAATCTCCTTTAGTCTCTCCTGCTGAAGCTGTTCCTCCTCACAAAAGGCCTGTATTGTAATGAGGATGTGTTACGGGGGCATGGTCACGGTATCAGTGAGTGGCGCCATGCTCAGTACAACTGATTGTGCTTGGCATTTGAAAAAAGAAGTGGCACAACAGTAGGAAAGGACAGAGGAGACACACAGACGCAAGGAGCAGGCAATGTATTGCTGAACAGGAGATAGGAGTTTGATTAGAGACCCTCTGAAACAGGTCTGAATAATCTACTGGGGCAATGGGGCTGCAGTGAGTTACACACAGAGAAGTCTGTCACAATTTCAGAGTTAACTGCACCTTTGACCACTTAAACATCCACTTGAAGTCTCAAGCTTCTTAGCTGTCACTTCCTTTGGCAGAGACCTGTGTCTCTCCTTCCACACCAGGGGTTAATCTTGCAGTCCCTCTGCACCTCATTGTGATTTCCCCAGCATATCTGACCAGGGTCCAGCACATGTAGTTCTCTCTTTCTCAACAGAGGGGAGACTACAACAGTGAATCTCGGTTACCAACTTCACAAAGCAAAGTACGTTTATTCTTGGGGGAAAAGCATCACAGAGAAAACATAATAAAACAATCAAAGGTTCTACACACATACTAAGTGTACCAGAAATCATATATCAGTCCTATGGGACCCTGGTAGACCAAAGTCCTTCCAATGCTTCAGCAAATTTGTGGCCCTCTTAGGGCCAAAAGTCCTGTCCATTTGCTGAATCAAAAGGAAAACACTGAGTCTGTTTAAACTCAGCCTTTATATCCCAATTTTTTGTGTGTGTCTCTTGCCTCTCCTGGGGGGACTGCCCTAAACCAGTATATGCAAACCAACCCAGTGGATGGTGTGGTTTTGGAGCAGTTTACAATTTCAGGGACTGGAATAATCACCCCTTGCTGTTTTTAGTTCCTGGAGGAGCTGTGGTAATCCTCCACCCATGGATTTGCATACAGTCTCTGGCCCACAATGATATATAAAACATTCATAAATTTAATAAAATATTGTCCTCGAAGAAACTGCATGTGGCTGCAATATCTATCACAAAGTCTCAGCCATAAAAATTTTAAAAGGAGCAAAAAGTTTTGGACTTTCTCAGCCACCGATAAGTAATAAATACAGCTAATAACAAACAAAACAGATCTTGGAGTTGGCACTTAAGGCGTATTTTCTACTACCAGTCCATGGACAATCACTGAACCCGAAATAATTTGACCGTGTCCTTTTAAGTATCTAAAACTTCAAGGAGGCAACACTCTCTAAGGCCCTGGATTCTGCAAGGGAAAGGATGACCTCAGACTCTCTACATAGGGAAGTAATAGCTCTACTTTTTTTTTTTTCCATTTCAGCTTCTGATGATTTGCAATAAACCAGCCGCAATAATGCTTTTCAACTTTTACATATTTTCAAAGATAAAAACTTCAACCCCCTTTCTAAGGCCCTTGTTTAAGTCTCTGCTTTGTCATTGCAGTGATGCATCCCATCTGGTTATATCACATTGCATGACTGTACATAACATACAGTGGAGCTAACATTCAAGATGGGACTCATCATAGTTTGTTCCCAAATCACTCTGCCAAGGGCCTTAACCTTTCATTCCACATTTACAAATGGCAATATGGAGACAATCCCAGCTGAAGCCTGTGGAAGACACAGAAGAAGAAAAGATCTGGTTGTCGAAAAAGCTGTGCAAACATTTAAGACCAAATTTTCAGAATTGATCCCTAAGTTGTATGCACAAAACATGTATTTTGCAGTTTCCTAGTGGTTCATTCACAAGTACATATGCAATTGCCAGGTTTGCATTTACAACTTAGGGCACAAACAAAAAACAAAACACAAAAAACAAACCTCAATGACTTAAACACACAAGTTTACAAATCTACGGTCTACAGCCCACCATTAGCCTGTCTCTATCAGGCAATCTCTTAAGTGACAAAAATTGCAAGACTGGCTCTTGAGTTTCTAATCTGGAACGTTCCTAAAATATTTTCTTGTGGCATTTACACTCATATGGAAGAGGAACCTTTCATAGCTTTCATTCTTTCTACATACACGAAAAGTTTCCAGCTATGCTAGTTCTAACAGAATCATTTTTTTTCCTGTGAGTGTGAGCTGAAAACTAATCTAGGAACACTGCACCAGCTACACTTAATAATAAGGGCACTTTCCTGCACTGCTTACTATATGTGCATTCACTGTAGGCATATGCCACAAGAACTTTTGTTTGAAATTCTTCCATGATTCTTCCACATTGTCCCCAAGCCTCAATTCAGGTGATGGTTTCAGGCTGTCCATCCTTGCTGGTTGTGTACCTGCTGTTCAGCTAATATTTAACAACTAAATTATTTTTATTTAAATATTACATAAAACAGCAATGTGAGTCCTCTGCAAGCTTCAGCCAGCCACAGTCTGTTCAGCCCCCTGCAGTCAAGGACTCTCTGTCTTCCAAAATGGAGAATGATCTTTGGTCTCTGCAGCCACACCTATAACTGTACCTAATAACTAGAGCTGGTCAGAGAATTAAGATATTAAAAAAAATTCTGAATTGGAGCACAAAGTTGAAATTTCCTGTGAAATAAAAATTCTGACAAACTTTGATAAAGAACCATCAAATAATGTGTCATTTCAATAAGGCAGAAGCATATTATTTGGTAACTTAAAATGTTGTGTTATGCTTTACCAATCTGAATTTAATGTAATATTACATATAATATAAAAGTTACAATGAAACAAACCAGAATGAAAAAGTTGACACATTTTTATCTTATCAAAATGAAGTGGGATCAACATTGAAATGAAATGTTTTGACATTACTGAAATGAGAAAGTCAAAACAGTGAATGTAGACTTTTTCCCATAGAAAAATTAATTGAAATAGTCTCATTCCCACAAAATGTTTTGATTTTGACAAAATTGTATTTTTCATCCCATCAAAAATGTTGCAACCAGCTCTACTAACAGGAACAACTACTCCACATAGGTGTGGAGCGAGTAGCTGTATGGGAAAAAGGTGGCTGGTCTCTGGCAGAGGCTCATTTGATGCAAGACAAATGTTGATTGCTTATTCAAAGGTTTTTTTTTTTTTCTAATTTCTTTGCTGTAAGATTAAATTTTTAGAAATGTCACCAAAATAAATTTGATTGAATTTTATAGCAATATGTGTTCATGTTTTTAAGAACAGAGTTTTCTGCATTGGAGGAGAGACCTCAGTCCCACCTGGTGTAATTGCCTCTTAATTTGCACCTGCATCCGAAGAAGTGGGTATTCACCCACGAAAGCTCATGCTGCAAAACGTCTGTTAGTCTATAAGGTGCCACAGGATTCTTTGCTGCTTCTACAGAACCAGACTAACACGGCTACCCCTCTGATTCTTAATTTGAATATATCACTGAGATTTGAGGATGTATAAGTGACAAAAAACTTCTCGGGTTACCTCATGTGACATGTCCTTGTAACTGTTAGACTGTTCTGAAGTAACTGACACATACTGCTCCCTGCCTCAAAGCTTTATTTCTGTACAATATGCTGCCACATGTCACACCCTCACCCCACTTCATTTTGCAGATGCTCCTTGAATAAGGAACTGTGTTTTGATTGGTTCTAAGTGACATAATTCTTTTCAGGTCATCCCAAGTGCCATGTCCCTATGACATTCCAACTTCATCCTCATCCGATAGACATTATCTGATCCATTGCTTCTAGTAATCAATATTTAATGTTTCAGTGGAAAGTGCACTCCTGCCCATAATGTACGCTAATGTACCTTGCCAGTCCTGCAATATGGTACATGGAGAGGGAAATTCCTTTTGTCTGATCTACGCAATATGAAGCACAAGATTGGATTTACTCTTATCTTACCAACTGATGTAATTACAGATGCTATTATTGGTCCTAGTGAGAACCCTTTTTTCCTCTCTGAAAATTCCCTTCTAAATTACACTAATAAATTAAATCCAATTGGACTGATAGTACAGGCAAGCTCCACAGCCACGGTTAGTAGGAAGCACTTAATTAGCACCATTCATGGTGCTTAGTGACCGGTTAACTGAAAACAGTAGTAACGGGAAGCTACTGTTCTGTCATTTTAAAAGAAAAGCCTTTTGAGTGTCTGGAGATGTTAAGTTTGCTTTAGTTTTACCAGTGTGCATGTCTTAAAGGGGAGGTGCCCGGAACCCTGGGTAAGTACTTGGGTGGCTAGCCTGCACTGAAGCCCATGCTACCACAGTTTCACTGCTACCAGTACCTGAGCTAGCTAGATTAAAGCTAGGTAAGTTATGTCTACATGAGCTGCAATCACACCTTATGATTGATGAGTACACTTCATTTTTGTTGCTGTCTGCTGGATTCTCTCCAATTTGTCTACATCTTTCCTAAAGTGTGGCACCCAGAATTGGACTGAGTAGCTACAGCTGAGGCCTCACTAGTGCTGAGTAAAGGGGGCAATTACCTCCCATGACTTACATTCAACACTCCAGTTAATACACCCCAGAATATTAGCTTTTTCCTCAATTGCATCACATTGTTGACATATTCAATTTACGATCCACCATCACCCCAGGTCCTTTTCATAATACTGCCATCTAACCAATTATTCCCCAGTTTGGTTTTTCCTTCCTTTTACTTGTCTTTATTCAATTTCATCTTGCTGAATTCAGACCAATTCTCCAATTTTTCAAGGTCCTTTTGAATTCTATTTCTATCTGTAGTGAGGAGGTGTGGCTCCCCACCACTCTGGAGGGGGAAGAGCCCATGCAGAGGCTGGTGTGGGCAGAGCTAGGGAGCTCTGAGCCCACCCCTCAGAGGGTCAGGCGACGACCAGGAAGTATAAAGGCTCGACCTCAGAGCTCATTAAGGCCGGAGCTGCTGGAGAGACCAGATGCCTCCAGTCTAGCCCGTGACTGGGAAAACCCCATGGCCCAAGGCGGCTGCCAGGATTCGCCGGGCCTACTCTGCACCTGCTACCCGGAGGAGTTGCCGAGCCTGCTGCTTGCTGAGGAACTATCAGGTGCTGGACCCCCCTGAGGACACCACCGTGACTCAAGTACTACTCGAGGGGGAGTCTGGAAGTAGCCCGGGGGCAGCCGACCCTAGTCTGGCTGCAGCTTTGCCGGAGCCCATGTCAGTGTGTTGCAGTCAGGATCCTCAGTGACTAAGCAGCGGGTCTTCTGCTGCTGCTAGGGCCCCAGGCTGGGACACAGTGGAGTGGGAGGGCCTGTGTCCCCTATGCCACCCAACTCGTGGGTGGCCGTCTCCCCCTCTCCCAGGCCTTTGGAGGCTTGGGGCCTACTATTGTTGCTCAACCCTTTCTGAAGGCCTGAGCTCCTGACTCTGCACTGCCCCGCCCTGACCCAGGGCCTAGGCTTACTGTGTTCGTTCCAGTACCGCAAGGGCTGCTGAGGAAGACCCCACAGACAGACTAATTCCCCAAGCATCAACTGCGGTTAGTAAGCCAGTGTGGCTCCCCACCGCCCTGGAGGGGGTTGAGCCCCGGCAAACGCTTGTACACTGTCCTCCAAAGTGCTTGCAACCCTTCCCAGCTTCGTGTCATCTGCAGATTTTGCAATCATACTCTTAGCTCTTCACTCCATTAACCAAGACATTAATGAAAATATTGAATAGTACAGACCCAGGACAGACTACTGCAGGACCCCACTAAATATGCCCTCCAAGTTTGACAGTGACCTATTGATAACTACTCTGAGAATGGTCCTTCAACCAGGTATGAACCCACCTTATACTAAATTCAAATAGACTGTATTTCCCTAGTTTGCTTATGAGACTGTCAGCGGGACTATCAAAATCCCAACCAAAATCAACGTATATCATGTCTACTGTGTCCTCCAGCCAGTAGGCCAGTAACTCTATCAAACAAATAGTTGTACTCTTTATTAGATAGTTTTCAGTGGTTGGTTACTGCTAGTAGGGGTTTGGAGGCTCCCTCCCTGATATCCCCATGGTTTGCTTAGTATTCCCAAGATCCCCTGTTTCAAGTCCTGCATGGGCTGCAGTGCCCTCAGGACTTCTTGGTTAGTGACTTCCACGGCACTAGTTTATATTGCTCTGGGGACCCCCAATTCCCTCCAAGTGCAATATCTGTTATTCCTTTTCTCTCTGAAACCTGCAACCTCAAGAATCCCAGGTCAGAAGATTCCTGATGGAGTGCTCAATGATGGCCCAGTCTGACTCTGTGTCGTCAGCCCCCTGACCATTGACCAGAGTCACTGGAAAGTGCTTCTCTGAGCATGGTGCTCCCTGGCCCTGGATCATCAGAGGGCAGAGCTGAGGACCTTAGTAGGCAGATCAGACAGGAGGAAGGTAAGAGCAAGCACTCTCACAAAAACCAGAGGAATCCACAAGCTCTCATTCAAGAAGAGGATTTCTTCCCCTGTACCCTCCAAATCTGGCAAGACTCCACATCCTGGTACAGATGTGTAAGAAGCTCATGGACGGTACAGTTCTGACTTGACAATACTGAGAGCCAAGAGTGTTCTACAACCACTGATTGCTGAAGGTTTGAGATTGGCCCCAACACTGGTAAGCACAAGAAAGGAGGTTTCACTGGCAGAACTGACAATACCATCCCATAGCGAGAAGGATTCAGTGGTACCAACACTTTCTGCACAGCCTAAATCAGCACTGTTGGCTCTGCCATGAGGCAGCAGCTCCTCTCTCTGCCCATCCTCAAGGACTGGGTATGCTGTCCTCAACAACCTAGCTCTCTACTCTGACCCAGATTTGCTGATATTCTTGGAGCTGGTAACCAACCACAGAAGTACTTGCATTGTCTGTCTGCCATTTTCTGGTACCATAGACCAGCTGAGGCGTTACGAGATCTCTGGTATCAGCTGCTCAGCCTGAGAACTCATACTCCTCTGGCAATTTTGAGACTGAGACAGACAGTGGTGTCACATTTTGGGGTACAACTGAGATTAGTGAGAGGTTGTCTGGACACTCCCAGTCAGCATGCATTGAGTGTATGTTAAGCAGTCCTGTATGTTCAGCAACTCTGGCTCCAGCAGTCTGCTAGTTACACCACAGCTGCACTCTAGTTTCCACCAGTCTTGGTTACTACTAGGCAAGTGACCCCAATACACCCCCAGCTCCAAATTTCCCCCAAACTATCTTCCCTGAAATGTTAAGCCTTTTCCTGGACCACTCAGAGAAATAATGAGGTTTGCTTTCTCCTTTAAAGAATCAATACCCAGCAGCTAGCCACATTAACTGGAGTTAACCCAATTCAAACACAGCACTGGTTGGTTTAGATAAAAATAAAACAAGTTTATTAAGAACAGGACATAAGTTAAGTGATGCTGAGTAAAGATAAAGATGGTTACAGGAAAATAAAAGTGAAAACACACATCTAAAAGTCTAACACTTAATCCAACAAGATGCAGTCTTTGTTTAAGATAGTTTCTCTCACCAATTATTCTTTGTCCAGCATTACTGACTGTCTCTGTCAGGACCTTCTACACAAGTACCAGGTGCTGGTTTCCGTTATTTTAAAGATGTCTCTCTGTTCTTTATATTTCCATAGAATTGTCTTTGTTGTCAGAGTCAGGAAGGCCTCCTGGAGATTCAATCTCCTATGTCTCTCTGGGGTGCAGAAGCCATGTTAATTCTCCATCTCTCAAGTTCAAGACAACCCCCCACCCCACCCCCTTGATACCTTTGTTTATGGCTAATATGTACATTGAAGTAAACCCACATTTCTTTGTCTAGGACAGACCTATCACCTTCATCAAAGCTAGGCAGTCTTTTCCTTAAACTTGTTCTAGGAACATGATACAGAGGTGTCAAGTATCAGAGGGGTAGCCGTGTTAGTCTGTATAATGTAAAAGCAGCAAAGAGTCCTGTGGCATCTTATAGACTAACAGACGTATTGGAGCATGAGCTTTTCGTGGGTAGTCTACATGCATCCGACGAAGTGGGTATTCACCCACGAAAGCTCATGCTCCAATACGTCTGTTAGTCTATAAGGTGCCACAGGACTCTTTGCTGCTTTTACATGATACAGAGGGATTTCATAACTTCTCCTACAAGGTTAACACGTGAATTTTACATGGTATGAATTATCAGTGTGCTATTAGTTTTCAAATAATACCTTACAAGGCATATTTTGTACAAACATCATTGTAGTAGTGTGTGGGGTGTGAATACAGGGGTGCTTAGGGTCAGTAGTGTCTCCACCAACTGTACCAAGATGCAAGATTAGTCCTGAAGGAGGTTACAGAGTCTCTTGGGTACCCTCCTTCTGCCATAGGATGCCCTAACTGGCTCAGGACCAGTGGGTACTGCCTCCTTACCCATATGATCCCACACACTGGCCCTATTGGGGACTGTGGGATTTTTATCAGAGATGACCTGATTACAGCGAATCAGAGCAGGAGTTCAGACAGAGGTCACCCCACAGGGAACAACGTCAGCCCACTCAGGAGCACTATGAAGAGGAGGATCACCCTGAAAAAAATGGACCTACTTGCCCCAGCAGTGTTTTCATCTTCATCTCCTGATGAAGCAGTCACCCCTTATGGCTATAAGCAATTCCAAGATCTCCTGGGGAGAATCATGGATGCATTCCAGAATCCCCGGTAGGAAGTTAAGGATATCACTTACAACCTGCTAGGTATCCTCCACAGTGCAGGCCCTAGCAAGGTGACACTTTCAATCAACAGGGACATATTTGAGCCAGCCAGCATGGTCTAGCATATCCCAGGCACTTGCAATCCCACTGTGAAATGAAGAGAGAAAAAATACTTTGTACAATCTTAGGGGAGTGGAATACTTCTTTTCATACCCCACACCAAACTCTATTGGTACAAGCCATAACTGAACATATCAGACTGCATCAACCTAGGTCTACTCCCTGCAATAAGGATGCCAAATGATCAGAAGAAAGAGTTTCACCTCAACTAGCCTACAGTTCCACATTGTGAGTTATCAGGCCTTGATGCCTAAATAAGAATTTGTTAATTATAATAAGTTTTTTGAGTTCACCAACGCACTACCCCAAGAGCTTAGACACCATTCTGGGCCATTGCTGATGATGGTAAGATGATAAGCTTGGAGGAGGGTCAATCTAGCTCAGTAGATGCAGTTGACCTGGCTTCTCATTCCATGTTGACTTCTCTTGTCATTAAATAAGCTTGAGGGCCCAAATCTTTGTGTTTTCAAAGGAAGTACAAGCCACTGTGGATGATCTTCCCTTAGAGGGCAACCTGTTCGGTGGCAGAAGGGATGAGTCATTGCAAACCTGTAAGGACTCTTACACACCCATCTGTTCCTCAATATAAACTCTCCAGCAACTCAGAGAAAATACTCCCAACCACCACAATATAAGCAATGTTCTGTTGCTTAGCCCTTTTAATATCAAAAGGCCTCCGGACCTCCCAGGAAGAGCCAGAGCATAGCAGACAGAACATCCCTCTGTCATTTAATCCCCAGCCCCAGCTCCCCATTAGGAAATCATTTTGATGGGATCCCCCTCAAGAGCCACAAACCAGCCCTCCTATCACCTGACACCCACACTCCTTTCAGTAGCCACCTGGCCTGCTTCTTTCTTGTGTGGCATGATACCACTTCAGACAGTGGGTCCTACAGAGCCATTACCAGCAGCTATACAATAGAATTTGTCAATCCCTTCAACAAAGCCCCCCTCCCCATCCCTCTTCAGGACTGATCTCATGAGAGAACACTCAGAAAAGCAGTAGGCTCCCTACTGCAGCTAGGAGCTTTAGAACTGGTCCCTCCACAGCACAGTGGCAAGGGTTTTTGTTCACAATATTTCCCCATTCCCCAAAAGAAGGAAGGGTGGAGACCCCTTCTGGAACTCAGACAAATGAATATTGTCAACCGCTGTTCAAGATTCAGAATGATCACCTGGTCTCTATAATCCACTCTCTGAACAAAGGTTTGCAGCTCTTGATTTAAAGAATACCTATTTCCACATGGAGAAAGCATTGGCAATCCTAGTGGCATCCTGATGGCTGAGGCAGTTTTGGATCACCAGGATCCTCCACATGGCTTCATGGCCGTGCATGTGCTTTGAGCTATTTCCAAACCTGTTGACTCAAGACAAGAGCGAGACCACCCCAACCCAGCATCCATCTATCCAACAGCCAAGTATGTGAATGGATAATTAATGTAGAGAGGTTGTGCTCAGAGGTGGTACAGTCCACCCTTAATAATAGCAGGAAAGTATCTATGAAAAAATGTTATGCTGCAAAATGGAAGAGATTTTCAGTCTGGTGCCAATATTGTTGGATACTTCCAGAGGGCTCAGAGGTTTGAGGTTTTCAAAAGGCCTTGACAGAACCTTTCCTCTGGTACTGAAACCTCTTCTGCTACCTTCCCCTCGGTCTCATATTGTCAACACTCCATGACTCTGTCTATCTGATGGCAATCACATCCCCCAGAAGGGTCAGCTTGGGCTCTTACTGTGGACCCTCCCTACATGGTCTTCCAGTAGGATAAGGTCTCTTTGAAGTTACACCCTAAATTCATTCTACAGGTTCCTCCTGAATTCCACTTAAATCAGGTCATACCCCTATCTGTTTTCTACCCAAAACTACCAGACAAGACAGGAAACTATTCTCTGGATGTTCATCCAGCCTAGGCATTCAACCTATAGAGTACAAAACTCTTTAGGGATTCACCTAGACTACTCATCTCCTTTGCTGAATGTATGAAAGGGGAAGCTATTTCCTCACAGAGATTTTCTGAGTGGATCTCTGGTCGCATCCTTCTTTGCTATGAGTTGATGATGATGACACCTCCTCCTCAAACTGTCAGAGCCCACTTGGCCAAAGCCCAGGTTACCAGAGTGGCTTTTCTTCTGAGTGTTCCCCTCCTGGAGATCAATAGAGTGTAGGCATCACCCCTGGTTCAAGCTTCTTCAGCAGATGCAGCCTTTTGCACAGAAGTCTTGTGGTCTGTGGTACAACAGGGTTCCTTGTGCCCTCCTCCTTAATGAGTACTGCTTGTGAGTCACCTTGACTGGAATACACTTAGGGACCATCACTTGAAGAAAATCTAGTTACTTACCTTGTACAGTAACAAGTTCTTCGAAATATGTGATATCTATGTGTATTCCGCTATCCACCCTCCTCCCCCTCTGCTTTTGGAGACTTTACTAAGGTGATTAGTGGAAGACACGGAATTAGAGAGGTGGTTGCTCCACCCCACCCCTTGAGATTGCATTACTGTAATTAGTTTAAATGATTTATGCCCTTATCCTGCACAAATTTATACATATGCTTAAATTGAAGCATATGAATAATCCCACTGAACTCAAATTAAGCAAGTGCACAGATCTTTGCAGGACTGGAATCTTTCTAATGGAAACCAAAGCCCTGCTTTTCCATAGTTTATACTGAATTTTTCTTTTACTTTTAGAGAAATCTGGTAAATTAAGCAATATAAAGCAATAAGAAAATAAAATGTCTTCCAGGACTGATGATTTCTCTCATTTTATCCATTGAAATAATTTTCTAAAATTATTTTCGTAAGATATTGAAAGAACAGCTGCTCATACTTCCATAGACACCAAGGCCAGAAGGGACCATTAT
Organism: Mauremys mutica; assembly: GCF_020497125.1. Lineage (NCBI taxonomy): Eukaryota > Metazoa > Chordata > Testudines > Geoemydidae > Mauremys > Mauremys mutica. The sequence goes on from NC_059072.1 coordinate 229,892,270, forward strand.
GATCATGTAGTCTGATCTCCTGCATAACACAGGCCATAGAACTTCCCCCAAAATAATTCCCAGAGCATATCTTTTAGAAAAGCATCCAATCTTAATTTAAAATTTGTCAATAGTGGAGAATCCCCCACGATCTTTAGTAAATTGTTCCACATCCTCCTGGGATATTAATGGACTGGAAAGAATGTTGTCATCCTCCCTATCATATGATGAGACTACATCATCTTTTATTTTCTCAAATACAGAACAGAAATAGTTATTGAAGCTTCTGTCTTTTCTGCATTATTATTGGTAATTCTACCATTTCCATCTGGTAATACCATTGTCAGGATTCTTTTTGTACCTAATATACTTAAAAAATCCTCTTATTGTCATCAGCTCTGCTGGCCACAGATTTCTCCTTGTGTCCCTTTACTTCCCTTATCAATTTTCTACTATTCAGAGCTTCTGATTTACATTCATTACTATCAACTTCCCCTTTCTTTAATTTGTTATACATTATTTTTAAAATGTTTATAGCTGAAGTCACTTCCCCTCTAAACCAGGATGTTTTTTTAACCAGCATGGTCTTCCTCCTCAATTTTAGGGATTGTGGCTTTTTAGGCATCAAGTGTAATGTTCTGAAATAATTTCCAATTCATATTTTTCTGATTAAAATCTTCCTGCTGATTTGACTCAGAATTGTTTTCAGCTTTGTGAAACTGGCCTTTTTAAAGCCCTGAGTGTATATATTTCTGCTTTGGACTTTATTTTGTTTGTACATTATAGCATGTTTCTTAATAGGTGTTTTATAGCACTGCGTTTTCTTCCTAAGGTTTAAGGTCTTTAAGTTCTAGGGCTCAATCCTCAATTGCACTAAATTTACACCCAATACAGCTGAGGAGAGCTCTAAGCCACCTTTCCACTTCCCTGATCATTGGCCAACCAGGGACCTAAGGGCTGCTCTAAATTGCACTGACTGCAGCAGTCCCATTGTGCCTGCTGAGGATCACTCAGAGAGCTGCATGCACCATTCTGAATCTCCCTACCACCAACATGGCATCTCTCTAAATTTCCCCACCCCCTTCTCATATCCTACTTGGAGGAGATGAAAAGCCTGTGGGACAAAGCCAGATATGCCAACTCTATGCCACCTGAGCATTTCTCTCTGTTGGGGGAATCCTTGGGCTGTCCTTTTAGGGCAGATTTGCATTGCTGAGCTTGGCAAAACAGCTGGTTCAGGGGCTAAGAATTGAGCCTATAATATTTAGGTATCCTGATCCAACCCTCTATTTTTCATGTTCAATATTTTGGTTTGAAAGGCATGCAATATATTAAGTGTTTTCGTCTTCAATGCTATTTTGAGCGATGACTCACATATTTGCTTAATTACAGGTTATCAGTGACTGGTAAATTGCATGACTTTAATAGTAAAGATGCTGCATAGAAAGTAAAGCTGAACAGCCAGTTATTTTTAATTTCTGCACAGTACAGGAATAGATAATGTAAAGTGGTTTTGTTTCATATCCACATCAGCATAAAGTTAGTCTGACTCTGTAACAATAAAACTTGCATTAAATAAAAGCAGGACTTCCTGCATTAGTTTTTAAGTTGTCAGTACAGTTTGTTCTGTATATCACTATGATTTGCCTTTGTTTTCACCTAAGAACATTGTGTTCTAGTGCCTAACCACAGAAAATGAAATGCTTAGAGAGCTTACAGAGCTGCTTGAGGTAAATAAAGGTTGACAACCCTGACTGATTTAGTATGATCACACACTGTAGGTGAACTAGAAATCTTCTCTGCAGGGTTTCACTGGGGATTACACCCTCCCATGGATAATTTAATAGTCTCATAATCCTTAGCCTATGGCTTGCCTCTGATTTTATCTCATCCAAAATTATTTAGCCTTCATGTAATCTGAAATTTAAAGTAGAAGAACAAATGTGAGAGATCTCTTACATTTAGCCTCTCTAACACCTTTCAGCAAACTAAACTGAACAGTTAATGAGAGTAATAGGGCAGGGTATGGGAGGATAACATGTCTTTCATCTTTCTGCTGTATTTTTCTTACCTTCACCACATCCGTTTTAAAAAGCAACACGTCTACAGTATAGTCAAACTGTACGCACTATATTTGAAAGTAACGAGGATAGAGACATTTTAAGTGAAGTTGACAGTGGTTTTAACTGGTACACGAGTTTGCACTCTGCATTTTTGTAATAAACCATTTTTTTCTGACATTTCTCTGCAGGGGGGTTTATTTGGGAATGGGATATCAGGAATCCCATCTTTTCATATTTCATGGTCCAGACTACACTCAGGCCATGTCTATACTATGTTCAACCATGATTTTGCAGAGTTCAAATACAAGCCATCAACACATTAGGCTTTATTTATTTATTTATTTATTTATTTTAAGATTCCTAGAACTGGTTAATAGTCGGGATGTTTTCACCAAAACTGTTTTGAGAAAAACAAACAATTTTCATTTAATTTCCCCTGTTTTCTTTGGTGGAGGGGAGGAGGGAAGTGATGGAAAATTAAATTGTGTTAAAAAAAAATCAAATTTTCAGTATTTTTCTCCTTCTCACTTACTACTTTTCCAGTGGAAAGATGTAAAAAAGTCAGAGTGCTTTTCATCACTTTTAACCTTCCCTTTCCTTTTTTGCAGTAGACAAACCAACCTGAAAGTGGGAATTTTGAATTTTTTTATGAATTTCCATTAAAAAAAATAATTTAGAATTTTTTTTGGAAAACAAATTTTTGCTTTTGCAAAAACTTCACATTTTATGAAACCCCACTTTTTTATTAGAAGGTTTTTTTGGTCAACACTTTTTTTTGACCAGCCCTAAGTATTTCCCACCATTGGTGCCAGAGGAGAGAGTGCTCCTGGTTTGAAACTAGTGATAAATCAGTGTGGACCTGTTCAGATTGAGAAGCCAAACTAAACCTTAAATCATTAGTTTACAATGTGCCCATAATGAAGTACAAAGCTGCACTGCCCCAGCAGCAGGCCAGGGAGAGCACTGTGACTTTTGGACACACAGTTCTCTCCCTGACTCCCCTCTTGATCTAGTATTGGTACCCACACTGCACAGGCTCAGGTGTGCTGGCTGGTACATTGCAGAGAGAGGGTCAGAACCAAGGTTCCATCCATTCTTCATTCCTTCCTACTCAATGGTACAGGAGGAGGCTGTAGTCATGCCCAGAGGAGCAAAGAGGTGCTATTCCTCCATGTAGGCATGGAGGGCATTTGTTTTAATCGTGTAAAACATATAAGAAAATGATCATGGTTTTCAATTTATTTTCAATAATCCAGGAAGAAAAATGTTTCAGACAATGCAATTGTGCTAGACAAACTTGGAATGCCACTTGTGTAGGGAAAGCCCCTGGCGGGGCGGGCCAGTTTGTTTACCTGCCCGTCCGCAGGTCCGGCCAATCGCGACTCTCACTGGCTGTGGTTCGCCGCTTCAGGCCAATGGGAGCTGCTGGAAGTGGCCCAGGCCGAGGGACGTACTGGCTGCTGCTTCCAGCAGCTCCCATTGGCCTGGAGCAGCAAACCGGGGCCACTGGGAGCCGCGATCAGCTGGACCTGCGGACAGGGCAGGTAAACAAACTGGCCCGGCCTGCCAGGAGCTTTCCCTAAACAAGCGGCGTCTCAAGTTTGGGAAACACTGATTTAGACAATAACATTTAAAATAAGGGAGCTTTATTTCAGTAACTAATTAGGATAGGTGGCTAAGAATAACCAGAACGACCAAGAACAACTAACTGGAATCTGCAGACTCAGCATTCTCTGTAAGTGTCTGGACTCAGGTCAGAACTTTGTATCTCCAAATGATTTATCGAAGCATTGCAAGTGTTTTATTCTCGTCAGTTAACCAAAGCCTTACATGATTAGAAAGCAAAAGGGGAGCAATTGTCATTTTCTAAACTTCACTGGATGGGTTTGGTTTTTTTGTTTTAAAATCATTTGGAAGATTCAATTCCTAACCAGTGATAGGATTTACCTCTCAGTCAGAGCCAGCCCTTGGTTTTCTGGGGTTTTCTCTTGCAGACCCCTATCTACCTTTCTTGTTACAAATTGTTTTCCACACCTTGTGCATTAAAGCACCATGCACATACATTCTTCTGTTCTTGGTGGGCTTACCTCTTTCAACCAGAAACATGTACAGGTCAAACATTAGAATTCATAGGTGAAGACAGAGGCCCAAGGGCAGTAGAGACTTGTGGCAATTCTTGCATGTTACTCAGTATTTCATTTTCTTGGATGATAATGTAATATTGTCTTCCTAGTTACCAATTCCTATTTTTTTCTTCACCACCAGTGTGACCTGCAAATCTTTGTCTTAATTAAATCCTTACTTGAGACAAGTTTATGACCTAAATTGTGCACTATTGCCCTGCTGAACAGTCAATAGTCCTTTTAAAAAAATACATTGTCTGCCTGGCAGCTGATTTGAGACATGGTGATGTTAATTGTTATCCAGTCATAGCTCATCATATATCTCTGGCTTTTGTTTTTGAAGGAAATCAACTTCTCCCCCACAGCAACTCCCTCCTCCTTACACACAAGTCATGCAAATAAATAAAAACATAAAAAAAAGTATTTATCCTCCAAAAAACACACAAATGTTAAATACATAAATAAAAAATATCCTGTGTGTCTGTGCTTTGCTTTAGAGTAGTGCTTAGAAGGTCCAGCTGAGGTTGCAGTCTTTGTGCTAGGCACTGTACAAATCTAGGAAGAGACAGTTCCTACCCTGAAGAGCTTAGAGTTTAAATAGACTAGACAAACAAAGAGTAGGAGGGGGAAATGAGGTACCAAAGAGGTGAAGTGATTTGCCCAAGGTCATGCAAGAGGTCGGTGGCAGAACTAGGACTAGAACCCAGGTTTCTTGACTCTCAGTCCTGTAATCTACCCAGTGGATCCAAACATAATGGTGCATGGCAAAACAAACAGAAGTTTCATATGTAGTCCCGCTTCTGTCTTCCAGGTCGCAGAGACTTGCAAATGGGTAGAGGGGGTTACAGGGAGCTGGAAATCAGAGTATTGCCTTATGGGAGATGTAGTCCTTCAGGGACCCTGTAGGGAAGGGAATGTTGGCTGGAACTACAACTCCCATAAGACAATGTGCCATAGGAAATGCAGTTTAATTTTTTTTAACTGATTCAAAACTGTACATTTAGGGTCAGTTAAAAAACCAAAATATTCATATCTGAGTCTAAGTTCCAAAACTTTTCAGCAAAATCAATATTTTCCAACAGAACATTCCTGACCAGCTTTATACAGGACATACAATGCATAATATTAGATGACAAGATTGTGGAGTAACACAATCATTTATCTTTATAAAAAAATCTGAAAATAAAATGGATTAAAAGTTTCTTAACACCAAACAGTGCAGGAACCTGTTTTAGTGAAGCGGGGAATTTATTCTTGCTCTTTGGACTGCAGCTTCAAAAACCTGTCTTTCAGAGTCAGGTTTATCTCTAGGTTCTTTAAAATAAATAGGCTGGTTTGAACAAAGGGCATATCTGCAGTCTGCATTGAAAACCCCACAATGATTTCATATTAATAAGCTGGTATCAAACTGAACACGTTTAAAGACAGGTCCAAACCCGTATCTTATTCATGCAATTAGTCCCATTGCTGAAATGAATAAAATAGACTGATTTTGGCCTAGTGTATAAACCAGTGGACCTTTTTTAGTCACTAGGGAGAAATATAGCCTGATTTTTAAGAAAAATCCTAAGCATTCAGTAGTTCCCATGGACTTCAGTGGGTGCTCAGTACTTCTGAAAATCGGACAACTTATTCAGGTGGCTAAATATTACTGAGGTAAATATGTAACATCAGGGACCCATTTTTGAAAATCATGGACTTAGTCAATTGTTTGCAGAGGTTACATATATAACTGAAATACTCCTCTGCCTTACCTCAAATATAGATTTATCTTACCTGAACTTGAATATGAAGCAGTTTGTGCATGCTGCCTAAATCATATTCACATAATATTTTATACATTCATACTATCCTTTTTTGTTCTTTCTGAAATGAATGAACCTTCAGATTCACATATTAAAAGGAAAATTTCATGTAGCCTTAATATCAGCTCTTCATGTTGAATCAGGTTCTTTCTTGATGAAGTAGGCATGCCATGTGTATTGATAAATGTGGTTGCTTTTCTTTTCAGAGCACAATTTCTGATAAGCACAGCAGTCCAGGTGATCTGTTGCATTCTGCAGGAATGCAAAATCCTAGTATTTATGAGGGTGCCATTGGCAGATAAAAATAATCCTTATAGGGATAAGAGAGCTTTTCAAGGAATGTACAATTCTAGTAACTGGTCCCTGACAAATGCCAGCTGCAGCTGGATATCTGAGATTTCAGACACACCATGCTGTCCTGAACCTTATAATGTATTTGATATAACTAGGTGAGGCAGGCAAGTAGGAGAGTAATTATCCCTTAGGTCCTGACCTGACTTAGAAAATGAGACATGGAGCACACTATGGTGTCAGCCTAGTAGTGCAGTTTATCATCTGACAATGTACTATTTGATGGGATTCCATGTTTTGCAAATGATTTTAGTAGCCTATTACATGAGGCAGAGGCAAGATTATGCTTGGATATGTTAACTAATACTGGTGCTTGCAGATAATGATGATGATGAAATAAGAGGATAAAAGGTAATAGACTGTGGGGGAGGTAATGTAGAGAAATAGATTGTAATTTAAAATTTGTTTGCTTGCAAAACAGTGTACTCCTCACTGGTTTTCCCGCTGTTGTCACTAAATTCCTTCGGTGCAGTCTGAGCTACCAGGCGCGCAGGACAAAATGCATTTCTGTTGCCTCCCCATATGTCCCTATAAAAGGGTCAAGGTTCCAATGGAAAATGCTATTCTATTCTGCTGCCACAGAAAATTAGTATATACCCATCAGTCTCAGACACACAATTCCAGAAATCCACTGTCTGCCTATTTTCACACAGATGCTATCTCCTTTCTATACAGTGAGTCTGATTTCTGTTTGGCTCCAGTATTGTGAAAGGCACTTGTTAGAGAGATTTCTTCCTTTTACCTAGTGTAGCCTTTAGATGCCATAGTGTTAATCTATAGTATTTTACAATAATGTACTCTGTAAATATGAATGGTTATAATGCCAAAAACCCTCTGTTGCTAGAAATATTGTAGGAGGTAAAGTTTGGATGGTTGAGGTAGTGGACTGTGACTCAAGTGGACGGGGTTCAATTTGCAGTCATCATATAGACTTCCTTTGTGACTGAGGACAAATTGCCTAATCTCATTTTTCCCTCAATTACTAATCTTCTGCTTGTATGTTGTAATCTTTTTTTCTACCCTTCCTCTATCTTTTCTACTTTGAGTGTAAATTCTTTGGGGGGCAGGGACTATCTTTGACTATTTGTTTAAAGAGGACCTAGCCAAATGGGGTACCTAGATGTTGTTTGGAGCCTGCAGGGACTTCTGTAATATAGTATAAGAAATAAATAATACTGCATGAGGCCAGTAAGGATTGCACAATCTAGCCATTTATTTGTAAGTCACACAGAGGTAGAAATTTTCCTTGTGCCATATGTTTTTATAATCTGCAGAGCTACTTTGGCAATTTATTCTGGAGCTGGATACTTCCCTCTGCACAAAAGAAATATTGAAATAAAATGAAGGCCAGTGAATTCTTAATTGTTGATACTAAACCATCTTTCATATATATACTATAACACAAAACATATTGGACAGAGCTTCTGTCTGGCACACTTTCATAATTTGTGAACTAGTAAGTCAGCAACAGATGGAAGTGTTAGATGTTAGTAGACATGCCCTACTTCCTCATTAACAGGATAGCAAGGTTGAAGACTGGAAATACTTGGGTTTTGTACAAGTTCATTTAGTCAGCATTCTCTCAGAGCTAGTGCCGATAGGATGGCATAATTTTTACATAGTAAATTATGACAGAAATACCTTAAATTAGGTATAGAGTACTGTATTGCCATATTTAAAAATATTATAGAAGAAATATTAAAAGCCAGTATATCTCTCTATCATTAGCATCCACCCATCTCAGGCCTGGTCTACACTAGGACTTTAATTCGAATTTAGCAGCGTTAATTCGAATTAACCGCGCACCCGTCCACACCAGGAAGCCATTTAATTCGACCTAGAGGGCTCTTTAGTTCGAATTCGGTACTCCACCCCGACGAGGGGAGTAGCGCTAAATTCGACATGGCTATGTCGAATTAGGCTAGGTGTGGATGCAAATCGAACTTAGTAGCTCCGGGAGCTATCCCACACTGCACCACTCTGTTGACGCTCTGGACAGCAGTCCGAGCTTGGATGCTCTGACCAGCCACACAGGAAAAGTCCCGGGAAAATTTGAATTCCTTTTCCTGTCTGGACAGTTAGAATCTCATTTCGTGGTTGGACATCGGGGCGAGCTCAGCAGCACTGGCAGCAATGCAGAGCTCTCCAGCAGAGGAGTTCATGTAATCTCTGAATAGAAAGAGGGACCCAGCATAGACTGACCGGGAACTCTTGGATCTGATCGGTGTGTGGGGCGAGGAGTCTGTGCTTTCGGAGCTGCGCTCCAAAAAATGGAATGGAAAGACCTACGAGAAGGTCTCCAAAGCCATGAGAGACAGAGGATACAGCCGGGATGCAACGCAGCGCCGCATGAAAATCAAGGACCCCAAACAAGGCTACCAAAAAATCAAAGCGGCAAACGGACGCTACGGAGCCTGCCACCACTGCCCCACCAGTGACCATGGACTCTGACGATGGGACAGCGTCGACGGCCAGTTCCTCAGCGATGTTCGCGGACGGGGAAGATGAGGAAGGGTTTGTGGAGGACGAGGCAGGTGACAGCGCTTACAACGCTGGTTTCCCCGACAGCCAGGATCTCTTCATCACCGTCACGGAGATCCCCTACCAACCCTCCCTGGCCATTAACCCGGATCCTGAATCAGGGGAAGGAGCAGTCAGTAAGTGCTTTAACCATGTAAACTTTTACTCTTAATATAACAGGAATCTGAAGTATGTGAAAAGGAGGTCTCTCTATATATGGGGATAGAACAGAAATCCTCCTGGGAGATCTCCACGAAGCTCTCCTGGAGGTAATCGAAAAGCCTCCGCAGGAGGTTCCTGGGGAGAGCTGCCTTATTGGGTGCTCCGTGGTAGCACACTTTTCCGCGCGAGGCTTTCATGAGGTACTCAGGGAGCATTGCCTCCCCGAGCACGGCTGCATAGGGCCCTGGTTTGTGCTGGCTTTCACGCAGCATGCGCTCTCTATCTCCTTCAGTGACCGTCCTCAGGGTGATCTCGCTCGGAGACTCCTGCATCTAATTAGGGGAATTACTGTAATGTTACGCCTGGTCCAAAGTATTTTTAAAAAATCTCCGGACAGATGGCATAGCAGAGACTCAGCACGCTGCTGCATGACGAGCGTAACGGAAAGCCAAAGAATCAAATGGACGCTAATGGAGGGAGGGGGGACTGAGGACGCAAGGTATCCCACATTTCCTGCTGTCTCCGAAAAGCATTTGCATTCTTGGCTGAGCTCCAAATGCTTCTAGGGTCAAACACAGTGTCCGCGGTGGGTCAGGGCATAGCTCGGCAATTTACGCACCCCTCCACCCCCAGAAGTGAAAGGGAAAACAATCCTCTGTTGACTCTTTTCCATGTCACCGTATCTTTACTGAATGCTGCAGATAGATGCGATGCTGAAGCACTCAACACCAATATCCTTGCTCCCCCCGCCCCCGCCATGGTTGGCTGACGGTACAATATGACTGATATCCATCGTTATCATCAGCCTATTGGCACATGGGGCAGTGCAAAAGGACTGGTAACCATGCCGACTAGCATCTGTCAGGTCCCCCAATGTCAAGTGCACCTAATTTTTCATGGTAGATGGTGCAGTATGGTTGATAACCGTCTTCATCATAGCAACAGGGGGCTGAGCTTCATCAGCCCCCCTCCTTCATGTGTAAAGAAAAGATTCAATTGCCCCTGGACTAGCAGCAGGATGCTGGGCTCCTCTCCTCCACACTCCTTAATGTCCTATCTGGACTATCATAGCAACTGGAGGCTGCCTTCCACTCATTTCTCACTAACAAGTCACTGTGTCTTATTCCTGCATTCTTTATTACTTCATCACACAAGTGGGGGGACAATGTTATGGTAGCCCAGGAAGGCTGGGGGAAGAATGGAATGAACAGGTGGGGTTGTTGCAGGAGCACCCCCTGTGAATAGCGTACAGCTCATAATCTATGCAGGATCTGACACAGAGCAGCTGTGCTCTCTGGTTCTCTGATACAGTGATTCTCTAGTACACTTGCCCATATTCTAGGCAGGACTGATTCTATTTTTAGATACCAAAAAGGAGGGATTGACTCAGGGAGTCATTCCCAATTTTGGCTTTTGCGCCCCTGGCTAAGAGCAGCCGGGGCACTTATGACAGCAGCAAATGGTGCAGTGCAAAAGGACTGGTAACCACGACCATCTTATTACCAATTTATGGTATGGTAGATGGTACAGTATGGCTGATAACCATCTCTGCTGTCATGCAAAAGCAAAAGCATGCTGCTGTGTAGCGCTGCTGGACCGCCTCTGTCCACATACGGTGACAGGCACAAAAGGCAAAACAGGCTCCATGGTTTCCACGCTGTGGCGTCTGCCAGGGCAATCCATGGAAAACGGGCTTGAAATGATTGTCTGCTGTAGCTTTTCCGGAGGAAGGGATGACTGACGACATTTACCCAGAACCACCTGCGAAAATGGTTTTTGCCCCATCAGGCACTGGGATCTCAACCCAGAATTCACAGAGACAGACTAGACTGTGCTCATTGTTCGCAAAAATGTATCTTTGCAAGGAATTCACTCCCTTTTTCCCATCACACAGCTTCGACTGTCTCCAGACCTGCCACAGCATCCCCCTCACAGAGGCTGGCAAAGATTAGGCGGCGAAAGAAAAAGACACGGGACGAGATGTTCGCTGAACTTATGGGGTGCTCCCGAGACGAGGCGGACCAGCAGAGCCAGTGGAGGGAGACCCTTTCTCTGTACCAGCGCTCACACAGCGAACGGGAGGAGAGGTGGCGTGAGGAAGACAAGCAGGCGACTCAAATGCTGCTTGGACTAATGAGGGAGCAAACGGACATTCTCCGGCGCCTTGTGCATGTTCTGCAGGACCTCAGGCAGGAGGACAGAGCCCCCCTGCAGTGTATCTGCAACCGCCCTCCCCCGCCACAAAGTCCCATACCCCCCTCACCCAAAATAACCAGAAGGAGGGGCGCCAGAGGCCGTGAAAACTGTCACTGCACCCCAGCAGAGTGCTCAAGTACCCAAAAGCTCTCATACCCTAAATTTTGAGAAGTCCTTTCCTTCCCGCCTCACCCAAGCCCCCATCCCAGTTTCATCCCCTAACTGTCTAGTTGATAATAAAAAATACTTTTCTGTTAATTACTGTTTCCGTCATGTTCTTTTAGAGGAGACTGTGTTTGAAGGGGGGGAAGGGGGTTGGTAATTGGACAGGACAATCACCTGTACCAGGGTACAGACATGGGGGCAGGATCAGCAGCAGGTCACACACACACTGCAGTCAGTAGGCACCCTGGTCGGTATGGGAGGTGGTTTGCAGGTTCTGTGTGGGTGGGGGGGGTACGTGACTTTGTAGCGGGGGAGGGGGGTTACAGATCTCATGCAACGGTCCCTGTCCTGGACCACAGAGCCACGCAGCAGAGGAATCTGTATCCGTCCTCCCCCGCCAAAAGGCCACATAGCCCCCGCACACAGAGTCCCAAAAAGGAGGGATGGCAGGCTCCGTTGAAACATCCAGTCCGGCACTGCAGACCGCTCTGGGAGCAGGAGCCTGTCATTCCTCGAGTTTACAGGCGGTCTTTACATCGCTGCACACCCTACCCAGCACAGTCCGTGTCCCAGTTTCAACCCTGTAATGCAAAGTCATCAATAAAGAAACCTTTGTAAAGTTACAGTGGAACATGTATTTTATTTTTAAACGTGTGTTGGAAGTTGGGGAAGCGGGGTGGGCGGGGTATGTAACTGCAGATGCTAGTCAACAGTAACTTGGTAAAGAAACAGGGGCAGGTTCAGCTTCTCTGTAAAGAAACTGAACAGTCACAGGTCACGCTGCTCGCTGCTCGCTGGTACTTGAAGAGTTCCTTGTCACTGTGCAAGGCGCCTGCACAGAGCTTCACGAGCCAGGGCATTAGCGGGTAGGCTGGGTCCCCGACGATCACTATAGGCATCTGCACATCCCCAAGACTTATTTTGTGGTCCGGGAAGAAACTACCTTCCTGCAGGCGTCTAAACAGACCAGAGTTCCTGAAAACACGCACGTCATGAACTTTGCCTGGCCACCCGACGTTGATGTTGGTAAAACGTCCCCCATGGTCCACCAGTGCTCGCAGCACCATTGAAAAGTAGCCCTATTTCTCAGCAGCTGACTGTGGAAGAGGTGGACGATAAGGTGCGAGGAGTTGACAACGGCCATAACTGCAGCGGGATCCGTGCTCAAAGTGCTGTGGCGCCCGCGCTGTCACTGAGCAGAAAAGTGCACGAACAGATTGCCCGCAGGCGCTTTCAGGGAGGGAGGGAGGGAGGGCGTGACTGACGGTTCAATGATGACAGTTACCCAAAACCACCCTCGACACATTTTTCCCCCCAGCATGCATTGGGGGGAAATCCCAGAATTCCAATGGGCAGCGGGGAGTGCGGGAACTGTGGGATAGCTTCCCACAGTGCACCGCTTCCAAAGTCGACACTGGCCCCATTACTGTGGACTCACACAGTCGAACTAGTGTATTTAGTGTGGATACACAACTTCGACTTCATAAGGTCGATTCCACAAATTCGAATTAAGTTGATTCGAAATAGTCTTGTAGTGTAGACATACCCTGATATTCCACTCTATTGCATTACATACCACAATACAGAACCAGTGTGAAGGAGAGGAGTGGTCTTGAAAAAAACAAGATTTTAAATGACTTGCTGTCATATTGCTATCATAGAAGTATTCTGTCCTCCAGAATGCTTGCAATGCCTCCAGGCTTGGTGTCCTCTGCAGATTTTAAGCATACTCTCTACTCCATTATCTAACTAATTAATGAAAATATTGAATAGTGCCAGACTGAGGACAGACCTCTGCAGAGTCACACTAGATATGTCCCTGCGGTTTGACAGTGACCCATTGCTAACCAGCTGCTTTATAGTAATTTCATCTAAACCACATTTCCTGAGTTTGCTTTTGAGAATCTCATGTAGGACTGTGTCAAAAAAAACCTTACTAAAATTAAGATATATCATGTCTATAGCTTCCCCCTTATCCACTAGGCCAGTAATGTTCCAATTAGCTCAATATCCTGCCTGGGACAGGAGCCAGTGCAGCATGTTTTAGAGCAAGAACTCCACCCCATTCCACCCATCCTCCTCGCATACCTCCCCATATGTGTTTGGGGGGCAGAATGGTGCCATGGACTGAGCACAACTCTGGATGCAAAGCATTGTTGAGTTCAAGTCCCTGTTCTGTCACTGACTTGCTTTGGGCAAGTCACTTCACCTTGCTGAGTCTTTTTTCCACTCACTCTGTAAAATTGGGACAGTGACACTTTCAAAACCTCCTTCACTAGCAGGGCCGGCTCTAGGCACCAGCGGGCCAAGCACCCGCTTGGGGCGGCATCCTGGGGAGGGCGGCAGAGGGCCCCGGTGGACCTCCCGCAGGCATGCCTGCGGGAGGTCCACCGGAGCCGCTGACCCGCAACCGCCAGAGCGCCGCCCCACCCCAGCAAATCCTAGCCGCGGCTGGGAGTTAAAAGGCTCTGGGCTGCCCGCCGCGGCGGGGAGCCCGGAGCCCTCTGATTCCCGGCCGCGGCTGGGAGTTAAAAGGCTCTGGGCTCCCCGCCGCGGCGGGCAGCCCGGAGCCTTCTGATTCCCGGCCGCGGCTGGGAGTTAAAAGGCTCTGGGCTCCCTGCCGCGGCGGGCAGCCCGGAGCCCTCTGATTCCCGGCCGCGGCTGGGATTTAAAAGGCTCTGGGCTCCCCGCAGGGGGAGCCCAGAGCCCTTTAGACACGCCTGCCGCCCTAAGGGCGCACGGACTGCCCCCCCCCAGCCCAGGGCGGCAATTCAGTGCGCTGCTTGGGGCGGCAAAAACTCTAGAGCTGGCCCTGTTCACAAGGGGGTTGTGAGCATCAATTAGCATTTTGAAACTATAAATCTGTGTAGGGGAGAGAATCATTTAATTATTATTTGGAAGCCTTTTAAATACTATTGCTCACAAGAGAATTAGCAAATGGTGCATTCAGAGCAGTACTAAAAAAATTCCTGAACAAATGTCTAACAAAAATAGAGGTTTAACATGTTTTCTCCAACATTTTTAAATGTACACAGCAGTTTAAGCATGTATTTTATATTTATGATGAACTCAAGATCTTTATAAACAACCTATTTTATTTGACTTCTTATAGTCAGATTCTTGTGTTCATTCCAGGGCTTCAGGAGAGCATATTTTATTGGTGAAATATTCTAAATTAAAGTTTAAAATTGTGCTATAAACCTTAACAGAAATCAATATTCTATTGTCATCCTGTTTTGATTCACATTTCCTTCAGGACCAAACCATGGCCCAGATGAAGTCAATGGGAGGGGGGGCAGCTTGCCATCAGCTTTAGTGTATCCAAGAGTTGGCTCTTAATGTATGTAAAACTGCTCGCTTGAAGTTACAAAAAACCTGAACAAGTCTCCCCAGTCTTTGCTTCTTTGGGGGCTATATCAGATCTTTTAGCCTGTTGTGTACAATACTAGTCTATCATATTTTACTGACTTATATTCCTCCGACAGTCTTCCAGAGTACAGGCCTGGCAACATTTAGGTCATGGTGTATCTATACCAATTCAGTCAAGCATTTTTAGCTACACTGCTAACTTTCAAGGCTAGTATAAGGGTGGTATTTAAGCTTTTGTGAAGATACTTGATATGATGGTAAAGGATGCAACAGAAATATATACAGTAAATAGTCTAAATACATGTACTTTTGAATAAATGTGTTTGACCCGTTTTTTCTTCTTCTTAAGGCTATAATCAGTGAAGGATAAAACATTAGACAAGTCTCAGAAGGTTTGGAGGCTTGGCTCAGAAAAGCCCTGCTAAGTTACATGAATTTAATCCAATGAGAAGTATTCTGTGGGCAGCTCTCACCGAAATTGCCATTTTCTAAATTGCTTATTTAAAATGCCAGCTGGCCAGCAACCAGCATGTACTCAGAGTGGTTTTGGTGCTACTGTTGGTGGCACTGTGTAGCTTCACATAATTTTCACAGCAAACCTGGGAAACTTCCCAGATGACGTTTGACGCCTCCAAATATAAGCTTGCCCAGAGAGGCAGTAGAATGGTGTGGTTTTGGATCGGTTTTGTGAAAATTAACAGGCATTTACAACTATGTCTATGGCCAAATTCTTTGTTGATTTACATATCGTAATGCCCATCTACTATATTAGGGAAATATGATCTACTGCTGTGCTCTAACAGAGCAACTCAACCCTGCCTGCCTGTGCAAAGCCCACATAAATCGGCTTTGTGTGTGCAGTTGGGGGTAAATTCTGTTCTACCCAACTTGCTGATGAGCCACTGGTTCACAGGGCAGCCCTTCTATGGACTCTGTTCTGATCGATGGGCTAGGCACTCACTTGTATGTATTCTCTCAGGGGAGAATGAGCCACTGAACCTCTAAAAGCAAATATCCAATTTCCCCTTCCTTGGTCCACCCCAAACATTCCCCTGTATGGCAGGTTATTTAGAAACTGCATCCAATCTTTCCCATTGCTTTGCAGGCTCCCCGTGTGGCTGTTCTGCTTACAACACTCCCATGATAGGGCTGGTATTTGGTGATGTGAAGAGCTTTGTGGGAGACCTCTAAGAGTTGGCTGTATTCTACCTTAGAACATATCTCCTCTAGGGACAAAGGTGTGTTCTTAAGATATGTTAGCTAGACAAACCCTAAGGGTGAACTTCCTTGTCTACATTAGGATTTTAACTTGTGTTAGCTAACTTGAGTTAAAAACACTCTTTTCTAATGAAATAAAGAGTTTTCTGCACTTAAGAGTGAAGTGAACATTGTACAAGTTTCCTGCAATTTTCTCATTTATTTAGTGCAAAATTCCACCCTGGACTTATATCCTATGTAACTCTAATGAATTTGGTCAATGTGTTGGAGTATACACCCCACACTGGTAGGCCAGGCGGGCCCAATCACCTAATGAGGCAACAATCTGGGCAAATTAAGGCTGAGAAGAAAGCCTTAATTAGGAGAAAGCCTACCTGACCAGGAAGCTGGCAGCAACAAAGGCTGCCAGGAGGAAGTTGGTGGTCACCCTTTGTTTAGTAGAAAGGGAAGAAGGAATGGGTGACCCGTACAGCAGGTTCCCACGCTGTATATAGGAAACCCCCATGTGGACCACATGTCTGACCTAGTGAAGTTGACTCCTGATTAGCATAATCTCAATGCAAGGGATTTGGCACCTCTCAAGAGCTTCAGTGTTGGGAATCCTGTCCAGCCACTTGATGTTGCCGGATGTCGTATATAGAAAAAGATTACTTAAACGTCCGCCAATTTGGCCATATCCTTTGTTGTGTCATACAAGTTAATGGAAAATTGATGCAGCACACTGAGACTCAGTATCAAAGTACAGAACTAGTGGCTTTGTTGAATACAAACAATTTTACTGGACATCTTCATAGAACTAACCAGACAGCATCAAACATCCCATCCTGCTCTGCACAGATCCTTAAGTAAAATTCTCAGTCTGGTCGTTTGGTTGACCAAACTTTGTTTAGGGACACAGGGTGGGATTTTCCAGGACATTAGCCTCTTTATTGCATTACCCCATGCCAAATGTTTAAGAGTAAATGAGAAAGATTAAATTGCTAAACACAGAAGTGCTGGAGTGCCTGATTCTGCTCTCATATTCTCCATTGTGACTCCAGTGGAGTCAGTCTTCACTTCCATGCCATATTGATTATACAGATGATAGCTGATTTAGAGCACAGTCAGGCCTGATGATCTTCCAGCTGCATCTATGCTATAGTCCCATTTTCCTGAGGTTTATTTTTTTATGGCAAGTATTTACTATAACAGACACCCCCAAAACAACCCTCCACTTTTACATATGGTGTGTTAAAGGCTTTTCCCTTGACTTCTGTGCTATTTGTGCTTACTGAAGGTTTAACAAGTTTACATTAATCTTTCTCTGCCTGGGATGACAGTTGGTTTCTCCCTGCATAATAAGGCAATTTCGCACTCACTGGCAGACAAGAGACCAGTAAGATAACATTTCCCACAAGCTTCACATTCCAGTCTCTTGGATTGGAGTTTTTCGATATCATTTCTTGAAAGGAATTGCACGTTTGCATTAAAGTGTCCCTAATTCTGCTATTAAGAGCTTGTCTACACTTAAAATGCTGCAACAGTGCGGCTATATAACACTGCAGTGCAGATACTACCTGTGCTGACGGGAGGGGTTCTCCCATTGGCATAGGTTCTCCACCTCCCCAAGAGGCAGTAGATAGGTTGACAGGAGAATTCCCCTGTCAACCTTGTGCTATCTACCCTGGTCAGCTTAACTGCATCGCTTAGGGGTGTTGATTTTTTACACCCCGACGTAGTTATAGTACTGACCTAATTTTCGAGTGTAGACCAAGTTGGAGTCTGTATATTTTGTTATGCATGTTGCATTGCTCTCAGCTTCAGTCAGTCATATTTTTTGAAACATGCCGTGATGAGAGATGTGTTGAGAGAGCCTGACTACACAAAACCATTAACAAAACCCAACTCCAATCAACCTTCTGCTGGTGGCATCTGACTCAGATGATAAAAATGAACATGCATCAGTCCATTCTGCTTTGGATCGTTATCGAGCAGAACCCGTCATCAGCATGAATGCATTTCCTCTAGAATGGTGGTTGAAGCATGAATCTTTAGTGCATCTGGCATGTAAATATCTTGCGATGCCAGTTACAATGCCATGCGATTACAACAGTGCCACGTGGTTACATGCCACATGGTTACAACAGTGCCATGCGAATACCTGTTCTCACTTTCAGGTGACGTTGTAAACAAGAAGCAGGCAGCATTGCCTCCCGTAAATGTAACCAAATGTTTTTGTCTGAAATAGGACCAAGTAGACTCGTAGGCTCTAAAATTACACATTGTTTTATTTTTGAATGCAGTTATTTTTTGTACATAATTCTACATTTGTAAGTCCAACTTTCATTATAAAGATATTTCACTACAGTACTTGTATTAGGTGAATTGAAATATACTATTTCTTTTGTTTTTTACTGTGCAAATATTTGTAATAAAAAATAAATATAAAGTGAGCACTGTACACTTTGTTTTCTGTGTTGTAATGGAAATCAATGTATTTGAAAATGTAGAAAACATCCAAAAATATTTAAATAAATGGTATTCTCTTATTAAGTGTGCAATTAATTGTGCAACAGTCCTATTTGTAACCCATGCCTACTTGGCATGTCCCCCTCTATTAGCACTCAGACCAGCTAGATATTGATGAGTCTGCTATTGCCTTGTCTAAGAGACAGGTGTCTTAACTCATGCAGTAGAAGCTTGTGCATCAAGCTCCAGCGGTCCCAGGTTTGATGCCGCTGATGACCGGGATCTGTCAGTGTTGCGCGTTGTCAGTAGGGTCTAACAAAATTGTTTGAATTTGTCTTTTCTCCATCACCACAGAATTCTCCTTGTGCAATTTTTGGAGAAGTAGAGACCATACCAAAGCACATCCTTCCCTCGAAAGCCTACAGTGCTGCCATATCTTCTGGTTTTATTGACAGTCTTGCCATATTTGGTGTTTTTCTCAAAGCTCAAGATGGAATCATTTGAGAATCTTGGGTTTCTTTTAACCAAACCTAAAAGTTTCTAGCCCTCATGGTTGCACAGAGAAACTTGAAAATATGAACCCAAAGGGCTTAAAAACCAGAAGGCAAATAAAAAGACCCCAAATTTTTAATGGTAAAACTCTCATAATTTTTAAGCCAGTTTCATGATTTTTGGAGGTGTGTCTCATGATTTTTGAACACCTGGCAATACTGGGCCTAGGCTTCATAATAAAACCCTTCTGTAAA
Organism: Mauremys mutica; assembly: GCF_020497125.1. Lineage (NCBI taxonomy): Eukaryota > Metazoa > Chordata > Testudines > Geoemydidae > Mauremys > Mauremys mutica. The sequence goes on from NC_059072.1 coordinate 229,911,415, forward strand.
TAAATCTAAACGTATAGTCCTTTCAGGAGGGTTCTATATAACTAGGGGTGGGGAAGTTGTTTTGGATAAAATAACTGACCCACATGCTTGTCCCAAACCATTTTTGAGTTTTAACCGAGTTTTCCTATCACCAGTCTGTGTTTTCCAGTAGTAGTTGCAGAATTCATTGAAGTGCGTATGTTCCAGTTATTTAGGGAGAGTTTCATTTGCAGATGCCTTAACAAAATTGCTATTACTAGCCTATTGTTGCTGAGATTTAGCAAATGTTCATAAGGTTCACGATGATACTTACCTAGTAGTAATTAACTCCACGATTTAATTCTAAACATTTGAGGTTTTACTTGTCTAAGACTAGATTGTGAACCCCTAACTCACACTGGCAAGCAGCTCCTCACAGGTGTAGCCTCACCGAAGTCAACACGACAACTCCTGTAACCACTCACTGATGTAAGGGATTCGCAGTCTGGCCCTGAGAGTTTCTGCCCTGGTCATTTGCAGTTAAGCAGAGGAGCAAGAGGGAGTAGAGTCTCCTCTCCTCATGGATTGTGGCTCTAGGCATGGGATTGGGGGATGGGTGAAGCAAAGACCACAAACCTGATACTCCCCACTATGAGCAAGTGCATGGGGATGGGGCATGGAGCTGGTCAGGCACATGGGGAGTAGGATGCGGGGAACTACACTACACCCCAGTAAAAACATTTAGGAGATTGTGTTTCCCTAGAGAACAGGGGAACAATGAAGGACTGGTGACTCTAAGGGCCTGATCCAATGCCCACTAAAGTCCATAGAATGATTCCTATTGACCTCAGAGAGACAAGGTGGGTGAGGTGATATTTCTGTTGATGAGAGAGACAAGTTTTTGAGCTTACACAGAGCTCTTCTTCAGGTCTGGGAAACTAACTCAAAGTGTCACGGCTAAATACAAGGTTTGAACGGATTTAGTGTAAGTAGTTAACACATGTTTCAAGGAACCATTCAAGTAAGCTTTGGATTTGGACCTTACTCACTAGTGCTTCTTGGTACTCTTTCTGGGCTAATGTGTCTAGGTGCCACCCATTACACTGGGCTCCACTTAAAGGCTCTTCCTAGCCTTTATTTTAATCCAGGAATTACTGGGTAAAATTCCATGGTCTGTGCTATGCAGGAGTTCAGACTAGATGATCATAACGGTCCCTTTTGGCCTTTAAAAATTCTCTGTTGCCAAGCAGCTGAGCAGTGCTCAGGTTCACCCTTCTTTCTGTTTAGCTGTTTGCCTCCAGTTTTCAGCAACAAGCCTCATTTTCACTGCCAGGACAGACAAGCAGCTACATTTATCCTTTTTCCATATCTTATTGCAGTTCTTAACTTCACTGGTTGCTCTGTTAAAATATTCCGCTAATTCTTGCTCTTGCTGAAGATTTTAGCATTAGACCGGCTCTCAGAACATATGCACATTATTTGTCTTGAAGTACTTCATTTGCCTTGATTCCAGTGTTGCTTCTTTGAAGTACTAATTTATCCTATTCCCATCTGGTATATTTGTTTTATATGCTCTGGATTATCATTTTTGGTTCTCCCGATGAGTCATCTCCATCACCAACCTCACTCTTTCCTCCTTTCTCACGGCAGCCAGCATTCTTTTTAATTGGTTTCCGTCTGGCAGACATGTATTTAATGTGGGATGTTGTAGATGGCTGAGCTGATGATTCATGGCCCAGCAAAGCACCAAATTGTGGGGTCATGTCTTGGAATGATGGGAGAATGAGGTCAATGCACACGTACTGATCTACAGTCTCCTCAGTGGATATGAATGTGTATGATTAGTGTTATTTATTATTTAAGAGTTGTATATAGCACCCTAGACGAAACTATCGCAGTTCCAAGGTTAAATATACCTCTGACCACCTTTCAGGGCACCCACTAAGGACTCAGACTTCTTAGCCATGACCTCTCTCAAGGTGGAGACCTGCATCCCTGTGTCTCCAGACTGGGGATTTAGGCAGCAGTTCTTTCCTTTTACTGTGCATATCCTTCTGCATGCACTCTCTGTCTGTCTGTCTGTCTGTCTGTCTGTCTCGCTCTCTCTCACTCAAAGGCTATGACAGTGAATACCAGTGACCAGCTAGCTTTCACAAAACACAGTACATTTATTTTAGGACAAAAGCATTACAGAGAAAACATATGAGAAAATAAGAAACAGTCTACATGCTTGCTAGCTTACCAAGTTTCACCCCTCTTCTACATGGAGACTCTGTCAGTTTCCTATCCTTCAAACTTTTCCAACTGGGTTTTGCCCTCGTGGCTACAATCTCATGTCAGTTTTTGGATCAAAAAGGAGGGACTCCACTCATCATTGTATCCGAGTGCCTTCCAGTAGTGCATTAGTTGGCATGATTGATATTTGTCACGTGTGGTTTGTTTTTTCTTTCATTCTTTCTCTAGGGGGAGAATTGTGGATGCAGTGCAGTATTGCAGTTTGTTAGGATTTCTTAAAAATATTCCTGCTGCTGTGTGTTTAAGCTAGAGGAGGCAAGGGCAAATACGTGTGCGTGACATTTGGAGTGGAAGGTGGGGAGCTTTGTGATTGTCCTTAGTTCCCATGGGATTTCATATCACAGCTTTGGATCAGCTCCTGAGAAAGCTCTGCCCCCTATTCAGCTGAATTTTACCTTTTTGGCAAAAAAGCTCCATTGTGCCAGAGGAGTGGTCAATGACGTCACGTCCTCAACCTGGACATCTAGGCAATCTTTTACATATGCTGGGACCAAGCCATTGACCTTGGAGATAAGGACCAAGACCTTGAAGTTGATTTGATAGTCTATGAGACGTCAGTGTAGAATGCACAAGACAGGTCTGATGTGGTAGCTTGTGTTATGAGGAGACGTAATGCAGCATTCTATACTAATTATAATTGTCTATAATTTGTCATCAGTGGATGTAGTTTTAATGAGCAGGGAAATTTCAGATAAGAAAAAATGCAATGTTTACTTAATGCCGAAAAAGCACGTACACTTATTTTTCATAGAGATCAGCAGCAGATATCATGTAACCATAGCAATGAGCTAGGTGGTTTATGCTAACCGAAGAAGTAGTGCAAGGCATCAGGGATATATCCACTCAGGAGTATATAAGAGTGATATTTGTAAAATACTGTACACAGCTCCCATCATAAGGAACAGATAATAAGACTGGTTACATCTCTCGCTCTTTCTCTTCCCCAATCTTTCATACTGTACCGACTAGTCTGGTGTTTGAGACCTGGGGTGAAATCCTGACCTTATTGACATCAAGGTGTTTTGCTATTGACTTCAGTAGGACCAGGATTTCACCCCTGGTATTTTTCTCTCCATGTGCGTGACAGTTACTGTAGTGAGGCGGCCTGGCTCCCAGCCGCACCTGAGAGGGACGAGCCAGAACTGCTGCCTCAGTGGGCGGAGCCACCGCCACCTGTCCCCGCCCCCCGGAAGTCAAGGGGCGGGACAGGAAGTATAAAGGCCCGGGCCCACCGCTCAGTTGGGGCTCGGTCGCTGGAGAGGACAGACACTGGTGCCCGAGCTCCTGCTGAACCGAGCCTGCCCCGAGCCCGGTACCCTGAGGAGGACTGGCCGAGCCTGCCCCGAGCCCGGTACCCTGAGGAGGACTGGCAGAGCCTGCCCCGAGCCCGGTACCCTGAGGAGGACTGGCCGAGCCTGCCCGTGCACCCGTCTCCTGAGGAGCCCATGCTGGTGGACCCCCCTGCTGAAGCCACACCGACACAGGTACCACTGGAGGGGGAGATTGGAAGTGGCCCGGGGATAGCTGACCCCAGTCTGGCTGTAGATGACACTGAGCCTATGTAAGTGTGTTGCGGCCAGGATCCCCACTGACTGTAGCGGATCCACGCCGCTGCTAGAGCCCCGGGCCGGGACACAGTGGAGTGGGTGGGTCTGTGTCCCCCCCTGCCACCCCACTCACGGGTGGCAGTCTCCCCCTCAACCCCAACGCTCAGGCTTAGAAGCCTGAACTTACCTGTCTGCTGCTCAGCCCCTGCCTGAGGGTCTGAGCCCAGTACCTGTTGCTGCCCCGCCCTGAGCTAGGGCTTGAGCTTTATAAACTGAATTGCTGCTCAGCCCTGCCTGAGGGTCTGAGCCCTGTACCTGTTGCTGCCCTGCCCTGAGCTAGGGCTTGGGCTTTACAGACTGAACTGCTGCTCAGCCCTGCCTGAGGGTTGGAGCCCTGTATTTGTTGCTGCCCCGCCCTGACCTAGGGCTTGGGCTTAAAAGACTGTCTGTTTGCTCAGCCCCTGCCTGAAGGTCTGAGCCCAGAACTACTGCCTGTTGCCCCGCCCTGATCTAGGGCGTGGACTGTGAGACTGAAACGCTACTCAGCCTCCGGTAGTGAGGCGGCCTGGTTCCCAGGCGCCCTGAAGTCGAAGAGCGACCCCTCACCTGACAAGGGGACCCGCATACGGACCCTTACAGTTACCCATGATAAAAAAAACCAAAACTCTGATACACCTCAAGTGTACCACATTGTGTACACCAGAATGTACCACAGAACAAAAACTGTTCATCAATGAGTTGCTCTGTTTATTGTAGGAGAGGTTAGAGGTGTAGATATGTGGCATATTGTAGACAACCCATTCTTCAAACTGTCCCTAGAACAATCCCATATCAGCATTAATTTCCTGGATGCCATTATCAGTTTCAGCAATGAAACCCTACAGACAACTGTATTCAAGAAACCCATGGATCAACAAACTTACCTTCACAGATCCAGTAACCACCTCAAACATACCAAGAAATCTATTATCTACAGCCAGGCACTCAGATATCACAAAATATGCTCTGGGGAGAAAGTCTGAGATACACACCTTAACATGCTTGAAACCTCCTTCATCCAATGAGGACACTTCACCAGAGAACTAGACCACATCATGGAATGGGCCATCTGAATACTCTGAGAGAACCTGTTTCAATACAGGAACAAAAAAATCCTAAAAACCCCTGACTGCACACCCCAGTTGTCACCAATATCCCACACTGGAACCCATATGGGGTATCATTAAAAAATTACAACCCATACAACCCACATCCTGAAAGAAATCCGTCCCAAACACCAAATAACCCACAAATTCATCAGGCTCATCATCAGAAGCAAGCTCTCCACAAACCAAGACACACTACTCAAAGCAGCACCAGACCCTGCAGAACAACAGATGCAAAACCTGCAGACATATCTCCACTGCTACAAAGATCCACTTTCCCCAACAACACAACTTGCAAGATTCATGGTTTCTACACATGCCTATCATAACATGTGGTGCACCTCATTCAGTGCACTAAATGCCTTCATAATGGCTATGTGGGTGAAATGAGACAATCACTGCACTCTCAAATGAGCTCACACAGAAAAATGCTCTGTGCATACAGGATGGTTATGTTCTTGTATGCAGAAGGGAAAGGGCAGGTTTGTTGCTAGCTATTGTATTCACTTCCTGTAGGCTACTTCTGAATGGAGAACATACAGCACCAGGTTTTGGTTTTGCTCACATCTTTTTCAGAAGATCATGCTGTCTGGAGTAGCTCACAACTGTGAGTGCCTACATCAGGGCAGACTGACAGAAAACAAGGGCTGACACTGCAAACTGGTGGTGTGTTCTATAATTAGATTTCCCCAAGCCAGTAACAAATGTGAACTCCTGGATCACTATACCAGTCTCGCCAGGAAGTTACAGCCGGTCCCCATAAAGTCTGCAGCCTATCTCCACCCAGACAAACTGGACTTTGTGATTTAATGGCCACTTAAACCAAGAATCACACCACATCAGGCTGCTTCCAGTCCCAAGGGACCAACCCCTTACCCCAGATCAATTGGTACTCCAGATCTTAAACCAAAGAAAATGCTGGCAGCCAATTCCATATTAAACTAACTATAGGTTTATTAGCTAAGTAAAAAGAATGAGAGTTATTGAGAGGTTAAAGCAGGTAATATATAACAACAGGTAAATCAGTTTATAACTCCAAATGGTGGCAGTGATGTAATAAATTGCCAATTTCCCAAAAGTCTTTCAGGGCTACCCAGAATAACTCTGGGGAACTCCGTCTTCTCATTCAGTTATTTTGCCCTGTTAGAATCCAAACTAATATAGGATTTTTCTTTGAATCTATATTTATAGTATAGTATTTTGATCTATCCTACTAGCAAATAAATTGGCCTGTGGCCCTGGATTGACCTCGTCTGCTAGCATCACACATGCCTACCACACTTTTCTTACAGAGCACACAAGCATCCCATGGCCATGGTTTTCTGTCCTCCAGCACCTTGTGCCAATAACAGATGTGTCACATAGCACACATCTGTGCTTTCTTCTCTTTCACCTTGTCCTGCTGGTGGGTGTGTAACTTGCACATTCTCTTCCCATTCACACAGTATAAATGAGAGGACCGTTGTGTTGTGTGGGAACAGAGACTTACTATACTGGTACAACAGGTAGCCCCCATTATAGCCCTGTATGCCTGTGGGACCCTTGCCCATTCTCACCCCGACTCACCTTCAGTGAAGCTGTTAGCACTGCCAGGGGTACTGGCTGTCCCCCTCTACTGCACATGCCAGTACAGTACCTGCGGCCAATGGATGGCCAACCCATGGGTGGGAGCCCCTCTCCTCTAGCTCTCCTGCACTAGGAAGTGGCCATAATTTCACCCTGTTTGGATTTCAGAGTTAGGAATTTCTCATATAGTGTGGCTGGTCTGTCCATTGCATGCTAAATACAGATCGATGGTACTGAATATTAAAATCAGAACCTTGAATCCAAACCACTTCAAATTCCAAGAGCTAAATTTTCCTGGATTTTGGTGAGGATTTAACCATGGGTAGGAGTTCAAACTGGAAGGGCCAGTATTTCAGTTCCTGCTTGAATGACAATGAAATCACTGTGATTTCCCACATTTCTTGAACTTGTGGGTGTTTGATCATTTGGGCCCAAAATCTTACAAGAAAAGCTTGTGATACTTCAGTGCCATCAGCTCTGAACCTGAAACCAAACCCTAGCTCTGATCCATCTTACAACCCAAACACTGAACCTCAGCCGATAGCTAAACCAGATCTGTCTCTGAACACATTCTCCATTACCCATCTCTGAATTCAAATATTTGCCATTGGACCTCAAAGCCAACTATCCTTCATTTCTACTTTAATGCAAACTAAAAGAGGATGTTTAGAATTTGTTTTATGTAGTTCACTCAACTAATCTTAAACTTGACAGATAGATGAGTAATTCATAATGGATAACTCATTTGAATTACATATTTTTCTGTGTGCAGGTTGTCTGCAAAGAGATTGCAATTTTCTCTAATTATTTGTTGTTCAGAATTATTTGCCAACTATTTTTTTTAATAAACCTTGGTTTGTAGCTCATTTGCAACTGTCTGAGCATAACACCTAGAATCAGGTTTCTGATTTGCATACTATCAATTATGAATTTGAAATCTCTATCAACAAGTCAGTATTTGTTTGCAATTGGCTGCAGTGACAAACATTTCTGCTGGTAGACTCATTTGCTAGACATTTTGTGGGAAGCCTACACAAAAGGGGTATATGAACAAATTCTATATAAAATTTCCAGTGAATATTTGTGGCCTTTCATTTTGAGATATTTATTTAGGTGTAATCCTTGAACCATATTAAGAAACAGAAGAAAAAAATACCTAGGCAGCACCATCGCCCTATTTAGGTGAACTGTGCATTCACTGAAGCTTGACTTCTATATAATTGAAATCAGTGTGCCCAAGAAAGGTCTGTACAGTTTATTAAAGAAAACTGCTACTACTGCTTTCAATTGTCTTTGCTTTAGGACTTTAAGCAGTGAACAAATATGCTTTAATGATTGAAAAGGAGGAACTAGGAAAGAGACCATCTTTCTCTCAAAGACAAATGCGACACACACATTGAAATGTCTCTCGCTTGCAGAGGACATGCATATTTTAGTGTGACTGCTGCCAAATACTGTAGATCCAGGAAAATTCAAGATAGCCCTTTGCATTTAATGTCAAATATTTTTTATAAATGATATAATTTAGCTTCCAGGTTTTTTTATATACTTATTTTTAGCTATTTTTAGCCGGAGCAGATTGTAGTTCCTGCTCAAGTAAATTGTTGTGACTGGTCAGGGACAAATGCCTCATTATTCATTTTGTAATGCAGTGGAGAACGGTAATTAAAAGAAATCACAGGGGAGGCCAGAAGTAATACGATACAGCCAATTTATTGGGGTGAGCAGCATATGGGGAGGCCAACTCAGGAGTGTTTTTCTACCTTTTGTTCTTACAATTATCACACCATATTCTTGCACTTCAGAGCCCATTGTCAGCATACACTCTCTTTGCAGCTCAGCTAGTGGTGCACACAACATAGGGAAGTGCAGCAAAATCTGCTGTTCCATTTCCTTGGTTATGGCTGCCAGCACTCAGGAAACAGGTATTTTCAGGCTCTGGCTCATAATGTATATTGTTATGGGCTGGGGTAAACCTCATTGAAGCTGTAACAGCCACATTTCATTCAGAATAAGGGTAAAAAGCAATTGAGTTCCTTTATGGAACCAGACAGCTGAATCAATAAGAGCAACACTCAAAACACAGGTACATACATGGCTGAACCATGTGGCCCCAGGAGTTTCCCTGGATACTGAAATAGCAAGTGCAGGGGTTGGGGCATTGGTTGGTGGAGCTGTGTGTGTCCGAGTGTGTGAGAGAGAAACAGACACAGAGAGGAGGTGCACAAGGCCAAGGAGGCAGTCAAAACAAGCACTAGGAGCATGGCCCCGAGAAAAAGTCCTGAGAGAGAGCTTTTGGGGCTAATTGCTGTCTGGAAAGGGGCTTGGAACTGCGAGTAAAGAAATTGTTTCCTGGTGTTTGATTACTGCTGTGTTCAAGGACATAGGACTTTGTTCATTCTTTGTAAATAAGCAGGATTGCATCAAAGATACCTGACTTCATCATCAATTTCTCCCAATGAAAACAGCTCACAACACTCTGAATATTGGCTAAGTGCTTGGGCCAAAAAGGGGTAACAATACCATAACAATACTATCAACAACGGTAATAATCTTGTAGCCAAGGGCTAACTTGATATCACCTTTTCTCATGTGAAATGGCTGTCTAAGATATGGAAATATGTTAAGTCAATTTCTGTACAATTATAAAGAAACAAATTTATGTCTGATTTCTAGACATTACAGAGACTGTGCAGGGAAGATTAGAAGTCTTGATAGGGTATTATTATTTCTTGCTGTCTTTATGCTTTCTTTCTTTACCTCTCTCTCATATACATGCACCCATCCAATATGCCATATATGTTCAGAAATCTCTGTCATAGCCACCATCACTCTCACTTACACTAAGGCCCTGCTAAATCACTGGCAGTGCAAAACGGCCTTACTGTATGTGATACTAGACTGTTCTGTATTTACATTTCCTATTTTAAGTGTTATATTCCTTTATCTGCTTGCTTGACATTATTGCAATTAAGTACAATAATGAGCCAATATAAGCAACAAACAGAAGGGAAACACATTCACACTGCAATGTTTTAATAAGGTGAAGCTTTAAGACTAAACATTTTGAATAGACCTACTCAGGCAGTAAAAAATGGTAAAGGGACTTAGGCTACTAAAGTAATTTAGGTGCTTCTGAAAATCTTTCCCTGGGAATCTTTGTGGGCAGCTTCATGACAACCACTGTTCAGTGTGCACCAATCAATGGAAAATATTATAATGCTATTATACAAATCAGTGGCTCACCCTCACCTGAAATACAGTGTTGGTTCTAGTCACCCCATTTCAAAAAGAACATTGTAGAACTGTAGGGGTTTTAGAGGCAGCTGCTGAAAATTATTAGGATCATGAAAAAACTTTCAAATGAAAAGAGATTGAAAAGTTTGGATGGTTTGCCTTTGAGAAGAGATGAATAAGAGGTAATGCAATAAAAGTATAGAAAATAAGAAATGGGATCAAGAAGGAAGTTCATACTTCTGGTTTTAAGTAGGGTTGTCGATTAATCACAATTAACTCGTGATTAACTAAAAAAAAGTAATTACGATTAAAAAAATTAATTGTGATTAATTGCAGTTTTAATCACACTGTTAAACAATAGACTACCAACTGAAATTTATTAAATTTTCAAATATGCTGATTTCAATTTACAACACAGAATACAAAGTTTACCCTGCTCACTTTATATTATTTATTACAAATATTTGCACGTAAAAATGATAAAAGAAATAGTATTTTTCAATTAATCTCATACAAGTACTGTAGTACAGTCTCTTTATCATGAAAGCTAACAAATGTAGATTTTGTTACATAACTCCACTCAAAAACAAAATAAGGTAAAACTTTAGAGCCTACAAGTCCACTCAGTCCTACTTCTTTTTCAGCCAATCGCTAAGAGAAACAAGTTTGTTTACATTTACGGGAGATAATGCTGCCCGCTTCTTATTTACAATGTCACCTGAAAGTGAGAACAGATGTTTGCATGGCAGTTTTGTACAGGCATTGCAAGGTATTTACATGCCAGATATGCTGAACATTCATATGACCCTTCATGCTTTGGCCACCATTCTGGAGGACATGCTTCCATGCTGATGACGCTTGTTAAAAAAAGAATACGTTCATTAAATTTGTGACTGAACTCCTTGGGGGAGAATTATGTCTCCTGCTCTGTTTTACCCACATTCTGCCATATAGTTCATGTTATAGCTGTCTCGGATGATGACCCAGCATTTTAAGAACACTTTCACTGCAGATCTGACAAAACACAAAGAAGGTACCAATGTGAGATTCCTAAAGATAACTACAGCACTCAACACAAGATTTAGGAATCTGAAGTGCCTTCCAAAATCTGATTGGGACAGGGTGTGGAGTGTGCTTTCAGAAGTCTTAAAAGAGGAACACTCCGACGCGGAAACTACAGAACCCGAACCACCAAAAAAGAAAATTAACCTTCTGCTGGTGGCATCTGACTCAGATGATGAAAATGAACATGCATTAGTCTGAAGTGCTTTGGATTATTATCGCAGAACCCATGAGCATGGACACATGTCCTCTGGAATGGTGGTTGAAGCATGAAGGGACATATGAATCTTTAGTGCATCTGGCATGTAAATATCTTGCAACGCCAGCTACGGCAGTGCCTGTTCTCACTTTCAGGTGACATTGTAAACAAGAAGCAGGCAGCATTATCTTCTGCAAATGTAAACAAACTTGTTTGTCTGAGCGATTGGCTGAACAAGAAGTAGGACTGAGTGGACTTGTAGGCTCTAAAGTTTCACATTCTTTTATTTTTGAATGCAGGATTTTTTGTATATAATTCTACATTTTTAAGTTCAACTTTCATGATAAAGAGATTGCACTACAGTACTTGTATTAAGTGAATTGAAAAATACTATTTCTATAATTTTTATAGTGCAAATATGTATAATGAAATATAAATATAATGTGAGCACTGTACACTTTGTATTCTGTGTTGTAATTGAAATCGATATATGTGAAAATGTGGAAAACATCCAAAAATATTTATATAAATAGTATTCTATTATTAACAGTGCAATTAATCACACAATTAATTTTTTAATCGTGTGATTAATCACATTAATTTTTTTAATTGCTTGACAACCCTAGTTTTAAGTCAAGCTTGCATCTTACTCAGATCTTAATGGAAGATCACTAATTGAGTGATAAGACTTGACATTGTATGATACTTGTTATAATTTTTCATAATAATACACCTACTTCTTACATAGCACTTTTCATCAGTAAATCTCAAAATGCTTAACAAAGGAGGCAAGTGGTATCATCCCCATTTGTAGTAAGCACTGAGAATATGAGCCTTAGGTAGAACCAAATGCCTCCAACACGCCTGAGAATGGTTATTATTTAGTACTTCTGCTGCGAATGGTGCAATTATAAAAGGAAGACCATATAAGGAAGAGCTAGAGGACTTAAATTTCCAAAATGACTAGTGGTTTTGGATGCCTCCTTTTTGGGATTTCTACTTGAGATCCATTAAAGAGGCTGATTTGCAGAAACTGTTGATTACTCACCTTCTGAAAAGAAGGTCCCTTTTAAGTGTCAAGTTTGGCATACAAAACACTAGTTACTTTTGAAAATTTACCCCAGAGATTTTTGATATAAAGGAATAGTGCTATAGTAGATCTTTAGTTTTAAATATGGGCAAACAGGTTTGGCTAAGAACCAGCTTGAACCCTCACTTGAAACCAAATCGTTGAGGTTTAAACATGTTAGTTTAACTCAGAAAATTTCTTCTTTGCCTGTGTCAGCATTTCTGGTTTCCAGCAGCCCCAGAAGTATTGAAACTTACACAAGAAAAGTTGACCTCATAGTATTTCTGATGCAAACCAAAACCAGGGAACTATTATAAGAAAGACCTGTTTTCCTGAAATATAGTGCCTAATTTCTTAATCAATGAGGCACAAATAAGCTTTGGGAAAGAATCCAAACTTTTAGATGTTTATCTAAATGGGTCTTCTGAAGTTCTGAGAATTACTTGTCACTAATAAAAATGGCCTCTTGTAACGTGTAGTGTTTGAAGCAAAGTTCATGGCAAGATTTGCCTCCTAAAGATTTATGATAAAAATACATAAACTTTAGTTTTATTTGGGTTTGGCATTGTGGGCATTTTTTGTTAGAACCATGCATTTTTGTTTTTTGTTTGCAGTAATCTACTGAAATCTTTCTCTGGGGTAAAGAGGAGTAGGGAGTGGGACAGTTAAGCTCTTCACAGCAGAAGAAAGAGAGACCAAAACTAGAACGTCTTATCTATTTCTTGCCATCTGGACTTTAGAGATTTAGTTAAATTAGGGGCTGGATTTGTCCCTTTCCCACATTTTGCTTTGTAAAACCAAAACCTTGACTGATGAGGTTTTGCAAATTTAAAACCAGTCTTAATATGCACACTTTGCTGGAAACAGAGACTGGATAAAATGGGAACTACTTATCCAACACCTACCGCCTTGAGAGGTGAAGGTTTGGATAATATGGGACTTGGATGTGAGCCACCATGGTTTTGCTAAATCAGAACTTGACCAACAATGTTTTGTGAATCCATCCCAGTTTTGCACATCTCAATTTCCTAATTGTACATTTGTATCAATATATTTCATTGGACTTCCTGGAAGTTCCCTTCTGCACAAAAGCCCTATCCATTGGAAACATTGTGGTCATTGCTCTCAGATAACATGACCGTAGCTTCTCTGATGGGACTGCCAAGAGCGAGGGAAATTAATTCCAACTGTGTTAGTGGATTGCTGATGTAGAGATATGTCCATTAAGATCTGGACTGAAACCCCTAAGATATTTCACACAGGATACTAGGATATCAACAACTCTTACATTATTGACTTGGCCTGAATCAAACCAGCGATCTAGAGGTGAAAGGTTTGATTGCCTGTTACCAGTCCTCTGAGCCATCTACAACATTCAATAGTCAGGAGATCTGAAAAATAATTTTATGGCAGTAACTAAGGGCACTATTTCCATTTAAGAAAGCACATGCATTTTCTTTTCTCTTTTTTGTCTGTATTGATTAGTTTACTGATTTTCATATGGATGTTATCAAAGGCAGATCAAAATCTAACCCATGTGGTTAGGAATCAATATTTGGTTGTTAGAATCTCCCTTTGTAGTCAATGTATGAGAGTCAGTTTGTTTCAGTGTGTCCTCTTGTGCGAATGTAAACCGATGAGGGATGCACAGATGCAGTCTCATGTCAGGCAGATGTGGCCATATGTTTTTGTCATGACCTGCTTTCTTTGCTCATGCTTCTCTTTGGCTTCTTCTGTTCTGCTATTCTTGATGGTTTTTACTGCAGACCACGAGGTCTGATGCCATCCTAACCTATTAGCAGCAGCAGCTTCCCAAGTGTTTGGGTTGACTTAGCCAGCTTTTAGGTGAGCTTTGAGAGTGTCCTTATGTTGCTTTTGTTGGCCTCCTGGTGTACATGCTCCTGTTTTCAACAGTCCATAAAATATGGCTTTGGGGAGTCGTGTATCATCCACATGTACAAAGTGACAGGCCCAGTGAAGTTGAGGCTGTGTGAATAGGGATTTAATGCTGGTCATGCAGCACTAGCAGGGCTAGCTCCAGGCACCAGTGGAGGAAGCACATGCCTGGAGAGCAGGGCTGGCTCCAGGCCCCAGCACACCAAGCGCGTGCTTGGGGCGGCATGCCGCGGGGGGCACTCCGCCGGTCGGCGGGAGGGCGGCAGGCGGCTCCAGTGGACCTCCCGCAGGCGTGCCTGCGGAGGGTCTGCTGGTCCCGCGGCTCCGATGGACCTCCCGCAGGCGTGCCTGCGGATGCTCCACCGGAGCCGCGGGACCAGCGACCGCCAGAGCGCCCCCTGTGGAGTGCCTGTGGAGTGCCGCCATGTTTGGGGCGGCGAAATTGCTAGAGCCGTCCCTGCTGGAGAGGCACATGCTAAGGGGCAGCATTCCGTCCATTCTTGGGGCAGCACAATCCGGGCTGTTTTTTTTTTTTGCTTCGGCAGTTTGGGTGGCTTTTTTTTTTTTTTTTGCTTGGGGCAGCAAAAATGGTAGAGCTGGCCCTGAGCACTAGTCCAGGACTTCAATATTTGGTATCCTGTCCAACCACTTGATCTTCCAAATCAAGTAATCTGTAATAGATATTTACATGGGCCATGGATATTTCTGACCCATTACAACAAAGGAATTTCCAATTTCATTTTTAATCCAAGACTTCAAGGGAAACTGTTTCTGCCTGTATTTCCTTTGTTTTGTCCTTTCATAGTACACTATCAATAAGTGTCTGATTCTGATCTTATTTGGTGTTAATAAGGAATAACTCTACTGAAGTCAATGGCATTGCATCAGTGGTAAGCCAGTGCAGGTGAGAAGAATCAGGCAATAAATATCTTGCTTTATCCATGGTTGTCCTTCTGTTACAAATAGTATTTCAAAGAGCCACATGTAAAAAAGCACTATTTCAAACACTGCCACAAAAGCAAGGTGCAATATATGTAAACGCTTTCTTGTTATCACTTTAATTTTCCTGCATTTGTTCACCACAGGAAATGCTGACAAATAACCTGCTGCCATACAGTTTGAGGATTAATTTGAATAGAATCAATTATGTCTGTAAGGCCAGGCTGATTCACTTCATGTGAATGTTTGAAGACAGCGGGAGTGATTATGGTTTTCATAAAAAAACTTGTGAGTGAAACATAATAAATATGTAGGAAATGTTTCCACCAAGATAAAGAGACAAAGGATATATACTCCCCTTGATTTGCACTGGCCATTTCTAGGATACAAAGCAGTGTGCATTACTAAATATCTTAGTCCTGAGTCTAAATCAAGAATGCTACACTGGTATAAAATGGTTGTAATATCAGAATTAGGACCTGTGACACATAGGCCTACTTGTGGTGCACTACTCTGTGTCATCAACTCTTGTTGGTCCTGTTGTATTCATTATATACCTAATACACTGTTGTCTTAGGGTTGGTCTACACTGAAAACTTATATTGGCATTGCTATGTCTCTCAGGAGTGTGAAAAATCCACCCCCGAGAGACATAGACATGCCAACCTAACTCCTGGTGTAGACAGTGCTAGGTTGGTGGAAGGATTCTTCTGTTGACTTAGCTAATGCTTCTTGGGGAGATGGAGTGCCTACAGCAAATTGAGAATCCCTGCTGTTGCTGTAGTGAGTGTCTACACTGAAACACTGCTGCTGTGCTGCAGCTGTGTCGCTGTAGCATTTCAAGTGTAGACATAGCCATGATCTGTATCTAAATGGTGTCATGTAAGGCATCCTATGCAAACTGGTGACACACTGGTCCCCTAAATCATTGCATGGTGTGTGTACAAAGTTATAAATATGTGATCGAGTTATGTTCTTAAAATGTGTTCAGCAAACAATGCATAAGCCATCTAGAAAGGGATGTGTATATGCTTGTCTGACCAGCCTGGTTGTCAGACAGAGGCAATGTAGGAACATTTACATGCAAGGTAAACAAAGCCATCAAGACAGCAAGTGGAGAAAAATGACCATTTAACAATCTCCCCTGAAGATGGAGACTTCATCCCCAGCAAGCCTTCCTGACTCTTGAAGCAGGGTCAATGAACTTTGGGAAGATATAAGAAGAGAGAGAAAAGGCCATTTTGACATCTTTCACAGGAGGAGACAAAGGACCTGAGCATTTGAGATCTGTGAAGAATCCTGGCCACAGAGTCTGGTCAGCCAGGCTGGTCAGCTTGCTGTTGGTGTCTGGGCTGTGTGCTGGAGCAGCATAGCATTTAAGGTACCCAGAGTTGCAGGGCAGGTGGTGACACAGCCCCTTACTGGTCTGGGTTGAACCCCAAAGCATCACAGGCCTTTAGCGTATTAAGAGGTAAACTGTGCTGGTTTTCTGGAACCTGTGAATAATCATCATAATACCCCTGTACAATACCATCCTTAGGAGGCTCTTGAAGCACCTTCCACACAATTGTTAAGGCTTTCATCACCACTGGAAGGTATGGAATTATCATTATCCCCATTTTACAGATGGGGACTCTGAGTCAGGGAGAATATTGACTTGCCCAATGTCATGCAGAAAAATTATTGCCAGATCCAGAATCCCGAACTGCTGACTCCCAGTCCTTAAACTTTATTCCACGTACCCTCTACCTTAATAGCATTGATGCATATGTTCAGCAAGCTTGTTGTATATAGTATGTGTATTCAGTACATTCAGTGCACAGTCGATGAATGCGTCCACTGAAAATATAAAGACGCTTACAGCATTCACTGACACTTCTTTTTGACATGTGCTAGTATTTAATGTTGCTGCTCCAGAGTCGAAAATGAGCCCAGGATGAGGTAATTAAGGGCCCAGTTCTGTCAAGGCACTGTCCTTTCACTGCAGTGGCGCTGAGGGCACTCCGTATCTTGCATGATCAAGTCCGAAGTATACACAATGGTATTTTCTACAAATGTACAAAGAAACTCAGTACCCTGCAACAAGCTCCCCACATTTTGAAAAGGTTGAGTTGGAATACAACTCTGCAGCTTCCCACTGATAATACTGGGGGGGTGCAGTAGAGCAAAATCCCCATGTACCAGGCCAAAAATGAAGAGGAAAATGGTGCCCAAGAAAAGATTGCATCCATATATTGTAGCCCAGCTTCAGTCTGTTTCAAATGCATAATTTAATAAATAGTGGAGGATCTAAGTGGTGTTTTTTATAATGTTTTTGTTACCATTACTGTTAATGGAAAGGGAGGGGGCATAGGTGAGCAGCAATGAAAAAAAGAGATGGAAGGCAAAAGCTAAACCCCCAGATATATTACACAATAACTTCAATTAGATTGCTCCATTCATTTCAATAGTGGTTTTCAGATGGGGTAGAAATATCTGAAGTTATCAGCCATTATGGTGTGGCTGCACAGAGATGAGCTTTTTCCACACACTGATCTGACGATCTTCGTAATCCCCAGCCCGTTAGGATCGACATTGCTGATGCTGATCGGGGTCATTCTCTTTCTATTTCTATATTTGTTGGGTCTGGCCCTCTTCAGCACAGAGTCTCGGCAGTTGTTTTTATTCTAAACTGCATGATATGGTAGGTTAGCAATGCTGTCCTTTTGGACTGATGCCAGATGAATGCAACCTCCATTACCTAAAGACTTCAGGCTACAACTGAGCATAGCAACACAAAGAAAAAAAGCTTCCCCTCAGCCGCCTGAGTTTATCAACATTCCGAAAATGTTTGACTGATGAAAGGGAATGCTTTTGCCACATTCCTCCAAAATTGTTTTCCTTAACAGTGATAAAATGTCATTTTCTCAGTGGTATGCAATATCTTTATTTCCCTCTGACTGTGGGAGAAAAACCAAATTACCTCTAGCTTAATTGATATGGTTTTACTTGTTTTTTGTTTGTTTGTTTTTTGCTGCTAATATCTTTAGCTTTCAACAATATCTAACTGATTTCAGTTATGCAAAGCCAGGCATGTGCAACCGTGAATTAAGATGGCCTGAAATCCAAGTGCTATCATTTGATGGGCACAATCAAGTATAAATAATGCATTCATCTTTTGTAAGGTCTTTTCCAAACAACTTTGTTCCTCAGTACACAGCACGGAAAGGAAACATACATTTTTAAAGCATGAGAGAACTCCAGGCAGTTTCAGGGAATGCACATTGATTAAACAGCAATTCTGTGACATGGTTCCTAATGAGCAGAAAACAACATCCATTATTTCAGATTGCCAAATCAATCCCAGCTTCTTTTCTTTCTGGCTTCTCTCTCCTTTAGAAATATTTGCAAATTCCAGTCTGCTGGAAACCCACAGCACTCGTGTGACCACAAAAACACATATGCAAGCACATGTGTATACACAGAGCATTGGAATTATAACCATTGCACTCTATCATTTCGTGCTTGCAATTTCAAAGAGGTTATTTATTCTTGGTTTTAGCTTCGATGGAGAAGTAGTGGATTTTCTTATGTTCTCACAGTTCAGAAGGTTAACAACTATCCCATGTCCATACAAAAAATGTTCACATCCATGTCTGTCCTGGATTTCACAGTGATGAATCCACTGGTCTTATTCTCCCACCCCTCCCATGTGTGTTAAAGTTACAATCCAAGGATTTGAAGAATTTCAAAGGGAGAACAAAGAGTCACTAATGAAGACCACATGTGCAGCACACTGGGTCCCTCTTACTTTAGTATGGAACAAAGCTGAACAGTCAGAGGCTGCTCTCAGAAAAGGAAGCAAGGGGACCTCCTTTCCTTCCCCCTCCCACTTACCCACCAACAGTTTCTGAATTAGGATCACAATTATTTCTGACATTGCCATTTGATGTCAGAATAATCTGAGGAGCGGGGGGAGGTGTGCGGGGGGGGGGGGTGGAAGCATCTTTACAGCAGAATGTTGTAAAGCCAAGAGAATTTGTTTCTCTGCCAAAGTTTCGGTGACAACCCCCAAATCACACCCACATACTTACAAATGTACTGCAGCCTTTGGCTTGGGGGCAGCACATGGTGGTGGTACTTTTCATGAAGGATAACCTGTTTTAGGGATGCCTCTGCTACACGGTCTCCAAATCTGACTTAAGTCAATATTGTAAGTAGAGATGGGCAAAAACAAACAAACAAACAAAAAAAACCCACCCTGGTTCTGAACGCTGCAAACTTTGAGGGGGATCTGAAGTCCAGAGCTGAATCTCACAACCGTGGCTCATCTCTGATTGTAACTGACTACAGTTGTAGGAAACTTTCACCAAATTATGGATTTTGGCACTTGACAAAAGCAGTTTTCATATGCAGAAATGAAAAACATCCTCAAAGTTTGCAGTGAATTCCCTTTGCCAATGCATTTGGATATGGTACTCTGACTTCCTGTTGCAACATGCTGTTTAACAGTTGTGGCTTTCCATCCCAGAGGTGGGTGTGTTTCCGTGGTGAGTCAAATGATTTAATTTTTACAATGTACTTTGTAAAGCACTTTTGGGTTACTGGTGAAATTTACCAGGCGGAATGGCCCTTTAAGAAGGTCTCAGTATCCTCATCCTCCAGGAAAGAGAGACACAGCACTGGTGGCTGACAGCAGCAGCAGTGGACAGGGGTGAAGGGAAGGGTTTTGTAGCGCCCTCCCTATCCTCATGCCTTCACCCTGTATGAAACCAGGACTTTGAGGGGGAGGAGGGAGGCAGAACCTTTACAGACCAAGAGCCCTGGTGTCATCAATTCCAGACTGTGAGCTATTTTGTGAAGTTGGGAGATTGACTGTTGGGTGTGGGAGGTTTGGGAAAGAGAAGTAACTGAACAGGGGGTCAAGTAATGGCTCACAGGCCTTGGGCCACAGTGACATCAAGAGTGCGTACACTGTAACTGATCATTGGAGTTCCTTCCCTCTTGCACTTCACATCTGTAGGAACCCCTCCCTGTCCCCCACACAGCAGCAAAGAGAGTGAAAAATGCTGAGAACTTCAATGGCCTCTCTAGGTGCTCCAGAGAAGGGGAGGAAGGGGACTCATATAGGGAGAAAGGACTCATCAGCTGAGAGAGTTGTGGGGATGGTTTATAATTTTTAAATGATGCTAATAATCTCTCTGTAACCCTCTGTTCAGTGTGTGTTAAGGGCACAAAGGGGACATACAATACACATTGGCCATGGGTATACTACACAGAGCTGCTGATGGGAATTGATTATGTCGGAAGAGGAAAAATACATAAAAACAATGATAGTCAGCTAAGGGTCCTTTTATCCAGAGGCTAGAAAGTATGTTAAGGAATTGTATGGCGTTCAGGTTAGATAGGGAATTCTTGAAATAATAATGGAAGCAAATTTTAAATGACTCAGAACCAATGAGCTGTGCACTTGCAGGACTCAAGACTGTGTAACTGTATGGTCCTGTTACTGTTAGCCTTCTCCCTTCCCTCCCAGTGCTTGTTCCATTGGTTGTTTCTTGGTTTTCATTAGACTGTGAACTCTTCAGGGTTGGGGCCATGTATTTGTGTGGGTGAATTTATATATTTGTACAGCATTTAACAAAGAGGGCACCCTGATTCTTAATAATTAGAGCTGATCAAAAGAGGAGGTAATTTGGGGGGAGGCGCGGAAATTCCGCATGTATTCATTTTGTTTTGTTTGCTTTGAAATTTTGAAATTTGAAAACTTTTGGTTTGGTGGGCTAGTAATAATCAGGATGAAAGACACTTTACATGGTAAGATCCCTTTGTCCTTGGCCTCCCCTTTTCCTGCTGTACCCTCTGTCTTGGTGTGCTCTGAGTGGCTTATACAGCTCTGTGCTCTGTGTCCTGATAACTTGATTTGTTCACGCCTGACTAGTCTCCATCCATCAAGTCTCTCATTGCAGCCTCTCTGACTGACATCTCCTCCTGGATATCTCATTCTTCACTGAAACTTAACATGACAAAACCCAGCCCCCTTATTTCCTCCTTAACTCCACCCCTCACCCACATTCTGTTTCCCTGTTGACTACCATACCATCCTGTCTGTCACTTGGACCCCAAACCTAGGGTTATCTTGGGAGAATGGGAGGGGAGGGAGTCAAATATCCAAGCTGTATCCAAATCCTGACACTAGTCCCTGCATATCATCTCTAAGATCTGATCTTTCCTTTCTGTCATGACACCTAAACCCCCCATTCAAATACTCATTGTTTCCTGACTTGATTACTTCCCCTCCCTGGCTGACACCAATCTCAACCTCCTCCAGTCTGTCTGAACTGCTAAGTTGCTCTGACCATATCCTTCCATCTCTGAATTCCTTCACTGGCTCCATCTCTTCTGCCACTTCAAGTTCAAGATTCTCATCCTAAATTCTGCTTTCTGACTGGCCACTTCTTGCACAACAATGGTCCCTTCTACCCGTGGAATCTATGGAATCCATCCAACTATCTCTCTCAATGGTTTCCACCACACTGCCCTGTATGCATGAAGGCCTTTCCTGAGCTGGTCCACAAAGCTACTACTCTGTCCAAGTTCATATGCCTCCCAAAGACCCACTGCTGCCAAGATGATTACAAGAAATTAGATGATTGCAAGTGGAAAGTATTATTGCGATGAAGCCGATCATCACCTTAACAAATTTACTTGGGTTAGGGTCTAACAAACCTAACCTTTGTTTGTCTGTGGAAGTGCATCAGGACAGTCTTTCTGTATGTTTGTACAACACTTAGCAAATTGTGGGTGCCAAGGGAAAATTAAAAATTAAAAATATGTACATGTGATGATTGTAAAATTGGCAGTGAGAGTGAAATAATAACACTTTTTGGTGAAATTTTGCACTGCAATTTTTTAATGAAACTTTGAAACTTTGAAATTTAACTCCCTCCCACCCCTTCCCCATATCCTTAAACTTTGACTGGGTTTTAACTGTTTCACACAAACACACACACACACTCTTTCTCTCTCACACACACTTACACTTACTTACTGCATGTTTATATTAGAGATTTTATGGGGTAGATGAGCATTGTGTAGCTGGAAGGAATATTTCCTCTATAAAAACAGAACCACGATGCTAATATGTGGTTGTAGGCTCCTGCCTGTAAAAACTGTGTCCATTTTCTGATAGGTAGACGGTGCATTCCACACTGGTTTCTGTAACATGGCTTCTGACAGTTTACGGTTTGTTTCTACAGTGAACTATTTCTGCCAAGGAAACTGCTCACAACCAACAACAATTGGGAGGAGGGAGAACAGGGGAATTTTTTGGAGGCGAAGTGGGAGGGGAGGGAAATGACCTATTGAAGGGTTAGTGAACTTGAGAGAAGGGGCTGGGAATGGCTATTGTGAAACAGAAAATATCGAAAGCTTTTGAAGGATCGGAGAACTTTCATACAATCAGTTTTCAGTAGAGGATTAAGCCACAGTGTATATGACTTATGAGTAGTTTGAAAAATTTTGTTTATGCAAGTTTACGCATAATTGATCCAGGGTTAGCAAAGCATTCCAAGGTTTTATGAAAACATGTTTTTTTAAACAAATAAACATTCCTCTGCAACATTTACAATCTAAATTCTGTGCTGGCACTTCAGCATTATGCTAGTCCATGAGAACACAAGAGCAAAATTGACTAAAACCCAAGAGCAAAATAGATTAGTCTAGTAGTTTCATTGCCTAAGCAGATAGGAATGCAAAGAGTAAACCCAATAAATAATGAAAAGTAAACTCAAATTTTAAAATTGCATAAGATTTCATAATCCAAAGTGTAATTTGTCACACAGTAAAACTTTGTTTAAAAAACTTGTTTTTTAACCTGTTTATTTTTGTATTTATATTTGGATCTTTTTGATATTGATGTGAAAGGGATTTCTCTTCTTTAGAGAACAATGAACATGCAAACCTGGAGAATTCTCAGAGTTTCAGGCAATTCTATGAACTCTCTGTGTTAGAGTCAGTTCACTAAATAAGGCATTCTAAACATATTTCTGCTTTTTCTGGATTTCTCTCATCGTTGCTGGGTTTTTTGCTGAGTATTTTGTCTGCTTTCCAGATATATAGTGAGGTCTTGAGATTTAAACCAGCTGTGATCTTATTCAATACTGATCGAGTTAAATTCAGTTAAATAGTGCTGTGCTCCTCCTGAAGGGAGAGAACATGTGGCCACAGCAGTGAGAGCAACTATGTGCTGCTACGACATAAGAAAAGGAGTGCCTTCTGCCTGAATGAAAGGGGAAACATTATTTAACTCTCTTAGCAGTGTCACTGCATGGACGTAGGCGTGCGGATGTGGTGTTGATCTTCCACAGATATACAGACCAAAGATCCAGTCCTGGTCACTGATTTTGCATACCCACTTTTTGCATATAGCTGGCATATTTTGGATGTGCTCTTGGCTTCTGCAAAATTGCTTGATGCACACAACTGGGCTATGGAGAGCACACCTCCTCAGAGACAAGGTTGGAAATCTGGCTCTGAGTATTCCAGGTTAATACAATCCTATCCGACATAGTAGCATTCCCAAAGTTGTTGGATTTACTGGTTTTTTGCACTGGCTGAATATAGGGATTGTGAGGGGAGAGGCACCCACAGTTTGCCTTGAGGACTGTCCTGGAGGGAATCTCATTATTGTTCAGTATTGTTTGGGGGATCTCTCATGTTATTAAGTGGCTCTCTCCTCTGGGGGCTGTTCTCTTTCCAGCCCAGTTTGTATGTATTTACAAAACAGGAGAGGGGAAAGCTAAGAAGCATTCCTGTGGCCTAAATTCCTCTGAGTGTTTGTCATTGCCCAATAGATAGGGCCATTGCTGCTAAGCTTTATCAAGATAATCAATGGCCTTTGGAGACAACATCAGTCTAGCTTATAGCTCTCCTGGTCTGTGTTCCTCCTGTGGAAACTTCACCCCTGCAATGCCCTTGCCAGTCTTTGCTGGCTTGGTTGTCAAGTGATCCAGACAGCACTCCCAGAAGCACAGTCTCAGATGCACCCCCATAACTCAACACTTGAAATAAACACTAGCGTTCACTTATGCACTACTCTGCCAAAAGAGTATGGAGTTTTATTAACAGTTTGCTGTTTTCACAGTTCAGCTTCAATATCCCATATCGCAGATCGAGATATTGAAAATAGAAAGGGCAAAAGTTCCATTCAAAAATACTAAGATTTGGGAAAACATGACATCATCGTGTCGTAAACGCAGATTGGATTACTACAGAGCAGGCGGTTTTCAGAAGAGATTGACACACTGATATGGATAAAATGAGAGCCCTCAAACCTTTTTTGTCTAGAGATTCCTCACCTCCCTGCAACCATTTCTTACTTGCAGTGGCAGTTTCTCTTGGGTGGAGGAAGAAAAGAGCCATATGCCCCACATACCCTCCTGGCAGCAGGTCTCCTTCCCAGGGGCCTGACGATACAGATCTGTACTCCTTGTTTTCTGCAGTGGGACTCAGTAACACCTCCACTGTGTGGAACACCTGTTCAGGAGGCCTCTCACACATAGGCTTTTGTCTTCTGCAGCAGACCTCTGTCCTTCTGTTGTGGGGATGGTGTAAAAAAAACTCTGGGATTTAGGCCCAGAGTTTCACAGTGAGACTCATACAGACTTCTCCCACCCTCCCATGAGAACAACTCATCCCATAGATAGACAGGGATTTCATATGCTTGTTAATTGACAGTCTTTCAGTGACAGACTTTGGGTATGAACTGAAGAGTAATTTTTATACAGTAAAGTGCCACCTAACCCAGGATACTCATGCCCCCTAATCCGGGGTCACTAGCGCTATTGTATTTTGTAAGGACTTTATGATGAATAAATATCAATATAAATATATAATATATAAATATATTATAAATATAAATATAAACACTATGTATCAACTCCCAGTATAAATTTGACTCAACCATAAAGTGTGGCTTTACTCTGCAAAGTGCCTCTATCCCAATGATTTTGAGGGATTGCATGTTAACTGTCTATCATGGTTGCCAACTTTCTAATGCACAAAACTGAACATCCCTGCCCTGCCCCTGCCCCAAGGCTCCACTCCTTCCTCAAGGCCCTTCCCCCACTCTCTGCATCCCCCTTCCTCCGTCACTTGCTGTCCCGCACCATCACTCACTTTCACCAGGCTGGGGCGGGGGATTGGGGTGCGGGAGAGGGTGAGGGTGAGGGCTGGGGGTACAGGTTCTGGGGTGGGACTAGGGATAATGGATTTGAGGTGTGGAAGAGGGCTCCGGGCTGGGCAGGGGGTTGAGGTGTGTGTGTGGGAGTATGGGCCTGAGGTGTGGGCTCTGGGGTAGGGCCAGGGATGAGGGGTTTGGGGAGCAGGTGGGGGCTCAGGGCTGGGGCAGGGTGTTGGGGGGTGCGGGCTCTGGGAGGGAGTTTGGGTGCAGGAGGAGACTCTGGAGTGCAGGAGTGGCTTCTGGGTGTGGGGTCTCAGCGGTGCTTACCACGGCTCCCAGGAAGTGGCTGCCAGGTCCCTGCAGCCTCTAGGCACATGGGTGGCCAGGGAGGATCTGCACACTGCCCTCACACCCGCAGGCACCGCCCCTGCAGCTCCCATTGGTTGCGATTCCGGCCAATCAGAGCTGCGAGCTGGCACTAGAGACTGGGGCAGTGTATTCTGGAATGTGCAAGAGCTAAGTGTGCAATGGAAAATAAACCTTTCCTAAAGCCCCAAGTAATGTTATGTATTTATTGTATTTGATGCATCTGAAGAAGTGATGTTTTTTACCCACGAAAGCTTATGCCCAAATAAATCTTAGTCTTTAAGGTGCCGCCGGACTCCTTGTTGTTTTTGTGGATACAGACTAACACGGCTACCCCCTGATACTTGACGGTTATGTATTTATGTGAATTTTGGGGAATAAAGGAAGAGTTATGGGCACAAATAGAAATTATGCTTGTAAGGTATGTGTGTAGTGACTGCGCTGTAGGTCAGCTGCCTTGTGATGCCTTCCCCCCTTTTCCCCCTGCCATCCTCCCCCGGTGGGAGAGAGCAGAAGAAGCATGACTTTCCATATTCACTGAACTATAGTCTGTCCAATTACGAGGAGCTGCATGAATAATTCACAATGAATAATTTAGCCAACAAATTGAGTCCCATTTTCTATTCATGGAAATTTATTTGAAATCATTCAATGAATTTTTATATGTAACAAAGAGCTTAACAGACCATTAATGAGTCCATAAAATTAGAGATGGGTTTGAACCAAAACCCTGAATCCAAAGACACCTGAACTTTCCAGACATTCCTGAACTTGGATCTGAATTTTATGGTTAGGGGCCAGATTCTCTTCAGTGCCAAGTGTGTCTTGGCATGCAGGAGGAAGGGAAATACATCCAAGAACTATTTACAGCTCCTTGATTCTCACTCTGCTCCCGCCTAAGCTCTACATAAGCTAGTGCAGCCAGGGGCCAGCTGGCTATGGTCACTTGCCCCACTCCTGACACATCACTTCACTTCCCCAAAACGCCCCCATTGGCAGTTAGTTGTAGAAGCCAGCTCTCCTGGCTTTATACGAGTTCAGAATTCCTCTCTAACAAAAGAATATTCTCAGGTCATCAGCAGTCAGATTACATCCCCTTTGTGTCGCTCTTGCATCACTGAGCTGGACCTGTACGCCTTGAACCTTGAGTAGGCAGCATGAAGTGGGCTTACTTTTTAAAGAAATGGGCCCATTTAAGTGCAATTTTCATATAGAATTCTAAGGAAAAGATAACATATGATTACAGCTGACTGGGAAATAGTTTTCCTGTCCCAGGAAAAGTTTTTAAGATTTCTGACATGTTAAGTCTTCTGCTCTGGGACAAAATGGAGACCTTTCGACTTTTTTCTTGTAAAAGCAGCAAGTGAGATGCCAGATTAAGAAACAGTCTTGTGGTTTGGGCACTTATCTGGGAGACCACCTTCAAGTCCCTGCTCCAGAATGTTGGTATCCCACATTCCAGAGAAACAGAGTCCATCTTCCTCTGGTCCTATCAATACTTAATTCATTATATGAAGTGGACCAGCTCCAACAGGAGAGATAGACAGAGGGAGACTGGGTCTAGAGCCCAGTGGGCTCTGAATCAGGCAGAGGAGGGATTTAAACCTGGGTCTTCTACCTCCCAGGTGAGTGCCTCAACCAGTGGGCTCGTGGCTAATCTGAGGTAGTTTTGACTACAAATTCCCTTCTGATGAAAATGTAATCAAAACTGATATGTTCCCATGAAAAGGTTCCATTTTGACAAATTGGCATTTTCCCACAAAAGAGTTTTATTGAAAAATTCCTGACCAGCACTACATATATTAGATCAATTCATCGTTTGAAATAGCCAATATCTCGAGCATAGCTTGGCCTGTGGAAGCGGTCCTGATAAATGAGAGCAGAACTATGATTACAATACTGTAAATTATGACTTTAAATTAATATAAATTGCTTGGTTGTCCATTGCATTGCTATGTTTTATATTTGTTTAACTCATCAGTCATTTCTGAGCCTCTTTGCCAGGATCACTACCCTGTGTTCCTTTGCTCCAAATTTGATCTTGGTGTTTTGTATTGCACTATTCTCTGGTATTGACCATCCAATAGTGCATGGAATTTGGATCTGTGCAGGTATTAGCCTGATCTCTGAATAGCTGTACTTAACTTATAACTAAACTCTGCAAACAGTGCAAGTATCCCATAGTGGTTTCATCTGCAATATTCATGCTGTCTTTCTTGAATCAATATACACTGCCCTGACATTTGGCTTAGACAGCTTCAGTACAGAGGCCCATCACATATAATAAGGCTGCTGAATAACAAATGTAGAGCTGGACAGTTCTTTGTATTCTGAAAAAGCAATGGATTTTGAAATCAATAAATGCAGAAAAATATTCAGCATAACTGAACCTGCTATCTAAAGATATTTTTGTTCAGACCTGGTGTTAGCCAAGCAATCCAAGGCATGAAGAAAATGGAATAAACTTGTTATTAATAATAATAATCTATTTTGAGATTATAGATGATGTCCATGTGGTCTGGGGAGGCAAGTGAGGGTGGTGAAAAGCTCTCTCTCTCTCTCCCAATCCTGTGAATGTCCCAGCTGAAGTTAATGCTGCCACAAATCGTGTTAAGTCCCCTTTTGAGCAGTCAGGAGAGCAATATGCGGCCAAGGAAAAGGAGAGACAGCAGAGCAAAATGGCACTATATACAGATGGTTCCTGCCTCCACAGAGATAAGGAATTCCTTCCCTGTGGATTTCCCAGGATCTGTCAGGGAAATCAATGACTAAAATCTTGCAGACTTTTTCCTGCTCCTCTGGCTCCTTCCCACAGATTCTCCAGGGGGAGGAGGGCGACCTGGCGCTTAACTAACATTTGCAGCCTATCTTTTTAAATGTGAATTAAAATCTTGTTTGAGATATAATTTAAAGTGTGACCCAAAAAAATCTCTCCAGCTAGTCTTTCAGTGTGGGTTGTACCTGCTTGTATGTAAATAGGGGATGCTGTTGCTTACAACAGCTCCCTTTGAAAGCTTGTCATCTGAATGCCCCATGTGACATACAAGGAACCATTCCATGGACTAGGGGTGGAGTTTGATCACCCAAGGGGGAAAAATGTCAACATCTGTCTGTCACTGCACAGCAAATGGCCAATTATCATTTTTTCTGTTTCTGTGAGCGCCAGTCAGACAATGACCCTGAGCTCCATCCTTTGTTTCCTGCACCATTTCCCACCACAGTTCCACCTCTGATATGCAAATAGAGAAACTGCAGTTTTTGTCTTACTGAAAAGGATCTTTGGGCACATTCACTGGGTCAACAATCCAAACTTCTGCACAGCGATTCAGCCTGCTGTGTGAGAAGCAGGGTGCCCAGGGGGCTTTCCTCCCACATACTTTTTTTTTTAAACTGGAATTAACCATCTGGCTGTTTGGTCTTCAGAAAAATAGCTGAACAAATTATGACATGACACACAGTGAGTGAGTACTTTTCAGCTGATAAGTGAAAAGTGGAACTGGCACTCCATCACAGAGTCTCTGCTGCACTTAAATGCTACTTATCAACGGAAAGATAACCGAGCTCATCTACTTTCAAAGGCATTGTGGACCTCATAGAAGCGGTGCGACTCAGTGGTATAAAGATGTTTTGTGCTTCTACAATTTGCTTGTTAATGTTATTTTGGTCTTCTTGTATTACATTTTGTTTGGAAAATCAAAATTGCTGTCACTTGGAAAAATAAATGCCTTACATGTGACTCTGAGTACGAAATGGAAATCTAATGACCTAGTCCTATGTATGTACTGGTAATGCCATGAAACAATAACTCTACATCTGGCTGAATAATGTTTGTAAACACTGTATTGGATGGCTCTTTTTCCCCATCCCCTGGTGAAATGGTATTGTGGAAGTCCCAGCAGAATGTGGATTAGTGGGCAGAAGAAAGACAAGGTGGTTAAAGGTGCATGATAAATAATAAAAAGTGTATTTAATATATATATCACTGAACTAACTGTAAAATGTTGTGAATATTTCATTCCTTTTTCTAATGCCTTAGTGATACCATGATTTCATTATAAAAATAGCAAGTTGGGCAGGTGCTTTGACTGAAAAATTTCAAAGGCTTCCGTTAGAAACGTAATATGTTTACAGGCATAAGAGTCAGAATGAGTTAGAAGCAAATAAAAGGTAACATGCAACTAATATCTAACAGAATCGAAATGGATTCAAAGCAAAGATTTCTCTCATCACATGCTTCAACAGTCTTACTGGCTGGAATCCTTTCAACCAATGCCCCTCCCCCAGTTCAGTGTTAGATATTGTTGTGTTCCAAAAGTGAAATCAATCATTTAGCGTGAAGTCAGAAAAAGAAGAATCTCCTTTTACAGGGAGTGATCCAGAGCCCATTGAAGTCCATGGCAATCGTTCCATCAACTACAGTGGGGTTTGGATCAGGCTCGTAGTTAAGGGAGTGATGTTCATATTTTTGCACAGTTTTACTTATAGAGAAATCAATCTTCCACCCCTCCCCCGCAATTACACCACTAAATGTGGATTCCACTGTCCTTCTGTGACAACCTGCCAGGGTTCTCAGAATTGGGAGTTGCTGTGTTACCCCTCTGCCTCAGCAATTGAGAGTTTTGCTGCTGCGAAGCTATGTATCAGCTCCCTGACATACCAGTGTGTCTGCCCTCCCAGCAAACTCTTCAGGACTCTTCCAGTCCAAACCTTGCCTAGCAGGTAACAGCTGGTGAACCCTAACTTCTGAGTTTCTGAATCAAAGTACTGAATTGGTTTATAGTCAAAGTAAAACGCATTTATTAATCAGAAAGTCATAGGTTTAAGTGATACCATGTACAAGGAGTAAAGATAGAAAGAGTCACAAGCAAACAGAAGCATATTTTCCCTTTTTTTAAGGCTAAAACCTGATTTAATAAACTAGCATCTCTTGTTCAAAGAAGTATTTCCTACCAAGTCTTTGAACCAGAATGGTTGACCAGACTCTCTGGCCAGGACCATTCACAGATCTCAAAGTGCTCAGTTCCTTTGTCTCCTATTGTGAAGGATGCCAAAATGGCTTTTTCTTTACATCTTCCCAAAGTTCATTCACCCTGTTTCAAGGGACAGGAAGGTTTCCTGGGGGTGCAGTCACCATCCCCCATGGAGATTGCTAAGTGGTCAACTTTCCCCACTTACGCTCCTGATGGCATTGTTTACCTTGCATGTAAATGTGCTTTTTGTGTGTCTTTGGTCACACCTTGCTTAATTTACATATGAGATGCATGCAAGCAGGCGGAACCACACTCCTTTGTCTGGTATGTGGCTTAGCCAAATTTATTATAAGAACATGTTTCCAGCACATATTTTTAAAGTTCTGTGTGGGTTTACTGTTTATACATCATGCAAGAATATTAATGATCTATGAATTATTAGTTTTCCCATGATATATTACATATCTCCTTTTGGGTATAGATCATGAAAACAGAGTACTGTCTGGCATTGGGGTTCTTTTAGGGACAGGCCATCATAATCAGATTAGTTAAATCTAGCACCTGTGAAGAAGTCCATAGTCACAATGTTTGAGTTAAGATCAGACATTCATCCTTAATATTTAATTTCCTGGGTTTTGTTGGTTTGTGTCACAACCTTTACTACCTAAATATACGGTTTTGTTTGTGTGTTGACAAGTCTTTAATCTTCCCTACACTCACAATGATCCTGGTTCATTGTCTCACATACAATGAGCCATTCAAAAATACATCAGCATGAGAAACATTTAATGACACATAATGAACCATACTGATCCACCCCTTCAACCCACACAAACAGCTGCTCTTTTTAAATATTGTAACCAATTTGCCTTCTTGGATACTGGTGGCTGATATATGGCTTTGAAGGTGATTGACAATATAATGGCTCACAGCCCTTCAAAAATTATTTTAATAATTTTAAGTTATTAGCTTTATTAGCTTTTGCTTTTCTAAAAGCGATTGGAATCTCTCTCTGTGTGTGTTTGTATGTGTGCATGCATGTACACATGTGGAGAGGGTGAGCGACTACATTATGGCACCTAGATGGTACTGTCATAGCTGCTGGGCAAATCATCCTTTCTTTGGTTCCTTTCTTTGGTCTCTATGAGTGTACCCCTCTCAGGTCTCACATGATTTTCCCACTCTTAGACCAGGTTACCACTCCCTGTAAGTTTGGCTGGATTTGGTACTTGCAGTTCTTCCCTGTCAGGGTCTGTGAACTGTGGATTACAGTGACACCCCCGCCCCCCAAAGCCCTTTTATCACTAAAGAATTATTTGTTTTTTTAAGAAATGAAAGCTGAGATTCTTGCATAATTTCATCACTCCAAGAGCTGGGCTTTAAGAAGAACACCAGATATCACAAAAGTTAGCAACTCTGAGTTACACAACAGGGATCAATTTAGCCCTTTGTAGTTTAACTCGTATACACATTTTATAAACACAGACTTTAAAAAAGTTCCTCAGGTGTTTCCAGATGTGTTGTTGTAAGGAGAGTGAAGTCCCCTCATGATGTCATTGTCCCCCTTTTATATCTTCTCCCCACTTGCCGGAAAGCTCTTTTGCTGTGACCTGGGTCAAATAGTTCCCATTGTGTAAAGCTATCTCTGAGATAGTTCCTGGGATAATGTACAGTTCACAGACCTGCAAGTACCAAATCCAGCCAGACTTGCAGGGTATGGTCTAAGAATGGGAAAATCATGTGAATCCTCCCCAGGAGAGATAAAGACACACGGTATGAACTGAAAGAAGTGATGGTCCCAGGCTAGGATTTTTAGCCTGTGTATGAAAACCTGGGAAAGCCAAGGCAATTTGTCCCTTAAAAATCTGCCAGCCTGTTTATCACTAAGGGTGAGAATTTGCTAATTTATATCCTACCTATCTAGTGTGTTAAACTCAGTTTACAGGTTTTGTTTATTTACAAAGGTAATCTGCTTTGATCTTTGGCTATCGCTTATAATCACTTAAAATCTACCTCTTGTAGTTAATAAAATTGTTTTGTTTTCTAAAACCCAGTTTGTGCAATTCATAACTGGGGGGGGGCAAGGAGCTGTGCATATCTCTCTCCATTCTGAGGGAGAGGGTGAGTTTCAATTAGCTTACGCCGTACATTTCTCTGTGCAGCACAAGACAAGATTATTTTGGGTTTACACCCCAAAGAAGGTGTGCACATGAGTGCTGGGTAAATCCCCGAGCTGAATCCGTCCACACATTGCTGATTTCAGTCTGACTCTGCAGCTGGGTGTGGCCTTACCTGTGTGTGTGCTAGAGAAGGCTTGAGGGCCTGGCACAGCAAGGACGGGGTGAGGAAGCCCAGGCTGGTGGAATGGACAGGCTCAGTGGGACCCCAGCACAGCTGGTGGCACCTCAAAACAGGGGGTCCAACCCATCACACCATGCACCTTGTGTAGTCACTTATGTCTGTGAAAAGTGAGTGTAAAACATTGCCATCCTGACCTGGTAGCATTTGACGTTCACTTTGCACATGGGTAAATGACTGCACAAGAGGCAAGACGGCGGAGAACTAGATCCGGAGTGCAAATGATCAAATATTTCTCAAGAATCAGATGTTGACACAAATGGGAAGTTCCTCTTCTTTATACATTTGCTTTTCCAGGGCAGAGGTGGGATTATCTTTTTCCAGCTAAGGGCCTGATCAAGGGGAGTTTGCCATAAACTTAAGGGGGAACAAGTTCAGCCCCCAAATGGAACTTTCCATTTGATGGTAAAACTTCTGAGACCATTAAAACTTCATTCACCTGGATCACTGTGAATTCTTTTAGTATGCAGTGTTATATTCTTGTCTATGGTGCATAAAAAGGCCTAATTCCAATGCTATTTAGAATGGCTAATGTCCCTATCACTATGTCTTCTCATTTCCTCCTGTTGCTGCTCTTATTCCACTGGGTGAAAATCAGAACCATAAAATACCTCACTAGTCCATTGGGGGAAAGGTGTTGAAAAAGTGCAAAACGAGACTCTTTGTGCTTTAAGGGCTGGATGGAATGTGGCTTTCAGACATAGCCCACACCGGAATGGGGGTTGGCACAGAAAGATGTGCTGTAATGGGAGCACCTAACGAGAATGTTTGCTGGGGCTTCTCCTAGGGTTTCCAGGGAGCACTTGGTGTAGCAGCAGCCAGCTGGGTCACACCAAGACAGGATGCATCATATGCTTACTCTTCACATTAATATGGCTATGCTGGCCAGTGTTCAGAAGGTGGAACAATATCTCTACTCTCTCCATGTCTTTACTGCCCCTTTTCTGAATGGTCAATGTCCCCACCAGTGGTAACCCTCCACCACCACCCTGGTTATTACTATTATTATTTGTTATTTGTAATATGGTAATGACTAAGGCTCCAATCAGTTGTGCTGGGTGGGGTACAAACATGGAAGAGGAGGACCTTGCCTCAGATGGCCCACTGGGCAGGACCCCAAAGGCTACATGAGCACTGGTCAGCCACAGTACAGCCCAAATACTGTTGTTCATATGCTTCTATTTTTGTGTTTAGTATAATGAGAGCCATAAAGAGCTGTATGACCAGTGGAAAGGCCACTTTCCTCTGTTGTTTGATTTTCAATTGTAATAGCTTTCATTGTTCCAGGTTTCAGAGCGGTAGCTGTGTTAGTCTGTATCAGCAAAAAGAACGAGGAGTACTTGTGGCACCTTAGAGACTAATAATTTTATTTGAGCATAAGCTTTTGTAAAAAGTAAAACTGTTTCCCCCATGCTAATTCCCCCCCTCCCACACACACACACTGTTACTCACACTTTTTTGTCAATGGTTGGAAATGGGCCATCCTGATTATCACTGCAAAAGTTTTTTTTCTTCTGCTGATAATAGCTCACATAATAGCTCACCTTAATTAATTACCCTCATTACAGTTGGTATGACAACATCCAGGGCCGGCTCCAGACCCCAGCGCGCCAAGCGCATGCTAGGGGCGGCATGCCGCAGGGGGCGCTCTGCCTGTCGCTGGGAGGGCGGCAGGCGGCTCCGGTGGACCTCCCGCAGGCATGCCTGCGGATGCTCCACTGGAGCCACGGGACCAGCGGACCCTCCGCAGGCACGTCTGCAGGAGGTCCACCGGAGCCGCGGGACCTGCGACCGCCAGAGCGCCTCCCGCGGCGTGCCGCCGTGCTTGGGGCAGTGAAATTGCTAGAGCCGCCCCTGACAACACCCATTTTTTCATGTTCTCTTTGTATATATATCTTCCTACTGTATGTTCCACTCCATGCATCTGATAAAGTGGGTTTTAGCCCACAAAAGCTTATGCTCAAATAAATTTGTTAGTCTCTAAGGTGCCACAAGTACTCCTCATTCTTTTCATTGTTCCAATTTCACAAGTCAAGCACAGCTTCTCTTCCCTTGCTATAGATTTTGAAATATAGGTTAGGTGGAGGAAAGGATTTTTTTTCCAGGATACATGATTTCAAGAGGACCCCAAATACACAGAATTACTCAATTAAAAAGAAAAAACACACACACGTTGGCTCATACTCATCTATCAGTAGCTGAAGTCAGTTACATTACAGCAGGAAAGAAATGAAAGGGAAAGAGGAAAATGTAACCATTTTTTCTTTTAGTTCATAAATGTTGCTGGTATATTTAAACCCATAAACAGAAACATATGTTGCAAGTTACTACCAGCTGCATACGTGTTTGCCTGTGTGTGGTCAAATAAGGCATCAGAGTTTAGAAATAAGACTGTGTAGTAATTCAGAAGCCTCTATTGCCTACTGTAAAGTGGACATATTGACAGGCTTCAGCCCAGTCTTTTATGTCCAATAGTACCCACCATCACCAGATAAAGAAACAAAGAAGACTTTTGATAGCATTCGCTCTGGCAAGGAATCACTTATCAACAATTGTGGTTGTGAAATCCCTACTTCTTTATTGTTTTGTCTTTATGATCCCCACTTCTCTATTGTTTATCTGTATGGTCTCTGTCTGGTTCTTTGATTGTTTCTGTCTGTTGCATGACTAATTTTGCTAGGTATAAGTTAACTAGGGTGGAGGGGTATGATTGGTTAAAGAATTGTTTTGCAATATGTTGGGATTGGTTAGAAAATTGTTTAGTAATATTTTAGTAAAATGCTTGGTTATGGTCTAGCTAAGCAGGACTCAAGTTTTACTATATGAACTGGGGTCCAAAAGCAAGTTCTTTGGAACTAACTCCAGGACACAGCCCCAAGATCAGAGCTGCCAGACCTCAACACCCTGCCAATCACACTGTGCAGAAGCTGGAGTCCCCTGGTGACCTGATCCTGACAGGCCAGCAGCAGAAGTTTATCTGCCTTATTGGGAATGATGAGCATTGCATGCTTAGCGTGTGCATTCTGTTTTGGTGATTGTTAATAAATAGAGGTTATGGATATTACTGTTTAAGACTCTTTCACTGGTAAAAGACCCTGTAGACCCATAGGGCTCTGAGTCCACAGGGAATGGGTATTTGCTCTGAGTCCACAGGGAGTGGGTATTATAACCTGAGCCCATGGAGGAGGAGAGCCTGGAGCACAGGGAGGGGTAAAGTTAGGTGCCATTCGCCTGAAGCCCTAGGAACCGGGAAAGGGTGGGGGTGCCTAAATTAATAGGGTTACACCTTGAGCCAATGGAAAGGTAAAGGCGGATGCCCTAGAGTGTGTGGGTAACAGGCTAACCACCTAGATTACGTGCCTAGGGTCTTCAGTGGGCATGAACTCCACGTGGCTAGCCCCTTCCGCAGCTCATGCTGGCATTGCTACACTCTATTTTTAGGATGCTAGTGCAGGTATGTCTCCACAAGCTGGAAATCATACCCCCAGCTCCAAATGTAGACACACCCTTGGTGCTAGAAACCTTATCAGGGCTGGGACAAGGGGCCCTATTGCTCCAAACAGACTATCTGAGCTAGGTCAGAATTGAGGGAAATGTATTCATTGGCAATACCAGGAGGGATGAGCTGGAGTGCCGATGAGAAGCACAGTGAGGAAAGTAACAAATACTTTCCTCATGGATTGTATTTTCTAAATGGACAACCAGCCTAATTCTCAGATACTGAGGGACAATCTCCACTCATTGATATACTTTACTTTCCACAACCAAATCTCGGTACAACTTTTCATGAGTGATGTATCCAAGTATTCGGATTCTAGTATCTAAACTGAACTGTTAAATCTAGTCACCTAAATTTGGGTTATTGCTGATTATGTACTCTATGTTTCATATAACTTTAAAAACCAACTTTATATTTGTGGATAATCTAAGCACTATACCCAGATGTACAGACACTCTTTTCCCAACCTATGTATTATATATATTTTTTAACGTTAGCTTTAATAAAATTTTTATACACTGTCAAAGGTACACTACCCCTAGTCTTCTAGAGATCTCGCCTGCCTCGGGCCCTGTGCCTCTGAGTGTTCCTACAGTTTTGCAACTCTGTCTCACAACCATCCCCCCCATTATTGGCAGCAGCAGGGAGCTTTGATTTATATAGCAGCTCAGATTGGCTATGTTAGCAACTTCAATTTCTCGCTGTCACTGCTATGTATCTAGGACTTAGTTTCCATTTATTGTACTCTGTATTCTCTGTTCCATTTCTCATTGCTACAGGTTCTCTAACCACTAGATGCCTGTATGCATTTTCCAGCATTCAAGCAATAAATTGGCCACTGGGGCCTGGTTTAAAATCTCTTGCTTTCAAAACATGTTTTGCTTCATTTACACCTGCAAATACCAATCACTAAAAGGGCAGATGGCCTGAATATGTAAACATTATCACAGGTATCAGAGGAGATGCTATAGCTGAGAGAACATATGATGCTAACGTTCTTTTATAAGCCACAAGTGGCATCTTTGAAATATAGAGAGCTGGGGTCTGACTTGTATTGGGAAAATTGTAGCAATGAGGAGGGTTGGATATAATTTGAACCATCATGTGCAACAATATAACAGTCTCAATTGATGGGGTTTTATGCCTTTGAATCGGTTTTGTTTTTCTGAAATGATTTTTTGGTCATGTTTTCATGATATGTGCAGTGGAAAGATTTACTGCCAGAAAAGAAAGGGAAACTTGTGCTGTTAATCAGACTATAGGGACCCTCAGACCCTTTCTTCTCCCGAATTCCTTTGTATTTTTCAACCCTTTTCTTTCCCTTTTGGGATTTGACTAGCCTGAGAATTATAAAGAAAGAATATGTGTATATGCTCTTTTCTTCTGTAACACCATCCCCCACTCTCTCCATATATAATGACCGAAGAATATAAATGTCAAATAAACCCAAACAGAATGTTTCAGTTGTTTGTTATGTACATGCTGCATAAATTAATGACAGATGCCTGTTTCTCACCCCAAAACAGATGTTGTCATTTTCCCCTTGAAGCATCTCTTTTTGGATTCCTGAAATGCTTTTTTTGCTTTGAGAATTGCCAGTGAACAAACATGCCTGTAGCTGGAGGGAGAAGAAAGAGAGGTTGAATAGGTATTTCTGAACTATTGATCTTTTTTCCCCTTCAAAACAGATTCAGCTGAAATGTTTATTCTCCAGGCAGCAGCTAATAGAAAACACAGGGTAGACTACATTTTCTTGGGCTAAGACAGTCTTATATAATACCACAACCTTCCAATCAAATCCTACCTAGGATCAAGGATTTTATCACTTCTCATATGAGTATATGGTGCTCCATCCTGGTCCTACAGTCTCCTAATCATGTTACATGGAGTTTTAGCAGTGCTTAGTAATGGCAAATCATTTCATATGCATGTTGGCTCAGCTGACCATATGTCAGACCTCAATTGGTTTAAGCATCGTTCAAACACATGAAAGGAAATGGCTCTCAAAAAGTGATTACCTAGGAAACTTTAGTTTAACATGATTAACAGGAAAACAAGTTGAAAGGGATAATTGTCATCTGTTTGTATTGTGGCTTTTGACTTTCTTGCTGCAGAGGAATGTTAAACAGCTTGCAAGGCCTGCCTATTTCTGCCATCTCTCCGGGTTAGATTACTCAAGCAGAAAAATACAGCGGTAGAAAAACAAAATGTTTACAAACCAAAATGCACTGGTGGCCATTGTTATGTCTGAAAAAGCAGGTTTTTTCAGCATATGAAATTATAACTACATTTTTAGCATAGTCTTCAAATTCCTTTAAATGGCAGCAGACACTGTCTCACATAATACAGTATTATGTCAGGGTGTTCGATTCAGATAGGCCTAATGATTTGGAAAGAATTCGGGCTTTTTGTTCTGTGATCATTGTCAAACTTCACTATGTCAGTGGTCGTTTAGACCTGTCTCTTTAGGTAATTTTTGAAAATTGTGCTCTGTAATTGATGTATATGCAAACCATTTTTTTTTCTTTTTACGGTTGACTTTGGATTATATGACTGCTAAGGAACCCTCTCCTTCTCTGATCTAATTTGGTAAGATCATCATATACAATAAAGCCCAGTCTCACTTTTCTTTAAATTGTTTATTATTGCCCAGGATCAAATAGTCATGTGGGCTCATTTTCTAGGCAGAATGGAAGCAGATTAGAATGAGAACAGCTAAACTGTACAGTGATCTACATTGTATGTATATTAATTACATCCTTTTGTTTCATGCACTATTGCAATGGGTTATTTGAATATAGGGATGTAGTGAGGCTGAGGGGCCTCCCTCTGAGTGAGAGAACGAGGGACCATTACACTCCCCTTGGAAGGCAGAGCCTAGATCACCCCGCCCCGCTCACCAGAAGACTGGGGCATGGCTGGAAGTATAAAAGGCAGGCCCTGCAGCACAGTTGGGGCAGAGCCTTTGGAAGAGAAGGATGTGCCGCCCGTTCTGCTGCAGCTCAGAGGGGAATCTATGCCTGGCTGTTCCCAATCCCCAGACGCCAACGAGGGCTGGCCTGGAGCACCTGCTGCTGTGTACCCCGAGGAGCCGGAGGAGTCCTGGAGGCTACAGGTACCAAACCCCGGGGAGGGAGGAAGTGGCCCAGGGGCAGCCCCGGAGCAGCTGGCTGCAGAGCCAGGTGTGGCTTGGTCGGCGTGTTGCAGCTGGATCCCTGCTGATGCAGGAGCAGCCAATCCTGCCCCTGCCAGGGCCCTGGGCTGGGACACGGTGGAGTATGGTGGGCCTGCATCACCCTGCCACTCCACCCTGGGGTGGCTGACTCCCTACACTGTGCAGGGAAGCTCCAGCCCTGAGGAAGGAGCCTCCCTTACCAGCTCACCCATAGACAGTGTGTTTGCTGGCTGCCTGAGCCCTGCCCAGGCTAAAGCCATCCCTGAGACTGTTGCTGGTTGGTAGCCTGAGCCTCTTCAAGCCCAGGACCTAGTTCCCCTAAGGACTGTTTGTTTGCTGGCTGCCTGAGCTCTGCCCAGGCCACAGCCAGCCCTGATAGGCTCTGTTTAAGGGCTGACAGCTTGAGCCACCCAAACCCAGGCTAAAGCCTGAGAGTGACTAGTGATCGTCCAGCCCTATTGGCTGTCCTACAGACTCTGGTCCTGGCCAAACGGGACCAGCCTGAGTGGCCTCCCTCTGAGTGGGAGAGCGAGGGACCATTAAAGGGCTTATTTGAATTTGAATTATTTACAGGAATCCAGTTTTCCTGAAACAGAGATCTTGAAAGTATCAAATTAGGTTACAAAATAGCTCAATCATCTCTCTTAGCCTTCTAAAACAATGGTTTGTATTTGCACAAGGTATGAGCCTTTGAAAATAGCACAGTTAAAGCAATTAATACAATAACTCTACATTGTAGGTACAAGCGTCACATGATTTTTGTCTCGTTAAACCTCTGCTTGCTCTAGATTGATTTGATTATACAAAATTAGCAAAAGTCCAAGATAGTCATGAGGAGAAGCCCAAATCTATTCCAGGATGAGGGCAAGCATGTGGAGAGGAGGATACTGAAGATCCAGTGCAGGTTTAAAGTACTGTTTATAAATCTGGTACACAAATACTCCAGGAAGGATCATATTTTCAGTTAATAAACACTGTTGCCAAGTTTTAAAACTTGTTTCTCCTCTCCATAAAACATCTAGAAAGGTGATGACTGTGGCAGTTAGTCAGACTGATTTAATAGGAGTCAGCGTAGGTGACGCAGACTGTTCCCTTTACAGCTCAGACTTAAAATAGAGTGCTGTAAATAACCTGTTATGTTCCACAAAACCTTGTACAATCCCGATAATTAATACATCATCTGCTTTGACATTTGAAACACTAGTATAGGTTTCAGCTTTGTTTGGTACACAATGAGGACATTTTCAAATAATTTACTGGAGACTTTTAGATTTTTGCCATAAAAGTTTCTGCTCATGAGGCCAAATCCACAACTGGTGTAAACTGGTCTATTTCCATTGAAGGCAGGTGAGTTTAATGAATAGCGTTATTCCTGCTTAGTCAGTTCCTCGCAGGAGCAGCGAACATCATTTTGCTCATAAAAGTGAACTTACAGGACCTGAGTGTCCTTTCAACCTGGTGTAAAGCCAGAGTAACTCCATTAGATTCATTGGGATTATGTAAAAGTGGTGAATTGGACCTGCCATGTTTTGAAATCCTTTTGACAAGTTCAAGACCAGCCCCTGATATAAAAATGAAAAGCCCCACTTGTTTCCTGTTTTAAGGAAAGTCCCTTGTAATTTAAATGTAATCGTTTTTTGATGGTGACCTTCCATCTACTGAGGTGAGACTCTGAAGCTGCCATCTTTTTTGCAATGCTTTGAGACGTTAATGTTGGTATTAATGTTAACACCCCTTGACTTATATCTGTGGTGTCAACTGTCATCTGTTTATTTGGTACCTATAAAGGTCTGCCTACTCTGAATCAAACAGAACTTAACAGAATTGCACTCTTCTTTCACAGAGCAGCAGGTCCCAGGGCTTGTCACTGGCCCCCTTAGTAGAGCTCAAAAGTATAAACAAAATTAAACATTACCCAACGTCTTTCATCCCTCCTCAGGCAGGAGTCTCTCATCCCTATTGGGCTCCTCTTTACCTCTCTGGTCACCCTAATTTAGAGGGACTTTAGAGGACCTCTCCGTTCCTCTTATGGAACACCAGTCCCCACACTGCCTCCCTGGAGAGTTAGCTCCTGTCCCACAGCTCTCCAGCCACTCTCCTCCACAGGCAGCCCCTGACTGCTGGGCTTCCTCCCCTTTTAAGTGCTACATCCAGCACAGGTATGGCAGGACTGGGCTAGTTAAAGGGGGCTGGCTAGCCCTGGGACTCTCGGACTGTAAAGAGGCAGCTCTACAACGGCCTCTCTTCTTCTGTTTCTGCCGTTCTTCTTCCACTGCCAACTAGGACCAGGAAGTACAGAGACAAGAAAAGATGACAAATGAGAGGCATGTCATTTGAACAGTTTGGAATATCAAAAAATGGCTCAGTCCAAAATGGTTCCATTCAGATTCAGTTTGAATTCTGGATGCAGGAATACAGCTCTTTTATTCACGTCAAGTAGCCATCTTTAGCCTTCACATAGTTTTATATTACAGTCGATCCTTCTGGGAGAAATAGATTGGAGTTCCTGGAGCAGGTGACGGTCAACTCTAAAAACTAATAGCTTCCTCACCGTTATTGCCTCCTTCAGGGCCCCAGATAACAAACCAAACCCAAAGCCTTAATGTACAGTAATGCATGCTGTGAACCGGGTTTAATTGGGGAAGGGCTGGGGTGGCTGTGGAAGTTATTTTCAGGCAACATCTGCACTTATCAGTTCCTTATTTGCAAAAAGAATTAAGAAAAGCTACAGGGGTAAGAGTATACACTAGGGCCCCGACAGAGGAGGATCAATCATACAGATGGAACATAAATGGGAAGGTCCAGAGGAACAGAAGGGAAGTGTGCTCTTGTAAGGGAAGTGAGTTAGCTGGCACAGTACATTTATCACATACGGTCACCATGGTGGGGGAAGGAATAAGTTAACAAAAAGAAGATTACAAATACATTCACATATGAAAAGTGGTTAGCTAAGAAATGCAGCCATGCTCGGGCAGGAGTCATTTTTCCATAGCTATACAGTATGGTTTTTTAATGATTCTAGATGAGGTTAATATGCATATTGATGTTCAATGAAATTTCATCCCTTAGGCGATCTGTGGGGAACCAGGAATGCCCTGGTGAGGCTGCTGGCTCAGAGCCAGGAGACCTGCCTGACAGTGGAAAAAACTGCTCCTGCTTAAAAAATGCTCTGGGTACAAAAGGCTGTTCCCAGAGCTTCATCCAATTATAAAACCAGACAGCAGAAAGACCTTTTCCCCTTGGGAAGCTGTTACTAACACCAGGCACAGTGAATACAGTGTGTGACTATTGCATTTCAAAGAGAAGTTTTACATGCAAGGGTAGGAGAGCAATCCCAAAGCCTCCAGGTGCAGGGCTGATCCAAGGTCAAATGGAGCCCCTGCAAACATCAGAACAAAGGCCCTGGCACTGCCTGAGATAACACAGACTCAGCACACATTAGACCTCCTTCCATTGAGAGGTTACTGAGTGTTGGGAGGGGGTTGTTGCAGTTCCAGGGGTCATAACTGAGTAGTCCAGGTAAGTCAGAAATCACAGTGAATAAAGTGAAGTGTTTGGACCTTGTTTGTGTGGTTGTATTTGACACACCATTCTAGGATCAGACAGCAGGAGAATTCAACTAGTTTTCTGATACATATGGAAGAATTAATTAGCAAAAATATTTTGTTTGTGACAGTCACAGGCAAAATCTAAATGAGATTTGTGAGCGACTTGAACAGACTTTAAGAACATATAGACTAATTATAGTTCCTATACAGTAATACTAAGATTTGAAGAGAAAATGGGAGAGATGAACACATATGCATTGAACAAAGACTGACTTTAAGGACACAATTGAAATATAGTTGATACTCTGTATGAGAATTAAGGCCCTTTGTATCCCAATGATTCTCTAGCTATGGAATTTGCTATAGATCCACCTGAAAGGATAACTCTGAGAGGTGTGAACTGTCCCAAGCATCTCAATGGGATTGTTAACTCTTAAACCTAAATATGTCAGTTTAAATTGAAACACATTTAACCATTTCAGTGTTGTTCATTTTAACAGAAGCATCCAGCTTATCCCTCAATACCAAATGCCTCTCATGTCTACCCAGCTGTTCCCAAACCCAGCTGCACTGACCTCCATCTTTCCACCTGACAACTTCAGCACAGTCATGTCTTGTCGATACAAAAATCTGTGGCACAATGAAAACCAAAAATGTGGGCCAGTGTTGAATACGTGGCAGTTAATATCAGGAAAAATAACACAGAGGTTATGGTACTGAATTAGATTGACCTTGCTGCAGGCTTTAGTTCCAGCTTGGTATGGGGTACACAGAACCCTATGAACTACAGCCAACAGCTGGAGACAACAGCCCTTCTATCCAAGGGTGTCAGATAGGGAACTGCTCAGAGGAGTATGTTGTCATAGTCTATTTGATCAGAACAACTGGTCTATGAAGTTTAAAAAATCATTAAAAATCAAGTAATCTCTAATTAGAGTAAATAAACATTTAAATAGCTAAAAAGTATAATGCATGTTTTAACCAGAACATGAAATATTCTCTATAGAACAAAGAAAATATGAAATAAAGAAAAGATAACTGTGAATTCGAAGGCTATAGTCCCATCAAGAGGGTCTGCCTCTCCTCCTTTTCCCTTTCTCCAACAGCTGCCTCTCCATTCTTCTTAGGGCTTGGCTACACTTGCAAGTTGCAGCGCTGGTAGAGGCTTTCCAGTGCTGCAATTAGTAACTGTCCACACCTGCAAGGCACATCCAGCGCTGCAACTCCCTGGCTGCAGCGCTGGCTGTACACCTGGCCAGGTTGGGGTGTAGCGATTGCAGCGCTGGTGATCCAGCGCTGCTCATCAAGTGTGGACACACACCAGCGCTTTTATTGGCCTCCAGGGAATAAGGAGATATCCCAGAATGCTTTTAACTAAATTACTCCCTTTGTTTCGTTATGCAGCCTCTCTTTGTTTTGTTGTGAACCTCCGGAGCTACGGAGCGTTTCTACCGGAGCTGCTTATCAGCTCCTGTTTGCTGTGATCAATCTGTGAACAATCAAATGAGATCCTCCTCCCTGTTGTGAAGAGCTCTGTGGAGCTCCTCCGTTGCCGCTGCTGCTATCTAAAAAACAAACAGAGCTCCTGTTTGCTGTGATCATCTGTACCTGGCTGTAAACAATCAAATGAGAGGCAGGCAGAGAAACAGCGGGGAGTCGTGTTGCCTGTAGGCTGTTTGCAATTAAGAGTTAAGACTAAGGGGTCGGAAAAATGTTCTGATTTTTCAAGTCAGGAAGCTAACACGCAGTGTTGGCTCCAAAAATCCATTCTCTCTCTCTCCCCCCGCTCCCTGTCACACTAGACCCCACTCCACCCCCCTCTTTTGAAAAGCAGCACGTTGCGGCCACTTGAACGCTGGGACAGCTGCCCATAATGCATCACTCCCAACAGCGCTGGAAATGCTGCAAATGTGG
Source organism: Mauremys mutica (assembly GCF_020497125.1). Lineage (NCBI taxonomy): Eukaryota > Metazoa > Chordata > Testudines > Geoemydidae > Mauremys > Mauremys mutica. The sequence goes on from NC_059072.1 coordinate 229,956,320, forward strand.
CCACACACCAGCGCTGGTAGCTGTGAGTATGGCCAGCGTTGCTCCTACACAGCTGGATGACCAGTGCTGCAAACTACCAGCACTGCAAACCGTAAGTGTAGCCAAGCCCTTAAACTAACACTAGAATAGAGTAGCTTACTATCCTGCTTTGGCTGTATTTCCTTCACCTTTCATAATGGTGGCTCCTCTCTCTCCACTCAATGTTCTTTAACTTCTTCAATGGCCTCTCTACTGCTAGAACAGCTCTTGCTTTGTTCTCTAGTGACTCTTCATTAATTGGAGGAATCCCACCATACCTGGACATAATTACAAGAATTTTCTCCTTGTGCTTAGCTATAATCCATTTATTAGGCTGCGTTTATGTACTGTTCAACTTTCTGAAGTATCCTGGGATGGTTTCTGTACATGTCAGACTCGATTACCTGGGAATCAGGTCTTCATGTTTTGCTAAAGACTTTTTCATTGAAAAGTGGATTTTCCTAGGATAACCTATTACAGCACCACTTCCTACAAGTAAAGCCTGTGTAGTAGCCCACAAACAGGGCTGGCTCCAGGGTTTTTGCTACCCCAAGCAGTGGGGAAAAACAAACAAACTGTGATGGCGATCGGCGGCAGTTCCACTGTGCTGCTTTCTTCTTCAGCAGCAATTCGGCGGCAGATCCTTCCCTCCGAGAGGGACCAAGAGACCTACCGCTGAATTGCTGCCGAAGAGCCCGATGTGCCACCCCTTCCCCTTGGCCGCCCCAAGCACCTGCTTGCTCAGCTGGTGCCTGGAGTCGGCCCTGCCCACAAAGTGCAGTTTTGTGGATGTGCGTGTGTCAGTCTGGTGCCCGTGTTTCTGGGACAATGGCACAGCTCAATGTACCAATGAGTATAGGCTCGGAATTTCACTCCAGTTAATAGTGATAGGAAAGCTTTCTGAGGGCATTGTGCTGGAAGACAATGCACATTCAAGGAGAATTCTTCAATAAAACCATTTTCCAGGGGCAAAGCACATCCACCTGTTTGGGGAGGACCACAATATAGAGCAGGGCGCAATACTTGTTGAACCTATGGAACTTCTTGAAATGGCTAGTTTTATTTAGAAAGAAGAAAGACTTTATCACAGAGCTTGTCCAAACTCCAACTGACCACTGTAAACTTAAACCTCACTTCTAGCACACTTCATGTTGGACATGTGCATGTATTAATTAGACACAATGTCACTGTATCCAGATTTAGAGATTTTTTTCCCCCCATATTATTTCTTTTGGTTGTAAACCAAAAGCATACAAAATTCTGCCCTGGGCTCTGAGAACACATACAGGGATGCAGTATTGCTTCCTATTGCAAGGGTGTAGGACACGCAGGTCAATGAAATTACTACCACATATGTTGTGCTAGAGCATCCATCAGCTTCCATCTTCTACAGTGTTTCAGGCGAGGGAGTCAGGGGTCTGTGACTCAGGCTCCTAGGTGGTATCCACAGTGCTCTGCAGGGTGCTCGTGGGGTCTCCACCCAGGATGGCTTGCAGCTCGCTGTAAAAGCAGCAAGTCTGTGGCTCAGCACCAGATCTGTTGTTGCACTCCCTGGCCTTTTGGTGTGCCTGCTGCAGTTCAGGAACCTCATTGCTTCAAATCCATCCATGATGTCCTGCACATTGCTCAGAGTCTCAGATATGATCACATTTACATTACAACGGCATGCACTGCAGATTTTCCAATTCCAAAATGATTGCCCACTGATCAGTGGCAATCCATCATTGCAAGCTCCCACAGTGCAATTGCCACTCACATCTTCACAGTGCAGTTCTCAGTCAGGTGTCCATGTGCTGGAAGGAAGGTGGCCTTTCATATTCATTGGTTTTGCAGCCACTGCTCATCATCCAAAACCAGTATCATGATGAATCCCTCATTTCTCAGGGCCAGAAGCCACATTCTACCATCTCCAGCTCCTCTGTGAACACTACCAACAACCTTGAATTGTCTTTATGTCCCTTAGCAATTTGTCCTCAAGAAATCATCAGAATCGCGCATTGTTGAGGTACTTCCTACACCTCTACCAGAGGACTGTTCATCCTGTGTTTGCAATGTTCATGAAAATAACACAGAGTTGTGTGAGCTCCATGATTCTGTCACAGTTAACGAACAGTGATGAGTGCCACACAGGTTTGTGGGATTTGAAAAAAAAAAACTGTGAAAATTATGAGATTGGGATGAAATTAGGGGATGGAGAAAGATGCATGATGGGAACTTGACCTCTTATGGCCAGCCCCGCTGTGTGACTCAGGTATGTCTCTCTACGCACTGCAAAAATTCCTCAAAAGGCATTGAACTGGAGGGTGGCGCATGGCACACCGGGATACCTAGCCATCATGCACTGCACTTTGCATCGACACAAAGCACACCTGGTGAGCATGTGAAGCACTGACACAAGGTGACAATTATGCAGGCACACGACTGATATACTAACCATGGCAGCTTTTGAGTCACAGCCAGGAGTGAGAGCTCTCAAGAGGAACACACCTTCTGTCTCCCCTCTCCTTGGCCGAGTGAGCTAAGGAATGTATCTTTGTAAACACAAAGCTGCACAAGTTCGTAAAGGGGATGGGGCAAACACTGTGTCTGACTAGAAGAAGGTCTCCAAGCAGTTTGTGTCTAGAAAAGAGACTGGAGTGGGATGATGCTCTGTCATATGAGCATTGCAAGCACAGGCACACAATCCTCTGGTACTGGCAGAGTGACAAGAACAACTGCATCAGCAGTAGAGGACAGATTGCTGTGGGACATAGCGAAAAACAATCCAACCTTGTTGGTGGTGTTCACGGGGCAGCTGCAGACAGCAGAGCACCATTTCTGCAACCAAGAAATAAGCACTGACTGGTGAGATTACATCGTAATGCAGGTTTGGAATGATGAGTTGAACTTTTGGATGTGAAAGGCCACGTTCCTGGATCTGTGAGCTCATCCCAGGTCAGGGAGACCAGAATGAGAACTGCACTGACAGTGGAGAAGCGAGTAACAATTGCACTGTAGAAACTTGCAATGCTGGATTGCTACTGGTCTGTAGGCAATCAATATGGAATTGGAAAATCCGCTGTGGGGGCTGTGGCACTGCCTGCTAGCCAGCTCAGGTCACAACCTCAAGGAAGTGTTAAGTGTACCAATGCACTTGTTAGAACAGAACAAATAGGGATGTTATCATGTTACCTGTACTTGGCATGTGCCCTGTAATTATATTTGCTTTAAATGCATGAAAGCTAATGAAATGATAAAAATTGTTTCCACCTATCTGTTTCCTGTGAGTGCTATCTTTGTACTTAATTAACCTTAGATCAAAGATGTGTTAGGATAAGAGTTTGCTTGATGTCAGTGTAGCAAGGTCTCAGGTGGTCCGCCAAGCCGCCAGGGAGCGGTGGGGAGCTACTGCCGCACCGAAAGGCCTTGGTCACACCTTTCCATCAATGGGGAATTAGCGGAGGGAGGTGTGTTGTTGCAGTTGCCATGACACAGGAGTACCGGCCAGAGCCTGTGGCATGCCCCTCAGGCCGGGGAGCACAGGCAAGAGTCCATGACATGCCCCTCAGGCCGGGGAGCACTGGCAAGAGCCCATGACGTGCCCCTCAGGCCGGGGAGCGCTGGCAAGAGCCCATGATGCGCCCCTCAGGCCAGGGAGCACTGGCAAGAGCCCATGATGCGCCCCTCAGGCCAGGGAGTGCTGGCAATAGTCCTTAGCTCTTTATTGGGGTTCTGCCACCCTGAGGTGGGATGGCAGGGGAATACAGGCCCACCCGACTTCACTATGTTCCAGCCCAGGGCCCTGAAAGTGGCGGAAGGAGAGAGTCCCGCCACTGGGTCAGCAGGGATCTGTCCGCAATATGCTGATCAAATACTAACTCACCTCATTGTCCAGTTCTGCCCCTGGGCTACTTCCTACCTGGTCTCTCGAGTAATGTGCAGGACATAGGGGGTGGATTTATAGCAACGGGGTTCCTGAACTGCAATGAAGCAATAGCATGCATATCTCTATTTTGGCCCCAGCCCATCTTGCCACAGAGGATATCAACAGAAAGGGCTACTTTTCTATGGTTATGCAAGCACTGATGGATCTCTGGGGATGCTTCACTGACCTCAGTGTTGCCTGGTTAGGTAAGGCATCTTAAACACAGGAGTGTTAGAAAGCTACAAGTAGGACCTTTTTTCTCCCAACCAGAAGATCACCACTGAAAATGTTGAAATGCCAATAGTGGTTCTGGGGGACCCAGCCTACTCCTTGCTCCTCTGGCTCATTCCTTGACAATACCAAGGAAAGATTCAACTACCATCTCAGCAAGTGCAGAATGAGAGTTGAATGTGTTTTTGATAGATTTAAAGGACAATGGTGTTTACTGACAAGATTAGATCTCAGTGAAAAAAAAAATCCCGATGGTTATAGCTGCTGGCTGTGTCCTGCGTAATATCTGTGGGTATGGCTACACTTACGGTTTGCAGCGCTGGTAGTTTGCAGCGCTGGTCATCCAGCTGTGTAGGAGCAGCGCTGGTGTGTGGCCACACTCACAGCTACCAGCGCTGGTGTGTGGCCACATTTGCAGCATTAGCAGCGCTGTTGGGAGTGATGCATTATGGGCAGCTATCCCAGCATTCAAGTGGCCGCAACGTGCTTTTCAAAAGAGGGGGGTGGAGTGGGGTCTAGTGTGACAGGGAGCGGGGGGAGAGAGAGAGAGTGGATTTTTGGAGCCAACACTGTGTGTTTAGCTTCCTGCCTTGAAAAATCAGAACATGTTTCCGACATGATAGAGGTATATAAAATCATGAGTGATGTTGAGAAAGTGGATAAGGAAAAGTTATTTACTTATTCCCATAATACAAGAACTAGGGGTCACCAAATGAAATTAATAGGCAGCAGGTTTAAAACAAATAAAAGGAAGTTCTTCTTCACGCAGCGCACAGTCAACTTGTGGAACTCCTTACCTGAGGAGGTTGTGAAGGCTAGGACTATAACAATGTTTAAAAGGGGACTGGATAAATTCATGGTGGCTAAGTCCATAAATGGCTATTAGCCAGGATGGGTAAGAATGGTGTCCCTAGCCTCTGTTCGTCAGAGGATGGAGATGGATGGCAGGAGAGAGATCACTTGATCATTGCCTGTTAGGTTCACTCCCTCAGGGGCACCTGGCATTGGCCACTGTCGGTAGACAGATATTGGGCTAGATGGACCTTTGGTCTGACCCGGTACGGCCTTTCTTATGTTCTTATGTTATGTTCTTATGACCCCTTAGTCTTAACTCTTAATTGCAAACAGCCTGCAGCCAACACGACTCCCCGCTGTTTCATTCACTCCCTGCCTGCCTCTCATTTGATTGTTTACAGCCAGGTACAGATGATCACAGCAAACAGGAGCTCTGTTTGTTTTTTAGATAAGCAGCAACGGCAACGGAGCTCCGAGGAGCTCGTTCACAACAAAACAAAGAGAGGCTGCATAACAAAACAAAGAGAGTAATTTATAAAAGCATTCTGGGATACATCCTTATACCCTGGAGGCCAATCACAGCGCTGGTGTGTGGCCACACTTGATGACCAGCGCTGCAGCACCAGCGCTGGAATCCTTATTCCCCATGCCGAGTGAGGTGTACGGCCAGCGCTGCAGCCAGGGAGTTGCAGCGCTGGAAGTGCCCTGCAGGTGTGGCCACTTACTAATTGCAGCACTGGTGGAGGCTTTCCAGCGCTGCAACTCGCCAGTGTAGCCATACCCTGTGAAACAAAGGGGGAAAAGTTGATGCTGGGGTTGAGGTGGAACAGCTCTTGCCTCAATGCGAAGCTGTACAGCTGCAGGAGGCCTTGAAAGAGCACTTTAACATGTGCCACAGTAATTCATTGTAGTGGACTGGGCTCTACTGGGCCCTTAAGTTTTGGGGCCCATTAGGAACTGTGTGGTGCTTGGTGCACATCTCTGACTATAACACTCTCAATGCACCGATTAATTTTGTGGTGCTTGCTGTGCATTTGTGAATATTACACTGTCACTGATCCTATGAGTTCTGTCACAGTGGGTGAGTGCTTTAAGTACTGGTAGGCATTGTGCAGCATATGTTGTGAACTAATAAAGATGAATTATTTTTCAAAAAATAGAATTTCATTGAGTAACAAAACCAGTGCAAAAAATCTGTTAAATTTAAAAGCAAATATATTAAAAACTTAATTAACTAATGAAACAGAACTTAAGGGGAAAGAACATTCATGTCAATTTTGGCAGCACATACACCAGTCGTGGCTCTTTCAAGTCAGCGTAGCTGTGGTAGTCTTTACTGTTCCCCCGGTGTGGTGTGGAAGGGGTAGGGATGCAGCCCCTGATGCCATGTGGAATGTTGAGGGGGGGATTGTAGGGACGTGCTAAAATGGACTTCTCCATGGATTGGGGGAGGGGGACAAGCCAGTGACCGTTGAACCTGTAGGTCCACAAGAGTCTGCAGCATCTATGTCTGCTGCTAGAGAATCCCCATTATGTTCTGGCGCATCTCCCTCTCCTTTTCTTATTGGGACTCCTGGGCCTTTCTTCTGTCCACTTTTTCCTTCTCCACGTAGTCCGAAATATTCACCCTCCAGGCCCCCTGCTCATGGTTTGATGCAGCCCTGGCTTGCAGGATCTCAGTGAATATGTTATCCCAAGTCCTCTTCTTTCTCCTCTTCAGCTGGGTCAGACATTCCCTGGGTATGGAGCGGGAGACCCTCAAGGCTGCAATGGCAGGAGCTGCAGATAAACACAGAGAGGTATAATTGTCAATATAGTCACAATGCGAAGCAAAAGTTAACGTTCAGAACTCCCTTCCTTTGCTGCTCTAAAGTTTTAAACAAGATGTGCTCATTGACACTTCTGCTTGGGCATGCTTACGCACAGCACCACTCACAGCACCTGCCAGGATGAGTATGGCCCACTAGGGTGGAGGGAATTGAGGAGGGAATTGCTCGGTTGCATGAAACTATGAGCCTGGGGCCATGACACTGAGTACTGGCACCATGTTCCACAAGAGGTGGTGATTTTAACTATCATCTCACTCCTGAGGTTAACAAAGGCACAAAGAGCACAGCTGCTGCAGGCATCCTGAAGCTGCCTGAGCCCATATGCCACTAGCTTGTGCAGTGCAATGCTGTCCGTTGAAGTTATCGCTGACTGGCATAGGGAAGTGTCCTCCTGCAGTGGATGAAATAAGGCAGCCGTCCCTAGAAGCCTTCAGCGGAGGATTGCAGAGTACCTCCATGATAGTTTCATTGAAATCTCGCAGGAGGATTCAAGGGACATCCCTGTGTCTGTAAACAAACTGCTCTGCATGTCCCCCTTCCCTCCTGCCTAACCCTACAAGGGAATGAAAAGCAGATAGCAACATTTGCATTGCATTGTCCTCAGTACATTGACCGTGTCTCAATTGTGTTCGAGGAGGCAGACACATGCAAAACTAGGTTGACGCAAGGCTGCTTAGGTCGACCTAACTTTACAGTGTAGACCAGTCCTTGCAGGCACTGAGGCCGTGTGGCCTACCCTTAGGAAGGAGTGGGACCTCTTGGGGGTCTGGCACACTGCAGGGGCACATCCAAGGCACTGTTTAAAAGCCAGCACATAGTACAGATCCTGTGGATCTGTGACAGATGCACTTAAGTTAAGCCCATGCTCAAGGCATAGATGTCAACACATCAGCACCTCCCCTCCACCCAGCACCTCCTGCCTGCCGTGATCAGCTGTTTCGCAGTGTTCTGGGGGGGCACAGGGGAGGAGCAGGGATGGGGTGGGGCCTTGGGGGAAGGGGTGGAGTGGGGGTTGGGCCTGGGGCAGAGCCAGGGGGAGCACTCCCTGGCACATTAGGAAGCCTATGGCTCAAGGGGGTTGCTGAATCAGCGTTCAAGAGCTCTCTCTCCCAAATTCCTAGCATGAGGGGATAGGCCCATGAAAGCTGATTTTGTTCCCCATATTAAGTTTATCTCATGAAGGCAAAAGTAGTATTCAGAGGAGATAAAGATCAATGAGAGTTAGAATGTGTTGCAGGGATAGCTGCAGGCTAGCAAGATCTGTTAGAGGGCTATAGGGACAGTGGAAGAGAATAGCGGCCATTTTGGGACCCTCCGTCTTTCTTCTCCTCGGTGGGGTATATATCCATCACCAAACTCTGTCTTCAACAGACGTTTAATTCAAGCTGCAGGAGAAGATTCAGCTTAGTTTACATTATAGTTGAATATGTTTACTCATCCCTAATTACAAGCTGCACAATATGAATCATAGCACTGCTGAGAGCAGGATCCAGCACTTGACACTGATCAATGACAATCATCTCTTGCAGAGAAGTCTATCCAATGGAATGTTTTCATGCTCCACTGGCGAGACACCTGTCATGTGGTGTATCAAATGATGTCTGATGTCAGAAGCACTGGTTACATGGGAACTATTCCTCTCACACCCACAGGAAAATAGAACAAAGATCGTTTGCTTTCTCTTTCTGCGGGTGTATATTAAAGAAAAGCTGGGGTCCCTAAAGCCTGGAATAGGTGACTTTTTAGTTTCTTAAAAACCAAAATAATAAAAGAATTATACAAGGAGATCTGCTGAAGGAGAATTCAGTAATATCCTGTACAGAGCATTAGCTCCGCACAGGGTGTATATGCAGTCCCCTATACACACTAGCAGGAAATGTATCACCCATTTAAAATAGATTTACCTCTCTCTTTTTTATCCAGTTCCAGCTAATAACAGCAAAAATGACCTCAGATCTTTGCATTTCCTGAGACTTAATGGAAGATGTGGATGAACTAGTGCTTTCTTCAAATGTGGGATGTTAGCATCATGAAGGAAGACCTGCGGTATCATAAGGCCCAGCAGCTCTTGAACCCAGGCCTGTTAAGCTGCTAAGGCTATGAACAACACCACATTGCCACCCAGCTGCAACAGTAGCCAGCTTGTAGTCTGCTAATCATGACCTGATTTAGTTGGGGTTTGGTCCTGCTTTGAGCAGGGGGTTGGACTAGATGATCTCCTGAGGTCCCGTCCAACCCTGATATTCTATGGCACAGGCCATGGGAAGTCCCACCTCAAGGGGGTTCAACAGACAGTAGCCTCATGACTCCTGATTGGCTCCCCGCCCTATATAAACCCCAGGGGCTTTTCAGGAAATGTTAGGCAACAGTGTGGACCTTCTATAGCTGCTGTAAGTATTTTTACACTGGCTTTGACCTTGGCTTGATTTGGACTCACCTCCTGACCTGAATCCCGACTTGAACTCTGATCCTTCGTAGCAATTCCAACTTAGAACTGGATTATGATCTCCTTTGCTATGCTTAGCCTCAGGTTTGAACCTGCTCTGACCATTGGTCATGACTGCCTTCATCAGGATCCTTAAAGGTATATTCCCACAAAGAGCTGCAACCATAAGTAAGAGAACAGTCCTGCAACTGGTTAATCAAAGGTGTTGGTGGTGTTATTAATTATTATTTATTTGTTTTACCGAAGTACCTAGAGCCCTTGTCATTGTGCTAGCCACTGTAGAAACCATACAAAAACATGGTCTCTGCCTCAAAGATATCTACAGTCCAGTGGGTGTGGGGGAAGGGAAATGTATTTCTGTAAGATATGGTTTTTTATGCAAGTTATTGGGTTTGATAGTGTTCACTTGTATGATAGGGCAGACTAATTCCCTCCACTGTGGGAATGAGTTGGTGAATTTCTAGGGCCTGTGATTATGCAGTCAGACTAAATGATCATAATGGTCCCTTCTTGCCTTAAAATCTATGAGTCTATGAACATCAGGGTGCTTTCTGTGTGCACAGCACTGGAGGGAAAGACCTGGCAACTGTCAGTAGGAGCTCTGGGAAAGGGCCTCCACAAATTGAGACACTCACAAAAGCAGCTGAATCTCCAATCCCTCTCAGGGGGACTGTGATGGGTTGCCTCTCCCCACTGCAGGGTGCCACCTGGTGTACTGGGGTACCACTGAGCCTGCCTGTTCCACCAGCCTGGGCTCCCTTACACTGTTCCGCTGAGCCAGGCCCTCAAGCCTCCTCCAGCACACACACAGGTAGGGCCACACCCAGCTGCAGAAAGACACAGACACTGAAATCACCTCTGCATGGGAAGGCTTCAGCTAAGGAATTGCCCAGCACTCAAGTGGACTCCCCATCTGGAGCATAAACCCAAAATTGTATGGTCTTGCACTGCACAGAGACCTGTATCGCATAAGCTCATTGAAACTCGCCCCTTCACTCAATGTGGGGGAAGAGATGCACAGCTTTTGCCTCCTCCCCACCCCCAGTTATAAATTCCACAAACTGGTTTTAGAGAAAACAAAAACAAGCTTATTAACTACAAAAGGTAGATTTTAAGTGATTATAAGGAATAGCAAACATATCAAAGCAAATTACCTATCAAATGAAACAAACATGCAATTTAAGCTTAAGATACTTAAAGTAACTGGTTACAAGTAGTAATTTCACACCCTGAATGTTGTTTTAGGCAGATTGCAGAGGATCTTGAATGCAAGCTGCTCTTGCTTGCAGCTTCAAACTTCAGATGTTTCCTTCACAGGCTAGACAGCTTTCCAGCCTGGTCTCAGCTCTTCTCCACCTGCCCCAGTCTTTTTTCTTAGATGTTCACAGCTATCATCTTGGGCGGGGATTCAGTGGAAAAACGAACACTGATTATGTCTCTCCCCTGACTTAAATAGGTTTTACATATGGTGGGAATCTTTTGTCTTCCCACCTCTTTAAGTGGAAAACACTGGTATTCTATCATGGAGTCCAGTACAGGTGACTTGGTCACATGACCCTGCAGTGTCAAAGCAGCCATGAGTCAGAGGCTGTTTATAGCAGGGGTCCCCAACCTTTTTAGGTCCAGGGACCGGTTTCGTTTGCCGGACCCTCCGCAGGCGTGCCTGCGGGAGGTCCAGCTGAGCCGCGGGACGAGCGCTCCCTCCGCAGTCGTGCCTGGGGGAGGTCCGCTGCTCCCGGGGCTCAGCTGGAGCTTCCGCAGGTACGCCTGCGGAAGCTCCACCGGCTCCACCGGAAGCTCCAGCTAAGCCCCGGGAGCAGCGGACCTCCCGCAGGCACGACTGCGGAGGGAGCGCTCGTCCCGCGGCTCAGCTGGACCTCCCACAGGCATGCCTGCGGAAGCTGCACTGGGTCGGTTCGTGGCCCGGTTTCTAAGAGGCCGTGGACCGGTACCGGGCCGCGGACCGGGGGTTGGGGACCCCTGGTTTATAGCATCCCAGGAAAGCTTCCCAGGAAGGTGGGAGATTAGCATCTTCAAGGACCTATTGTTTTCCCTCATGGTCCACTGACTTGTTCCCAGCTAGCCAACTAGACTGACTGCATTCCCCATGTGTAAACCCAATTTGTAGTACAGATATATAGTCAATGTTCCTAACTTCAGATACAGAAACGATACATGCATACAAATAGGATAATAATATTCAGTAAATCATAACCTGTCCAATGATATCTCACATGACCAATCTTGCATAAAACACATCTTAGTTATGCCATAATTATATTATAATAATATTTCTATGTTGAATATGGGGAGTAATGTCACAGGGACCATTCAGTTATTACGTGTAACTTTGGTTGATAAGCATGTATGCCCTAGCTGAGTAAATGATTTTACAAGGTGTACGTGGTCACTCACTCCCCTTCACCCCTCTTTGACACAAGGGAGGGAGGCTCCTGGAATCAGCAGGCATGCATTTCTTTTCTAAATATAGAAATGTTACAGGCAATCAGAAAGGAGCCAGACAACTGCTTCCCTTTTAATGAACCTTAAGCAATTACACAGCTAGATTAATTACTTGGGGATTTCCTCAAGGCTGTTACTAAGGTAACATGAGAAGGTGTGTTTAAACATGGCTGAATGGACTGTACACACTTGGGACTGTATTGTGGCTTTGAAGCAGCAGCCTGCATTGTGAGTTTCATATATTACAAATGCTGAAAAAGTGGGGAGTGGGGGAGAGAGTAGGGACCACACAGCACCGTGAATTCCTGGAGACATTCTGGCTGGCTCAGACAAAATTCTGCCCTGGGCTCTGAGAACACCAATACTGCCACCTGTTCAAAGGGTACGGGGCACACTTCTCCCCTATCTATTCCATCTCTACATCTTAACTCTGCTGGCTGATTTAAAATGAGTTCCATCCTCACCCCACCACCTTTGGGGAACGTACAGCCAGCACAAAACTAGCCTCACACAGTCCTGGTGCTCTCTGTGGGAATGTGTTCAGAGGTGTAAGGTGAAAAGTCTTCACTCACACAGGGGTGCTGGGACAATTTGTATAGTGGAGGTGCTGAGAGCCATTGAACCAAACTGTAAACCCTGTATATAATGGAAACCACTTCAAGCCATAGGGTGCGGCAGGACGCCCAAAACCCCTAGTTCCAGCACCTATGCACACACACTGTCCTGCCCCCTTGCAGAGGTACAGTGCCAGACACAACCTGCCTTTACCTGAAGAGTGACAGAGTATTTGAGTGCTGATGCAGTACAGTGAGCTTAGATCCGTAAGTAATCTAGGCTGTTCCATGCTCCAAAAAGGTAACTCATTTTCTATTTAGAATGTGCATGAAAGAGAATAATACAATGCAGGACAGATTAAGAGCTCAGTCTGTTAAAGGCCACATGCCTTCCTAAGAATCTATGGGAAAAATTGATTGCAGGGGAGAGGGAGAGCAATGATCTTGTGTGCTTTGTAAGACACAGACATAATAATGTTAACATCCAAGCTGGTAAACATGAAACATGGATAGAATGGTGCGGAGCAGAGGGAGACTTTCAGCCAGCCAATGAGCCCTACAGTCTTCTGAGTCAATCGCCTTTAGCTCTAGCATTGGAGATGAGTCTGAACAAAATAAACAAAAACCCAGAGCTCACAAGGCTGGTTTGGAATAGGAACTCAGATCTGGTTCTGAATGTAATGCCAGGCCCTAACCTTTGTAATGGCCTGAACCATCTCACCATCTGGGAGGTTGCACTTTTTACTTCGGTTGGGCTCATGTTATCTCTAGTTTTTCTTGCAGATACTTTGCATCCTCCTCATATATTCCCACTGCTGACAAAAGACACTCCCCCTGACCTCTTCAGTTACTCAGCTCTAAAGCTGAGCTGGGCTTCTGAGCCTGAAAAGAGTCATGATGACTTGGTTTTGTTTTTTTTATTTGTGGGCTTTCCTTTTCCTTTTATCAGGTCCCTGACAGTGACCAGAGTACAACCATGGATAGAAACTGTCAAGTTTCCAAAAGGAACCATTCGAAACCACTAGATAAAAGCAAAACAATACATCACTGAGTCTGAGGAGGGGTGTTGCAATGGCAGGAAATGGATTAGATAACCTTCTACCTCCTTCCATCCCTACTTCTTATGAAACAGAAGTCACTCCAGTAGTTGCTCCAGTGACATAGTTCCTCGTTTTCTTGAGCCCTTGCAGAAATACTTCCACAGGTGAACTGAGGAACAGGCATTACAAGGTTTTGAGGCACTTGGGGCCAAAGAAGGAGGAGCTGTTTTCTGTACGAGTCTCCCATAGTGCGGCAGCTGATATCCACATGTAAGGTTGTGGCTGTACTGCACAATCAACCTGAGTGATTGGCACCTGGGTTAGTGTAGCTTTGGTGTGAGTACCCAGTGCAAAGCCCCGCCCATGTTACTGTGCCCTTGCTGTTATGGCACACACCCATGTGTGCCTGAGTGCCTATTCCATGGTTCTGTGTGCTGAGATGCTCTAGAATTCTTTCACAGTTGAGGAAGAACTTGTGTGTGTCCTTCATAGGGAATTGAGGGAAGTCACTGGAGGACTACCAGTGCTTGAGTAGCTTAGCCTGCATTCTTCTCACTGCAAAGTGGGCATGTTCCAGCCTGAGTTAAAGGGGAGCCTGTACTCTAACCCATCCCCCACATAGATAAAGTAGCCTGGGCTTGAAGCATCTCCAAACCTGTTCTGAGATTTTTCGGGGGTGGGGGACGGGGGAGAGAGGAAGGATTTAAGACTAAAACCTGAGTAAGCGCCTGAGGTAAGTGTGCAATGTAGACATACTCTTGTCAAGCACCATTAACTCCACAAAGCCATGTGACACTACCTTTCTCAATGTGCATGGCCCATCAGAAACCACTTTACTTATTGGACAGACCAGCCTCTGAAAAGCTGTCTTTGACATAGGTCGTTAACTCTTTGAAACAGGGCTAGTAAAGGTCATTGCATCCTCAGTAGGCTCTCTTTGGTGATTCTTCACTGCCAAAAAGTGTTTTTTACAGCACCATAACTAATATGCAATAGTTATCTCACTGTGAAATCCTAGTGGAGGGCTTCTTTTCATTGACAAAAAAGATGGTTTTATTTTGTTTTGTTTCACCACAGGACAGGATTAAATTTACTGCAAGGTAAACTAAGCGAGGTCAGCCCCAGGCAAGGTACAGTGCTGATCTCACCTAGCTACCTCAAGGTAAACACTGCAGGTGCCTTGTAACCAGGGAAACCTGAGCTGAAGAAGAACTAAGACCTTATCTACATAAAATATTTGTATCTGTTCTGGTACAGTTAAAGTGGGACAATTCTCCGCTAGTGTAGATATAGTTTTACCATGCTGTTTGAGAAGAATATAAGGCACCTTTATACAGCATGAATGCATCTACATTAGGGTTGTGTCTATATAACCATTTTGATTTAAAAAAAAATCATGCCCCGTAACTGATATAGTTATAGTGGTACAAAATCTGTGTGTAGACCAGGCTTTAGATGATGGGAGACATGTCTGGGAAAGAGTGGAAAGAGTGGAGGGGCAGGGAGAAGACAGATCTCTGGATGCAATGAAGAAAGGCTCTTTCACTTGCTGGGGTCAGCGTGGCATTGGAACTCAGGCACTGGAACTCAGGCACTGGAGTTGGAACCAGAGTTTGTTTGTTTTGGAACATGTACACATGTTCTTCCTTTCTATAACTTAAGCTGAGAATGCCTGGCCTAGTTTATCTTATGCAAGCTGGGTTTTTTGTTGGTTTGTTTTTACTCCATGTTCTTCTCTGCTTCTAATTAACATTGTTCTTATAAATAAATCTGCTGTGGGTGTGGGGAAGTCTGTTGTCAAGGAAGGAAAGGCACTCTGCAACTCTCTCTATCAAGAAGTTATGGGCACAAGTGCCCTCTCCTGGTGTTGCAAAGGCTGTGGCAGCCAAACACCTGGTGAAACACCAAGAGGACCAAGGAAGAGATGAGAGTTGGCAGTGAGGTCAGGTACATCATTTTCAACATTAAAAATATGTAACCTAAGTAACTGTAGGACGAAAATAGGTCTCTCTCAAAATGAGAAGCAGTTGAGAGAGATGTTAGGCCTGACGTTTACATTTTAAACATTAGCCCTGCAGAATATCCGGTGTGATGACCTTAGCCCTATTGGGTTGCTTGAGACTGAAAAGGAGAGAGATGAGAGCATTTTTGTATTGATGCAGCAGCAGAAAATGAAAGCAAACAGACGGACGCACCACTTTGTATGTACAGTTGAGCCTCGATTTACACGGTGGTTATGTTCTTGAAAAAACGCCATGCAAATAGAAATTGCATAAAAAGATACCAAGAGTCTATGGAAAATCAGGGTTTAGGTTCCAGGCTCACAAGGTGACCTCTCTAATTTATGCATGTAGCGAGGCAGTGGGATACCCCACAGCCCCGCGGAGGGACGAGCCTCCCCTAGCACCAACGTGGGCGGAGCCAGTGGATCCTGCGCCTGCCCCCCAGAGGTCACGGCGCGGGACAGGAAGTAGAAAAGCCCCACTGCAAAGCTCAGTTGAGAGCCAGCCGCCGGAGAGGCCAGATGCCTGTGGCCTAGCTCCGGGTTGGGGGACACCAGCAGGCCGCGGCCGACCCGACGACTGGCCAGGCCAGCCGAGCCTACCCCTCGCCAGCTACCCCGAGGAGCAGCCGCGCCTACCCCTCGCCAGCTACCCCGAGGAAGAGCCGCGCCTACCCCTCGCCAGCTACCCCGAGGAGCAGCCGCGCCTACCCCTCGCCAGCTACCCCGAGGAGCAGCCGAGCCTACCCTTCACTAGTTACCCAGAGAAACCGATGGTGCTGGGAACCGCCAAGGACGCCGGCCAAACCCAGGTACCTTACGAGGGGGAGTCCGGAAGTAGCCTGGGGGCAGCCGACCCTAGTCTGGCTGCAGCAGGGTCAGAACCAGTGTCAGTGTGTTGCGGTTAGGATCCCCACTGACACAGCAGTGAGTCTCCTGCTGCTGCTAGGGCCGTGGTCTGGGATGCAGTGGAGTGGGTGGGCCTGTGTCCCCCCTGCCACCCCACTCATGGGTGGCCGTCTCCCCCTCGCACCAGACACTCAGAGGCCTGAGCTCCTGACTATGTGTTTGCTGCCCTGCCCTGACCTAGGGCCTGGGCTTGTATTGAACTATTGGCACAGCCCCTGCTTAAGGGCCTGAGCTCCCAACTGTGTGTTTGCGACCTAGTGCGAGGCGGTGGGATACCCCACAGCCCTGCGGAGGGCCGAGCCTCGGCTGAGCCCTTCTACAATGCAATAGAGGTTTTATTTTAAAAAATTAATGAACTTTAAACTTGCTATTAACCTTTACTGGCCGGAGTGTCCATTGTCGCAGGCAAGGCCGGCTGGAGGCAGGGAGAAGAAGTGGCCCCGATCCCTCCTGCCCCATCCATCCTGCCTCCCCTCCCCCACCCATCATTGCCCGTCCACCCAAAGTTGGGGCCCACCCAAGTGTTGTGTACTGTCCTGGTTACGCCACTGATCTGCACATCTTGGCGACTGCTCTGCACTGTGTAAAAGTGAATCCATACCGTGTGCAAAAATAAAGGGTCACAATTTATTGACCGTGCATAACTGAAACTGTGCAAAAAATACTGTGCAAATTGAGGCCTGACTGTACTTATTTTGTTTACTTTCATTTATTGAGGATTTATTTTTGTGCTCTTTGAACTAATTTCTTGAGAATTGATAAATAACTTCCTGGAATATTTTCACCCCCTGAAGAACTTGTCTTACTGTAATAAGCTCCCAGAGAACACAAGATGATCAGAGGGACTTTTGTTCCTATTCTCCCACAAAGAATATCTTGGGGAAAGACCAGAAAATCTAATGAAAGGCTACATGAAGGAGGAAGAAAAGTAGAATAGCTCTTGAAAGATGTTTTCTTATAGCCCATGAATATAGCACTGCTATAAGTCAGAGCTTACTAGGAGAAGCAAACTGACCTCTAATCACTTGACTGCTGCTGAAATTTTCACCTAAGTCTAGGGACATACCACTGATTATACCAGGTACATCCCAACGTTCCACGGATATCAAGGGGTGATTGATGGGCAAAGGTAGCATAACAGCAGCAGAGTTAAGCCAGGAACTACTTGTGGTGCTGCTTGTTAGGCTACATCATGACTTTCAATAACCCTGAGGACTGAAAATCAAGATCTATAACTAAAATTGCAAAAAGGAAAAAAATATGGATTTTTCTTTGCTTTGTGCAGAGCTGATTCAGTACTGTTCACTTATTACTCTCTATCCCCTCCCCTCTCCCTGCATCTCTCTGTCTCTGTCTCTCTCACACACAGTTGGCTTTCAAATGTTCTTCATGGAATTAAGTTGGAAAATAATGAAAATGATCTTGATAAAGGGCAATTTCTATAGCCTTTCATTTTTGGAAATAAAATGTATTCATTTCAGTAGGTTAGTGCTAACATAGTAGATTTACCAGACTCTGGGCAGTCCTTTCAGTATTTCATCTATGGCAGCACGTTCACTTTCAAATATGGATATCAGATATTATTGTTGCTGTTGTCATCAATCTATAGCCACATATATGGGTTGTTGTTTTTTTTTAAATCTGTTTTCCTTACGATAGAAACTATGAAGAGAATTGATGAGAGGAGGTTCCATAAAGTCTGAACAGATGTATGTGCAAGAGGAGTGATGGCAGTTCAGGTTTCCTCCTCCTGCTGCTCCCACCACTGTGCCTCAGCTCTGATCTGGAGGGACTGCAGTGACAGGTCAGCATTAATCTGTCATTCTCTCATATATTAGAGAGAGGAGGTGGTGAGGTGGTATCTTATTGGACCAATGTCTTTTACAAGCTGTCTCTCTCACCAACAGAATAAGGTCTAATAAGATACCACCTCACCACCTTCTCTCTCTAACACCTAATAAAGTGTGGTAGTGGTACTGACACCACTACAACAATACTGCAATAACTCATATGAACTAGAGTAGTATTATGTTGAGGAACTTATAAAACAATTATAGCCTCTGTCTTTCTTTGAAGGCAGACTGAGACAGAATCAGGTTGGTACCCCCTGCCAGGACAATTAACATGCCAAAGCATGGTCATTAGGATAGAACAAAGAGCAGATAACCCATGGTGTGAATGACACTGAGAAAGTATGCAGTGGACATAACAGGAGGTTACATAGGGTAATCTCCTCCCCTGCAGAGACACTAGGGTACATCGGTGGTGATGGTGGTGTGTGTGTGGGGGGGGGCGGGGTTCTGTTGCTTTTTGAAGGCTGGGTGGTCACTGGTAAACCTGTCATAGCCCTTGGGAAAGAAAAGGACAGCAATTGCCGAACCAAACTCAGACTTGCTAAGCTGATCACAGTGAGTTGTGGGAGGAAGTTTCAGCCAAACCCCTGACTTGATGATAAACTTGGTTTAATTTAAAATAACTGATGTTGAATGTCATAACTAATGAAGGAGTTAACCACTGTTGGCTACCTGTGTGATGTACCTAAGCTGACCTAAGTGCCAATGTAGACATGGCTAGGTGAGGTAGAGTTACTACCGTGGTGGAGCAAGTGTCTGCACTACAGCAATGCAGCTGCCTCTGTGCTGCTGTAGCGTTTCTAGTGTAGACATAACCTTAAGTTAGAGGGCATGTCTACACTACCAAAGTAAGCCGACCTAACTTACGTCGGCGTATAGCTGCCACAGTAATTGCATCGCTTGTGCATGTCTGTATTTTGCTCCTTGTGTCGGCCGTGCACATCCTGCACCGGGGCACTTGTACTGATTGTACTGTCAGTACAGAGCATTGTGGGACTGCTTCTGGAAGCCAATAACAGTCAATGAAAGTAACGCAGGGTCTACACTGACACTGTGTCAATCTAACTACATTGATATTGATTCTACACCTCTCGTGAAGGTGGCATTATTATGTCGGCATAGTGGGGTAGTTACGTCAGCAAGAGCAAAATTTTAGTGTAAGGTCGACATAAGCTGTCTTGCATCGACCTAACTCTTTGGCGTAGACCAGGCCGAAGTGTCACAGTTCCAAAGTAACTACACCTCTGACCCTTTTATCACTTTCTTCGGGCAGGAACTTGCGTACCTCTCCTTTAAGACCAGGGATGTGGGCTGCAACTTCCTAGTACAACTCACTGTGGTCACCTCAGGAAGTCTGAGTTTAGTTCAGCAGTTGCAGTCCTTTTCTCTCCCAAGGGCTATGACAGGTTTCCCAGTGACCATCCAGCCTTCACAAAGCAAAGTATTTTTATTTAGAACAAAAGCATTACAGAGGAAATATATCTTAAACAATAAACAACTTATATGCATGTGACTCATATTCTCCATGGAGACCCTGGTAGGTTTCAAACTCCTTCAAGCCCTTTCTTCAGGGTCTATCCCTCTTGGTCACTTACGCAATACCAGTTCTTCCATCCAGTAAGAGTGACCCTTACTATATAGCAGGTTGAACACTCTGTACAACTTTCTGTTCTCTGTTTGCTGGGCCTCTTGAATTTGGTCAAAACCAGCATATGCAATCTCCCTCAGGGGATTCTTCTACTCACCTTGTTTAGCTGTCTAGAGATTTGCATTAATTACTCTCTAGTGATGTTAGTTCATTCATGCTTAGTGACTTCCCCTCAGTCACTGCATTGCATGTCTTGTTTCAAAGAAAGGAATTAACCCCTTCTTTACCAGAGTAACAATACATGGTGAGAGGGGAAACCGAGTCACACCTATTATTCCATAACTATATTGCATGTTTCCCAGTTCTTCACAGTCAGAACTGTAAGTATAGAACTAGAGGTCTGAACATGTGATCAAGGGTGAAAGGGATTGTGATCCCTTGCTCAAACTGCTGTGAGGAAGCTGGCTGAGGCCATTGTGGACATGGGGAAAGCCAAACTAACTGAATAACCCTGCTTGATTACACAAGAATATGGAGACTGCTGCATCTTCCTTCACAAATAGTGCCACAAGACAGCTGGTGTAGGCACTGAGGGCACTAAGAGAGTCTAGCGAACTGGAAGGTACCAGACACTATATTACATCCTTCTAGTTATGTCTTGCTGCTTTTATCCATTTATATAGCTACCCTTTTCATTTTCTTTAACTCATTATTATTATTCATTATAATTATTTATTATTTTATTGTTGTTGTTGTTTGTTTGTTTATATTTATTTTATTGTTATTTTGAAAGCATACAAAGACTCCAATCACTATCAGGATCCTTTTGTGCTAGGTACTGTAAAACCACATATGAGGGGACAGACCCTTTCCCAGGGAGCTTGCAGCCTAGTTTAAGACCATACAAAACATATGAGTGTATCAAACAGTAGGAGGTAAGGGGAGAGAACAGTAATAAGAACATACATTTACACAGACTGACTATGTGCAAACTTTATTGTTCAGAGTCCTTTCCTAAATATCAATTATCCCCCACTGGCCCTTTAAACAGTCATTATCATCTGGCCTTTTCCTGTAGTTGCCGTGAGAGAAGTAAGAGCTGAGGAGAGCTTTGAAAAGGAGTGGCTATTGGCTATACAAACTAGTTGGGGGAAGATAGTCTATGCATAGTGGGTGGAATAGGAGGAATCATGAAAATGCTTGTGAAAGTAGACACGTGGGTGGGGTTTCTGCATGGTAAGTAGAAACCTGAATAAATGGTGGTCATCAATATTCATTTGAATGTTCAATAGCTTTTTGGTTGAACCATGATTGTGCCTCCTTGTCGTCACTGTTTGTGAACATTTCAGTAACTGGGTTTTCACTCCCTTGTGGCAGCTAACCCCACCTGGGGAGACTCCCCCCACCCCACGGCAGCTAACCCTGCCTGGGGAGTCTGCCCCAGCTCACCTCGGCTCCGCCTCCTCCGCTGAGCACGCCGGGGCCACTCTAATTCTCCTCCCCTCCCAGGCGTGCAGCGCCGATTGGAGGAGACTTAAAGTGGGGGCTGTGTGCTCAGCGGAGGAGGCAGAGTGGAGGTGATCTGGGTCGGGGAGCGGTTCCCCTGTGCGCCCTCCCCGTTACTGTGGGCAGCCCTCCCCATGCCTCCCCCCGCCCCAGCTCACCTCCACTCCACCTCCTCACCTGAGCGGGCTTTTAGGTGCCCTCAACCACTAGGCGCCCTAGGTAACTGGCTAGTTTGCCTAAATGGTTGCACCGGCCCTGCTTGGGTGGCTGGAGAACGGCTATTCTTCATATCAATACCTATATTCACACATGAGCAAGCATATGTACAAGTAAACAAGAGTATCTTGCTATTTCTTACTTGCTTTTTGTTTATTCTCCTGTTCAAAATATTAAGCATCCAGTCAGGGAACAGAAATTCTATGAGACTCATACCGCAAATGAGCAAATACTCCAATAGCAAAAACAGTCAAAGTGAAAAGTGTATGAGCAACCAACAGGTTGAAGACTGTTCATTTAAAATATTAGGAAAATATATATGAGTAACAAATACATTTGGATAAATCAGTCTGAGCATGAACACACAAAAGGTCAAAATCTGTTGGATGGTTCATATATGATGAAAATTTGAATCAAGTATAAAGTTGGGGTGAAATTTGCAAAAAAAAAGTGTACAACTTGTGTACTCATAATTGTATATACAGGTATTACAATTGCATGGGTAATTGGGATAAGAGTGTGGCAAATGACTAATTAGGCATCTAACTAGCAATTTTCATGCTATTTAATCTAGGCTGAGTGTGAAGTTTTGGTAATTTCATGTGCACATTGTGGGTGTTCTTTTGCATCCATTGTATGTGGACCTTGGCCTTAAAAAATAAATGTGCAAATATTTTATCAGTTAATAAATACTGAATCACTCCTTCCAAGCCATAGGCTGAAATATCAAGAGCGTATCTCTGCTGGCAAGGAATACAGCGGCTGCATTGGACAAAGCATCAGTATTGTGCAGAAGAGCTAGCTAATGAAGTGGCACATGAATAGAATATTCTTTTAAATGTATTTGGCTACTTCAGTGCATCCTGTTTATGTTTTAATCACTTTCTCTAGCAGTGTACGGACACTCCCTCTTGCTGGCTTTCTACCAGACAGATTTTAATAACCAATTGTTGCATCTGTAAGCACTTTCCTGGCTCTTAGTAATTGCTCTTTGCAATATTTAAACATGTGGCAAAGAAATGCCAAATTCTATAGCCATATCCCTCGGCTGCTTAGAAATGATTTTTAAATAGATCTGACCCTTTGAGATTTCTGTTAAATCACTATCTTCTTTGCACCCCAATTTTTTTCCTGTTCATCTCAAACCCTCCTTCCTTTATATGCAACAGGCTTTTATCTTCTGGCCCTTATTTACCTTTTCCCAACCCCACTGTACCAGTGTCGAAAAGGTATGAGTAAAAGGAGAATCAGGAATTTGGGGCTACATCTTAATAGACCCTAGACGACTGGCATGCTGGAACTCTACCCCACTCTCTGCCTGCCCTTGTCACATCCTCTCCGACGCCGAACTCACCCGTTATACTGGGAGGGGTGGGTTAGAAACACTCGCACACTTGTTCCAGCTGGGAGCTTTCCTCCTGTGGAATTCTCTACCGGGCTAGATTATGGCCCCTTTATATCTACTGAGTGGTGCAAAAGGGCTTCACACTGTGTACAGAATCTGGCCCATTGCTTCAGGGTAGGCAGAAATTCCCTAAAAAAGTGTGGGGAGGGGCCACCGGCGCCCAAACCGTGGCCCCATCCCTGTGCTGCCTCTTTCCCTAAGGCCCCATCCCTGCGCCGCTGCCTCTTCCGAGGCACTGCTCCTGCACTGCTGCTTCTCCCCAATACCCTTCCCCCTGCTCTCTCCTCTCTACCCTTACCCCCAATCACCCACCTTTACGGCTGCCTCAGGTGCCAGGCTGGGGGGGGGGCACCACTAGGACCCAGAGTGTAGAAAATTGTGTCTGCTGCTGGTGCATGTGTATTCTCTCTGCTCTAGCTGCGCAGAGATGGTGGAGTGCTGTGCTGGAGGAAGGAGGGCACAAGAGACATACCAGGCAGACAGGAGAAAAGGTGAGAGGGAATAACAGAAAGCAGCAGGAGCTGCAGGGAGAGAGAGGAGGAGGAGCCTCTTATGTACCTCTCTAGCACCTCCAGGAGCCTGGACTGATTAACACCAGCTTCTCAGGGAGCTTCCTGTTTCCTGCTGCTTCCCTGAACCCACTTGAGGAGAACAGGCAGTCAACTGAAGCAGTAGGAGCCAGTTAGGCCCTTAAAACACTGATATCTTCCCTCACTTAGGCCCTGCTACCAGCCTGCTTATTTGTCCCCTTCTGCTGAGTGTTGGGAGCCACTATAGCTGGCACAGAACAGCAGTCATGAGTGAAAGAAGAAAATGTCCCTCTGGGGCAGCATTCAGAAAAAGAAAGAAAGCAAAGGAAGCTTTTCTATCTAGCAGAAAGGAGCTCTCCTGAGATACATAGACACAAATGTTCATGGTGAGCCTTCCAGCCCCAGTGAGGATGTGAGTGGTGATCTTCCAGTTACTCAGAGTGCAGGTGATCTGGCAGCTTCTGCAGCATCCATATCTTCATCTCAAATGGATGTACCCATGCACATTCCTGAAGAAAAGTGTAGATTAGAGAAGAGTGTGGTGGAGGCCCAAGAAACAGCTGCTGCTGAGTTTAGTTCCTTAAGTCTAGATGATCCAGGACTGTGGACCCACTTGAGCAGTAGCCTGAGGGACTTCCTTGTACTGCATGGACCACAGCAAGTGAAAAACTCCATGGTCCCCAAAGACAATGAAAAGAGAAGTTTCCATCCAACACATTACTGGTGTGAAATTCCCAATGGTGACAAAGTGGAGAGGCCATGGCTTATGTACTCAAACCCAGAATGCTGCATACTGTTTTTGTTGCAAACTCTTCTAGTCTAATGTTCCAGCCACATTGGGTTCTACAGGAACAAAGGACTGGAAAAATCTGGCTAGAAATCTGGCATGCCATGAGAAGGCAGCAAATCACCAGAAAGCCTTCCATAGGTGGAAAGAGCTTGAGATGAGACTAAGGTTAAAGGCCACCATAGATGATCAGCATCAAGAGAAGATTGCATCAGAGTCTCTTTACTGGCAAAATGTTCTGAAAAGGCTCATTGCCATTGTGAGAACGCTTGCTACCCAAAGTCCAGCACTGTGTGGCACTTCAGATCAGCTGTATGGGCCAAACAATGGAAACTTCCTTAAAATTGTGGAGCTGATGGCTGAATTTGATGCTGTATTCCAGGAGCATCTAAGAAGAGTCACCACCCAAGAAATGTACACACACCACTACCTTGGAAAACAATTCAAAATGAGATCATATAGTTACTGACAACAAAAGTCAAACAGAAGATTGTGGCAGATCTGAAGTCAGCAAGATATTACTCTGTTATTCTGGACTGCACACCTGACATCAGCCATATGGAACAAATGACTTTAATGGTGTGTTTTGTAACAATAGAACCTACTGAAAATGTCCCTGCAATGGTGACTGTCAGAGAGCATTTTCTATAATTTATTGATATTGATGATACTACAGGAGCTACTATGACAAATGTGCTTCTTAAAAAGCTGGAAGATGGGGGAATTGCAATAGCTGACATGAGAGGTCAGGGCTACGATAATGGTGCCAACATGAGAGGAAAGAACAGAGGACTGCAGACACGGATCCGAGAGTTAAACCCTCAAGCTTTTTTTGTCCCATGCAGTTCTCATTCATTGAACTTGGTGGTCAGTGATGCAGCATCACCTTCTAGTGAGGCTGCTGAATTTTTTAATGTAATTCAAAGCATCTATGTATTTTTCTCTGCATCAACTCATCATGGCAAATTTTGAAGCAACATCTGGAAACATCCTTTCTGACACTGAAACCACTGAGTGCCACATGATGGGAAAGTTGAGTGGAGGCGATAAAGCCTATCAAACACCAAATTGGGAAGATAGATGATGCCATAGTTGCCATTATGGAGGATAATGCTATGACAGGAACTGTTCGTGGGAGAACAGTGGCAGAGGGAAATAGAATCACCAGAAACATACATAACTTCAAATTTCTGTGTGGCTTAGTGTTGTGGCATGACATACTGTTTGAAATAAATGTTGTAAACAAGAGACTCCAAGGTTTCCCTGTGGCCCGCACTGCTTCCCGCAGCTTCCATTGGCCAGGAATGGTGAACCGCAGCCACTGAGAGCTGTGGGGGGTCATGCCTGCAGACAATCATTGTAAACAAAATGTCTCACGGCCTGCCAGTGGATTACCCTGATGGGCTGTGTAATGGTTCTGCTGATGCGTGAGTCAAAATGAGACCCAGCATAATCTCCTGTACTGCAGCTCTGTTAGCACTTGAATATCAACTGAAGTAAAACAGGAGGGAAGACTTTTTTTTGTGTGTCATTTAAGTCAGTAGAGAGTGACTCTGAATACAAACAGGGAACACTGTTGTTGAAGATAATGGCGCCATTTTGGTCCTATAAAAGATATTACCAAATCTACCTTGTCTCTCATATCCAGCGACCAACTGGGCTACAACA
Source organism: Mauremys mutica (assembly GCF_020497125.1). Taxonomy (NCBI): domain Eukaryota; kingdom Metazoa; phylum Chordata; order Testudines; family Geoemydidae; genus Mauremys; species Mauremys mutica. Next base: position 229,982,064 of record NC_059072.1, read on the forward strand.
ACACAGCAAACAACTTTTTTTGCCTAATCACTTTTCTGATCATAACATCTCTTTAATAAAATGCATTTGTGTGTTTATTATATTTTTGCATAAAGCCTATCAAATAACTGATGAAACTGGGTATTTGACAGTGTTACTTTTGTCTACACACCAGTATTTGATGTTAGCTGTGTTGGCAAATTTAAGAATGTATCAGCATAACATATCATTGTGATATTTAAATTGGGTTATTTTTCTTTCTTGGCTGTGTTCAAATCTGTTACCAAGCCATTATCTACAGATAATTTCTAGCACAAAATTGTGCTTATTCCATCCAACCCTTTATTCTGTATGGGCAATGTGGTGTTCCTTGGCATCTGTAAATATTTTGGTTTCTTCTCTTACAGCATCCACAGCTGTGGAGCTTTTCTACACCCCATGAGTTTCCCACTGCTAAATCCTTGCAGAGGTGATGATGTGTTTATGCAGAACATCTGAAAGTTAATTTCATTGTTTTCAGTGATAGCCAAGAATTTCATGTCATATCAGATGGGGGAATTTTCAACACATTACTGACATGTAGGTGTAAACTGTGTGAATGATGTCCAAGGTATTCCTGGTATGCAGCTCAGTTCACAGTACAATGTTACTATATCTCTCTCTTCCTTCTTGGCTCCAGTGTTTACATAAATATGCTTGGCCTCACTTCAGTTCCTCTCTTTATTTGAAACTTCTGTTTTCACTGATGCATGAGAAATACTCAGCAAAAATGAAGCTGTAGAGGAGGCCTCAGAAAATCTGCATGTATTAAAGTATTAGGGCCAGATCCTTAGCTGGTGACATAATGCAGCCAATGAAGTCAAGGATTTATACCAGCTAAAGATTTGTCTCTTAAATGTCTCTAGGACCCTTGACATTCACTTTCTGTAAGTCACAAGAGGAGCAGTATGAAATGTGGTGGCTAGGCTTTCACACGGTTTTGTCAAGCATTTTCTTTGGCTTAGGTGCATGGATGTTTAACTAACCCAAATAGCCCAAATTTTGCTCTGCATTCCTGGTTTAAACCACGCCCCCAAAATAATCAAGTTTCACCTGGTTTTGTTATGAGATAGCATACAAGGGCAGGCTTCGCTTTCTTTAGAAGTGACTCAGGATCCCCCTGGGGGTTTGTGCATCCTAGCCAATCTTTCATTGGCTCTGCTCTGAGTGTTCAGATTGAAATGGAGATCAACAAGGAGTGAGTTTTATGAGGTTTGGGGGGATTAATACAAACCTGATCCTAAATGGCTTTGTTATTCGGCTTGTGTTTTTACTTCATTCCAGTGTTACTTGCGATGCAGCTTTCTGCAACAAGCAACCCATCTATCTAGCTGCCTATCTCCAATACTTGCTGGTACCAGTTGGGCCTTGTGTACCATGAGAATAACCTATTGTGGTACTTCTATTGCAAGTTCCAGCTAAAACCAAAAAGCGAAAGGGCTTTTAAAATGGGAAAAAAACTTTGTTAAACTTCAAAAGAGAGACAAGTTTAGGGTGGGTTTGAGCTTTATGGACCTTCACCTTTTTGTAGTGGTGGTAGTAATATCAAAATGTCTGTGTCAAGATCACTGTTATGTAAATGACCTTTATATTATCCTAACAGAAATATTAATAAGAAAATAAATCCATTCTAACAAAAAACTGTGGAGCTAACATGATGAATGCTAATGTTCCCATGGGCTTTCTTGATTGCTGTTGTGACACTGGCAGACCAGGTCATGCTAGAGTATTCAGGTCAATTCACTGGTGTATTAGGATAGATCAAAGTAATGGTTAGGTGTATAAGAGTGTATTTGGTGTTTAAACTTCATGAAAACTAATGGGACATTGTTTTCACTAGTCTGTTAGAATGTAATAGCAAACATTTACATTGTGTATACTCCTGTAACTAAATAACCCATTAAAGAAATCTTGTGAAATGCTAATGAAGGACTTTAAAGGAAAATGCTAATTTCAAAGCAAGTGGTCATTATATATGGTCGAAAGACAAAGTGCATTCCTCACTCACCATCATCAAAGGAAAATCCCACATAGGTAGAGACACTGTCAGCTTGTCTTCTGAGAGAAGAAGATGTAAGAATGAATTCAAAGGAAGATCCTTCATCTCTGGACTGTTGGGACTCTTAGAGGGAAGTGTACCAGATGCAAATCGGAGATTCTCAGAGACAATCTGGGTACCCTGATGCAGGGATGAAAGTAACTTGTACCAATGTGGACACAAGAACAAATGGATATAAACTGGACACTAGGAAGTTTAGACTTGAAATTAGACGAAGGTTTCTAACCATTAGAGGAGTGAAGTTCTGGAACAGCCTTCCAAGGGGAGTAGTGGGTGCAAAAGACATATCTGGCTTTAAGACTAAGCTTGATAAGTTTATGGAGGGGATGGTATGATGGGATAGCCTAATTTTGGCAATTAATTTAGCAATTGATCTTTGATTATCAGCAGGTAAGTATGCCCAGTGGTCTGTGATGGGATGTTAGATGGGTTGGGATCTGAGTTACTATAGAGAATTCTTTCCTGGGTGCTGGCTGGTGAGTCTTGCCCACATGCTCAGGGTTTAACTGATCGCCATATTTGGGGTTGGGAAGGAATTTTCCTCCAGGGCAGATTGGCAGAGGCCCTGGAGGTTTTTCGCCTTCCTCTGCAGCATGGGGCAGGGGTCACTTGCTGGAGGATTCTCTGCAGCTTGAGGTCTTCAAACCACAATTTGAGGACTTCAATAACTCAGACAGGTTAGGGGTTTGTTACAGGAGTGGGTGGGTGAGATTCTGTGGCCTGCATTGTGCAGGAGGTCAGACTAGATGATCATAATGGTCCCTTCTGACCTTAAAGTCTATGGGTCTATGACTTACTGGTACAGAGGGCCGGGGTCCTGAGTAGGCAGGGTGGGGGGTTCCTCAGGCAGAAGGGGGCCCTTTAAATCTCCAAACCCTTTAAATTGCTGCCATTATCCCTGGGCTCTGGCAGCAATTTAAAGGGCCTGGGGCTCTGGCTTTTGTAGCGGCGGCCAGGAACACTGGGCCCTTTAAATCACCACTGGAGCCCCATGATAGCAGTATCTGCAGCCAGGAGCCACGGGGCTCTGATGGTGATTTAAAGGACCAGGGGCTCCAGCTGCTGCCAGGAGCTCAGGGCCCTTTTAAATTGTCAGCCTGGGGAAGCTGTTCCCTGCCGGTACAGTCGGCTGTGTACCGGCCAGGGGCGGCTCTAGAAAATAGGCTGCCCCAAGCAGCCGTGCGCAGCGCCGCCCCTTCCCCGGTCCCGCGGCGGGTCCCCTCTTCCCGCGGCACCTGTTGAGCTCCCGCAGGCACGCCTGCGGCAGGTCAACCGGAGCCCGGGACCAGCGGACCTGCCGCAGGCGTGCCTGCGGGAGCTCAGCCGGAGCCGCGGGAAGAGGGGACCCGCCGCAGTCATGCCTGCGGCAGGTCCGCTCCTCCCGGGCTCCGGTTGACCTGCCGCAGGCACACCTGCGGGAGCTCAGCCGGAGCCAAATGCCGCCCCCCAGGGAAAGGGCCGCCCCACGCGCCTGCTTGGCGCGCTGGGGTCTAGAGCCGGCCCTGGTACCGGCTCTTGCAGGTACGCCATACTGGACTGGACCGGCTTACTTATTACATCACTGCCACCATTTGGAATTACAAACTGTGATTCACTTGTGCATGTGTTTTACTTGCTTTAACCTCTCAATAACTCTCATTCTTTTGCTTAGCTAATACATTGCTAGTTTACTATTGAATTGGCTACCAGTGTTGTCTTTGATGTAAGATCCAAAGTACCAATTGATCTGCCTAAGGGGACTGTCTGTGACTTCATGTTGAGACTGGTACAGTGATCCAGGTGTTAACATTTTGTTACTGGCTTGGTGAAATCTAGTTATAGAACATTGTCATCGGCGAGCCCTCGATTCGAGGATGATCTCTACCATGGATTTACATATGGGTCCTGAGATGACCCTGTCCTCTGAACCTGTGCAAACCAGATATCAACACACACAATAATCTCCAGCTGGTTCCACCTAGACTTGCATGGGTTCACACTGCTCTATTTTTCATTCATCTGCCAACAGCCTTGGAGTGACTACACAGCTCTTATTGTGAATTTTTAAGCAAGGTTCATGCTCATCCAACAACGATTTCTATTTTACTTGAACTTGTTACTATTTTATTTTCATGCTCTATTAATCCATAATAATTCCAACCTCTCTGCACCAACCTACTCCACATCCTCTCCCCAACACACCTTGTTAAAGTAATAGGTAAGACATACTTTGAAGAACAATCGACTTAATCCTCTAGCAAAAGAGAGGGACTCTTTAGAAATCTGGATACTCTGGTATAAATTAACAGAGGTATAGAAATTAATAAATATCCTTTAATTACAGTCTCTAGTGGTCTGACCAACTAGAGTTCTGGGCAGATATGGAATAGGAAAATGGAAAGCCACTTTCAAGGAATATAAGGTCTGAGATGGTATTCTTTTTGTGAAAACACGTATATTACAAATAATGCCTTTGAATAACAAGGTTCACAGAAGCTAGGGGACTCTAAATGGAAGAACCACTGGTCTGCATTGCCAACTGATGAATTCTCTACTTCAAGAGGAATATGACTAAGTCACTACTTTCCAGATGGCACCCAGCAAAGTACATCAAAGTAAATCTTAATAAGTACAAATGATCATTCTTCGTATAGAAATCTCTGTGCACTCAGATACCTTTGGTTAAAAAAAAATCTAGTCTGAATTATAAGTAATAAAAAGTAAAACCAAAGCTGCTAAAATTACTATACCTCCTAGAAAGCACCCCTTTAACTCATTATCCTGTTTTATTCCAATATAACATAAAATAAGCCATGATAGTGGGTGGTGGGTGGGGATGGTGGTTAAATGTGGTAGATACTAGAAATGCAGGACCAGCATTAGAGCTGCATTAGAAGAACCCTGCAGTGAAATGATTGGTAAGGTCACTGCCCTCTCCTTCAACACCCATCTCTGCAGTAACACTTTTATCTATGAAGGCTAAGTTTATGTGCATATATATTTTTAATCATAGGTGTTTGATTATTTCCTTGTCCCACCAACACTTCATACATCACTTGTCTATTTAGTCCTCAATCCCGCAAAGATTTAAGCACATATTTCATTCTGAGCACATAATTCACCCCATTGGCTTTGAGAATGTGTGTAAGTCTTTGTAGGATGAGGGCGTTAGGTTGTCAGCTCTCAGGGCAGAGACTGTCTTTTACTATGGTCCACATTAGGAAATTAGTTTGGCTTAACTTTGTCACTCCAGGAAGTGAAAAATCCACCCCCTTGAGTGATTCAGTTAAACTGACCTAAACCCCGAGAAGTCTTCCGTTGACCTAGCTCCTGGCTCTTGGGGAGGTGGAGTACCTACACCAATGGTTGGCATAGGGTGCATCTTCGCTGAAAGGGCAGTGGCAGCGTTTTAAGTGTACAAAAGCCCTAAGTGTTTGTACGGGGCCTTGCCCAATGTATCCTCATTCCTGCCAGTGATTGAGGCCTCTGAGCACTAATAGAAAATAAATATTAAATCACAATTACAGGGAATGATAATGTTTTGGGTAGAGGTGGCTCAATATCCTTTTGTAGCAGTGTGTGTGAAACAACTGTGAACATGATTAGGTTGGGACCACAAACATTTTTACAGTGTGGGCTATAGTTAAGTAGAAAGAATCTCATGGCCACATCTTCAGAATTGTGTGAGCCTTACAATTACAATTACACTTAATTACAATTGCACAGCCTGCCTCCCCTCCTAGACACAACTGTACAGCACACCACCACGCCCATTCACAAACACACATAGTCCCTGTGGTAACTACAGCAATTGTTTACATGGGAAAGCTCTACTAGGAAACACTTGGTGTATTTGTTTATTACTGTGATTTAGCAGCTGGAAATAAAGCAGCTTAAAATATGTGACCAGCCAAATCTGCACAGACAAACAGCTGGGAACCACAGAAATAGCTAGATGCATCACACAATGTGACACAGCTTTTACATCCCTTGAAGTCTCAGGACTGTTAATTCCTTTTAAAAAAAACTTTGACAATAACAGGAAAGGTGGTTTGGGGGTTTTCTATGCTAATTTTTTTAAAAAGAAGTGCCACTGAGACTGTTCTATGGTTGGCAAGAATATTAAAATGTGCTAGAGTCAGAAAGAAATGAATGCTACAGCAGATGTTTCATGCCAACACATCTCAAGTAAATTAAATACTTTCATAATATACATTTTCTGTGAGGAATTGGCATGTTCTTTTATTTGATGCATCATCTATCTTTTGCATTGCTAGATGTGTCATGCTCCTATAACATGTAATTCTGGCAGGTTTTTTTAAGTAATAAACATATGTTTTCAATTTAGGAAGCAGCTCTGAGATTATATAGCTTCTTTTCCCATCTTAAATGAAGACACTAACTGGCACAGGGCGATCTGTCATCTAGAGCCATCTCATATGTATACTTTGGAAACAGTGTGTTTGGCAAAAAGTTCAATCTACAGTATCAATGGATCAGCAGGGATCACTTTGTAGGCTCAGCAACACAGAAAACAAGACAAACAAACCATTTTCTATCCCCTTCAATATTTTGCAGTGCCTCGTATTATCCACTCTTATGATTCATGGCTATCAATTACCTGGGTCAAATAAGTGATTGGAAATAATGTTGGAAATTTGAGGTGCCATATTCAGTTGCAATGGCATTGATTCAAAACTAAAGTAGACCTGGCGGTCGGAGCTGACTTTCCAGCTTCTATTAACATTATCTTAATTGTTCTTTATCCTAATACTGTAAATACCTGCTGTACATCTATGTTCCTTCAAAAGGTATTTTAAGGATGTTTTTTGTCAGACATTTTTCAAAATCTGCAAAGGGTTATGTTTAGTGTTCAAATCCCAGCAGGAATCCCATGCCAAATAAGATACTGATAGCAATCAAAATGCAAAATTGGTCTCCGGTCCCTCATTTGGATGCGCACAGGCAGACCCATATGCCTTTGTACAGCCCCAGTAAATTTCAGAGGGCTCCGTGTGGACCCAAGACTCTGCCAATCTGATTGCAAGACAAAGGACTTAAGGGAAACACATTGAGACTGAAAGTCAATTAACCTAATTTTATTTTTAATAAAGCCATTGGATCTGTATGGGTTTAAATGAGAGGAGAATTTGATCTATTGTTGCCGCCGTTGATTTAAAAAAACAATAAAAATAGCTCTGCAAAATTGTCCTCTCGGGGCCATATGGGAGTATTCAGCTGGTATGCTCTTCTTCCGTGAGCTCTTTCCTGCATGGGAAACCCACAGGTCCATGCTCGGAACCAGCACAAAGCTTCAGAAACCTAGAGAAAAACCAACAATTTGAGGCACAAGCATCTGAAACAGAAATTTAATAAAAGCAGGGGGCTCTACAAAAAGTGCTGGGAACTTCCCCGGTTCAAATAATTTCAAAGTTATACATTCCTAGTACTAGAAAATGAAAGTTTCAATCAAGCCTGCAGATGGATCATTTGTCTCCTCCCCATTTCTTACAGTCATTGCTGAGTAGAGATAAAAGGAAGAGCATACACAAATGGTGTATTGTTACGGTGCTTTCTTTATCAGATATGTCTGTGACTAACTTGGCTCACAGCAAAACAGTGCAGGCCAACCGAGTATCTATCCTAGTTCCAAGCTTTTAGCTGTCCCCTCTCTGCCCCTTGTTCTTTTCTGTTTTCCCATACGCTGACACTCATCCTCCCTTTAAAGCAACAGTGTCTGAAACACATAAGAGCTTGATTAATTATATGTGGAATTTAGGCAAGGCAGAAGCAAGTCTTTTGAAATGTGGAGATTGGGAGAAACAGCCTCTCTCTTTCAAACTTAAGTATTTCAGAGTTAATTGGTTGAAAAAAGGGAATTTATTCGTTGCAATCTCAGCTATTGGGACCAAGCTCGTAGGTTGCACCTTTAACTCCCATTGACTTCAGTGGGTGTTTGAGTGCTCAGCAGCTCACAATTTTCAGAGTAGCAGCTGTGTTAGTCTGTATCCGCAAAAAGAACTTGTGGCACTTTAGAGACTAAGACACTTAATTTGTTAGTCTCTAAGGTGCCACAAGTACTCCTGTTCTTTTTGCAGCTCACAATTGATTGTTTTAGAACCCACAAAGAAATACATGAATAGACCTTTACATTTTCACAGTGTCCCACTGAAGTGAATGGGATTCAGTGCAAGCTTCAGGCCTGTCTGTCTGCATTCCTTTTCAGGACAAAGTTTTGTTTGATATCTGCTAGATCTGGGCACATGCTCCAGCGGGGATTTCACAGCTGGAGACCAGACCAGTTCACTGGTATGCTAGTTTTGCTCAAAATGGATATTAGTCTTATAAGAATGTGTTTAGTATTTAAGCTCTATGAAATACTTGTAAATTGTTGTATGTATTAATCTCACTTGTAATGTCTGTATTCCATGCTATAAGAAAATATGTGTGTTTTGCTTTATAACTTTGAAAATGTTTGCTCTGAACTTGTGAACCCAGGCATGGGAATTGTCCCTTCCCCAACTCATCCAGGAGGACTATTTAAATTTAAGCAGGCCAGTATAAGGCAAAAGTTTTGTTAATTGCCCCAACCACCTATGGAGAAGTATGTGCTGAAGGCCTCGTTAGATAGCTTTGAATGCTGGTAGTGGGAAATAAAAATAGTTGACATGAAGATTTTTCATCTCTTTGCTGTTTGAACTCTCACAGGGTCAGACAAACCAAACTGAAGCTAGAGATCCCCAAGGAATATCTCCCGGGTCTCTCCTGAAAGAATTGACAGATCTCTACAATTGGATTTAGATGGTAACTCATTTGTGTGTATATGTTTACTTGAGTTAACATGTAAACAGCTCTCTCATTTCTTTTTCCTAGTTGTTAAACCTTTAGATAGTATATTACAGGATTGGCTACAGGTGTTGTCTTTGGTGTAAGATCTACGGTAGCAGTTGATCTAGGATAAATGACTGGTCTCTTGGGCCTGGAAGCAACCTGAATATGGTGTGATTTTTGGTGTAAGTGACCATTTATCACTAAGTCCAGTCTGCCTGGGTAGCAATATAGACTAGAAGTCTGACTCTGGTGATCCAGTTCACATTTGTTACTGGCTTGGTAAAATCTAATTATGGAACACACAAAGAGTGTGGGGTGTCTGTCCTGTTTTATGGATATGATATAGAAATTAAATGGATCCAGAAGTACAAAAGTTGATAAGGAAAAAGAACGGGTGTTGTAATTATGTGTATATAAGGTAGCTACACAAAGATGTTAATACTGATGGAAAGCGGAATTAATATATAGCCCAAAGTTTATCTGCTTTAGGCAGGGAAAACATTGAAAGTACTTAGACATATAGAAGGCCCCATGACAAACTCTAGGCAACCTTTGCAAGAATTAATATTCGCAATAACCAAAAACTTAGGCTATGTTTATACTACCATCTATATCAGTAAAACTTATGTCACTCAGGTATGAATATTCCACCCCTCTGAGTGACATCAGTTATGCCGACATAAGCACTAGTGTGCACAGCGCTATGTCAGTGGAAAAAGCTAGTGAGAGAGCTTTGGAGTCTGGTGTTCACTAAAGAGGCTTGGGGCTGTAAGCTACAAAACTGCTCCTTTTCGTTCCTTTTGCATTCAGAGACTTTGTACCTTCCTTGTAAGTAAACAAGATTTCATCAAATATCAGACTCCACCAATTTCTACTTCCAACTGGAACATCCCCAGAGCCCCAGACTTTGACCAGTTGTTCAGGTCAAAAAAGGGTTACAGTTGGCTAAATCCACTGCCAATATGCACCGGTGAGAGGTGAGTCATTCTCAACATCAACAGGAATTCTGTGTTTCGTTTGTTTGTTTGCTCCCTGTTACTCAGTACAGTAGCTGACCTGAAAAAAGCTTAGTACTGGAGCTTCTTCCCTTGCTTCCCTAAAGTGATGAAGCAAGGGAAGAACCAGCTATTTAGTTTCTCAGAATTTGTTACATATTGCAGAAACAGTTCATATCTTATTTGGGTCTCTTCCAGAACAAAAGTGATTTTAGGGACTTTTCCTAAACACAGAGTAATTTACAGGATGCATACCGGTAACTGCTAAATAAATAATGTGACTAAATCAGTGGTTATCAGCAGCTGTATGCTTTCACAGATAAGACTGAGATGTTTTGGTCTTTGAACTTTAACGTATTTTACAGACTTACCTAGCCTCTTTTGTTTTACCTACCACTGCATTTTTAAATTGCTGTTTACTAAGGCCTGGCCTACACTACACAGTTACGTCAACCTAATAATGTCTGTATCAACACTAACAGGTCCTTGTTGACTTATCTGGCCTCCAGGAGCTGTCCCACAATGCTCCACTGTGACCACTCTGGTCACCATTCTCAACTCTGCTGCCCCCCCAGCCAACTACACAGGAAACAGCCCCTTCCCCGTTAAAGGACCAGGAACTTTTGAATTTCCATTTCCTGTTTGTTCGGCATGGAGAGCTCGCCTGCCCAGCAGATCAGTCCGGCTCCAAATGCGCTCCTGCCTGGAGTACACAGGAAGTGGTGGACATTCTGGGTCTATGGGGAGAAGAGGTTGTGTAGACACAGCTCCAATCCAGCTGAAGAAATGTAGACATATACGAGCAGTGGTATGGGGGAGAAGGGCTACACCAGGAACGCACAGCAGTGCTGTGTCAAAATCAAGGAACTGCAGCAGGCATACCAGAAAGCAAGGGAGGCAAGCAGTCATTCTGATTCAGCACCCCAGATATGGTGCTTTTACAAAGAGCTGCATGCAATTCTCAGCGGCAACCCCACCACAACCTCCCAGAGCAGCGTGGATACCTTGGAAGAGTCAGAGGCCCCAGCCACTGCAGGCAACACTGAGGAGGAGTCTTGGAGGAGAAGGAGAATCGGAGACAGGCAAGCGGGGGACCCAGTGTCCCAAAGAGCCAAGAGCAGTTTGTAACCCCCGTCGCAGCACGGCTGAGTGTGATGCCGGGGAAGGAACCTCTGGTGAGTATGCCATTCCAATTAATATTTTGGGATCACATGTTCTTATATGCAATTTTTTATTTATTTTTTAAAAACCAGTTGAGGTAGAGTGGCTATCGCCTTCCCAGTGGCCACACCAGCTAAGCAGAGGGTGCAGAGGCATGTCCTGAGAATCCTCCATAGAGATCTCCAGGAAACTTTCCTGGAGGTGCTCTGCAATCCATTGTAGAAGGTTTCTAGGTAGAACTGTCTTATTTCTTCCACTGTGGTAGGACACTTTCCCACACTGCTCCAGTATTAATTCAGATGGCATCATTGCAGCACACAGCATAAGGACCCAGTCTGTACCTGGATGCATAGGTGCCGACTTTTTGGGTGCTCCGGGGTGCTTAGCACCCACCAGTAACCAAGCTCCCCTCCTTTCCCCACTGTGCCTCCCTCTAGCCAGCAACTCCGCTGATCAACTCCTTCCTGTCCCTCCACCCACTGCGGATCAGCTGTTCCGCGGCGTGCAGGAGGCACTGGGAGGAAGGGGGAGGAGCAGGTGGAACTGGGAGGGAATAGGCGGGGCAGGGGCAGAGTGGGGGCTGGAAGAGGCTGGGCAGGGGTGGGGCCTGGGACTGAGCGGGGGTTGAGCACCCCCAGGGAAAGTTGGATGCCGGCTCCTGTGCAGACTCTTGCAGCAGCTGTTCCCTTGCTGACTCTGTTACCATCAGGAGCATGATATCAGCTAGGATCACCTATGAGAGACAGCATTCCAACATCGTCGTACTCTGCCTGCTCCCTTCACACACATTCCACTAGGCGAGGGGGGACAATGCAATATCCCTTCCACTCAGCCCAGAGGTAGGGTGCCAAGAACAACAGTTGCACACATGATAATGTATGACAGGCAAGGCCGCTGTACTCTTAAAGACAAAATGAATGTGTTCCCCCCCTCCCAATTTTATTCTACTGTCTCTCCAAGGTTTAATTCTTTGTCAGATCTTTCAGCATTTATATATGTGTGCAATAAAAGTCTATGTCTTGAAAATGAAATCATCTTTATTAATTCAAAGCGTGGGGTGGGGGTGGGGGATAGGGAAACCGAGGCACGGAGATAGGTACAAGAAAGAAACACAGTGATCACAGCAAGCAGCGATCAAAGAAAAGCAACGCACATTACTGTGGTCATCCCTAAAATGGGTTTTCAAAGCCTCTTTGAGCTGCATTGCTCTCTGCTGAGCTCTTCTTATAGCCCTGGTATCTGACTTCTCAAAATTAGCAGACAGCCTATCTGCCTCCATGCCCCACCCCAGTGGAAACTTCTCTCCCTTTGCTTCACATGTATTATGAAGCAAACAGCAGGCAGCTGTAACCATGGGGATTTTTTTTTCCACTGAGGTCTAACCTAGTTAGCAAATCCTTAAAATGGACAAAGGTACATTCAACCATCATTCTGCACTTAATGAGCCTATGGTTGAACCAACCAATCCTTGCTTCTGTCCAGGTGTCCAGTGTATGGCTTATGAGCCATGGGAGTAAGGGGTAGGCTGTGTCTCCCAGGATCGCTACTGGCATTTCAACATCACCAATGATGATTTTGCAGTCAGGAAAGAAAGTCCCTGCTTGCAGCTTTCTGAACAGACCTGTGTTCTTAAAGATGCACCTTCCCAGACCATCCCAAGTTGATGTCAGTAAAACGTCCTCGGTGATCCATGAGCTCTTGCAACACCATAGAAAAGTATCCCTTTCTGTTTATGTACTCTTTGGAGAGGTTTGGTGCCATTTATTGCCCTGCCACAGTTAGGGAACCCCGCTGCAACAAAACCATCTGGTATGTCCTGCACACTGCCCAGAGTCACTACCCTTCTTGGCGGAAGGCAATTAATGGCCCTGCACACTTGGATCACAGCAACCCCCATGGTGGATTTACCAACTCCAAACTGATTCCTTACTGAGCGGTGGCAGTCTGGCATTGCAGGCTTCCATATAGTGATGACCACTCGCTTCTCCACTATCACAGCAGGTCTCATTTTAGCATGAATGTCCTGCAGGGCTGGGAAGCACTCCACACACTGTTCCTGGAAAGTGGCCTTGCACATACAAAAGTTCTGTAGCCACTGCTTGTCATCCCATAGCTGCATGACAATGCGATCCCACCAATCAGTGTTTGTTTCTCGGAACCAGAACTGGCACTCCACCATGTTCAGCTACTGTGTGACTGGCAACTGTAACAGGGAATTGTTTCATTCCATGACTTGCAGCCGTGCTGCTTGAAGGCCATTGCCATGTTCTACGCAGCAGTTCCTCTAGCAGCTCTGGAAACACTGCAGAATAAGTTGCGTGGTGTTTGTAACACTCAGCACAATAGTGCACAGCTGAGTGGGGTTCATGCTTCTCTGGGGATGGCGTACGTGCAGCTATGCTGGTCTTTTGAAAAAAAGGGTGTGAAATACTGTGGGCTGCAGATGAAATCAGGGAAGGGAGAAAACTGCATCTTGGGACATTAAAGCCATGTTCCCAGTCACCCCTGCAAGAATGTCAAACATTTTACAGAAGTCTAAATATATTACATCAATACTATTTCAGTTCATAAAAAAAATATCAATTTACTTTGACAGGATCTATTTTTCCATAAACTCATATTGATTGGCATTAAATATATTACCTTGTTTCAATCTTTATTAATCGTCCCATATCAGCTGCTGCATTATCTTGAATTGGGTCAATATCAGACTGACAGACCTATGATTACTAGGAGTATCCTGTTTACTCTTTTCAAATATTGGCATGACATTCATTTTCTTCTAGACTTTGGAACTTCCCTGGTGTTCTAAGACTTATTGAAAATGGACATTAATGGTCCAGTGTGCTCCTCAGCCAGCTCTTTAAAAACTCTTGGATGCAACTTATCTGGACTTCCTGATTTTAAAATCTCTAATTTTGGGACATGCTGTTATCATCCTGAGATACTAGTGAAATGGAAAGTGTGTTATGATATGACTGCATAGTCTGGGTTTTTTTTGCAAATGGAGAACAGAAATATTTGTTGAATACTTCTGCCTTTTCTGCATTATTATTGATAATTATAGCATTTCTATCTAGCAATGTACCAATACAATTATTAGGATTCTATTTGTCCCTAATATATTTTTAAAAACCTCCAACTTATTGTCTTTAATGCTGCTGGCCATAGATTTCTCTTTGTGTCCCTTTGTGTCCCTTTGCTTCCCTTATCAATTTTCTACAATTCCTAGTTTCTGATTATATTAATTTCTATCAATTTCCCTTTTCTTCCATTTTATATTTCAAAACTCTTCCTACTCAATAGGCAAAATTGTGACCTGAATTATATACTACCCATACTGTGGGTCACAGTGTGAGTGGAGCAGGAGAGCAGTCTCTGTAGGTTACTTCTCCTTTTTCATTAACAAATGAAATTCAGCCTCCACAACTTGCTAACCAGAGCAGTTGAGCAGGGGAGAAGGAGAGTCCTATAGCTGACTTAGATTACTTCCCCCACATCCGTTACTGTAGCAGCCCAACTGCACCGTGCCTCTTACTTGAACTTATTTGGGTAAAATCACAACCTAGCCCCAGGTTTAATGGGAGATTCAGAATTGCAATTTGTGATTTGCTCATTATAGAGTTAAGCACCAGGTGCAACATTTGGATACGGACAAGAGTTTCGGTGTTTAATCCAAATAACCTCCAAATTTGGAGACTGCTCGGATCAGGATTTTGGTTCAGGCCCTCCAATACAACCTTAGCCCAAAACAATTTATTTCCCTTACCTGTGAAAAATGGATTTGGACATTTTTCAATTGTAAAACAAAGTTTTAATTGTTTAGAATGTTTTGCATTTGTACAACTGAAAATGGCTTTGTTTTTCAAACTGAAATTCTGTTGACCACAAATCCATAATAGGAATTTATTTCCTTCAGGTATTTGGAGGGAAATCACAATATTGTATTTAGAAATGCAATGTATTGACTATGCTCCTCATTTTTTCTAAATACAACCTCTTCGATTTTTAGCATGTGCATTTTAGTGTTTGTAGCTGGCAGCTAGATTGACAACATATCATTATGGAGTATCTGATCAGTAATTCACATGCTAAGAAGGATTTATGTGAGAGACCATTACAGCTTAATCATCAGTAAACAACACATAACATGGAACATATATAACAGATATTCTCTAAATAATATGGTCAAAATATGATAAACCATAACAGTAGCCTTCCATTACTGTATTCTATTGGGAAAAAATACATGTAATGTCCAACCCAAAGTACCTATTTAACCAGGTAAATAAAAATCCTTTTAAATGCAGCTAAATACATATTACATTGATCCTAAGTACATATTTGCATGAATTACATTCAGCTGATTGAAATATCAGAACAAAAGGTGCCATTCTAGTCTATGCCTATTTTATCAACTTCCATGATAAAAAAGGTTTTCTTTTTCCTCTTCCCTTTTTGAAGTTTAAATCACAAACCCCAGAGGAATTCACAGTGGAAGAAAACCCTCTTTATTTAAATATTGCAAAAGCCAAGAAATTCAAAAGGTACATTTAAGCCAATACTCTTTTCTGATTCTTGTCATTATGCCCCTTCTTGTGTTGTCTCTCTGTTTCCACAGATGTAGTATCGATCTAAGCTTTGAATATCCTGGCTTTCATGGTTTGTATCAAGATGTAAATGTGATCCAAACTCCTTTCTTTACCTCTGAGATGCAGGCACCAGGAGCTTTGATTTCCTTAATTTCATTCATCATTCTGGAAAGGTAATTTTCTGTTCTTGTTGAGTACACTGGGAACAATGGACTAGTTCTGAGCTCATCAAATATAATCACAATGCAGTGATGCGTGGTTGTGGTTTTGTTGTTGCTGGTAACAGTTCTATTCTCAAGGGCTTTCACCTAGCCAGGTAACAGAACATTATTTACAGTTTGATTTTTAATTACTTGCTATATACTTGGTTCTGTTTCTTCATTATGTAGCTAAAGAGCTCAACCCTGAAGTTGCTAAACTCCCTGGTCATCATCCAGCAAAGTATTTTAACCATGTGCTTAACTCTGAACACCTGAGTAGTCCTGTGCACATCAGCACAAAAGTGCGTTGATGGATCAAAGCCAGAGCACTCTGCAACTTACAGGATTGAGCCCAAAGTAAGGCTTGGTTAGTTTTACAGGGGAAAATATGGAAGAAGAAGATCCTGGTTTGTAAGCACTCAGAAGGCAGGCACAGCACTTCTGTTAACTGTTGGCCTGATTCAATGCCCACTGAAGTCAAACTTAGTGGGGTTTGAATCAGGCCCTGAATAATTAGCTAGGCAACCCCGTGACTTGTCAGGCTGCTGGAAATAAGTAGGGTGATATCCTCAGCTGATGTAAATCAGTGTCGCTCCATTGACTTTTTTGACTGAGCTGTCCCAGTTTACACTAGCTGAGATCTGGCTCCTAGCATACAGTGAATATACCCAGAGGCAGTGTAACAAAGGCAGTATCATAGAAACACCCTGACATCTTATATCTCACATATTAGCTTCTTTAATTCCTCAGCCAATACCTCCAACTTTGAAATAACATTACACTGGAAATACATTTTTAAAAGTTATTCTATTAGTCATCTGTGGTTTATTTCAGCCCTGTGTGTATCTGGCTGCACCTCTCAGGATATGGCCGCTAATGTGACTCACTATAAGATGATTATGTTGCGATTTCAACCAGCTGCTACTTGGACTTGGAAGCCTTGGTGAGGCTTGTCTCTGTAATAATTCTGCATTTGGTAACCTTGGTGATGTGAGTATATGCAGTGATTCTTCTGGCATGGATACACATTCTTTTCCCCTTATCTATTCCTTGAGGAATTTAGTTTTTACCTTTTTTTCCTGTACCAGCAGGTGGCCTGTCACATCTCTGATATGTCAAGTAAATCTCAATGATTTCTCCATTTTCCCTAGCTGTTCATTTCTATAATATAGGATTGTGGTCCTGCCCTGGAGATAAAATGACACTTACTGGTGTTGAGTTGTTCTTGTCACTTGCCCTATGGACTGCTTGCTGAGCTGTCAGCCTGAACAGTGGTTTTTTGTCTGTCTTTCAAAGTAACATTTTTGTTCCTTTGCCTTTCGTGCAGTATTTGTAAGCCTGGTGTTTGTTCAGGTCAAGCAGTTCTTACTGAAAGTAAAGTCTTTGTTTACGTGCCCATTAATAGCCAGGCTGGAGAAGCTACTTCTACTGGCAATATCTGAAATCTAACAGAACTAGAAATGAATCTTCATCACGTTTTGCCTCCTTTAAGATATTTTTCACTTTCAGCCATCCTGCTCCTCTGGAGATGTTTCAGTGAGGCAGGTTACGCTCAAACTTCCTTAGCAAATTCCTAAAATTCTCCACTTGAGAACTGGGGTCTACTGTCAGTAACTGGAACCTCTGATATTCCATTCCTTGCTTGTTAGGATTTGATAATCGCCATTCTACTGCTTAAATATGGTATAGGCTAGGCAGAGTCCCTTCTGCCGTCTCTGTCTCCAGCCAGTCCTGCTTACATGTGGTGATGGTCTGCCCCCCTGCTCAGACAAGCACAACTCACCCTTAAATATAATCTCTTTCCTCTTGCCACGTGCCCAGACTGAAAAGATGCAGGCATGTTGGCCATGTTGAAGACCCTGTGTAGAAAATGCATTGTTCCATGGGGGTGTCTGTTGAGAGACAATCCAAGTTGATGGCTCCAGATTACTCTGTGGTGGCTTCTCAGTGAAGATCCTCCTTCCACAAAATATCAAGTCCCTTTCCCAGGCAGGGCACCTGGCTGGAATGCGTTACAATATCCTTGTGGGGTGTTCCAAAGCTCTCTGAAGTCAATGGAAAGATTCACATTAATTTCAGTGAGTTTTGGGCAGGGCTTTGGAGTCTGAATTTGCATTTTACTAATTTCACTGGGTCTTCAAGGCAGTGTTTACACACTGAATTTTTTTTTATAACCTTGCTATCACAGAGGCAGCTCCAAAGATGATGACAACATTGGGAGTGCTAATGTAGTAAAGTGACCAGCATTTTATCCACCAAAAAGGGGGGGAAAACAACAACCCTCATTCCATTTTCCCAGGAGATTCTGGAAAAAGTGCAGACGACAGAATTGTTTGGCTCATATTATCAAAAATCTGCTCAGTATAGATGCTACAGGGGATTTCTGATGAAGTGATTTAACCAGACCAGTTAGAAAGCTTATGTAAAGGCAAGTTAACAAGCATGTGGGTCCAATTGTCCCAGCCTGATCTATGCTCTGACCTCTGCACATAGACACCTCTTCTGCCTGCCCATGGGGGTGACAGTGACTCACTTCTGTGGTACCAGCCATATGAAGGGGGTTCTATGCCAATCTTTGGGGAGAGAAAGAGCCGGTTGTATTTTGTGCATCGTCCCCCATCACTGCAGAGAAGAATATTCTGAAAAGTTAATACAGGCTCTGATAGTGTGGCAAGGAGATGGGGAGGGAGAGGACATGGTTTCCAATGGGCAATACAGAAGCACAGGGCTTACCCAGCATTTCAGATGGCCCAGGTTGCGGACCATGTACAGTATTAAAAGAAAAGGGAAGAGTCGGAGATGTAATTTCAAATAATTTGCCACATGTGGCAAGCCAAGCAGACCTGCTGCTAATAAACATTCTGAGTCTGGTTTCAGAGTAGCAGCCGTGTTAGTCTGTATCCACAAAAAGAACAGGAGTACTTGTGGCACCTTAGAGACTAACAAATTTATTTGAGCATAAGCTTTGTTAGTCTCTAAGGTGCCACAAGTACTCCTGGAAGTATTGGAGCATAAGCTTTTGTGGGTGAATATCCACTTTGTCAGACTTCATCTTGCATCTGACGAAGTGGGTATTCACCTACGATAGCTTATGCTCCAATACTTCTGTTAGTTTATAAGGTGCCACAGGGCTCTTTGTCACTTTTTACAGATCCAGACTAACATGGCTACCCTTCTGATACTTGACAAGTACTCCTGTTCATTCTGAGTCTGGTGATCCTGAAAAATGAACAGCACAATTTTATTTATTTATGTATTCATTCATTTATTTATTCTTTTTGTGAACTTGATGGTAAAATAAGGACAAGGGGACCCCAGGTACCAAGCCTGGAGCTAGTGGAAGTTGGGGGTGGGGGTGGAGAAGTTAGGCTTGATCCTCTACTCACCCACACCAGCGCAACTCCACTGACTTTAGTCACATGAAACCTCTGTTACGCTGGTGTAAGGGAAAGGAGAATCAGCTCCTTTGTCTGTAGTGGGGCTGCAGCCAGCTATTGAATGAATCTGAGCATCTGGCCAAAGAACCACACTGACATTTACTACAGCGGAAAAACTGGCTGGCTCACATTCTCCTTCCCTAGCTAAAGGAAAGAGGATGCCTAGGCCGAGAGCTTGTGTGGGGGAGACATTTAAGAGGGGAAACAATCACATTTTTCTCCTTGAGTTTCTATTTTCCTTGTCTGAATAATGATCCTTCAGTATTTCCCCAGAAGGGGTATCACTTTCATAGGGATGTTATTGCCAAATATCTATCTTCAATGTTGAACGCTCTCTGAGCAGAACACACAAACAGAGCGCTGGATATGAAGTGGTGCTGATAGCCAGAAGCTGATAATAAAAGTGTTCTTTCAGGATCTTATGTAAGCTGCAGTGTTCGGCTGAACCATTTTCCACTGAGATATTTGAGTGTGCATCATTGTTATGGCCCTAAATGAACCAATAATATTAGCTGATAGAACTAATTCTTATATTTGTATTCTCTGATGTGTGTATTGTTGGCCGCCTCCACCCAGTGAATATTTCAGCTGACTACTGCATTAGAACACTTTTATAATAACTAATCCCTCTCCCTCTCTACTCCTTCTCTGGCCCCTTCACTTGCTTTACTTAAACACAATGAATTAACCCCTGGCTTACAAGTGACCCTTCCCAAAATACTGCTGAAATCGAGTTCATTTTCACTGCTTGATCATCACGTTATGTTGCATGAAACTGCAATACACTATGGAGATGCTGGATGGTCCTCCTGTGGACATACTGCCAGCAGGTTCCACTTTTCTAGATATGTTAATTTCTGCTACTTCTTCTATAAGAATAATGAATGGTTGTGATCAAAGAACTGAGATTTCATCCTGCTAGGTGCCGTACAAAGAGAAGTAGACACAGGGCCAGAATGTCAAAGGTATTTAGGTATCTGAAATGGAGACAGGCACTTAAATACCTTTAAAAATCTGGCCCATAGTCCCTCCCATAAAGAGTTGACAAGCTAAGGGCCCCATTCTGGATTGAGAATCTTGCCGACAGCCCACTGACTCCATCTAGGAAATAAGTTTTGCAGATAAAAAACACATTATAGCCAGAAAGCAGAAGTCAGTGGGTTCTGCTGAGGGTGCCAAGGTCTGCCTGCACAATGCTCAGTGAAAGTGTGGGGCTAGCCAGGGGTCGGCACCCTTTCAGAAGTGCTGTGCCAAGTCTTCATTTATTCACTCTAATTTAAGGTTTCACGTGCCAGTAATACATTTTAATGTTTTTAGAAGGTCTCTTTCTATAAGTCTATAACATATAACTAAACTATTGTTGTATGTAAAGTAAATAAGGTTTTTAAAATGTTTAAGAAGCTTCATTTAAAATTAAATTAAAATGCAGAGCCTCCCGCCCCCCCCAGACCGGTGGCCAGGACCCAGGCAGTGTGAGTGCCACTGAAAATCATCTCATGTGCCGCCTTCGGCACACGTACCATAGGTTGCCTACCCCTGGGCTAGGCCCTGAGAAGACAAGTAACATAATGATGGAGAGAAAGGGGGAAGGAAAACAAATACATGCAACAAATTTGTATATACATTTGCTAGTAAAAAATTGTTAACGCATAATCACCTTTGCCCAGTTGCCCTTTAGTTGCCTGCCGCAACTGCTTATCATCTTGACCATTAAACACTGGCTGATAGAGAGGAAAGACGGAGTGGAGTTAATAGTCTCCATGTGTCCTGGTAAGGAAAATGGGATTGTATTCCATCTGATCACAATAAGCCTGGCTTTTGTGTGTCCAATATTTTAAGTAATTAATAGAGCAACAAGAGAGGAAAATATCTGGAATCTTTATCATTCCAATGTAAACATTTTTTTTCCAGTTTAATTTTTAAGAGGATTCCTAAATAATGTTAGTCTTCCACTTTGGATTACTTCTTGTCATAACTTTCATAAGAGAAACTAAAAATTGGATGGAAACACCAGGTTTTGCAATTCATACTAAAATGTCACTGGTATTTGACAGTCCCTATGCCTAATTTCTCAGCTCTCTTATGTAATTATAGAAACTGCATTATGTACCACTTAAAGCAAGAAATAAATACAGTCAATGTCAGCCATGGAAATAAAATATGTAACACTTCTTCAGATAGACATGAATTCTCTCTACTTATATTTTTACTCTGGGTACATTATATCTACATAGTGGGCTCAGAGCCTGCAAAGCCTACAATTAATAATAATAATAATAATTAATAATATATTTATTATTATGGTAGTGCTTAGAGGCCCCATTCAAGGATCAAGAGCCCCATTATACTAGACACTGACACAGAAATAAAAAGTGGTCTCTGCCTGTCAGAAAACGTTTTGCAGTTTCATTTTTAATTAATCACCACAGAAAGAGAGGCAGGTTTTTCCACAGATTTTTGCATCAAAGTGTCTCTGTTTGTCTTTTCTAACTTTGGTCGCCTCTAGGCAGGACACACAATCCAGCTAGTTTGGTGCTTAGTTTAAGCCTGGTTTAAACATGATTGTTATAATACTGCTGAAATCAAATTTATTTACACTACTTGACCACCACATGTTATGCTGAGTGAATCTGCAATACGCTATGAAGATGCTGGATGGTCCTCCTGTGGACCTGCTGCCAGGTTCCACTTTCCTAGATCAGATCCATTCTTTGATCAGTCACAGCAGTTAAATTGCAACCTAACTGTGGTCTGGCTGGCCATTGTGCGTGAGATCAGACCTCATTACAACCATTCTCTGGACTCTTTCAGGCCAGTTTTGCCACAGCTAAAGCTGACTGAATAAGGAAGAAAAAATCCTTCAAATGTTCGTCTGAATTTTAGATGAATTCACTTCAGTCATGCTCATAAGTTTTATGGCACACAGATGTTCATGGAAAGCAAATTTCAAATTTGCATTCATGAATATTCATGGTTTCTGAACTTTAAATTCACACATGTGACTATTTGCTCCATAAAAGTTTACATTCTCTTCCAATCAGGGGGCAGAAATGATATTATGTGGCTTACATGACCAATCATTACTAAATAACAGCTTAAATTTCAAATGTACATGGCAAATCTATAGAGAAAAAAATTAAATTGATATTGACTGAATACATTTGAATCTATCTGAGGATACTGCATTCTGCTTGAAGATATTCCGTGAGCAAAAAAACTAAGCTTATTTGCTGAATAATGTTTTTGTCAATTAATCATGCAACTCCAGCTGCAAAGCATTTAAACAGTCCTTAAAGATAGCTCTTAAACATGCTCACTTATCCTGGATAGACTTTTTATACCTTTTGAGCCTGAGGTAGATACAAAACTAGAGAGCTCTGTAATCATTTATTCCGTTCACCTTTATGCATTTGCAAAACTGTCTATAAATAATTTTCTTATCAACTTCCAGATGTCTTTACTCTACACCAGCTAGGCAAATTCTATATGATGCAATTAATAAACAGACCCAACATTTTCAGTACTTGACATTTCCTTGTTAAAGAATTCAGTCTCTAAATATGCTTGAGCAAAGATTAACAAAATGCTATCGGAGATATTCAATGCTTATCTGATGCTCAAAACCTTATGAAATTCATTTCTAACAGTAGTGTGAGTGCTTCTCAAATGCTTGTGAAAACTATTTGTGTGTGTGACATGGGTAATCTTTCATGTCTCTGTGGACTACAGAATTCCCACATAATGTCATACTAAAAACATTTGTATCTCAGCACAAAAAGGGCTATGATTCTTTGAGCCTCTACATCTAGAAGGTCTTTTTTTTAAAACATAGATTTAAACTCTTTCATGTTTCCTAAAATAAGAGCTAATATACATTCAGTAAAACTCTTGTTTCCCTGTGCAGTGTTTCTAATCTCAGCCCTGGTCTGTCTATCTCTTTGTATTTGTGTGTGAAAAGAGAGCAAATATGAATCTAAAAAGCTGCAAAGGGTCTCAGCTGTTGTGGTTTGTTGGTTTAGATCTCCCTTCGCTAATGAAAAACATAATCCTCTTCCACATGCCCCACTTTTAAACCATCTTTTATTTACAGGCTTTTAAAGATTTTCGTGTTCCTGTTTGTATCAGCTGAAATTCCTTCAGTTGTAAACAGAATTATTTGGTGGAATGAATTTGGTGCAGGGAAAAGAAACCAACCAAAAACCTCTGTCATGATTGTTGTGATGTTTGGAAAAATATCTTCAAGAATAGAAACTATTTTCATTTCCATCAAATCAGATAATGTGTAATAATTCCAGGACAATGAGCCAGACTGAGCTAGTTATTAGTTTTGATTGATTAGTATCCAGCCTGACCTACAACTGGCTCCTAGACTCTAGCATTTTAGCTGGAAACCACCCTCTCCCTTAATTGAGATGTAGAGTATTCCTTACTAGTTGTTCTAGTCAGCTCTGGCAAGAACCCTAATCTCCGCTACCTCAGGGCATGCAGATGGTACAATGCAGAATCTGCATATCTACTAGCACCACAGCCATTAATGCTTTTTACTGAAGTACCTGCTGTCTTTCATATCCTTCATCCAGGAACAATATCTCACCCAGTCAATCAGGCTAACCATTTCAAAAATATTTCTTTGTTTTGGTTGCCTTGATTTATGGGTCATCCATCTTGAGACATACTATATTTGACTCTGGTATTAGGGTTTTAGTGCAATAAACATTGTACCTCATGTTCACTACCATGTATGGCCTTTTTATTTTGCCGTTCAGTTCTCCTCCCTGTCATTATTATAAAATCATATCCAACCAGATCAACCCTAGAAGATCTATGGAGTCAGCACAAAGCTGATTTGTGAGCTCTGTCTGATTGGTTTTGTTAGTCTTGTGGCATGCGTGAATCTTCACTCCCCGCAGTCTGCATTTTGAGATTGTCTCTGAAGTCTTGGATTATTCTCCCTAATTAGAGAATGAGCAACCTGTTATGAAACATTTGTGACAACATGAGCTGTGTGATAAAAGATACGAGGTCTGTCTCCCAAGAACCAGGATATAATGCAATGAATTTGATGGAGCTGACTGGAGTTCAAGCAGAACAAGTTTCTAATATTGGGGTCAGCTGGGATGCATGTCTGTTTTTTGCTGCCAGTGTTCAGTAGGCTTACTTCTCTCCTGGGTTTGGAGTACTGGAAATACCTGCTACTTCAGACTATTCCATCCTTCGTGGGTGGTTCTCCTGCAATTTTCCCAGCCACATGCTGTGCTGATTTCACAGTCTGCTCTGGAGATGAAGTTTGGGGGTACAGTTTGAAGTACTGTCTATGATTTATCTGCAATATGTTGTTTTAGGAGTAACTGTCCATTTTTTCTTTGCATGGCATGACTATACTGCCATGGATCTGCATTTGGAGCTCCTGGCATGGGATATAAAAATCTGTGGCAGGATATAACCCGAAAGTGATACTGGAAGGGCATAGGCCAGGGGTCGGCAACCTTTCAGAAGTGGTGTGCCAAGTCTTCATTTATTCACTTTAATTTAAGGTTTCACGTGCTGGTAATACATTTTAATGTTTTTAGAAGGTCTCTCTCTTTAAGTCTATATATTATATAACTAAAATACTGTTGTATGTAAAGTAAACGAGGTTTTCAAAATGTTTAAGAAGCTTCATTTAAAATTAAATTAAAATGCTGATCTTACGCCGCTGGCCTGCTCAGCCCGCTGCTGGTCTGGGGTTCCGTTCGCTGGCTCCTGCCAGCCAGGGTCCCGGCTGCCGGCCCTGCTCAGCCCACTGTCGGTCTTGGGTCCTGGCCCTGCCCACATAGAGTGGGTACCTACCTTCTCCCTGGTTCTGGCCCATTCTCTTCCTCTCTCTCTGCACTGAGCACAGGGCTAGGGGTGAAGGAGCAGTCTGCGGGTTGGGGTGCAGGGTCTGGCCAGGAGCTAGAATGAGGGAGGGGGCTCAGGGTTGGGACAGGAGATTTGGGTGTGGAGCGCTTACCTGGGCAGCTCCCATTTGGTGCGAGGGGTGCAGGTGGGAATGTGTGGGGGGGTGCAGGAGCTCCCATTTGGTGCTCAGGGTGGGGATGTGGGGGGTGCAAGCAGGGCCGGCTTTAGCAAGTGCGGGGCCCAATTCGAACTGTTTCAATGGGGCCCCGGCAGGGATGACTATATATATAAAAAAAAATGTAAAAAACACATGGGGCTTGTACTCACCGGACAGTGCTCCGAGTCTTCGGCGGCGGGTCCTTCACTCGCTCCAGGTCTTCGGTGGCACTGAAGGACCAGCCGCCAAAGTGCCGCTGAAGACCCAGAGCAAGCGAAGGACCCACTGCCAAAGTGTCGCCGAAGACCCGGAGCGCTGCCAGGTGAATAAAAATTTAAAAGGTGCCTCTAGCCAAGGAAGAGATTCTCACTGGGTGCGGGGCCCTCTTAGGCGCGGGGCCCGATTCGGGGGAATTGGTGGAATTGGCCTAAAGCCGGCCCTGGGTGCAAGAGTCAGGGCATGGGGTGTGTAGGGGGCTGGGTATGTGAGGGGAGTGCAGGAGTCAGGGCAGGATGTGTGTGAGGAGGAAGCACCATATAGGAGTCAGGGCAGAGGGCTGGAGGCGTGTGTGGGGGGTGCCAGAGTCAGGGCTGGGGTTGTGTGGAGGTGCAGGGGGCTGGGGCGTGAGGGGGGTGCAGGGGTCAGGGCAGAGGGCAGGGGGGTGGGCTGGGATCGGGGGGTGCTACCAGCCCCCTGCCCTGAGCGACTTATGGCAGGGGGCTGGAGGGATATGCCCTGATTCCACCCCCCTTCCCCAAGGCCCCGCTCCTGCCTCCTTTCCCCACCTCCTTCCCGGTCTGAGCAGCGAGGGCGCTGGGGCTCCTCTTCTCCCGTCCCTTGCAAGGACCATTGGCGGCAGGGAGGGAGAGGAGGCGGGGCACGACACAGCACGCTGGGGGAAGAGGTGGGGGAGGGGGGAAGCTTGGCTGCCAGAGGAGCCTGCCCTACAGCAGCAGCCGGCAGGACCAAGCTTGCTTCTGCCCCCTGCCCCTGCCAGAGAGAGCGGTAGGCAGGGGACGGAGAAGAGCGGGCTGGGCTGGGCAGGATTTTTAATGGCACGCTGCTGCCTGCCGGGGTCCTGGCCGTCGGCCGCGCTCAGCCTGCTGCTGGGGTTCGGCAGCGAGCTGAGCGGGGCCAACGGCGGCTGCAGCGTGCCATTAAAAATCGACTCGCGTGCCATAGGTTGCCAATCCCGGTATAGGCCAAGGCCCTCAAGGGTATTTAGATTCCTAACTTTCATTGATTTTAGTGGAAGTTAGGAGTCTAAATATCTTTGAGGATCTGGGCCATAGCTGCTACTACGAGAGTTCTCCTAAAAGTACCTATTAGTGGGTATGTCGGGCCAAATTTTGAAAACAACTTCCAAAACTCACCTTCAAATTATGTGAGTGCACTTCTCTGCTGGCGCCAGATAAAGGTGTCCACACCTTTTGACAGTGCAGCTTTGGGGAACTGCTTTGAAAATGTAGCCCTTGAAGTGCTTCCAAGTGTTGACCCGGATCTATAATGCCTTATATGGCTGTGGCCCTCATTGTGAGCTAAACCTAAAGGGTACGTCTACACAGCAAGCAGAAACCTGTGGTGGCAAGTCTCGGAACCCTGGTCTACAGACTCTGGTTCACACTACAGCACTAAAAATAACTGTGTAGCTCCTCCCAGGGCTTCAGAGTCCAAGCTCCAGATACAGCTACTTTTAGCACCGTAGCATGAGCCCAAGTCTGTAGGCCCAGGCTCTGCAGGCCCAAACTGCCGTGGGTTCCTGCTTACCATGTAGACATATCCTAACTGGATATGCATGGGAGTAGGAGGGAGTAAGGATCTATCCCTCTGCCTGGGCTGTAAGATCCAGTCACAGGTGCAGCTCCAGAGCTTTCCCTAGGAGAAACTGGGTGCAGACTGAGTGAGACGGGGCAGAGACTAGGCAAATCCAGCAAAGATGGCTCAGGCTGGCTGCATGGGGGATGAGAAGGAGTATCAAAAACACCCTATAAAGGGCTGTAGTCAGTTACTCCCTTCTCTCCCCTCCATCACAGCCAGGGAGACCAGGAGGATGGGTGTTCTCTGAACAATGCTTCCTGGTGCTCCCCCTGAAGTAATGTGCCTATGCAATATATCCCTGACTATGGACTGCATGCAAATAGCATGACCTACCTTTTCTCTCTCCATGTGGTTGTGGCATTTGAAGTCAGCTAAGGGGCCTGAGCTGACATTCTTATAGTTAAAAATCCAAGGATGGTAAAAGGGTGCTCGGTGGTGCTTCATGAGTCAAACTTTACTTCCTTCACTGGTCTGACAGAGCTGTGGCACAATACAGTACTCACCGTTTCTTAGGTATTAAGGGGCTAAATCTGTGCATATGAAACCATCACGGTGTCCTGAAACAGGTTGTAAGGGTGCATTGTTATAAACCTAAATACAAATAATGACTGGAAACCAAAAAAGAGAAACAGCTTGCTCTTACTTTTTGTATGGTAGAATAACAACAACTTCCAGCGCTGGCATGCCGAGTACCACTATTGGCATGGTCAGGGAGGAGCTGCTTTTTGGTTCACCTGCTGCCCGGAGCGGCCCTAGTTGTTTTGCCATCCAAGGTAGAAAATATTTTCAGCTCTTTTCCCCCAATCCCTTCCTGCAGCAGCAGAGGGGGAAAATGGCCAAGTGGCACAGCTGTATGGTGCCCTCTGGGAGTTGGTGCCCAGGGAAACCACCCTGTTTGCCCCTAGAACTAGGACTGCCTGTGGACAAAGAGGGGGTCCTAGTTCGAGGCTTGGCTGCAGTAACGTGCAGGATGCATGTCAAGTAGGCTAAATTCTGCTCTCAGCTTACACCAAAGCAGAATTTTGTCCATCAAGTGTAGGTGCCAGATCTGGTGCTCAGCAAATTGGTTACCTTGAGACCTGGCCATCAGTTGGCAGATGCAATAAATAAAGTGAATTCAAAGTTCTAAATAATGTTAAATTCTAAATAACACCCTTGCCATCCTCACCCCTTGTGCCAAAAGACCTGGTGGTGAGAGGTTTTCTACAGCTCTTTCTGGAGTTGATCTACCAGAACTAACAAGAACCAACCAACCCTGGAAACTTTACTCATTAGGGGACTGATCCAGCGCTTACTAAAATTAGTGGGCAGCTTTTCATTGATTTCAGTTACCTTTGAAGGACCAGAGCCTGTCTATATGAAGAATAAACTATTTTCTAAAGCTTGAGTTAAACAAAGAGAACTTAGCTGCCAAAGCAAACTATGAATGCTTTTCTTTTGTTCTCTCCCTTCTCCCACTGCCCTCTCTCTTCTACCTGAAAGTTTGGTGTGGAACTGCCATGGTGTTCCTCACAAACAGATTAAGAAGGGAAGCACCAGGCCTACCAACAGGTAGGTCTGTACTTGAGAGTGGCACCATTGCCCCTTGTGCTAGTGTGTATAGTGGCCCTGTGGAGTGTTATACACATCCCTAGCTCCTCTCCCTTGAGCAGGAACATAATGTCTGTGCTCGGTAGTGTGCATTTGCACTTGTTCACTCTTCTGGTTTCATCTAATGAACCGCATGAAGAGCAAGGCATGCTTTGTGCTCACACTTGCAGAGGCCACACCAGAGAGTCACCAGACTCTCTCCAAACCACAGCTGAGATAACTCAGGGCCCGATTCTGCTCTACCTGCAGTCAGTGACGGCTTTGCATTTGAACTCAATGAGTGCAGGATCAGACCTTCTGTCTCTAGCTGCGCGCACGCGCACACACACACACACACACATTGCCAGATATTCTGATTTACACATGTTTATATGGCCTGAGCCAAAGCTTACTGAAGTCAATGGATCAGGCCCATCTTGAACAGTGAATGTGTCTAAGCGCAATAGTAATACAATGTTGCCCAAACAAGGAAAAATAGTTTAGTAAAATTCCTATGGAATTGTGAATTAGCTCAATGTAACTATAAAAATGGTTAAACCAAGGATGTAATAGTATGCACATTAAAGTGAGGATGTTTTTTTTCCGGCATTTATTCCTTTGAATTCCAACAGGAAGGAAATGGTTTTATGGATTTGGATCTGGGCCCAGTCTGCTTTTCCTTAGCCCTCAGCACTCGGATATGGGAAATAATGTCCGAGGACCATTCCACATGCCTTCTTTCCCTTTTTCACTAATATTTAATCTTAAACTTCATTGTTTTTAAATGTTGCTATTGCTTCCCCCCACCCCCTCAGAAAATGAAAACAAATGCAACAGTTTCTTTAGTCATCATTCATTCTCTTACTGCTCAATTTCCAGATACACATCAATGCTGCTCTTCTCACTAGGAAGCACATGCTCATAAACAAAAGCATTTTAACCAGTCTGTGGAGTACACTGAAAACAGCCACCTCTTAATTCCCAGAGTAACCTTAGACTTTACTGCAAGCGCTAACAGCATGTTTTCAAACAGATGTTTAAAAAGTTGAACGCTGGACGAGTGCCCTTCCAAGATCATTTAATGTGCAGCAGAATCATGGCTGGTTTGTTTTTGAATACCTAGTGCATGAATGGTTATTGTCTCTAGCATTTAGAGTCTTTGAAATAAGACTTAAATAAGGCCCAGTCTTTGTGCTGGTCCTTTGCACAGGGGGAAATTTCAACTTCTGAAAATATTGTTAGAGTCTTTTAAAACTCAGTTAGTTTCAAACCATTATGTTCAAGGATTTAGGAACTGTTTTTCAGCTCCCAGATGGATGTGTGCATAGCTGGAGCTACTTGGGCAATTCCCCTAGGAAGGTGCTTTGGGCAAAGGGCTTGGGGCATGAACTGAGTGCTAGCTTCCTGTTTGGGACCCACAGATGGGGAGAGGCAGGAGAAAAATCCCCCCTTTGTTCCCCTCAAACAATGAGGGAGGGAGATTGCCCAGACATGGGGGGAGGGGTAGCTCAGTGGTTTGAGCATTGGCCTGCTAAACCCAGGGTTGTGAGTTCAGTCTTTGAGGGAGCCACTTAGAGATCTGGGACAAAAATCAGTACTTGGTCCTGCTAGTGAAGGCAGGGGGCTGGACTCCAGGTTCTTTCCAGTTCTAGGACATTGGCATATCTATTATTATTACACCCAAGGGAGGACTGTGCCCTAGAAAGGGTGAAGAAGGGCTTGTTGGAGCTATTGTTTGTTCGGACTTGTGGAGTTTTCCTAATTCCACCAGACAGCTGACTTAAGCTACTTTATCAGACATCAGCTGCATCACTACAGGACAAGGTAAAAGAGATCCATGACCGGCTCATTGACTCTAAGCTAATGTAGCTCATATGCTGAGGGGTCAGAAAAGCAATTAACGGGATGAGATGAGAAGGTGTAGGCTATGCCTTATTTTTACATACCCTTTAGTTAAGGTTCCTTTAATCTGGTTCCTCAGATTAGACAACATTGTGTTACAAATGCTGGTGTATGATCTATGCTAGTACTCCCAGCTTTGCTACCACTGGTGGATCTGTTTCAGTGATAGAAATTGTAGGAAATTCAGGTCCAGAGTTGGTTTTAGATCCTGAGCCTCCCCCCCACCCCTGAGTTTAGTGCAGGGCGGGTCTGGATCTCCAGCTTGGATTTTGACCCATCTCTATACACAGGCTCTGGAAAGCAACAGATAGTTCAGTTGTGTACCCAGACCCCTTTGGCCTAGAAGTCAGACTCTCTCTCTTGCTTTCCTCGTATGGCTCAGGCTTGTTAGAGTAATTGAATCCTAAATTTTAAAAGTTGTAGGCAGTGATGGGACTAGTAAAAATGTCAGAAACGCTACAAAAACAATATGATTTTATTTACCAAAAATGCCAACAAACTGTGTAAATGTATGTGACCCAAAAGACTCGATGGCTTTTCTTTTAAGAGTATCCACAAGAATAGGAGGATACAACCTGAGGATCCTGGCTACATTCCAGTTTCTCCCAACCTTAATTTCCCCGATCATTTCAACTGGATATTACTGGTAGACACAGATCAAAAGTTGCTAGTGTCACCCTTGAGATGGCTGTTTAACCCACACACCTCCTGGGTGTGGTGCTCTGTCCCATCTAGTGGCATTGAGACCACCTAGAGCAGGTCTGCACAACATGCAGCCTGTGTGGGCTCACTGTGAGGCCCGCGGGGGGTGAGTAGGTGGGCTCACTGTGCAGCCGGCAGAGGGTGAGTAGGCAAGTGGCGGGTGAGGGACGGGGGCTGAAGAGGCGGGTGGGAAGTGGCGGGGGTGAGTAGGCAAGCCAGGGGGATGGGGGTCTGAGGAGGTGAGTGGGAAGGCAGTGGCGGGGGTGAGTAGGCGAGCTGGGGGGGCGGGAGGCTGAGGAGGCGAGCTACGAGTCAGTGGCTGACCTGTTCTTCTGGTCTGGCTCCCATCACCTCTCCAAGGGTTGCAGCTGTCTGGAGGTGCTGCCTTCCACGCCTTCCTCATTCACACCTCATTCATTCAACAGAGCAATTGATTACAAAGTTGGGGGAAGATCTTATTCTACTTCTAGCAAAAAGACATTTTTCTTTTACCTTAATTATACTACCTTAGGGGCCCATTATAACATATTACCAAGGTTCAATACCGCTGTTTCAGCGGGGCGGCGCTGGGGAAGGAGGGTTTGTTTCCACGGGGCGGGCGGTGCTGGAGGGGGGGAGTATTTCGGGGTTTTGTGTTTTGGGGGGCCTTGGTGGCGCTTGGGGGGGGGTTCAGTGGGGCCGGGGGAGTTCGGCCCTCAGTTTTTTTCTTTGGAGTAATATGGCCCTCACCGCTTTACAAGTTGTGCAGGCCTGACTTAGAAAGAGTCAAATGAGTCTGCTCTACAGCCTTAACTAAGAGCCAGTTGGCGTTTCACTCATGTGGTAGAGGCTCGTGCACTAAGCTACAGAGACCCCAGGTTTGATCCCACCTACTGGGGTCTCTCGGCATTACAGCTGCTCAGTGTTTTATCTCAGAATTTTCTCACGAATCTGCTGGTATTTGGTGTTCTTAAGGCTTCCAGCTTAGGGCTTGTCTATACTTGCAGCAGCACAGCCCCACCGCAGTACTGAGTGAAGATCTAACCTACGTTGATGGGAGAGCTTCTCCTGTCAGTGTAGATACCCCACCTCCCCAAGAGGTGGTTGCTATGTCAGTGGGAGACGCCCTCCTATTGACATAGTGCTGTCTGCACCAGGAGTGAAGTGATAAGTGATTACATGAGAATCTCAGCTTTCTTTCATTATTATTTTTAAATGTACATTTTAATGCCCTTATGGCTACAAAGAAAAAGCTTGAAAACATGACTCCTCAAGGCTCAAGCCCATAAAGAGAATAAAGGGACTCCCAAACAATATTATTAATACTTATCATTTGTAAACTAATCTCATAATTCGGGGGAGCCTGACTCATGATTTTTGAACGGGGCTAGCAATAGTCCATGTCAGCGGCTGAGGAGAAGTTTGTGAAGCAGTTGGGGGTCTTCAGGTTAAAAGGCTTGAGTCCTTATTATACATATGTAGAAATAACTTCTCTTTTATCTATACTACCACTTATGTCGGGATAACTTGTCACTCAGGCTTTGGCTACACTTGCATTTTAAAGCGCTGCCGCGGCAGCGCTTTGAAGCGCTAAGTGTAATCAAAGCGCCAGCGCTGGGAGAAAACTCTCCCAGCGCTGTCCGTACTCCACTTCCCTGTGGGGAATAACGGACAGCGCTGGGAGCGCGGCTCCCAGCGCTGGGGCTTTGACTACACTGGCGCTTTGTAGCGCCGCAATTTGCAGCGCTGCAGAGGGTGTGTTTTCACACCCTGCTGCAGCGCTGCAAATTTGTAAGTGTAACCAAGCCCTCAGAGGAGTGAATAAACCAGTCCCCCTGAGCGACATAAGGGACATCGACCTAAGTGCTGGTGTGGACAGTGCTATGTCAGCAGGAGAGTGAGTTAATTAAGTCAACAGGCTTTCTCCCATCAGCTTAGAGCAGCAGTTTTTACAGTGCTGTAAACTCTCTAGTGTAACCATAGCCTAAGGAAATCTTTTGGTCCTATTAGATGTCTATGTATCGATCTGTGTTCTCCTTACTTTTTGTTGGTTTTTTGATGCATCTGTCTCCACCAAAGCTAGTTTCTGATCACATTTCAACTGTCACCAGAGGAAATTGACAAACTCTCAACTCCCTGAAACTCTGCCACACCCATGCTGTGTCTCTAGGTTAAAAAAATAAAATCTTTATACAGGCCTCACATAATGGCAGCTCATAGAGTAGCTCATGAACTGTTTCAGTTAGCCCTGCTTGAGTTCTTTTCAGCTTAGTCAGGTTGGGAATGAATTATCTGGTCCTCACCAAAATTATTCTATGTTCATGTTGTTGTAAAAACCTCTTTGAAATGGTAACCCTCAATTGGTGTCTCTGCATGGCTTCAAAGGCTTGATTGCCCAAGCTGAATTCCTTTTACAAACTTCATTTGAATAATAAACTAGCAAAGCCCAGCATAGTCAGGTTATCTGTTAGCTCTGACCAGTAGACTCTTTGAAGTGTTAATTGTTTAATTGATCAAAGCTCTCAGACCTTGTAGTTTTTACAGCAGGTAAAAAGCCCTTACCACAGTCTTGTGCAGTCAATATTTTAATAAGGGGCTGCTAAAACACTTATCTCCCTCAGCTACTGATAAACTCTGTGCCCCAGGGGTGATGCACTCACAGAGGAGAGAGGAAAGGAAAGAATGGGGAATCTATAATTTCAGTAACAATGCTGTCTCAGGGCTTGTCTACACTGACAAGTTTCTGTGCAGTAAAGCAGCTTTTTGCGCTCAAACTGCAGGCGTGTACACACTGCCAAGCCACTTTGTGCGCAGAAACTCCTCAGTTGCAGCGCTGCAAAAAAACCACCTCGATGAGAGTTGTAAGGCTATTTGCTCTGAGGCTCTAGCGCTCTATTGCCAGTGTAGACGCTTGATTGCTTTCTGCGTTGTAATTAGGGTGACCAGATGTCCCAGTTTTATAGGGACAATCCAGATTTTGGGGGCTTTTTCGTATATAGGCACCTATTACCCCCTACCCCCTGTCTCAATTTTTTACACTTGCTATCTGGTCAGCCTAGCTGTAATTGGCCTCCAGTGCTGTCCCATAATGCCTCAAGTGACTGCCCTGCTCAATGTTTTGAACTCAGCTGCCCTGGAGACATGCGCCCCTCCCCTTTCAAAGCACCGTTTCTGACAGCCGTTGTGCGCTATGCTTCGGGTGACCAGATGTCCTGATTTTATAGGGACAGTCCTGATACTTGGGGCTTTTTCTTATATAGAGGCCTAATAACCCCCACCCCTGTCCCAATTTTTTACACTTGCTGTCTGGTCACCCTGATCTGCTCCAGGACACAAAAGTAAACCATTAATGTGGAATGCTCGTGTCTCGTGTCGTGCTGCTGAACACAGAGGCAGGTGTCTGTGTGCGTGCATGTGTGTGACAGAGTGAGAGAAAGAGTACTGTGCAAAGAGTCCAGGGAGGCAGGGGCTGATGTCGGGGTTTCCCCCTCCCCCAGGACTGGTTGCTTCCTGCCGCTGTCTGAATTTACAAGATAGCATGCTGACACACTCTCTGGCCCCCAAAACAAACTGTCTCTCTCCCCCTCTCCATACACACACACTGTCACACACTCCCACCTGCCACACACACTTCAGTTAGAAAGCAGCTGGCAATGTAGTAGGATGCCCATGGAACAATGGGATTGGGAAACCTGCATCATGTGATGCTGTGGCATTGCAAACCCTTCCCAAAGCACCCTGAGGCCAGTTGCACAGTGGGATAGCTACCCACAATGCACTGCTGTCTTTGCCGTTGCAAGAGTTGCTAACGTGGATGCGCTCCAGCGTCACAAGGAGCACAGTGTGGACACGCAACAGTGGTTTAATTCCAGCATTTTAATAAAAGTGGTATAATTTGTGATGCAGAAATTTGCCAGTGTAGACATACCCTCAGAATCATAACTAAGCTGCAGGCAGTAAATTTATATTTTTACTTTGCTTATTTTGTGAAATATGTACTGAGTGTATTGTTCAACCTGAGTAAATAGAGAGGCAATATGACCTATTAGATAGAACATTTGACTGGAACATGAGAGACCTCAGTTTTATTCCTGGCTTTGCCACTTGGGTGCCCTTGAGCAAGTTATGTCACCACTCTGTGCCTCAGTTTTCCCAGCTGTAAAATGGAGATAATGATGCTGACCTCCTTTGTAAAGTGCTTTGAGATCTATGGATGAAAAGAGCTATATAAGAGGTAGGTATTATTACTATTAAATTGAAGATGGGAGTGTAGTGCCTCTTTTCTTGTTTTTTTTTAAATACCTGCCATTGGTCCATTCCAACCCTCTTACCCGCACCCCAAACCGTAATGTTACAGAAGTACTTTTATGTAAAGTTGTGTGAATTGTAGATTTTTCTGTTCATTGGCAATTCCAACACCCACCTCCCCTCCAGTCATGTAGATTTGGAATACTATTGTACTTTAATTTAAAAAAAAAATAAAAAGAACATTTCAAGAATGAAGCTATTTCAAATCAAAATGTCAAAGCAAAATATTTCAGTTTTCAGATTTTTTTTTTTTACTTTTTTTTACCAAAACAATTTGGCAAAATAAACACAAATTTGCTAAATGCTTTAGGGTCACCCAATCTTCCTTTTTCACAAAAGGTTTGGGCAAAATTTTTTCCCATCTCTAGTTTTACAAGTCGTCAGATAAGTCACCTCATCACAGAGTTGATCAAAGCAGCTGGAACTGGGAGAGTATTCAGAGAGAAGATAATTACCTCAGGCAGGGAAACCATTACAACTCCCCTGTTGTCAATTTGGTTGCAGAATTTTAACTAATTTTCTCCCTCACACATTTCCCAGTACCTCATTGTTGTACCCACGATAAATATTTAAAATAAGTCTCAGCCTCTATTTTAACATATTGTCATATATATATATATTTCATATAGTGGGCCTGATCTGTTTCCCACTGAAGTTATTTATGGGAGTTTTCACATTAAGATAAATGGGAGCAAAACTGGGCTATTACCTATGCGTGATAGCTTTTATGAAATACAGTAAAAAACTGAATAATACAAAGTTTCAAGCAAGGCCTTTTTATTGGACTAACTTAAAATATAGTCCAGATCCTCAGTGGATGTAAGGCAGCATAATTACATGTAAGTCGAGCACCACTGAGTTGGAGATATCCTTAGCGGGTATAAGTCAGACTATGGTCTTAAGAGTATAAAGGGCAGGCTTTAGAGAGTTTGTTTCTTCATCAAGCCACAGGGAAGCAGATCAAAGAGAAAGCAGAAAGTTTTCTGGCATGATGGTGCATCACATTTCATTCAGAGATCAAAGGAGAAACACAGGAGACTAGGAGGTGCAGTTAGGAGTATATCCACTTAATAACACCGTCTGAATTAAATGACATGTGGCTTTCTCAATCAGAGTGAAAACTAAAGGTGAGGATAAAATAAAAGGATATAGTAACAGGAAAATTTCCTGAAGTTAATTGACCCCTTTGGAGCTACGACTGACAGACACCTGAACAGCAGAGTGATGTGTGGCTCTGGACAAACTAGTCATAACAAATAATGTATTAGATTAACTTAGCTCTTTTTCTGTCCATGTATTGTTCATGAAGCAGACCTGTGCTGATTTATACTTGCTGAAGATCTTACCCTAAAAATATAAAAGGAAGGTTTTTGAGATCACTGGCTTGTCTACACAAGAAAGTTGCACTGGGATAACATAAAGTGTGAAATTAAACCAATATAGTTAAATCAATGCAAAAGGCTGCATGGAAGCTTATTTTGGTAGGAGCATCTTATTTAAGTTAAACTTAAGTAGGTTAGGAACAGGTTTAGCTAAACCAAAATAAGCCACTCCTCTACTGTAATAAATGTCCACACAGCTGTTTGCACTGATTTAACAATATTGGTTTAATTTTCAATTTGAATTATATCAATGCAACTCTCTCATGTGGACAAGCTCTTAGGCCTCGTCTACACATAGGTTTTGTACTTTTATTATGTTATTATGTTCTTTGGGGCTGCAATTTATTTTTACCAGTATAGCTATACTGGTACAATCCCTAGTGT
Source organism: Mauremys mutica (assembly GCF_020497125.1). Classification (NCBI taxonomy): domain Eukaryota; kingdom Metazoa; phylum Chordata; order Testudines; family Geoemydidae; genus Mauremys; species Mauremys mutica. Next base: position 230,019,417 of record NC_059072.1, read on the forward strand.
AGACACAATTATACTGGTATGAAGGTGCATTACCAAGAGTTAAACCAATGTAAGACTTAGGGCATGGCTACCCTTGCGAGTTAGAGCGTATTAACTCACAACACATTCACACTGGCAAGGCACGTAGAGCGCCCGGACTACATGGCCAGAGCGCTCCTGGTACTCCACCTAGGCGAATGGAATAACGTTTGATGCGCCCCTGCTGGAGTGCCGCAGTGCCAGTGTAGATGCCCTAGTCTGTTAATGTGCTCTGATCGGCCTCCAGAAGTGTCCCACAATGCCTGTTCTAGCCACTGTGGTCATCACTTTGAACTCTACCGCCCTGCCCTTAGGTGACCAACCGTCAGACCTGCCCTTTAAATTCTCTGGGAATTTTGAAAATCCCCTTCCTGTTTGCTCAGCCAGGCTCTCAGCGAATCTTTCCAGGGGACCATGCCTCCACGCACCAGGTGATCCCCAGTATGGAGCAATGGCAAGGTGCTGGACCTCATCAGTGTTTGGGGAGAGGAAGCTTTCCAGTCCCAGCTGCGCTCCAGCAGTAGGAATTGCAATACCTTCAAGCAGATATCAAGGGACATGATAGAAAGGGGCCATGACCAGGACGCACTGCAGTGCAGGGTTAAAGTGAAGGAGCTGCAGAATGCCTACCGTGAAGTCCGCAAGGCAAACTGCCGCTCCGGTGGTGCCCCCGTAACCTGCCATTTTTACAAAGAGCTGGACGTGATACTTAGGAGCGACCCCACCTCCACTCCGAGGACCACCATGGACATTTCAGAGACCACTTCAACAAGGCAGGAGGAGGAGGATAGCGGGAGCGAGGGTGCTGAGGAGGAGGAGACAGCCTGGCATCCCTAGATGCATGCAGCCAGGAGCTGTTCTCAAGCCAGGAAGAAGGTAGCCAGTCGCGGTGGCCAGTGCTTGGGGAAGGACAAACACCAGAGAAGGTTCCCAGTAAGCAGCTTTTATTCTGGGAAGGAAGTTATTCGGTGCGGGCTCTTGGGGCAAGGAGGGTTAGGGCTGCATGCATGCCTAGGTGCGGAATAGGGCGTTGATGTGCTCTCTCACTTCGCGGTAATCAGCCTCAGTGATCTCTTCAAAGGTCTCATCCAGGAGTTGGGCAATGCGCTTGCGTGAGTTTCTTGGGATAGCCACTGTGGTCCTTGTCCCAGTCAAGCTAACATGTCCACGCCACTGTGCTGTGAGGGATGCGGGGACCATTGCTGCACACAGGCAAGCTGCATATGGGCCAGGGTGGAAGCTGCATTGCAGTAGAAGACCCTCCCTTGCTTCCCAGGTCACCCTCAGCAGCGAGATATCTTCCAGGACGAGCTCCTGTGGAAAATGTGGGGACAGTGTTCAGAATAGGGGCCCCCTGCTGCTGTTGGCTCTCCCTAAGGCACAGAAACCCAGAGGACAGTAGGTCCTGAAACAATCAGTCCCCATTGCCCCTGTGCTTACTTACCATTTTGGGGCTCCTCTGGGTTATGTGCGCTCGCTTTGGGATGGGCAAATTATGTATTGTGTAGAGTGTGCTTGCCCTTAAGTACAAGGGAATCATTGCTCTGTCTGGTGTGAACAATGCTGCCTCTGTTAGTTGCATTTTGCCTTTACAGATGCAACCTTGAGATCTCAGCCGTCCACGTTATCACCATCCGAAAGACTCCAAAAAATTAGGAAGAGGCCATGTAGAAGCAAAGAAGACATGCTGCATGAAGTAATGCAGCAGTCCCTTAATGAAAATCTAAAAGCACAGGAGTGGAGGCAGAGTGAAAGGAGGATCTGCCAGCAGAATGAGGAGCACCAGCAAAAAAGCGCGAAGTTCCGGCAGCAAAGCACGGATCAGCTGATAGCTATCATGGAGCACCAAGTGGACTCAATCCAGGTGCTCATAGCCATGCAGGAAGAGCACGACCGCTCCTGCCCCCCCACCCCCCACAGCCCTTGTCTCAATCTCTTTCCCTTGTGTCCCCATGTCACCTCCAATCCACTTTCCCGAACATCTGGGTTCTTATCACCACCAGCTGCCTCCAACACCTGTAGCTTCACCACCCAACCCTGAAAACAACGACCCTTACCCACTGCACTCAACCCCCATCACCATGCAGTATAGCCAGCCTGAAGTGCAGCACTCATTGCACAGCACTCCAGACAGAAAGGCTGAGTATGATAACAGGACATACACAAATCTGTGATTGTACCATTCCCCACCCCACCCCCTTGCCCTTTCTGTTTCCCAAGCAGTTGTGTTTCTTTTCAATAAATGGATTTTTTGGCTTTGAAAACATTATTTATTATTGCATAAAGTAAAAGATATCTTAGCCCAGGAAAGCAACAGGCGCTGCAAGTCAGCATAGCAAACACAGATTCCTACTAACATTGTAACCACTGCACTTCACTCCCGTGCAAGGCACCAAACATTACTGGTGGCTTTCAGCCTCAAATTGCTCCCTCCAGGCATCCCTAATCCTTGCAGCCCCACGCTGGGCCCCGCTAATAGCCCTGCTCTCTGGCTGTTCAAATTCATCCCCCAGATGTTGAACCGCCGAGTTCCATGCCTGAGTGAATCTTTCACCCTTCCCTTCACAAATGTTATGGAGGGTACAGCACGGCGCAGATATAACCGCGGGGATGTTGTCATTGGCCAGGTCCAGCTTCCCATACAGAGAGGACTAGCTGCCTTTTAAATGGCCAAAAGCACACTCAACAGTCATTCTGCATCAGCTCAGCCTGTTGTTGAACCACTCCTTGTTGCTGTCAAGGCTCCCTGAGTAGGGTTTCATGATCCACAGCATTAAAGGGTAAGCAGGGTCTCCAAGGATCACAATGGGCATTTCGACTTCCCCTATGGTGATCTTGTCTGGGAAAAAAGTCCCTGCCTGCAGTTTCCTGAACAGGCCGGTGTTCCGAAAGATGTGTGCATCATGCACCTTTCCAGGCCAGCCTGCTTTAATGTCAATGAAACACCCAAGGTGATCCACAAGCGCCTGGAGAACCGTGGAGAAATACCCCTTCCAATTAACATACTCGGGGGCTAGGTGGGTTGGTGCCAGAATTGGAATATGCATCCCATCTATTGCCCCTCCGCAGTTAGGGAAACCTATTTTCTGCAAAGCCAGCCACACTGTCATGTACGTTACCCAGAGTCACAGTTCTTCTGAGCAGGATGCGATTAATGGCCCTGCAAACTTGCATCAACACAATTCCAACGGTCGACTTTCCCACTCCAAACTGGTTAACGACCGATCGGTAGCTATCTGGAGTTGCCAGCTTCCAGATTGCAATAGCCACCCGCTTCTCCACCATTAGGGCAGCTCTCAATCTCGTGTCCTTGCACTGCAGGGTGGGGGCGAGCTCCTCACACAGTCCCATGAAAGTGGCTTTTCTCATCCGAAAGTTCTGCAGCCACTGCTCATCATCCCAGACTTGCAGGACAATGTGATCCCACCACTCAGCGCTTATTTCCAGAGCCCAAAAGTGGTGTTCCATGGTGGTGAGCATGTCCGTGAATGCCACAAGCAATCTCGTGTTGTATGCGGTACTCGAGTTGATATCATGGTCGGAGTCCTCATTGTCAGTTTGAATCTTAAGGAGTGTGACAGACCCAAACCATTGGGGTACAGGAGTCTGGTAGAGGGCAAATATACTGGTCACTGGATGAGTAGTTTTCTGTTCCCTGAGTGACCAGAGCAGGGGCTGCACTAGAACCAGTTAACGCAGACAGGCTGATTAGAACACCTGCAGCCAATCAAGGCAGACTAATCAGGGCACCTGGGTTTAAAAAGGAGCTCACTCCAGTCAGGTGAGGGGGAGCCAGAGGAGAGGAAGTGCGTGTGAGGAGCTGGGAGCAAGAGGTGCAAGATGCTGAGGGCTTGGCTACACTTACAAATTTGCAGCGCTGCAGCAGGGTGTGAAAACACACCCTCTCCAGCGCTGCAAATTGCGGCGCTGCAAAGCGCCAGTGTGGTCAAAGCCCCAGCGTCCGTTATTCCCCATAGGGAGGTGGAGTACGGACAGCGCTGGGAGAGCTTTCTCCCAGCGCTGGCGCTTTGACTACACTTAGCGCTTCAAAGCGCTGCCGCGGCAGCGCTTTGAAGTGTAAGTGTAGCCAAAGCCTGAGAGTGAGAGGGTGTGCTGCTGGAGGACTAAGGAGTACAAGCTTTATCAGACACCAGGAGGAAGGTCCTGTGGTGAGAATAAAGAAGGTGTTTGGAGGAGGCCATGGGGAAGTAGCCCAGGGAGTTTTAGCTGTCGCACAGCTGTATCAGGAGGCACTATAGACACCTGCAATCCACAGGGCCCTGGGCTGGAACCCAGAGTAGAGGGCGGGCCCGGGTTCCCCCGAAACCTCCCACCTCCTGATCAGACACAGGAGGAGTTGACCCAGACTGTGGGTTCCACCAGAGGGGAAGATCACTGAGGTGTGCAGATCCGCCAATAAGCGCAGGACCCACCAAGGTAGAGGAGGAACTTTGTCACAGGAGTAACTCGACTGCCAAATGTGACGTGGTGGAGAGACTCGTCAGCATATTCCTCAGCAGTTCAGGCTCCAATCCCACAGACCGAAAGGGAAGACAGAGCGCGCAGTACAAAAAACATTGAAAGATGGCACCAAATATGGATGGAAGCACAGGGATTGCTGGGATACGAACTGATATCACAGGGTGTTGGGACAGGACCCAAAATGCCCTGCAGCCCCCGCCCCCTTCAGCCACAGTGCCAGAATGGGAAGAGGTGCTCTGTGGGATTGCTGCCCATAATGCACTTCTCCCAATGCCACTGCCAGTGTGACATGCAGCGCTTTCCCTACTGTGCTCTGCGAAGGCTGGTTTAACTCAAAGCGCTCTACATTTGCAAGTGTAGCCATGCCCTTAGTCTACATTACAAAGTTTTGGCAGCATAGCTACGTTGGCTAGAAGTGTGAAGAAAATCATCCCACAGCCAACACAGCTATGCCAGCAGAAGCGCTAGTATAGACACATGCAGGGGTGAGCTGGAGCCGGTTCGCACCGGTTCGCGCGAACCCGTTGTTAAATTTAGAAGCGGTTTTAGAACCGCTTGTTAACTAGCTTCCCTGCCAGGGAAGCTTTGATGGGCTCTGCCTGGGAAGCCTGTAATTCCTCCTCCCGGCCGCCAGGGGGCGCTGCGCTGTGCTGCGAGAGACATGTGAGCTGCCTCCTGGCCCTGTTGCTGCTCCTGCTCTTTGGACCTCTGGCCCTGGGGCTCCTGCTGCTGCCTGGTGAGTCCCCGGCTGCCTCCTGCTGCTCCCAGCCCCCCCCCCCCGCGTGAGTGTCTGCGCCCCTCCCCCGCCTTCCCTGCCCCCAGCCCCTGCCCCAGCCACCCCCAGCCGCCCCCTGCCCCCACCCCCTGCCCACAGCCACCCCCAGCCAGCCCCTGCCCGCAGCCACCCTCTGCCCCACCCCCTGCCCACAGCCAGCCCCTGCCCACAGCCACCCTCTGCCCGCAGCCACCCTCTGCCCCACCCCCTGCCCACAGCCAGCCCCTGCCCACAGCCACCCTCTGCCCGCAGCCACCCTCTGCCCCACCCCCTGCCCACAGCCACCCCCTGCCCACAGCCACCCCCTGCCCCACCCCCTGCCCACAGCCACCCCCAGCCCCCCCCCCTGCCCACAGCCGCCCCCCTGCCCCCAGCCACCCCCAGCCAGCCCCTGCCCCCAGCCACCCCCTGCCCACAGCCACCCCCTGCCCCCAGCCAGCCCCAGCCCACAGCCACCCCCTGCCCCCAGCCCCGGCCCCCCGCCCGCCCCGGCCCGCAGCCACCCCCAGCCCCACCCCCTGCCCACAGCCGCCCCCCTGCCCCCAGCCAGCCCCTGCCCACAGCCGCCCCCAGCCAGCCCCTGCCCCCAGCCACCCCCAGCCCCACCCCCTGCCCACAGCCGCCCCCTGCCCGCAGCCAGCCCTTGCCACAGCCAGCCTCTGCCCGCAGCCGCCCTCTGCCCACAGCCAGCCCCTGCCCACAGCCGCCCTCTGCCCACAGCCAGCCCCTGCCCCCAGCCAGCCCCTGCCCCACCCCCTGCCCACAGCCGCCCTCTGCCCGCAGCCAGCCCTTGCCACAGCCAGCCTCTGCCTGCAGCCAGCCTCTGCCCACAGCCGCCCGCAGCCACCCCCTGCCCACAGCCACCCGCAGCCCGCCCGTCTGCATCACCTGCCCACAGCCAGCCCGTGTCACTCCCTGCCTCCAGCTAGCCCTGCCCCACGCCCCTATCTGCAGCCAGCCCCACATCCACTGGTGCCCTGCAGTTCCCAGGGCAGTAACCCTGCACACCTGCTTTAATGAGGGGGGGCAGGGAGCAGCTGGGACCCACACATGTGCACACCCTAGAGTGACCAGACAGCAAGTGTGAAAAATGGGACGGGGGTGAGGGGTAATAGGAGCCTATATAAGAAAAAGACCCAAAAATTGAGACTGTCCCTGATCACCACCCACACATGTGAAACAGAGCTCATTTCTAGTTCAGCCCCATCTTTTTAAAAAAGAACTTTAGGTAGGGTTAAAATACATCTGTATTTTCCTGGACATGTCAGGCTTTTCGGTTCTTAATCACCTCCTGGGAAAATATGGACGTATGGTAACCCTATTGGTACAAAAAATACATGCTGTCGCACATCCCTTAAATCAGAACTTTTTATAGAGAACCCGTTGTTAAATCAGAACTTTTTATAGGGAACCCGTTGTTAAGATTTTGGCAGCTCATCACTGGACACATGCGCTAGTATAGACATGTGTCTGATGAAGTGGGTATTCACCCACGAAAGCTCATGCTCCAATACATCTGTTAGTCTATAAGGTGCCACAGGATTCTTTGTTGCTTAGTATAGACACAGTTATACCAGCAAAAGAGTCCAAGCTTTTGAACGCCACGGGGCTTCTCTCTCACCAAGAGAAGCTGGTCCAATAAAAGATGTTACCTCGCCCACCTTGTTTCTCTGAGGGTACGTCTACACTTACCTGCCGGTTCGACGCGGAGAGTTCGACTTTTTGGAGTTCGAACTATCGCGTCTGATCTAGACGCGATAGTTCGAACTCCGGAAGCGCCGCGGTCGACTCCGGTACTCCACCTCGGCAGAAGGAGTTGGCGGAGTCGACGGGGGAGCCGCGGAGTTCGACCCCGCCGCGTCTGGACGGGTGAGTTGTTCGAATTAGGGTACTTCGAATTCAGCTACGCTATTCACGTAGCTGAATTTGCGTACCCTAATTCGAACCCCCTTCTTAGTGTAGACCAGGCCTAATATCCTGCAACTACATGAGCACTTGCGGTTTGTTGTTCATGCTGTGGGAATGGTAGTCACACAGTGTATCTGACTCTCCATCCATTATATTGTTGTTGTTTTCTTCACCATTGCAACTGTTTAGCAGTTCTACACTTCATTGGGAGTGAAAAGCAGTGTGAGAGAGTGAAAAAGTAGACCCAGGATGTGGTTTCTGTTCTCAGACTGCATGACTGAATTTTTATAAATAGGAAGGACTGAACAAGTCATTTCCAGGTTGATCCTTCACAAAGAAATATGTTCACACTAATATTTGTAAGACTGTTTCTTTTCATGAACGTTCTTGTGAACAAAATTCCCTTGTATGCATTTCTATAGGAAAACAAAGGTAAAGGGATGTGGAAAGTATCAGAACAACTGTGCCTTTATTTGAGCAAACATTGATGAATAATTTCTTGCAGTATCTGCCTACCTGAATCTTTGGTGTAACTCCATTGAATTCTCCACCAGATGGGTAATTCTGCTGTAATACTGGCAGGTGCAACATCTCTTTCAAAAAGAGGGTTTCTTTTGTTAAAAGAAAGAAAGATGTATTTTAGGACATACTGGAATTGGAGAAACAACAAGGAGTCCGGTGGCACCTTAAAAACTAACAGATTTATTTGGGCATAAGCTTTCGTGGGTAACAAAGCCACTTCTTCAGATGCATGGAGTGCTACCCCCTGATACTTGACACCATGCATGGAATTGGAGAGTTTCTTATTAGGTTTTCCTCATGCCTGCTGTTAAAGTAAAAAACTCTAGATACGAACCATGCATGGTGTCAAAGTATCAGAGGGGTAGCCATGTTAGTCTGGATCTGATGAAGTGGGTATTCACCCACAAAAGCTTATGCTCCAATACTTCTGTTAGTCTATAAGGTGCCACAGGACTCTTTGTCGCTATGAACCTTAAGGCTAATGGTCACGAGGTGTTTCAGCATCTGACAAACCCTTTCTACGCTGGTCTTCTAAGCCACCACATTCCATGTGACTCTAGCACTTGTTTTTCAGGGTAAAAGTCCAAAAATAAATGGCAGCCTGGTTGAGACTTCAGAAATTTAGACTCTTTTAATGAGGCAGTTCCCCCATTCAGAAGTGAAGCTAATACAGAGCTATTAAAATTAAACTGAAAATATAATCATTACAAATTGTTTAGTGGATATGAAAAAAAGTAATTATATATGACTGATTATTCTGGGCCAAAGAAGTACTGAAAACTGGCTATTCCCATTCAAGTCAATGGGAATGGTGAGTGCTCTGATTACTTTTAGAATATTTTTGCATCTTTCAGCACACTCAGCATGTTCAAATTTGGAATTGTGTTGTTACTTAAAATAAGGGTTGGTGCTGGCATCCCAGCAGAGAACTGTTCCTAGTGACCTTAGAAATGCCTCCAATCTGGGCCTAAAAACATAGAATCATAGAATATCAGGGTTGGAAGAGACCTCAGGAGGTCATCTAGTCCAACCCCCTGCTCAGAGCAGGACCAACCCCAACTAAATCATCCCAGCCAGGGCTTTGTCAAGCCAGGCCTTAAAAACCTCTAAGGAAGGAGATTCCACCACCTCTCTAGGTAACCCATTCCAGTGCTTCACCACCCTCCTAGTGAAATAGTGTTTCCTAATATCCAGCCTAAACCTCCCCCACTGCAACTTGAGATCATTGCTCCTTGTTCTGTCATCTGCCACCACTGAGAACAGCCGAGCTCCATCCTCTTTGGAACCCCCCTTCAAGTAGTTGAAGGCTGCTATAAAATCCCCCCTCCCTCTTCTCTTCTGCAGACTAAATAACCCCAGTTCCCTCAGCCTCTCCTCATAAGTCATGTGCCCCAGACCCCAAATCATTTTCGTTGCCCTCCGCTGAACCCTCTCCAATTAGTCCACATCCTTCTTGTAATAGGGTGGGGGGGGGAGGGAAACTGGACGCAATACTCCAGATGTGAGCTCACTAGTGCCGAATAGAGGGGAATTATCACTTCCCTCAATCTGCTGGCAATGCTCCTACTAATGCAGCCCATTATGCTGTTAGCCTTCTTGGCAACAAGGGCACACTGCTGACTCATATCCAGCTTCTCGTCCACTGTAATCCCCAGGTCCTTTTCTGCAGAACTGCTGCTTAGCCAGCAGCTCAAGCACTCTTCTGTTTGGGGAAAATAGGTAGTCAATTTCCTCATTTAGCATTAGGGCAAAAGAAGTACAATTCAATTTAATTTGTATTGGATCTTCAAATTATATCCCCAAGAGCTTTACTGAGTTAAGTACACTTACAGTTAATTAATGCATAACAGGAGAGGGTAGAAAACTTTAAAGGCAACTGTATAGGCATAGAAAAAAAGATGTTTTCAGATCAGATTTGAAAAGAGATTAAGGGCATGTCTACTTTGCAATTAGACACCTGCGGCTGGCCCATGCCAGCTGATTTGGGTTTATGGGACTGGAGTTAAGGGGCTGTGTGACACTCTGTACCTTAGGGGAACATCCTGCACCCCCATGTTCATCCTTATAATATGATTGCGTGGTATCCAATGCAAAGTTTGTCATGTTGGGTATCTTTGGAAGGCTCATGATGCACTGAGCATTGTTGTTATAGTAATGTTATAGGTTGTAACTTCAATGAGGCTGAAAATCTGTCCTCATGGCTTAAAACAAGCCCAGGCAAAAACTCTCCAGGAGCAGAGGGGCAGTTCACACCTCATCAGGGCAGGTATGGGACAAACCCAGCCCAGTCTCACAGGAAAAAAGAACACTGGCCTAGGCATCAACAAAGGATCTGTTGGACTCTCAAGTGAGTCCCCCCCCTTCCTTTGGTCAGTTTGGGACTGTGATGAGGTAATGCTCACCTGACTCTGAGGGGAGGTGGGGAAAAGCCAAGAGGGAAGAAAGGACATGATAAAAGGGAGAGACATTTGCCAGGCTCGTTCTCTCTTCCACCTCCATATACAGACACCAAGTGACTGAAGCGCTGATCAAAGGGGAGAGCCTGGCTGAAGGACAACCAGCCAGCCTGTGGTGAGAAGCATCTACGTTTGTAAGGGCACTGAAAGTGTTAAGATCAGCTTAGAATGCGTTTTGCTTTTATTTCATTTGACCAAATCTGACTTGTTCTTTGATTTATAATCACTTAAAATCTATCTTTTGTAGTTATACATTTGTTTATTCTATCTGAAGCAGTCCGGTTTGAAGCGTGTCAGAGATTCCCCTTGGGATAACAAGCCTGGTACATATCAATTTCTTTGTTAAATTGATGAACTCATATAAGCTTGCAGCATCCAGTGGGCATAACTGGACACAGCAAGATGGAGGTTCCTAGGCTTGTGTCTGGGACTGAAGATATTGGCTAGTGTCATTCAATTACACAGTCCAAGCAGCAGCTGGCCAAAAGTGCTCACTCACGTAGCTGGGAGCAGCTTACATGCCAGAGGCTGTGTGGGAACAACCCAAGAGTGGGGGTTCTCACAGCAGAGCAGGGTAAGGCTGGCTCCCAGAGTAGAGGATTGGAGTGACCTAGCAGATCACCAGTCCAGATAACACTAGAGGGGAATGTCACAGGCTGTTTGCATTGTTTACAATATAGACATTCAGGGTCAGGCTGCAGCTCCCAGCATGCCTGCGGATGCTCCACCGGAGCCGCGGGACCAGCGGACCCTCAGCAGGCACATCTGCGGGAGGTCCACCGGAGCCGCGGGACCAGCGGACCGTCCGCAGGCATGCCTGCGGGAGGTCCACCGGAGCTACCTGCCGCCCTCCCGCGGGACGCCGCCCCAAGCGCGCGCTTGGCGTGCTGGGGTCTGGAGCCGGCCCTGAGCTCAGGGCTCTTGGACCCTGCAAGGTGGGAGGGTCCCAGAGCGCCAACGTCTACACCACAATTAAACAGCCTCTTAACCCAAGCCCCATGAGCCTGAAATCAGCTGGCATGGGTCAGCCGCAGGCGTCTATTTGCAGTGTAGACACACCAAGAGAGTCAGTGAGAAGGAGAGATTTAGGAAGGGCATTGAATGAGAGAGCTCTTGCACCAGTAAGGGTGAGACTATATCATAAGAACACTAATTCCCACTGTTCACAGAAATCCATTCTCTTCCTGCTGCCATCTCATGGGCTTTTGGTACTCGACACAGGTGACAACAAAATGTTATTTATTTGTTAAATAAATTAAAATAATAATCCACACCTTGAACTTTTCAGTAAAGAGATATCCTGAAAGTATGTTAATCAAACATAAAAGAAATCTATATTGAACACAGTTATCAGCTTATTAAATAATTACTATAGCTATTTACAATTCAATAATAGGAGAACTCAAGGAGAGGAGGAACCTGTTCTACAGATGCAATATTTCTTGATTCAGTCACTAAGTGCTGAGTGCTTGTATACTATAAGTGATACTTATACTATACTGAGTGCTTATACACTATAGTAATGGGCTTAAACTCAGTTGTAAAGGCAAGGGCAGTGTGGATATGGTCTTTATTGGAACTGACTCTACTAACTCATTTTTCATGGTGATTCATTCTGACCCTATTCTCTGGGCTGCCAGGAGTTGTACCTTTAGCAATCACTTTTCTGCATGGCTTTTACAGTTCCCCTGACCCAGTGAGACTATGGTTTCACTTTGGCTTATTGTTCTGCCTTTGGTCAAAGGAAGTTCCTGTGACAAATCGTAGTAGGGCATGTTTTTCAAACTGCAGTCTATTATACTAAAAATCACTTAGCACATCTAATCTCAGTCTATCTCCCAGGAAGGTACTGTAATCTGTTGTGCTTTTGTCAAAGCTTTAGCAATAGTGAGGAGGACATTTTCTGCCCCTCAGATACCCATCAAACTAACTGAGAATCTTCAGGGAAGTCCTTGTTCAGTTTTACTTCTGTTCATATGGTTGTTGTGTTATCCTGCATCCTTCACTCTCAGATGCACCAGAGCAGTTATTTCCTTCTTCCCTTTGGCAGAATTCTCTGGATACAGTCTGAATAGTGACTGAGGCTCCATCATTACTAAAACTACGATTTTGTAATTGGTTTGTTATAAGATAAGCAGTTTGATTTGTGTTCACAACACAACATTTCTGCTCTCACAACTGTGGTTTTGTGCCCACACCCAGCGCTCTGCCTAACCATATTGCTATGGAGCCATTCAAGAATAGTCTAGGCAATTATCGCATAGCGCCTCAGCAGCAGCTTCTCGTACCAGGGCTTCTTGTCCCTGGTCATTTTCTCAGAACCCCCATCCCCTCTCTTCATAGGATTATTGGACTGCTATGCTAGTTGCCAGAGTCCTTGTTTGAGTCCTTCACCTGAGTATATTGCAGCTACACTTCATCTTTCCTGGTGCTATGCAGCAGCTTACTGACTCCATTCTGATGCATTTTCTGATGATGTCTGGCTGATTTCAAGTTGGCTTGGATGCTCTTCTCACCGCAAATAAACAGCAAGAGCTCACAGGAAGTCTCACCCTCCTAGCAAGTGAATTGTCCTGACTTTTCCATAGTAGAGAGCTGGTGAATGTGGTTGCTTTTCAGCTCAAAATATTCAGCTATCTGGACAGTTTTATATGAATGCCATGACCAGCAAACAAGTCCCAGGCTCTTAAACTAGCCAAGAGATTTCAGGTTACTCACACAGCCAAATAAGCATTTGTGGAACTGAACTTGTTCCATGCTGAACAGCTGGCAGGGGCATCATCCAGTAAAGAGTCACTGGTTACTTAACATGTTGTGTGGACAGGAACCATTGGCCAGATCCATAGCTGGTGTAAATTGGCCTGGCTTGACTGGAGTCACAAGAAGATGGGGACTAAGAGAAAAGTAGGAAGGAGAGACGGGAGGAGGGAATAGTGACTGAAAGATCTAATTCCAAAGGGTCACTTACAAAGCACCTTTTATGCTCATTCAGGCTAGTCACTGAGTAGCCACAATATATTGCTTAGTATTTCCAGTAGCTAGATGGTAGCCTTGGGTAGCCCCCAGCCCCTCCCCTTCCACACAAGGCTCCCCCGCCCCCTGCTGCTGGAACCCCAAGCCTCATGGCCCTCCTCCCACGGCTGGAGAAGCCCTGGCCTGGCTGGAACCCTGAGTCCCACCCCCGCACGAGGAGCCCCAGCTACACTATCCGGCCGCCCCAAGCAGCCCCAACTGCCCCAGCCCTGGGTCAGCCCAAGCAGCCCCGGTGGAGAATGAGAAATGCAGTGCGCCTCCTCTCCTGAGACCCCGAGCTACTCAGCAGAAGAATGCTGAGCTTTTCATATGTGCCATGCAGCTTCCTGGGTGGCTAAAGAGTTGGTGTCTGTTACTCAGCTTCCTGGGTTCATCAGTGATCTCTCTGGAGTCCAGGGAGAATACTGATGAATTCAGGAAGCTGAATAGCAGATACCACGCCCTCAGCTGCTCTGGAACCTGCATAGCACATAATACTAAGGGCTTGGCTACACTTGAGAGTTACAGAGCAATAAAGGAGCCCCGGGCGCACTAGTTCACTATCCATCCACACTGGCAAGGCATGTAGAGTGCTCTGACTCTGTGGCTACAGTACTGCTGGTGCGCCACCTCGGCGAGTGGAATAACGTTTGCTGTGCCCACATTGGAGTGCTGCAGTGTCAGTATGAATGAGGTGTTGCATTACTGCGCTGTGATTGACCTCTGGAAACATCCCATAATCCCCTTAAATCAAGTGGCCACTCTTGTCATTGTTTGAACTTGCTGTAGGAATGTGGCTATACCCTATCAAAGCTCCGTTTCTGACACCTGGCTGCTTATCTGCTCCAGGACAAAGGAACCATTACTGAGAAATGCTGCTTGCTTTGAGTGAGTGAGAGAGAGGCGGCGGGGGGTGGGAGGAAGGAGGTCTGCTGCTGTCTGAACTTACAAGACAGCATGTTGACACGCTCTCCGCCACCCCAAAACCCACTCTCTCTCCCTCCACATACACACAACACACTCCCTGTCACACTCCACCCCACTCCCCGCATTTGAAAAGTACGTTGCAGCCACGTGCATGCTGGGATAGCTATCACCATGCACTGCTCTTTGTGGCATTGCAAGAGCTGCTAATGTAGCCACGCCAATGTGCTTCCAGCTGAGAGTGTAAACACTCAGCAGCATTTTCCCTGCTGTGTTCTCCGAAGGCTGGTTTAACTCCCAGCGCTCTACAACTGCAAGTGTAGCCATGCCCTCAGTAAAAACACTCAACCTGTCATCCCATGGCAGCGGCTGCGCTGGGGAAGGCTGAGCCTTCCCTGGCCTATTATACCTGCTGCCTATAATGGTAGCTACTCACTAGAAAGGCTATTAACTGTTATCAGAGGCATGTTGGCATTGCAGCAAAGGATTATGAGTCAACCTGAAAAGTGTGGAAGAAACAAAAGCACACCAGGCATGCTTTGGAAGAGTGGAGAATTTTGATCTGAACTCAGTGTTGCCTCTTGAACTGGGAACAGGTGATTAGAAGGCAGGTCTGGGAGGGAGGAGGTTTGTTCCCAGGTCATGCTGTAGTTGAGAAAATCAGGACCGCTGCCTCTGCTTGTGATAAAGAATGTTTTCTGGAAACTAGTCAGACAGCAACTGCCACAGTAGTCATAGCATAAAGTATTACTGTGCTGATGCCATTTCTGGGTGCAAATGAGCATATCGCTACATTGGATTTTTTCTCATCCTTTGAGGAGAGGCGGGGGGCTACTCAGACAAACTCATTCTGTGAAAGAAACCTGTGATGAAAGGTTGACAGAGGTCAGGGAAGACATTTTAGTGAATTGGGAAATAAGCTGCATGTGGCTAGCTCTGGTAAAAATGACATTTAATATTCTGTCTCAGCCCATCACCTACATGTGGGTAAAGAAAGCTGCTTAAGGTAGCTCATGCTAAGTACTTCACTTTAAACAAAAGAGAAAACTTTCTGGAAACATGATTATAAACCTCCCTCTTTATTTTGGTCCGAGAGGATAAATATGATCAAGGAAAGATGCAAATGTATTTATTTGCAAACATTTATTTCAAGTGGCCAAACTACTCTCAGTCTTTTTTTATGAAAGGTGACTTCCTTATTCCTTTAAAACACAAGCAAAAATATCCATATCTGACTTGTTTGCACATTAGAGTAGAAGCTCAGCAAAATCCCAATAATGGGCATTGAAGTCAGAAGAGAGGTCTTCCCAGAAAGATGTTCTTCAAAACTAAAATAAGAGTAAAACTAAAATTCCCTTTTCTGGTGGAATGGAAACAAATAATCAAACAAAATCAAAACTGTAGAGCAGCAGCTCCATATTAGAGGTAGGCTAAACCCATTTTGAGGTAGGGCTGCACATTGTGTTTGGGGCTGGATTCCCTGTGTCCATTGGTCAGAAGTGTCAGCAATTTGTTTCTTGTAAGCAATCACCACAGCTCTGGAAGTTAGGGCCAATGCAATAATGACATTTCACAGTATCGTCACCTCCTGTTGCACATCTGGCTGAAATGTGCTGTGCCAACATTCTACTTATTACATCATTTTAGACCTTGTACAGTTCTAGAATTCTTTGAAAATGCTGTTTGAAAGTCTATGGTGTCCAAATTGTTGATTGAAGTGAAGGCAACTGTTTCAATCTCTTTCTTGATTCAAAATCTCTTCATGATAAGCAGCTTGGGCTTAGAACTCACTGCCAAAAAAGGAGTGTTTTTAGTGTGGAATAACTAGCCTGCATTACCTATCCAGCTGTAGAATCCTAGTGGAGACAAAAGCACTGTAGTTTTACTGTGAGGTAGCTAGGCGAAGTGAACCATGGGGGTAGTGTGTGGAGTGGAGTGTTGACCTCACCAAGGGTATGTCTACACTGTAATAAAAGACCAATGGCACGGCTGTGGCTGGCTTGGGGTGAGCTGACTTGGGTTTGTGGGACTTGGGCTGCGGAGCTCTAAAATTATAGTGTAGACAAAGCCTCGGGCTTGAGCCCAGGCATTGAGACCCACCCCCTGCAAAGAGCCACTTAGTTATACCACACTAAAACCCCATCTTTTTTAGAAATAGCCTTGAATTGCATATTGGCCTGTAGTATTGATTTAAAGGATTTAAATACATTAGGATTCTGAATTTGAGTTCCCTATTCTGGAACACTGTGAGGTGTGTATCCAAAGAAGAGCTGGTGAGGAGATGTTTATTTTTCACTGGAAAATTTTCACTGGAAGATTTCACAGAGAAAAGTTTGTCTTTCCACTGAAAAACTGAAAAAGTTTTCCAAACTTTGCCAAAACCCAAAAACTTTCAGCTGAAAACGTTTAGATTCAGTTTGAGGAATGCAGATGCTTTCTGTGGATGTTTTTATTCAGTCAAAAAACTCAATTTTCAATGCAAAATTTTCAACCAGCCCTAGTTGTCAGGCCCTAGAGCCCTACCAATTCCAAGACTCTGTGACTGGGAATTTCAAAATCACCTAAGAGAGTTAGTATGAATATCTTTGGTTGTTGGACACCTGATTTCCTTGGGCTCCTTTGAAAACTCAACCTGTATCTTTTAAAACCAAGTTTGAGGCTGGGTTTATTTTGTACCCTGTCCTAGTCATCTTCTGTCTCCACGCATCTAATTTCTGAAGCCATGTCTATATGTACAGCCCTGTAGTGGCACAGTTGTACCGGTACAGCTGACCACTGCAGCACATGTGGTGAACACGCTCTAAGCTGATGGGAGAGACCTCTCCTGTCGGCATAAAAAAACCACCCCCGCGAGTGGCAGAAGCTATGGCAGTGGGGGAAGCTCTCCCACCAACATAGCACTCTGCACACAAGCATAACCTATGTCGCTCAGGGGGATGGTTTATTCATGCCGCTGAGCAAGATAAATTATGTCGGCATAAACTGTAGTGTAGATATAGCCCGATTGTAAGCTTTGTTTATTCCCCTAGTTAAAAAATAATTTTAAAATCTGTAATTATTGGATCTTAACAAGCAGATATCTTTATACAGGCTGAATACCCTTGCTGAATATGCTTTTCTTATGAACTTGTTTCTTTTTACTACTATGTTACATTGATTTTTTTTTTAAAAATACCTATCAGTGGTCTTGTGGTTATTCTGAAACCAACACACCCTTTAAAGATCAGCGCACTAGATCATGCTCTTCCTGGACATAGCTGGGTGTGCAGCATGATTTTGTGAAAACTACACTTCAGTTTGCCTCATTCTTAAGCAAATTTCCAGGGTAGGCTTCAGACTTATCTTTCAATAAGTGCAGTTTTATTTAAGAGCCAATCCCATCCACCTCAGATGAGTACATATGGACAGTGGGTGGGGCTTGACACCTGCTATCAGATCACCACTCCTCAATCTGCCAGATAAACAGGATCTCCCGCTATCTTTCTGTACTAAAAGCAATAACATAGCCATGGGACACAGTCAAGCACTCAACTCAGGACCAGAGTAATTTGTATTTGACTTGTAATACAATCCCACTCCAAATTTTCTGTTACCCCCCAAAAGGAGTTGAAAGAATAATTTCCAAGCCTGAGAGTGCAAGGAGAGATGCAGTGAACTAGACCGCAGCGGCTCGCAACCTTTCCAGGCTACTATACCCCTTTCAGGAGTCTGATTTGTCTTGTGTACCCCAAGTTTCAACTGACTTAAAATTACTTGCTTACAAAATCAGACATAAAAATACAAAAGTGTCACAGCACAATATTACTGAAAAATTGCTTACTGTCTTATTTTACCATATAATTATAAACCAATTGGAATATAAATATTGTACTTACATTTCAGTGTATAATATAGAGAGCAGTATAAATAAGTCGCTGTATGAAATTTTAGTTTGTACTGACTTCACTAGTGCTTTTCAATGTAGCCTGATGTAAAACTAGGCAAATATATAGAGGAGTTGGTCCCTGAAAGACCTCTGTGTAACCTCAGGGGTATGTGTACACTGGTTGAGAACCACCGAATTAGAAGTGCAGTGTGTATCAGATCCATACAGACCAATATGCAATTCAAGTCAGTCTACCTTGAAAGCTTTGTAAATTGAAACTGGAAGGCTGTATAGAAACCTGACCTCTCACCACTTGTCAGGTCTGTAAGCAGTCACACACACACAGTTTCCTTTACCTTTAGGGGAATAGATGGGTAGATATGTACATTGTACCCTTATGTTTGTGATTTGGATGAATGGGGAAGGAAGAAAAGTCCATATATGGGCTGATGCTGAAGATAACCTTTGTATCATCTGAAGCTTAGGTTTTGAGCGGGAGTTTTTGCATGTAGAGTGCGCTAAGGCAGGGCTAGGGGGCGGGATTTCTGACAGAAGAGGAGGGTACGGAACAATCTATATATAAAGTAGAAAGTTGTTTCCACAAGAGGCCAATGGAGTTAGACCAGCTTTCACCACATTAGTCAAACACATACGAACAAATTCAAAAGTCAGAGTGGCCAGCTTGTTGTTCCTTTCCAGAAAGAGAAACTCATGCTTCTGAAAGCTGTGCATGCTGCATGGTTTAGTGAGTCTATAGCCAAAATAGCTTTAATCATATAATGTATAAGTTTATAATGAGGGGGGAAAACAGGTTTGTCAGCACTGGCACAAATACTGTGCCTATATCATACACACACCGCCTTATCTCTAAGTGAACCTCACCAGTTCTGCCTAGTCCAATGGAAGTGAGGTAATCTGGGGCAAAGTACATGGCTACCACAGGATGAAGAAATCCTGTTTTCAGTTACAGCAGGGAAGTGAGTGACTCATGCAGTACAAACAGCAGAGCTGTGGGGGTAGCATTAGCAGACAATTGCTTATAATGATTATAGCATGCACCATAATGAATGAAACACTGAAGAAAATGAACTCTCAGCAAGACCTTTCTATGTGAATGGCAATCCTCTGGTTTAAAGCTAAAGCTCAGGATCTCAAATCCTGGGTTTGCCATGTTCATTTTGAAGGTGTTAAAGTACATTCCTTTTGCTGGGGTGAGGAATAAAGCAAGTAGACAGGGTGTCCAATTTACCAGCGGAAGATAGAGATGACCACATTTCTCCTTTACTGGCTTCAAGGGATGTGCAACATGATAAAAGAGAATTAAAATTATAACAGGTTTCAAAAAAGAACTAGATACGTTCATGGAGGATAGGTCCATCAATGGCTATTAGCCAGGATGGACAGGGATGGTGTCCCTCGCCTCTGTTTGCCAGAAGCTGGGAATGGGCGATAGGGGATGGATCACTTGATGATCACCTGTTCTGTTCATTCTCTCTGGGGCACCTGGCACTGGCCACTTTTGGAAGACAGGATACTGGGCTAGATGGACCTTTGGTCTGATCGAGTATGGTCACTCTTATGTTCTTATGAGAAAAGAGACAATGCACTTTTGAAAACTGTGCTTTCCTTTGGCTTTTGAGACCAGGCATAGAAAGGGCGGGGGTCTGATTATTTTTATTCTAGTTACAGTTAGGTCTATAGTGAAATACCACATCCACTTTACCGTCTGCAAATACCTTCCTGCTACTTGACCTGTGGAAGTTAATAATACAAGTTGACTTCTGGCCAAAGAGGGAAGGTTTCTCTGAGACAAGTCAAAGTCTCTTGTGAACCAGCACCATAGGCAGCAGGTATAATAGACCAGGGGAGGCTAAGCCTCTTCTGGTACAGCTGCCACTGACCTACGGCCGGACACCGTGGTCGCCCCGCCTATGCTGTGCCTCTTTCCATCCCTGCTCTGTCCCTTCCCCAAGGCCCCCACTGCTGCCTCTCCTCCAGTCCACCCCCCACCCCAGAGATCTGCTCGCCATGACCCTCCTCTCCTCAACCCTCCCCTCTGGAGGTCCCCACCGCTTGCCACATCCCTCTTTTCCTCCAACCCCCTTGCGAGACTCCCCACTCACTGCTCTCCGCATCCTTCCTCACTCCCCATCCCCACAAGACTCCCCCGCCCACCATCTCCTTCCTCTCCTCCACACTCCCACCCTCATGAGGCTGCCTGTCACTTGACATATCCCCCCTCATCCTCCAGCTCCACAGGGGAGGGAGGTGGAGGAGAGGAGGGAAGTGGTGGGCAGTGAGGGCCTTACGGGGGAGGAGAGGAGGGACGCGGTGAGCAGCAGACGGGAGGGGGGAAGCAGGGATGGGGCTGAGCAGGGGTGGAGTGTGGGTGGGGCCATGGGCAGAAAAGGCAGGACAGGGAGCTAGCCTCCTCCAGGGGAAGCTTCACCCGCTGCCCATGACCGGCACTCAGGTCACTTAGAAATCATGTCACTACTCTACTGTCAGGAACATCAAAGGACCCCAGTATGTGACATGTATTAATGTCTGTCCCAGATGCACTGCTGCTCAAAGGCTGAACTTTCAAATGTCCCAAGCAATACCAATTTGGGGACATTATATAACTTCTACTAATTGCCTGATACTCACCATCAGTTTCATTTATTATAAGGAACCCACCCAAATTGCAAAACTTGTTCACTGGTTTCTAAACCATTTTGGCTCATTTCTAGTTTTAGCTTAATAGTTTGAGTTGTTGCTATTCAAACATAAATATTGTCCACTGATTGTGTCCTGATGTTATCTAACAATGGGATATGTTAGCTATCTATGTTGTAGGCTACATTTCAGCTACTACAGATAATCGCATTGTGCTGTGTTTCTTGATTCCAAGAAACCCAGCTACAGTCTTCTAATAAAAACAACGAGGAGTATTTGTGGCACCTTAGAGTCTAACAAATTTATTTGGGCATAAGCTTTCGTTAGTCTCTAAGGTGCCACAAGGACTCCTTGTTGTTTTTGCTGATACAGACTAACACGGCTACCACTCTGAAACCAGTCTTCTAAAAGCAGCTGCTGTTGCTCTTGCAATATAGTCATAGTGGGGAGAACTTAGGTTTCCTAAGACCCAGGTCTTCTTTTGCCTAGTCTTAATAAAAAGAAAATCTAGTTGTTTGGGTGAAACTTTAATAAAGTCAGATGGGCCTTGCAGACATAGAGTGATGCAGTGCCTCCTGCTGTTGCTATGGCTTCTGTGTCTCTGCTAGTGCCCTCTGACCATAAGTCTCTTGAAGCTCTTTTGGCAGAGGAGAAGGCTGTAACTCATGTGGCTTGCCTGATAGTTGCTTCTTCTTTCAGAGGCACTTTTGACTGGATCTTTGGTAATCCACTGTGGCTCATATACATTTTTTTGTTGGTTTGGTGAATTCCTCATTATATAATATTCATCAAGCAAACAATTAAAATCAGCATCTTCCCCGGCACAGTTGTCCACAGTGAAACAGAGAACTTGAAGAAACCTAGGCCAAATTCTCAGCAGAATGCTAACATGGAACAAAAAGTAACCGATGTACATACGCTGCACATTGCTGTTAAAAGGCAAGGAGAAAACAGTCAATGCAACAGTTTATCCCATTCATAAAAAGGAAGATGATGCAGAGTAGTACAGAAGTGAGGAATGGAAAAAATCTATTTGGTTATTCTTTCGCTCTTCCTCTCAGTGCGGGATTGTTCTCCACCATATATTTTCTAATCCTTTTCCAGTTTTGTTTTAAATATATCAGTCAGTTTACTTTCTTTCACATTCTTTGTTTAGTCCAGTCTAATAGTTCTCACATTAAAGAGTTTTAGTTTATGGTAAATATTAAATTCCCCTTTTCTGAATTTCAGTCCATTTCTCGTCGTTACACACATTTGACCCAACATAACCAGTGTCTCTCCTTACATGGTATTTCTTCTTTTGAAGCATTCTTTCTTCAACTATTAACTTCTATTTGACTATCCTTTTGAAATTGAATAAGGCCTCTGCTTAATTTTTAATTTCTGTGGCCTCAGACTGTAAACTTCAAACTTTTCACAAATATTTGGAAAATTGATAAGTGTCCAAATAAGAGCTGCTTGGCTACTAGTATTACTCAAATCTGAGGGACATATCAACTATATTTTTGCTTTGATACCTGTGCTAAATGAAGGGGGGAAGGGTAGCTCCCTTTTATGGACACCCAGCCAGCCAGTTAGCTATAAATTTCCTCTTAGTAGCTGTTCTCCAGGGCCGGCTCCAGGCACCAGCGAAGGAAGCAGGTGCCTGGGGCAGCCAATAGAAAGGGGCGGCACTCCATCTGTTATTGGGGTGGCATGTCCGGGTCTTCAGCAGCAATTCAGTAAGTACAAGATCATTTCTTCTTTGATTTTAGCTTTAGCCCAGTCTATACCTAACACTCAAGACAGTGAGGACAAGTGGGTTGAAGGGAATAAAACAACACTAACATTTAGTCGTCATTTTAAATTATTTCATTAATAGTTTATGCAAACATATTTCATCCTCTGAATTGCTTATGCAATATTTGCCACTAGTAACATAACCATTTGTAATTCAGTATTTGAGTAATGTGATTGACTACATGATCTTTGACTGGCTGACTCCCAAGCCTACAAAAGCTTTCAGGTTAGCCAGGGAAATCCTTCCACTGTGGACATATAAATTTCTGATGTGACTATATATTTCCAAGAGTATTCAGGACATTTTTCTCTTCTCATGAGCATACATCCAAACAAAAATGTGCACCCACAACTGTGCAGTTTTAATTTGAATGTAATTTGCAAATACTCATTTGGAGTTTTGACTCACATCTAAGCAGCAGGCAAAGATATATTCTCTTCTCCCCTCCCCATTCCTATCTCACTGCTGATTCTAATATCACCTCTTTGAATTAGAAAAACCTATTTCAGGACCTGAAATAGTATCATCCATCAAAGCCCCTGATGGACATTGGGCTAGACACACAAAGGATTTTGGGTGCAAACCTGTCACTTCAGGTGCCTAAGTACAAAATTTAGATTCTCAAAATCCAGACTCAGTTGCTGCCTAACCCTGTAGGTGCCCAAATTCCCTATGCACCTACATTTCTGTGGGCAAAGTGCCATAGGTGCCTAATTTCCTGCCTGTAGGAATGTACAAAGCCATGTAAGTCCTGATGCTGTCTAAGCCCTGGCGTGATCCTTAAACTAGGCATTCTCTGCCTGTGGGGCCCAATCCAGTATTCATTCTTAGAAGCTGCCTTAGAGCGCACCTACTGGATCAGGCCCTGCACACCAAAAAGGGTAGCAGTCCCTTTCTACCAGATCAATAGCCTAGTGGGGTTAGAGCATTCACCTTGGCTGTGGGAGACCCTGGCTTGACTCCCCCCCTCTGCCACACTCAGATGAGGGATTTGAACGCAGGTCTTCCACCTTCTAGAGGAGTGCCCTAGCCACTTGGGGGGTGGGTCACAGACTCCAGTTCCTGCTCTGACTCAGGCAGAGAGGGAGGGGAGGAATTGAATCTGTGTCTCCCACATCTGGGGTGAATGCACTAACCGCTTGTCTACAGATTATAAAAATGGGATGGAAAGAGGGGCATCACCACCACCTCTCTCATTTGTTTGTTTACAAGAAAGGGCTGACATGATGTAAGTATCTGAGTTCAGTTGAGGCTTCATGGCTGTGAATCCTGAGTGGAGATAGGCATTTCCGTCTCGTTCAGATTTAGGTGCCTAATGCCCTCTGAGGGGCGGGGCTTAGGCTCACCCGTCTCAATATTTCCTATGGGCTAGCTCAGCTTGCTGGCTTCTGTGGATCCCATTCCTAGGTGCCTAAATCTCCCCATGTACTGTACAGGGAGCCTGGGCACTTAACTCATGGCTGAGGATCCACTGGGTGGTATGGCAGCTTAAGTGAGGCATAGCAACTCTGTGTCTAAGGGCTGCTCTACTCTACAAAGTTAGGTCAGCATAACTACATCACTCAGGGCTATGAAAAATGTCATGCCTATGAGATGTAATTAAGCCAATCTAAGCCCTGATGTAGACACTGCTAGTCAGAAGAAGTCTCCCATCAACCTAGCTACCACCTCTCGAAGGTGGATGGAAGAAGCTCTTCTGTCTCTGTAATAAGTGTCTAGATGGCACTGCTACAAGCGGTGTAGCATTTCTAGTGTAGACATGCCCTCAGTCCCCTTTGTGGATCTAGCTCCATGGCTACTCCACTGCTTTTCGGAAATGCTGGATAACTCCCTGACTCTTCATCAAAAACCCATTTTTCCAAAATGGATAAAATAAATTAGGTTTAAGAAGCCTCTTTGTAAGGCATGAGTGCAATTCTCAAACTTCATAAAGATTGGTGAAGAGCCTGAGCCCCACGTTCAGGGTATTTGGATGCAATTTCCCTAATACTGGGCGGGAGGAGTGGAAGAAGTGGGATCTAGTTTTAATTTGACCCACTATGGAGATAGGGCCTTATCCTGAAGTTTGAATCGGGGCTGGCTGTAGATGTTTTGCCACTCAGGGCAGAAATTGTTGATGGAGCAACCCGCTCCTCAGCAGCTGAGCAAAGAAAGAAAGAAAGAAAAAAAGACAAATTTAAAAAAAACAGCCCAGGGATAGGTCCTCTTGGAATATGGTGTTCAAGTCAACTGCTCTTATCACCCACCCCTAAGGCTGGCCCTGATTTGGATCCAAATCCAGACTACCTCAAAACTCTGAGGTGTTTAGATATGAGTTTTTTGGTGTACCCCATTACAAAAGAGATCTCGCATCCCTCAGCTGCCTTAGCCACATTCACTTTTGGGGTGATCAGCTGCTAAGCAGAATGGAGTTTGACAGGTGCATTACTCAGCTCTACTGCAGTGGACATTCTGTTGCCAGAGACCCTGCACTAGATCATAGGCAGATCCTCAGCTGGTGTTAAACCAGCATAGCTCTATTGGCTTCAGTGACAATTTAAACTATCTGAGAACGTGGCCCAACTTGTGAATTTGACCTTATGCATTTATAAAATTGCAAAGAAGGAACAACTAGTCAGTAAACAAGGCATCAAATTATTTTGGGAAAAAGATAAGACCAAATGGTTAACACCCACTCATCATGTGGCTTAATATTTTAGAACAACCAAATCAGCCCTTTTTATTTCTTCATATCCTGTGGATTATTGGCTAAGGATCCAAAAAGCAAGGATAGTTTCTTCTGATTCGTGATAATCATGTCAGGATTCCTGAGGCACCCTTTCACAAAGGGTGCTTGAACACTGAACCACTGGACTGCCTGTATGATCTTGGGAAATCCTTGAGTTTCTCTCGGGCCCCAGTTCCTCATTTGTCAAATGGGATAATACTTTCTCCTTCCTTTGTTTTATCAGTTTGGACTCTAAACTCTTTGGGGCAGCCTTACTCTGTACATACAACTCAGAGCACAATGGTGCTCAGTTCTGTGGTTGGCCTTCTAGCGTTACTGCAATATATATAATAACCATTCTCTCTCAGTGTATTATGGGACAGATTCTGCCCTCCTTACTAAGGCTTTATCTACACTACACAGCTTTTAGCGACACGGCCGTGTCGACACAGCTGTGTCGCTAAAAGTCGGGCAGTGTAGCTGCTGTTTGTCAGCACTTTTGCCGACAAAATACTTTCAGCCCCAACAAGCGGCATTTGTGTTGTCGACAGGAGAACATTTCTGCTGACAACGCGCTGTTCGCACTGATATTTGTTGCGGCAAAACTTTTGTCTTTTTGGGGTGGGGGTGGGGTTAGCACCTCTGAATGACAAAAGTTTTGTTGCTCAATTAGGCTGCTATGTATAGACATAGCAGCCTAATATTGAGTAGTCCCGTACTCTCTAAGTGGCCCCATTGTAGGCAAGACGGCAGAGTCTAACCATTGATAAGTATCTCAATGTCCCTCTGTTTATATTCCCTATCATACCAAGGGCCAGATTCTGACAGTCTCATTCTTGCTGAATAAGATCTTATTCCATCAGTAGCCTCACTGAGTTCGGGGGGAGGAGGGGACTACTCATAGAGTAAGGCGCTACTCAGTGTGAGAAGGGGATCAGAATGTGGCTCTTTGATGATCTGTGCCATAACCAACACCACAGCTTTTTCATTGCATGAACTCCTCTCTTCCTCCAGTACATCATGTATTTTAAGAAATGCAAAATTCAGCCAAACAGCAAGACAAGTATGCTTGCTCTTCCTCGCTTTCCTCTGCTGTGACACTCTGTGAGTGAAATCACTCAAACGATGATTTTTTGCCAAAATTTTCTTTTTGCCTGTGTGAAACCACCAAAAGAAGAAGAAATGTACTGGGGTTTCCTTGATGTGCAAAACCATTTTGCACCTCTTTAGTTCTTCCTGTTTTTGTTAGTTTCTCTCCACTGCAGTTATGTTAGCATCTGGCTCTTCTCACAACCAACGAGGCTGCATTTCAGTCAGAGCTGTCCTGCTGTGCTTAAATGTATTTAAAATGGAAGAAAAATGTAAAAGCTGATGACCAACGTGACCGTGAGCATGGTCCACTCCAGGCTACCATCGCCCCTGAACTTAGCCTGGGCAGGCAGTCACAGGAGAGGAGGCACCAGCTTCTTAGTTTGAATGCAGCAACCCACCCTTTTAATGCTGGAGTGATTCTATGCAGGAGCCTCTGATGTATGCAAGGCTGGTCTCTGGCATCAAGCAAATAGTAGCACAGGAACACATTACAGATTGGGGGAGGGGAGACAAGAGGAAGTTCATCTGTGGAAACAGAGGCTTCTTTTTCTCTTTTTACAACAGACCCCTGTGAATTTTTACACAGAGTTATTTTAGAGCTCAGGGCAGGTAATTTCATGATTCATCAGAATCTGTGTTTTTCCCTTCAGCTACCTGTATCCATGCAACATTATTTGCAATTACCTCAAGAAACCAGAAGCTTAGTGGGAGTGTCCTTTGCGAATCAGTGTTATTTCCATGCAGTGGCTGCTGAAAAGCTATTCCAGCTTTGCTATCTCTTGGTGGCTGATTGGGTGCCAGGATGAAGGATTCCTTTATTAACTGCATGCATCCCCCCTGCCCCTTCCCTTTTTAGCAGCCTGTCAGAGTGTGGTTTATAATCTAGCATGTAAGTAACTACATGCCATTTTACATGCACTGTAAAAGGACATTGTAAGCAGAAAGGTTTTCAAATAGCTGTCCGTGTGCAGAAAGGATGAGGGAGAAAATGAGTTCAATGCTTTTAGCCAAATCCTTGCTCCTGAAAGGAGGGCTCCTTTGACAGGAGCATGTTTCTGGTAATGCATAGAAGCTGCTGGCTCTATATTTTTCAGTGCTTTAGTAGGTAAAGGCTCCTGTTGGATAGGAGCATTGCTGAAGAGAACTTTATCCTCTGATGGGCTGGGAACAACTGATACCTATGGTTGAATAGTTTGAACTGATCACAGAAGCTATAAGGGATTCACTAGGCAGGGCCGATGCAACCATTTAGGCGACCGCCGCATTTGGGGGGCGCCATTTTCTTTGGCAATGACTGCGGCGGCCAGATCTTCGGCCACCCCGGTCACCGCCGGCATTTAGGCAAAGGGAGCTGGGGCAGGGGAGCGCAGGGAGGGCCGTCTGCAGCAAGTAAGGGGAGGGGAACCATGCAGGGGAACTCCCTGCCCCAGCTCACCCCTGCCCCGCCTCCTCCCTGAGCACACCGTGGCCACTTCACTTCTCCCACCTCCCAGGCTTGCGGCGCCTAAGCTGATTGGCGCTGCAAGCCTGGGAGGTGGGCAGGGCCGGCACTTCAGTTTTCGCCGCCCCAAGCAGCGCATCGAATTGCCGCTGCGGGCGGCGGGGGCAGTCTGTGTGCCCTTAGGGCGACAGGCGCATTTCCGCGGCTGCAGCAATTCGGCGGCAGCTTCTATGTTTAGCTGAAGCCGCCGCGGACAGCTAAACATAGAAGCTGCTGATGAATTGCAGCCGCCGCGGAAATGCGCCTGCCGCCCTAAGGGCACAGGGACTGCCCCCGCCGCCCGCGGCGGCAATTCGGCAAGCTGCTTGGGGGCAAAAGAACAGGGACTGCCGCCCCTTGCAGATTGTCGCCCCAAGCACCAGCTTGGAATGCTGGTGCCTGGAGCCAGCCCTGGAGGTGGGAGAAGTGAAGCAGTGACGGCGTGCTCGGGGTGCTCGTGCGCGGAGCAGGGCTGAGCTGGGGTGGGGGGGTGCTTCAGGGCAGAGGGTGGGGGGTGGGGAGGTGCCGCAAGGGGGGTGCCTCAGGGCAGAGGGGGGAAGCTGCTGCGGGGGGGGGCACCTCAGGGTGGGGGCACGGGGGGGAGGGTGCAAGGTAGAAGTTTCACCTAGGGCGCGAAACATCCTTGCACCAGCCCTGTCACCAGGAATTCTTTGAAATACTTCTTGGGTAGTTTATCTCATTTGCACTGATGCTTTGTAAAATGCTCAGTATTTTACTACAAGTCCTGGTTTGTCTGTATTCAAAAACTGCACACATATTTTCACTGAGGAAACTAGATAGCTAAGGGGAATGGTAGGACCAGGTAGTCCCAAGGCTAGCAGCCTGGGGGGTGCAACAGCGTCCTTCGACCTTCCTCTCCTCAGTTACCCAAAGGGTTGCTTGGCCACAGCAAAGAGGTCTAGTCCCAAGTGTCTAAAGATCTAAAGGGACTCAGCAATGGAGAAACATAATGTTTGCGGCTACTTCTAAAAATCAGGCCTTCCCCTATCTGGACCTCAATTTCTCCATCAGTAAGATGTAGATAATGATAGTTGCCCATGTCTTTATGTTGTGTCTTTATGTAGTGTGAAAGGCACTACATAACGGCTGGCAAAGTATTACTACTGTTTATTTTATGAACTCTGATGAAGAGTTTCTAAAACACAGAGGAAATGAACTGGGGGGAAAATACAGAAGTTGTGCTGTTGAAGTAATTAAAGGCTGTTCATGGCAAATTTTCAAGTTCCCAGACAACCTGGAAGCCTCTACATGTGATAGACATTTACTCTGCTCATGGCAATTTATTTGCATGGGATCCTTTATCTGTTTTCACTCATTCGGTGCTGTTAGCACCTCTTATCGAATATTAGTGCAACAGTTGGAGAGCTTTTATTTGGTTGTTATTGCTAAGAAAATATTTCTCAGGTATCCACCACATTTGTCTTTCCTTATCTCTGTTTTTCAGTCAGCACAATGTCAGGGGTTTACCAGAGGGCAATGTTAATGTTCCCAGCATCCAATTAAGCCACTAGTCACATCAGTATGTAAATCTACCAAAACAGCATGACATATTTTATGCTAACCTTAGAAAGAAACAAACAACCCATTAGTGGAGGAGAAAATGGAGAAACGAGGGGTGAGATCATCACCTCAGCGCTGGCCCCTTTATGCCACATAAAAAGGCCCTAAAAGCCTGGTTTTAACTGGGGAAGGACCAGTAGTATAGTTGAGGGTACAGGAAGGTAAATGGAGTTTAACCACTTCTCATATGTGGAATATAGAGTTTAGTTTAGATTAGTACCCACTTCATTTTTTTCTACTGCCTCACTGGGGAGGACCTAATCCGCACAGGAACTGTGTAAGACAGCTGTGAGTCTGCCTTCTGAGGACCATCAGGCAAACAGGATAGGATGATGCAAAGGTGACTTAAGCTACCATAGCTCTCACTCCTCCTGGGTTGCAAGTTTATGCTCGGCTAGAGTTCTTACATCTATTATATCCTCTTCCAATATGTAAAGGAGTGTAATGTACATGCCAAGGAGCTGAAGAAACGGTGTAGGTTAAAGCAGCAGACAGAGGTGATGGGGTGGGGGGGCATGTGGGGTCACGTCCCTCCTAGATTTGCTGCTTGGTTTGTACTGAGCATGCTCACACGGACTGAGCATGTTCAGCAACATTGCTGAATCCAGCTACCCTCACTCTGACCTCTTCTCCCGCCCCAGGCATGGGTCATCTCTGGCAGAAGGCAATCTAATTAATTTACAACCGTTCACTTTCCTGTTAGTTGCATTTCTTTCTATAATCCTGTCTTCCAGCCCCTTAGCATGAGGGTTACCTAGGACTCTATTAGATTTATGACAGTGTAAAAAGAAGGATGAAGATTTTATTTTGAACAGAGGGTTACTGTGATGATCAGAAATCTGAGGACAATTGTAAAAATTGATGCGCGGCTTCCGTGTGTGTATGAGACTGGATTGTGATCTGAAAGGGAGACTGCAAGTGTTGGCCGGATAAGAAGGCTGTGAAAAGTGATCTCTCTGAATGTACATGTCTGGACTGAAAGGTAATCTGCAGAAAAAGAGCTCTCTCAATGTGTGTGCCTGTGAGAGCAAGGCTCTGCTGATGCGGTTTGAGAGACACTGGTGTTTAAGAGAATGCATTTGTTCTTGAGTCCAGGTGAGGTAATGATCTGAAAGATGCATGGCTTTCAAGATTGGCATTGAGTTTTGGATATGAGGTAAGGTTTTTAACTCATTCAGTGATATTTTAGGAGCTTGAACATGACCTTTTCAACAACCACCTGAAATCCCCACAGATTCTGTTTACAGTGAGCCCTCCCTTCCCTATTAATTTTTTTTTAAATAAAGCACTCTATATAATAAAGAAGATCTGATATTGGATAATTCAAGAAGCTTAAGGATGTGAACTTGTTCTGTGATTGTACAGCTCCTAGCACAATGGGGTTTGGGTTCATCACTGGGGCTACTGGATGCTATGGTAATACAATAACTAATAACAACAACTGGGGCTCAGGTTCCTACTGAGGTATAGATGATAAACCAGAAAGTTTTGCTCCCTTAAAAAGTATGTAGTGTCACTTAATCTGTCTGTAGAGGAGTTGCCAGCCGTACATAGCAAATGATGTAAATACCGTATGCCCCCAAACTCTACAAAAACAATCTGCTGACAGCAGCAGTCTGCATTAGCAAAATGTCACCTGGGTAGATAAAGGGGTCTCTGGAGTTTCACATGTCACAGACATAAGGGGAAAAAAACCCTGAATAATGTACATGAAATTATCATGCACTGGTGTTTTCTTTCTTTCTTTCTTTCTTTCTTTCTTTCTTTCTTTCTTTCTTTCTTTCTTTCTTAATAAAACAACCCTGCAAACAAGTTGAAAATCAGCATTTTAATGAGTTATTTGCCACCCAAAAGCCTGGATTCTTTATTCATGAAAATATTTTAGATACCCAGGCAAAACAGTCACAAATCATTATTCTCATTGCTATTGTGCTGAAATTTTTTGTCAACATCTTTCATTTTCAATTTGCATCAGTCCAGGGCTTACAGACGCTGCAGTATACACAGTGACATGTTGAAAAACCAGGCTGTGCTGAGGCACGGAGGCCCTACTCTCCTTCGGTGGGAAGTACAGTGGGTGCTTCTTTATGGAGTAGGTATTTTGCCAGTACTCCCATTATTTATTGAACAGAAAGTTCTGTCTCCTATAGATGAAGTTGTGTAAGCGGTGGTGTTAGACACATACAAGAGTCATAAATAATGTAACTGGAAGACTCTTGTGTGCTACAGTCTTAAAGCCAGATGATAACAGGGTGAGCAGTGGGGAGCAGTTGTATCGTGCAAGTGATTTATTAGTGTCTACTTTTAATTTAAGGAATATTTATTTCTAAAGATGGGGGGGGCTTTTAAACAGGAGGCTTTCATTGAGTGGAGGCTGCAGGGGCCCTTTAAGAATCTTTGATTTATGAGTAATAAGGACGCAGGAGGCTTTGAAAAGGCAACTCTTCTGTCTCTCACCCAAGCCTCAGGAACCAGGGTCAGACTCCACGGGGAAAGAAAAGGAATTTATGTAAATGCATGAACTCTAGCTGGAGGCTTACCTAACATATTTTACTCCCCAACTCCTTAAAATCTGAAACAAAAACTTTCTGCAAAGTTGGCTGACTAGGCCCACTTCTGTTTTTTGGTAAACGGATGAGTTACACTGTGTTTTTATTCTCATCACCTTAATGGCAACTGACCAGCTTTTGGAAAAACAAAATAGTTTATCAACCTGGTGACAGGCAGTGAAATGAATACGTTACTGTTTACTTTGTAGGACATTTTATATTAAATAGAACTCCCTTAATGTACTCTAGATTATTTTTTTACATGAGGAATGGAAAACCTAATACAAAGCAAATTAGCCCTGAAAAAAAGGTGCATATAAGAAAAATCCCTTTGAACAGCTTACATTTTCTTTCTTGTAAATGGAGTGAGAACAAATCTTAAGGTTCAATTATCCTTCTGCAGGGTAGACCATCACTGAGGGGAGAGAGGTCAACCAGCCAAAAGCCAGTGCCTTCAAACATTAAACCTACATACGGCATCATGCCTCCACGGGTGGAAGGGAAAGCCACTATACCCAGACATAGTCAGCACTTTTCCTAGTGTTCTCTGGATACGTAATGGGGCAGGACCATGGACTTAACTTGCCATGTTCCCTCTGGGGCCACTAGCACTGCAGACAGTGCTGGTGGGCCTTCTCCACCTTGCACTTCACCACCTAAGTGACAGCTTCCTCTTGTATGGACAAAAGGACATCCCTGTACAGTACCTCCTCAACATTATGTGTTTATTTACTTAGTTATTTGTAGTACCATGGTCCCTAGGAACCCTAGTCACGGATCAGGACCCCATTGTGCTAGGCATCAAATCCCCAGCCTACCCATCATCTCTCATTCACTCTCGAGCTGTCAGTGCTCACCTCTGATTGGCCCACGACGTCCACTGCCCACTCGTTAAATTTTCAAATAAGCACTTTTCTCCCATACTGCCCCAAACACTTAGCTTTGCTTGCAGTAATAAAACTGTAACAGTCCCATAACAGGAGACAATGAACTAATAAACTCAGCCACTGCTGGGTCTGGGGAATAACTGGCAAAATGGTAATAATGCCACTGTTAGACTGTCATGTTAGCTTTAGCAGATGGTTTTTCCTTCATCAATAAATTCTGGTACTGATTCAGCTGATCTCAGCAATCATTTCTTCTAGGTACTGTTAAATCACACATAACAAAGCACCATGTGGCTAGCAGCTGATGATGACTGACAATATTTGCCTTAGATACACAGGTAGATTCTACTCCCATGGTTCTGCTAAAGCAACAGGGGACCATGCAGCATTTAGATAAACAGTATGTTGTCTCTTGTTATTGTTTGTACTGCGTAAGCCAGTCTCACAGTCACTGTGGTATCTCAACAGCATATACAACATCTTATCAAGACAGTCTGACTGCAGGAAAAAAAATAAACATTTAGGGCAGACATGTCTCCCCTACACACCACCTCCACAAATCAAATACACAGAGAACTGTCAAGAATAGTATGTCTGTTCAGAGCGCATAGCAGCAGGCAAGGCCAATCTCTCCCTGGAAAAAAGATGTGCTGAATGTATATTTCATGCCTAAACTATTGTAGCTCCCTCTGCTATGGCCTCCCCAACTCTCAGCTCTCCAGACGCAGGCAGGTGCAGCATGTCACTGCCTGTTTTTATCACAAGTGCAAGGAAGCATTAACCATGTCACCCATGCTGTCAGACAACTTCCCTGGCTCCTCATTCTTTTGTGGGTCTCGCTCAAAATAGCCTTCTAAACAACAAAATGTATAACCTCTCAGAGTGAAATTCCTACCCGCTCTCCCAGTGTTTACAAATGGGTTTTGTGTGGGGGAGGAATATGTGGAGTTAGTGGGGAATGAAATCCATCCACCCTTCCCCCTCCCCCGTTTAGGGCTTGGTTATATTTCTGCAGAGGCGGAGTCTCACTGAGACAGGAGTGGGGTAAACCACCCAAGGAGCGTGTATGGAAACATAATGCCTGTGTAAGGCTATGTCTACCTGGCACTTTCATCGCTAAAACTTTTGTCGCTCAGGAGTGTGAAAAAACCGCCTACCACCCCTCATTGGAGGTGGTTTCATTTTGTCGCCAGGAGAGCTCTCTTCTGGTGATAAAGAGCGGCCACACAATGCACTTTACAACGGCGCGACTGCAGCGGCACAGCCGCACCATTGTAAGGTGTGCAGTGTAGACATACACTAAGAGATCAGGGATTCTCAGGCACTGCCATGTGGCTGCTGCCTGGAACGGGTTAAACATGAAAAACATTACTGGGAACCTTTATGGGTAATAACAGGCCCTCAAGGTATCTGACCAAGGAATAGGTAAGTGCTGTTTATATGTAGCTAGACTTTGTATTAAAGCGGGATCATTAAATCCAAACAGGCTCTCTTTGCAGTTGAATATGGCTTCCTTTCTGTAGGGCTGAAGAGCACCTAGTTGAGGCTGACCCCTTGCTCGCACTGGATGTTTACCAGGCTCAGTTACAGTCATTGTTGTAACTTTGATGGTGCAAATCTCTACTTTATACAGACAAAGTATTGGAAGCCACCATTTGCACCAATGTGGCGTATGCCAGATTAGAGAAGGGATGAAATGCACTGCCATGAACTGCAGTTTGTAGGAGCTTCGCCTGTCTATACGTGGCGTTTGCGTCATTGCATCTAGCGGAGTGGCTGATGTCCCCAGTGTAGACAAGGCCTGAGTGAAGTGATGGCTGAGTGACAAACCAAGGATTGAAGGGCTCAGTGTGGTTGGGGCTGGATTAATACACACACACCAGAATTTGGGAGAGGGGATGAAATCCTGGTGCCACTGAAGTGGGAGTTTTGTCATGGCCTTCAGTGGAGCCAGGATTCCACTCAGAGTCTTCTGAGGCAATGAAAATAACAGTTTTGATGCTTGAGTTTGGTGCTTGTTAGCTGAAGCGCCAAGGCAGAGCTGCACCTGTGAATTGTAAATATGGCTCCTGCTTTAGCTCACCAAATGCCTTATTCAAGAATGTAAACACACTAGGAAATGTTCTCTTGGGTCTTCGTCCACGCACTTCTCTGCCAGTGAAAAACTGACTCACTCAAGAACTGCAAGCTCTTCTTCAACACCTCAGCAGTTGGGCTAGTAAATAAATAATGTGGTGGGGCCTACGTGACTCTCAGACTCCTATAATTAGTTTGTACCCAGTATTATTATCTAGCAAAAGTAGAATAATGAAAAGGGGAAAAGGGAAGGCCTTAAAATAAAGCCCCAGCTCTTCACTGAGCTCCACCCATGCAGACCCCTGTTTAGGGCAGGATCAGGGCCTACCTGCCAGATGTAATTTCTCATTGCCAAGGTATATGCAAATCCTAACCTGGTGGTGTCAGGGGCTCCCAAACCCACAAACTCTGAAGCTGCTGCTTCTAGAGAGGAAAGACTTAAACCAGGGCCGGCTCCAGACCCCAGCGCGGCAAGCACGCGCGTGGGGCGGCCCTTTCCCGGGGGGGCGGCAGGCTGGGCCGGCGGACCTGCCGCAGTCATGCCTGCGGGAGGTCCACCGGAGCCCCGGGACGACCGGACCTGCCGCAGGCATGACTGCGGACAGTTCGCTGGTCCTGCGGCTCGGCTGGACCTCCCGCAGGCATGCCTGCGGCAGCTCAAGCGGAGCCGCCGGACCTGCGAACCGTCCGCAGCTGCAGGAGGTCCAGCCGAGCCGCGCGACCAGCGGACCCTCCGCAGTCATGCCCGCGGGAGGTCCCCTGCTCCCGCGGCTCCGGGGCGCCTCCCACGCATGACTGCTTGGGGCGGCCAAAAAGGTAGAGCCGCCCCTGACTTAAACAGTCCTTCCCCTTCCTCTCTTGGCAGAGGAGAGGACTGGAGGGAAGTTCTGAATTATCACTGTTGCTGCAGAAAGCTGCAGCTGAGGGAAGCAGGTGCCATGCAGCTCCTTTGAAGCAGCTTATCCGTCTGTCTGCCAACTGACCCCTGACTTCCTCCCCGCTTAATGCCAGTGTTGCTCTCTGGAGCAGTATGTGTAGGAAGGCAGTAAAGTGTGAGTAGTACTCAGTGGCCTCTTGCTGACCACGGGTCGGGGGCTAGCCACTATGGATTGAGAGAAGGAGTGAGAAGAGGCTGGTATGGGAAGAGGCACGCACGCCACAAACATGTAGAGAGGTCCCGTGCTTTGGATATGCCTGCCCACCTAGTACCATTGTGCTCTGTGTTTGAGCAGTAACAAACAAGAGCATCGTATCCAATCATATGCTTCACAAAGCAAATAATCACTATTAAGGTTTGACCTATATTCAAGCCATTTGTTAGTTTTCATCTTCTGTCCTTAAATCTGTTTCCGTTTCATTCTGTCAAGTGTATTGCAGTACTTAATTCAGGAGCTTATCTGCTTATTCTGCTTCCTAAAGCAATATGGATTTTTGGTGGGACATACTGAAAATTGGGCAGGATACAGCAGATAGATGCTTCACCATCTCTCTGTACGCAAAGTGGGAGAGGATTGTTCCTTGATTCCTGGAAGCCAGATTTTACCAACTTTATTTATGTTGTTTTGTATCTTACTCCACAAGAAGGTTCACTTATTACAATGGAACTAATTGTGGACAAAGGTATGGGAATAATGGGAATAAGCGAGACAGAATATAATCCTTCAGTAACTAGAGAGATAGAGGAGATGAAAAGAAATTTATACCTTGATAACGAAGAGAGACAAGGTGGGTGAGGTAATATCTTTGACTGCAGGGGTGCCCAACCGACGACCACGGCCTACCAGAGCATTTCATAAGGCCCGCAGCCTGCTTCAACACAGTATACTAACGGTCGATTCATTAGCATTTGGTTGTCATGTAGACATCATTTTAGTTTACACAAGTGCGTAAATAGACAATATTATCCATAGTAAGAACCTATCTAAATTCATATGAAACAAGCTGAACTTAAAAAATATAAATCCGTACAGGTGACTTTAAATCTTATCAAAATATGTAGAATCTGTTTGGCCTACACAAGGTTGTGCTTAGGTTTATGTGTCCCTCCTGAGTAATAAGGTTGGGCACTACTGTTTTACTGGACCAACTTATTTGAGCTACACAGAGCTCATCTTCAGGTAATTAAGATCAGATTCTTCTCTTGCTGGATTAATTACCATTCCAACCTCACAAGGGTGTCATAAAGCCTAATTAATTAGAGCCAAATTCTGCTGTCAGTGTAATCTAGGGTAACTCCACTGGATTTACAGTCACAGTCTCCAGCTCAGGGAAAATTTAGTGCTTGCATCTAGAGTTGTGGTAGCCAGCCAACTGTCTAGGAATCCAATAGATATCTTTTCCTGCTGCTCCTTCCAGGAATCCAACCAGACTAATATTTAAATAAATAGTGTTTCCCACACATTCTAGTTTAAATGTGAGTGACTTATTTTCTTTGGTCTTTAGGGCTTTTGATTTTTTTTTTTAATCTATATAAGACTAATTTGTAGTATGGTGTCTGTTACCACAATTTGTTTTTCCAGCATATCATTTTTGTCTGCTGGGCTCATCACTCTGGAGCCCATATGGTCTCGTTCGTTGTTTAACGAAGCTATCCCAGGCTGTGCAAGGTCCATTTAATTTTCAGATTGCCTCAGAAGAGCCTGTAAAGAACTCCAGAGCCTTTTCTGTGAGGCCTGTGTACAAAATGGTGCAAGCAGGTAATTTCTGCAACACTTTTGATACATTTTACTGATAAAATATCAGCACCAGCCAGCCAGCAGTGATTTGCTTGTTTGTTTGTTTGTTTTTCTTTTCTTCCAGATTTTTGAAAGGGCAACACTTTCCAAAATCCCTTCTCCACTGCTAAATGAAAGAAAAAGAAACTCCTGAGTAGGTAAAATTCAGGTAAACCTACAGTAACCTCACTGAAAACAGTAGCAGCCAGTAGCCTATGAGAATGTTTTCTTCAGTATGAGAGAATAATTTTCATAATTTACATAGGACTTCAGTTCATGAGAAGTGATTGGCATAGATCAATTCTTATAGATATGAGTTCAATATTACAGGCCCTATGATATAAGCTAAAGATCTTCCAACATGTCCATTACTAAATAATAACAAGTTGTAGATAATCTTTTATTGGGCTAGTTAAATGATAGAATGTTACAGAAAAGCTTCTAAGAGTCTTTGAAAATTCTTGAAAGCTTGAGTCTTGGAAATCAGTTGAATTGGAACCATCCTTCACAGATAGGTGTCAGCTCTTGCTTTGATTATCTCCAAGTTGAAGGTGATTCCACAACCTTTACATCCAGACCTAGCAAAGCACTCAGGTATGGGCTTCACTTTGAGCAGATGAGCAGTTTTGTTGATTTCTATGGGACTACTCCCATGCTTAATGTTAAGCACATGCTTAAGTGCTTTGCTGGATTGGAGTTTTAGCAAGTTCACTGGAGTAACTCTAAATCAATAGGAAAGAGGGGCATAGATTGTCTTTCTGTTTTGTGTTTGTACAGCCTACCACAAAGGTGTTCTGGTCCATGTCTAGGGCACCTAGGCACTATGGTAATACAAATAATTAATGATGATGATGACGTTACTTACTGTGATGTCTTACATTTTATACAGTACCTTTCATCACAAAAGGTACCCCTATGAGGAGGTAAGTATTGTCTTCTCCATTTTCCTTGTGCAGACACTGAGGCACAGCAGCCTTCTTTACCATTGCCTTGTAATAACTTACACCAGTCCAAAGTGAGTCCAAGGTGAGCGTAAGACACTCCAGTTCCAGTCTGGTATGTTACAACTAAAGCTGGGTGAAATTCAGGATTTCCTTCCCTTTGATATTTGTTTTCAGCCCTGTGATAGGCTCTCTGGCACCCCTTTGGGGGTGTCCCTTTCTTGTTTTGGACGTCATTCTCTGGAAACTGGCATTGCTGTTGTCTGGGTTCCAAGCTTGGGGTACAGTCCTTCAGCTGTACCTCTTAGGCCATCTGCCCTCTTCTAAGGCATTTCAAGGCAGGGAGGGACTAGCTCAGTGGTTTGAGCATTGGCCTACTAAACCCAGGGTTATGAGTTTAATCCTTGAGGGGGCCATTTAGGGATCTGGGGCAAAAATCTGTCTGGGGATTGGTTCTGCTTTGAGCAGGGGGGTGGGACTAGATGACCTCCTGAGGTCCCTTCTAACCCCGATATTCTATGATTCTAAGTAGTCCAAGAGAAAAAGGCAAAATTCCTCAACAGCCCACAAAAAGGGCCAGTCCTTGGGAGGAAAGTCTGGGGCACCTTATCCCTTGTCTAGGAAGCCCATTCATCCAATCTTGAACCAGATTGTCCTCTTTTGGGGTGGCTTGTCCCCCTTCTGGTGCTGGGACAAACCAGATGTGATTTTGTCCAGTATCAGACATGGGATTCCAGTATTCCAGAAGCACGTGAGTGGCCTCGCTACCCTTGTGTGTCCACCAACCAAGGCTGTGCCAGGGCTCCAAAAAGAAAAGCTGTTTCTCTATTTCCTCAGGGGGCTGGGGTTCCTGGTTCTCTCAAGCAGTTTCCCAGTAGACAGCTCCTGGGAGCTCTGGGCCCTAGCTCTCTTTGCTCTTGAATGTCACAGACTGAGCTGGGATTCTCCCTTTGAGGCTTTGCCCTTCTCCAGGATTGAAAGACCTCACAGGTGCAGTGAGCTGGGACTCACTGGGCTCAAAGGAGCATTTTAACCCCTTCTTGACTGGGGCCGAAAGTTGCCCCAGCACAAGCCCAGATTGGGACAAGAAGGTCGGAAATACTGCAAAACACTGTGATTTGGAAATGTCTAAATGTTTCTTTTGGGTTTGTTAAAATGATCCGAAACACTTTGTTTTGAGTCAGTTCAACACTAAACTTCATTTCCCTATTGGGTCGCATTGCTTCCTGGGAGTTTAGTTTCAGAGCCTGATGCCCCCATTTTCCACTATGGGCCAGGCTCCCTGGGTGGACACATCTCCTATGATGAACTGAGAATCATGTGTCTACTATGATGCACCACACAACTTGGCCAAAAAGGGTCCGCATTGCATTATAGGAGATGTAGTCCTCCAGTGAGTGTAGTCCACTGGAAAGAATGACAGCCCAAACTGCCACTCCCATGAGGCAACGTGTCATGATAGAGAAGTACAGTTTAATATTGAACTGATTCAAAACTAAATATTTCAGTCAATTCAACAAAACAAAATATTCCAATTTGACTCCAACTGACTCGCAATGAAATATTTTGTTTAGATTTTCCCAACAGAAAATCAAATGTTTTATGGCCAGCTCTAGTTGCAGCTCCCTCTGTGCCAGTGTAAATGACAAGACAAGGTGCAGCACAACAGTGAGTTCGACCTAGGTGATTTAAGTCACTTTTCCAAGGTCGCACAGAAAGTTTGTGGCAGTACATGCAACAGAAGCTTTATATCCTGATTTCCAGTCTTTTAAATATTGCATAACTCTTCAGGTACATTGCTGAATAGCTTCAAGCGCCATTTTAATCAAAATATAAAAATGCGTTTGAATAAGTGTCCATATATAGCTCCTCTGATATTTTCTCAAACAAAAATACTAATAAATTTTAGGCCAACAGTAAAAAATTAGTCCAGCAAGTTTGGGATCACTTTTTATCTCATTTTTTAAATTTATTTTAGGTACTTCCCTTGACATTGTTTTCATTGATTGCCTGACCAAGTGAGGCAGTTCAAAAATCTAATATGTCTGAGGCAGCTTAAATTCCAGATAATGCAAACTTTAGACTAGCATATGAGTCCAAGGAAATGTTGTCTATTGCCCAGACTCGGTGAAATCTACCTTGCCTCCACAGTTTGCTTTTTGAGCAACTACCCTCCCCCAATCCTAAGCAGACACATCCCTAGTTATTGTCACGCTCATCTTTACATTGTTGTTTGTCAGTCATAACTATTTCCTAAAAGCATGACATAATTGGGTAATCATATTGCAGATAATCTTGTTTATTGGATCTCCTCGCCCGAGCAAAGATTTATTAATAGCTCCTCTCGAGGATTTGTCTCCTTGGATACACCTTATACACGAACCCCTGAAACATGCCCCATAAATATCAGAGCTTCTGGTTTTCCAGCTCTAGATATTAACGTGGCTTCTGTTTTCTCCATTGTCTCTCTTGAAGACTGTATTTGGTGGGGAGGATGTTTATGAAGGAAGGCAGGGTTCCTGGAAGGCTTAGTTGTTATATAAAAAAGATCAGCATATACAAACAATTAGGTATTTTACACTAGATTCAGGCAGTTATTAAACTGATAAGAACAGATACAACTTTTAGATGATGTTTTTCACCTCTTAGCTCAGAGAGCCGTAATACACCAAGGAAAGCACTGTAAATTACAAACATTAGTTAAAAAATCAATATGGCAACACTGAAGAAGTGAATGAATAGTGTTAGGCTTTGTCTTCCCCAGATTGTTCAGCTTTAACTATACCGGTATCTTACCATGCCCAGTGTGGACAGCATTATCCAGTAAAAAGGTGTTTATATTGGTATAGCTTTTTCACACATGGGAAGGAGAATAAGCTAAACCGTTATCAGATACCTTTATCCTATTATAGCTGCATAGATCTTAGGGGGTGTACCGGCATAACTACATCAGAAAAAAACCCACACCCCAACCGAGACAGTTATAAAAACCATATAGGCCAGGCCTTATTAGACACACACTTTAAACTCTATAAGACAAGGTAGGTCCTAAATAAACATTAAAACTCCACATTAGAGCACAGACAAGATGACGCGAGACAGTGCAAACTAGTGCCCATCCATAACTGGATAACAACCACTAACTGTTCTTCCTCAATAGTAGCAAATAAGCCGCTGGTAAGTGAGACTTGTCAAAGGTAATTGATGTAATAACAATGAGGAGTCCTTGTGGCACCTTAGAGATTAACAAATGTATTTGGGCACAAGCTTTCATGGGCTAGAACCCATTTCATCAGATGCATGGAGTGGAAAATACAGGAGCAGGTATAAATACATGAAAGGATGGGAGTTGCCTTCTAGAAGTAGTTTATTTTTAGCATTGGAAACCCTGATTATTCATACAGATGGGTTAAAATTGAGATGAACCCTACAAAACTACAGTATTTAGGAATCATTGTTCCATCCTTTCATACACAAAGAGCAACCAGCTGGACTGACTTTTCTCATTTCTCTGTGACCTAATCCATCATTTGAACACTAGTTTGCCTGCCACCCTATATGTCATCATAATATATTGCCATCTTCTGATTATATTCATGGCATGATGCTATGCAGTTCTTCTCAATGAGCAAGATAACACCCCAGAGAACTGCATGTGGAAGGAATTTTCCAGGCTCAGACCTGCTCCGCCTCTATGGTGGAAGGCAGAGGTGCGCTTCCATGGCACTGTTTCTCTTTCTCTCCCCAAATGTTATGGAAGAAGCTCCATGGGTCCAGTGTGGTGAACATGCATCATTTCCTCCCCAGCCCAGCCACCAGCTTCATTGACTTTATAGCC
This sequence comes from Mauremys mutica, assembly GCF_020497125.1. Lineage (NCBI taxonomy): Eukaryota > Metazoa > Chordata > Testudines > Geoemydidae > Mauremys > Mauremys mutica. The sequence continues at coordinate 230,061,682 of NC_059072.1, forward strand.
AAACTCCATACTGGTGGCTGTCTCTGGCAACATGGCTCCTATAGAACCATACTGCTAGGGAGACAAAGAGGGGGCAGTGCAGAAGCATAACGTTTCTGTGCACCTGGCCTTTTGCCTCTGGTAGATCCCCATGGGCCTTGAGAGATTCATTATATTTGGAGCAGAACTCCCCGTTTGTTCCAGAAGGGGCAAACTATTCCCCTTCTAAAGGCATGACTTGGGGAAAACTTCATAAGGAGTACTTCATACACATTCCTCCTTCCCCAGGTGCTCCCCTGAAGGTTTTCTAAGCAACACTAATCCGGTCTGGTCCAATGAGAACCCTCTTGTTAAATTATATCTGTTGAATATGAGGTGTTATCTAACAGGGCATTCTTTGCATCCAGCGGGATTCAGGCTTACCACGAGATGCAATGAGTTTTGAGGTAACCTATAGCAGCACCGTGTATTATGAAAATACACAGCAAAACAATAAATGGTTTATACAAGTACCAAAACATCCTGCCCTACTAGAACTTGAAAATCCTGCTGAAGATGAACAAATAGGAACTGCAGCTAGCAGTAGGCTAGATCATCCCCTTCCCCAGAAAAACCATAGCTGTAGGGAAAAGCCACGAGGAGTCCCTGACAGTTTTCCCCAAGTAATTTTATTGGGTGGGAGAAGTGCGCCTCTTCCCTCATAGAGCAGATAGTGGTTATTGTTACAACATGGCCCAGTCTCACATCTGAACAGCCAACAGTCTGGTGCAAGTGGACCTAACTGCTGGATGCCATGTACTTCTATAACCTAACTGGGTCTGGGCTGAGTCTAGTCACTCTGGCCCATATCCTCAAAGGGACCACATCAGGCAGAGGGGGAAATTGAACTGGGATCTTCCACATTATGGATGAGTGTCCTAACCACTGGGCTGAAACTTATAAGAGAGGCCTCTTTCTCCCCACTACTCAAAGGGGGTGTTCTGAGTGGGATTAGGCATGCTCTGAGTGTGGTCACTGGATTGGGCCCCACAAGCGAGGTAGGCTTTGCCACATCTATCTTCACTTGGTTTGAGGTTCATGCTGGGGCTTAGGCAGGAGATAGGCATCTGGGTGCCTGCCCGAAGGCAGAAGTGTGTATGCCCAGAGATAGAAATGCAAGTGCCTAGGGGACTGTTATAGTGAAAATTTGGGCTCCAATGTGTTGAGGCATCTATAGGTTTAGGTGGCAACTGAATGGGGGTTTTATGAATCGCACTGCCATCTAAACCTGGGCTTTAGGCATCTAACCCCCTTTGTATATGTTGGCCTCTATTCACTGGGCATAGTATAGTTCACAATTTGGCCCAGACATATCCCACCCTGTCATAGTTGTGTCTTCAGCTCCAGCAGATTCCCTGGGATCCACAGATCTAGGAATACCGACAAGGAGACATCTACAACCTCTCTAGGCAATTCCCAGCTCTCTGAGAACACAGCTGCATTGGAATGGTTTTCCATAGCCCTGGTTGTCAGGTGCAGGGAGGGGTCCCACAAGTTAATGAAGCCTCAAGGTGAATTAATTTTGTGCTGTCTTTTCCATTGGGTTTCAAAGGGCTGATACACATCTCCCCATTGGATCATACATCACTGGAAATCAATGATTTGGGATAGAGCTGAGGGATGTGTATTAACCCTCCTAAATCTCCTGGAAAAACCAACATGAACAACAAAAAACACCTTCCTGGTACCTACTAGCCCTCCATAATGCGAGGTTATAAACACTCTGCCTCCCTTCCCCTCCCCCCCCCCCGCCTTTCTGGGGCTAGCCCTTTAAATTTGGCAGACTCAAACAGCTGCAACCCTGAACTGGCCATTTTGCAACTGATTGCTTCTGGCTACATCTCTTCAAGTTGGTAAGTTCTTGTCCTGTTTTGCCCCATTTTCCCCTTTCTTATTGCTGAGGAGATGGTATGTCTCCTAATCCTTTAAATATTAATTCAGTATGTGTGTGTATGGCTGCATCTCTAATTTCGCCTTTCTTTTTGACCCTGTAAGAGTAGCATAAAAATATACAACCACCAGTGTTTTGCAATCCAGATGTTTAGGGGTTGGAATATATCAAAAATATATGCTCATAATTATGCCACAAATATTCTCCTTAGTGGGGAGGAGGCACGTTTTTACACCTCCTCCAGAAATACCATTTTTGAAAACCGTTCTTTTTTATTCTCCAGTATCTATCACAAAACATTGCCTGCCTCTGTGGTGTCCTTTGAAACACTGATTTTTGGAGAGAAGCAGGGCAATATTTGTGTCCAAGTATCCACTCTACTTCTTCATCAATGACCAGATATAGACTGGCCTCAGGAAAGACTATAGCAAAGCAATTAATGCTTCATAAAATTATAGATTCATAGATTCCAAAGCCAGAAGGGACTGTTATGATCATCTAGTCTGACCTCCTGCATAGAACAGGCCATAGCACTTCCCCAAAATAATTTCTAGAGCATATCTTTTAGAAAAACATCCAATCTTGGTTTAAAAATTGCCAGTGATGGAGAATCCACCGTGACCCTTGGTAAGCTGTTTCAATGGTTAATTACACTCACTGTTAAAAATGTACACTTTATTTCTAGCCTGAATTTGTTTAACTTCAACTTCCAGCCATTTCACGTGGGCAGAGCAGAAAGCTGTGTCTGAAAATAATTTCCCTGCTCTTAGATTCTAAAGATCAGGTTTGTCTGCCAGTATGATTAGTTTCCTAGGAATCCTCTATTCGTTTTTCATAAGGAGGGCATTCTTGCCATTCCAGTTATTTCACCAGTGGCTTGCTACAGCATTCTATGGAAGTTACAGTGCTTTTTGTTGTTTTAAAGTCTATGTTTGGAGCATGAAAAATTATAGAGGACGGGCTGCACTGATTTGAGTGTATTTAATATAGGTACCCATGCATTAACCAAATATTGAAAGCCTTTTTTTACAGCATTAAGGCTTCATCTACACATGGAGCTGGGGCTGTGATTCCCAGAGCAAGCAGACGTACTTACAAGCACTCTACAAATAGAAGTGTAGCTGCAGTAGCCCAGGCAGCAGTCAGTGGCAGCATAGGCCAGCCATTCTAAGTACAAACCTGCCCAGCCCCTGTGGGTATGTACCATGGCTACACTATGGTTTTCAGAGTGCTAGCTCAGTGAAAGCTGGTGTGAGTATGTCTACTCAAGCTGGAAATCATCCCTGCCCCAGCTCCAAGTGTAGGCGTAGCCTCAGGTGCTCTAGAAATAGAACGCAGTGAGAGTGAGCTGTGTGTGCTAAAGTGTAGCTGCTAAGGCTTCCACACTGCAAGCTGCTTAGTGACTTCAGTGGAACTCCGTGGTCAAGGTCTAACTGACAAAATCTGATAACTACAGTGGCTGTAAAAGAAACCCCAGATGGGAATGTGTATTAGTTTTCTTTTTTTGGAAGGAGTAGGGCTTTGAGGTGGGGGGTCATTCTCAGAACTAGTGCCAGTGATGGGACATTTGTGTGACTATCTGCTCTCCTGTGGTGGTAACTGGGTCACTATCCAGTCCTCAGTGAGGTAGAACTGCATTTGAAGCTTCTCATGTTCAACTGAAATTCAAAGAGCCATGGGCAGGTTTCAACAATGTTGGTATTTGCTAACTGGGTATTATGAAAAACTTTCTAACTATAAAGGTAGTTAAGCTTGGCTTTTAAGGGAGGTTGTGGAATCCTCATCACTGGAGGTTTTAAAGAACAGGTTGGACAAACACCTATCAGGGCTAGATTTGATGACTTCTCAAGGGCCCTTCCACTCCTACATTTCTATGGAAGTATCTATCTTCCAGAAAGGCACTCAGACTTGAACTGCACATCAGAGATGGAGAGTCCATCACTTCCCTTGGTAGTTTGCTCCAGTGGTTGAACATGCTATAACTGTAGTTCATCCCAGCACAGTATAATCTTACCTTTTTTTAAAAAGCAATCTACGACCACTACCTTACGTTTGGCCTGAGCTAGATTTAGAAGTAAGTGAACTGTCTCCACACTAATATCATTTTATTGCCTGGGACACATCAAACATTATTGCTACAGACAATATCTGTGCTTGGAATGAATGGTTCAAAGAACTTCAATTTTAAGAACCATTTATTTGCTCATATAAACAATAATGAGATATTACAACCTGTACAAGAATAGAAAGTTCATGATGTCCAATAAAAATAAAGTACTACATATCCACATGTTACTACGTTAGCTCCCTGTTGTGAAAGATACTATTCTGCTGAGTAGATTCTGTCACCTTTCTCTAGCTACAAGGGAGCCAGACAGTTCTGCTGATCTTTTGGATCTGTCACAGTGGTTCCCGGATACGATAGGTTGTGACCTAAGTTACAGCTAAAAAAACATATAAAGGACCTGGGAACACTTCATTGCACTATTGACTTTATGGCAGAACACAAAAGATCCATAAGTCAAAATTCATTATATTGTCTTAAAGAGAAGCAGCATGATCCAGTGGGTAGAGTGCTGGGCTGTGATTCCAGATACCTAGATGCTATTCCTGGCTCAACCTGGGACAAGTCACTTTTACCTGTGCTTCTGTTTCCCCTTCCCTCTTTTGTCTCCCTTGCATATTTAGATTGTAAACTCTTTGGGGCAGGCTCTATCTCTTAGAGTGAGCTCCTCTCCCCACTCCCCCATTTTGGCAGGGGCCTCTGGGTGCTATTGTAATACAAATAATTATTCATTGGAGTATACCATCTCCAGATTGTTACAGAATTGCACAGTGAGAAGCGGTGGCTTCTTCTTTCTTTTTTCTTTTTTGAAACTGTGATACTAGGAAAAAATGCCATGAAATGGTTAAATTCCTGTGGAATCTGTACTCACCATTCAAATACTTCCCCTTCCTTTTGTTTTTAACCTTGTTTTCCTGTCATATGCTAATGCTATCCTGTCCCCCACCCCATCCCATGCTGCCAGCTGCATTTTTGTGGGAACCCGTAGCTCCATAGAGCTAGTGACAATGTGGCTCTGTAAATGGGGCTGGAAGGGGCGTTGGTGCTGGGTAATGCAGCCAGTATTCTCCGGAGCTTCTCATAGGCTCAATATCCCTGGCCTGAAATCCGAAAACATTCACTCCCATCTCCCTGACCTTGATAGCCACTTTCCTGCCTTCGATGGTTCCAGGAAGAGTCTAACTAAAATCCTACTCTGTACTGCAAGTGTGTGTGTGTGTGTTTATTATCCATGTGCCTATCTGTATAAAATGCTAGAAGAAACATCAGGATTATTTTGAGCCATTTGAACACCAGTGTTTATTGAACTCTGCTGCCTGCTAGCAAGAGGAAAGGCACATAAATAATAACATGCTGGCTCAGTAACCATGGATTGTGAAGTAAGAAATAATAATGGGTCTGCAAAGGGAAAGTTCTGGGGGGAAATAACGTAAGAAATGTTAGAGGAGGCAGTAATGAAACCAGAGACTGGGTTGGCAGTAAATACCTTTCAGATGCAAAGAAAGGGAGAAAGAAGTAGTGCAAAATCACTCTAGTGAAAGGAAGTGTGAAAGACTTGCAATTACTATTAATATAGCATTGAAAGTGCAGACCTTTTACAGATGCATCCAGGAGGGGAAAAGGAAGTGAAGACAAAAAAAAAAAAGTTTGCTGATAGGGGAAGCTGAGTAATGAATGACTGAGGTGGCTGAAATAATAAAAGACTGCTGCTGTTTAGTGTCTTGCTCCTTACTTTAGTAGCAACCCCCACCCCTACCAAAAAATCCCAAATCTAAATTATGGAGAACTGAATGCATACAATTCTCATAAAAGCTCTGTGGATTAAGAGAGCATACTGAGAGGGTGGCTCAGGATTACAGCAGCTCCTCCCTTTAAAACTTCAGAGAAATTAGTGACCTAACACGTCACTGAGTTACACCAGTTTTATGCTGGTGTGATGCCATGGCCTTCAGTGAAGTGTTACTGGTATAGTGGAGAATCAGGCCCTACACACTTGGGTGCTTTTCTAGATGTGCATGAGCAGAGAGCAGGCATTGGCTGGGGGACCAGCTACTTTATTTCTATACGTTCCTGTTCAATTTTATTAATTCCTCCTGGAGGGTGGAAGGGGCCAGGTGAAGGACAACCTAATGCTTTCACAAATAGCTTTTTAAATCAATATTGGCTGGGAGAGTTCAGAGCCATAGATACCCTAGAACATGATAATAAGCAGCAATGTATTATGAGCAATACCTTGCTCACTGTATTCCTGTGACTAAACCACTGGGACTTGAATTTCATGGTCTCCTTGAAGCACCAAGTATTTGTGTAAAATGCAGCTAATTAAAATGCAGATTTTTTTTGAAGTTTCTGCCCATATTTGGCATCAGAGTTACTTCATTCCGCGAACTTTATCACACACACTGACAAGTTTTGAAACTCTTTATTCAAGAAAGAAAGAAACCAAAGAAGGAGGAAATTTACTTATTTAATAAGAAATGTAGAAAAACTCACATTTTTCTTTAGGCAGCGCCTTGCTTCCAGATAATTTGCATTAAAATGAGAGGGATCTACATAAATATGCAGAGGTAGCTTGCAAGGGATTGGTTAAATGTGAGATTGCTAAAGACAGCTGATGCAACTAGGGCAAAGGCCTTGGTCCTGTGACGGTTGTATCCTTTCTCTTTAACAATCTTGCATTTAACTAAAATCTTGCAAACTGCTCCTGCCCGTCTATGCAGATCCCTCTCATTTTAATGCAAATTAGTTTACTCTAAAGAAAGAAGCAAGGTATCATAGAAAAAATGCACATTTATATTAAACTTATTGGAGGGCAGGGGAACACCAAGCAAATGAAAAAAGACAAAACTCTCTCCTTGTCTGGCTTTTCTCTTGCTGAACATGAGACTTCAAAAGCATCAGCACATCTGCAAAGATGATGAAGCTTCCTTACAAAAAATGGCAAAGAAGAGGTAATATTCAGATCAAAAGTATGCCCTGTGATTAGTCAATATGATATTAGGTTTATGGAATGAAGCAAGTCTGATGCCAAATATGGAAAGGGTTTCTTCCCTAACCTGCATTTTAATTGGCTGGAAGGGTTATATTAAACTAATACTTGGTGCTTTAACGTTTGTTGCAGGAAATGTTGACGTTAGCAAGATTTAGATCCATCGTGTTTGGGCAACGAGGCTGGGTCTCTCTGCTCATCTCCGCTGTAGTCTTGTAGGACAACAAAAAAGACGTGGGTCTGTATCTGATTTTAGTGTCTTTGGGAGGCAGACGCTCCTGCCATTTTATGGTATGCCAAGCAGCGTGGGTGACACATGAGACACATGCTCTCTCACTACTGATGCTTCACCACATCAGAGTTTTCCTTTTTTTTTTTTTCACTTTGGATGCTAGCTTCCTGGTAAACTTACATACGGAAAAAATGCCACCTGAGAAAACGAGTGCACAAGCTCAGCAATAATGATTAAAAAGAACCACTTCCATTGAATGCAGAGAATGTGGATAGAGCATGAATGTGCTAGCCCAGCATAAATGAATGTGCTAAAACAAAAATGTCAGCTGCTTTCACACTTTCTTGTGACATTTTCTCAGATGAGTTTGCTCCTCTGCTTGTGCAACCATTTTTTTGTTATCTGAGATACACTCCATGGGATTAAATCAAAGCCTCTTGCGTAACTGGGAAATGAGTTCCAAGAGAAAGAAGATAATAAATCTAAGCCTTATTTAGTGGAACATGCCAAGACAGACATAACTACCCCTGCACTCAGTTAAATAATAGCAAGTTTTTCCTACCAAACATGGGATTTCTTTAAGCCCATTTAAAACTCGCTTTATTTGTGAAGATGAGCACTGAAATATTTCACAGGGCATGGGAGGAGGGGGGCAGACTGGTGAGAAACTACTCACACTCTTTTCTCGTCCTTTTGTTCCTCTTCCTGTAGTTTTCCTTAGACTCTAGATAACTTTGTGGCACTGGGGTCTTTTTATTAGTTTTATTTCTATAGCATTGCAAGCATACATGGTACTGTGCCAAACAAACAGGCCTCTGGTCCTAGAGAGTTTACAATGTAAAAGCATGAGCCGGTACAATGTAAATACAAAGTGGTACTCAGAATTTTCCTTTAAATAGAGAAGCAGTGGCTGGGGTCATTTGGCAATTTTTCAGTTCAGCAATTCAAGTTCCATCTGGACCTGATCCTGGAGCCCTTATGCATGTGTAATTTCCATTGGCGTGAATGGGAGTTTTATGGTCACGATTGAAAGCCCACTGAAGTGAGTAGGAATTATTTCAATTGACTTCAGTGGGCTTTAAATCAGGCCCTATGGGTATGTCTATACAGCAGCTGGGAAGCGTGATTCCCAGTGTGGGCAGACTTGTGCTAGCTCAGGTTGCACTTGGGTGCTAAAAATTTTTTTAGCCTAAAAACAGTAGGGTGGGCACTGTAGAATGGGTGGTGTTTCACTCTAGCTCAGGCCCAGGGGGTTGGGTGGGCTTGGATTTAGATGGCTAGCCCAACTCACCATCAGTGCCGCAACATCCATACTGCTATTTTTGCCATGTTAGCTTGAGCTGAGCTAGTGCAAGTCTGTCTGTCTGCTTGTGCTGGGACTCACACTACTCTGCTGCTGTACAGAAGGCCAAGATTTGCAAAAGAGATTAGTGATCTGGGGTTACAATTAAAAAAAGACTTCCAAGTGGTGTTAGAGCTTATTTCAGCCACAGCTGAGTTTAAAATATATATACCTAAAACCACACATGCACAAAGTGCTTCATTAGTATAACGAAGCCAACTTAAATCCACAAAAGCCAGAAAATTCATCGTTACAGTCATCCTTGACAAGAAAAACTCCAGCGTTCTACAGAATGGGTTCTACTCACGATATGGGGAATTTTCAAAAGAACCTACGTGACTTAGGCACACAAGTCCCCAGGAAGATCGGGTTACTTCGGCCTGTTGTTACACCCTACATCTAGTTACAAAGATGATTCATTTTGTTGTTTATCTGTATTCTAGAATGGCCCAGTCAAGTGAGGGCCCTATTATTCATGATGCAGTACAACTGCATAGTCTCTGCCTTAGTCAGTGATAGGCCAAGTTAAAACAGGATGCCAAAAGGTGGGCGTGACAAACTCCAGGGCTGTGAGAGTGAGGGCCAGGGTGATAGTGTTAGGAACAAGGGCTGTGTAGTGATGGCAGAGACTAGCTGCGTACACATTTTACAAAGGCTTTTTTTGTTTGAGGTGTTCTAAAGGTATGCACAAATAGGCATTAATCATTAGCCCTTGCTGTCCCCTGTTAATGCCAAAGTGCTTAAAGCATCCAGCAGAACTATTCTGGATAGTGAATAGCCTAGGGACATTGAGGCTGCCTCTGCTTAAGCAGACTTGAGCATTTCTTACAGTGAACTTTCCTATTGTGGATAAGACTGGTTTGATTTGACTTGAATTGATTCTTTCATAGTGATAGATCCATGCCCAAATGGGACAAATGTAGCATCTTCTCTGGTTGAGTTTCATAGGCTCTCCCTCAGGGCCAGTAAAATCAAATCAGGAAGTAAGACTCTAATGTTGTTTGAGCCCTCACTAAGGAAGGGCAAGATCTTGCTTCCCTCAGACAAGCAGTGAAGTTCAAGTAGCTTTCTTGAAACTGGTAATTTTGCCAGTCATCATCCTGCCTTCCCTTTGCTTTGGGGGTAAGTTATCAAGAAGGTTGTGATGAGGCAAGTTTGCTGCAAACCAGAGCCCCCTGACTTCCCTGGTTCATTTTAGCCTGGGAATAGCGTAGAGTTTGCAGTAGTCTCACCAAGCAAAGATCATCTTTTAAGGTCATCTGAATAGAATTTCTTCCGGAAGCATCAGCAACCTGACAGCTCCCAGCGGCGGTGCCTGCCTCGTTCACTGAATGGAGATACTGAAATAGGAACCAGTATTTCTACAGAAGTTCTCTGTTGCCACATAAAGGCTTCGTGTATGCTGCGTGTGAGGGCTGTGATTCCCCTGTCTGTATAGCCATACTTGTACTAGCTCTTGTACCCACTGGTTTCAGGCAGGTTCGTACGCAGCATGGCTCAGCTGGGCCTCTGCTGCTGCTACCCATCGTACCGTGGCTACGCTGCTATTTATACTTGTGCTAGCTCCATGAGAGCCAGCCCAAGTTTATGTACACAAGCAGGGAAATCACACCCCTAGTTTGTAGTTAGGGTGACCAGACAGCAAATGTGAAAAATCGGGACGGGGGTGGGGGGTAATAGGAGCCTATATAAGAAAAAGACCCAAAAATCGGGACTGTCCCTATAAAATCGGGACATCTGGTCACCCTATTTGTAGTGTAGACGTAACCATAGAGGAATAGGTCTGAATTTGTAATGAAAGAGGTGCCTGGGCTCAAGCAATTTTTTTTACTTGCATAACTGACATGCCAAGCCCAGAGGTGCTGGGGCTATGAACTGCCAAGCGCTAGAGGTGCCAGGGCTCAGCTGAGCACTGAGTAGTCGCAAGTAGGAGCTGCGCACCCATTGTGGTAACACCTCCCCGTGGGTAATGTAACTAAGAGGTGCCAAGATTGATGCTCATCTCGTGCATTATATTGATATAACACCACTGACTTTACTGGAGTTATTGCTGATTTACACTCGTGTAAATGAGAATAGAATCAGGCTTATTGTTTCCAGAGGGGAGCAATCACCACACAAAAAAAGCATCACGCTTCGGCCACATCATACTGGGGGATATGAAACTGCAAAGTGCTTAGAGACCCCAGTCATAGCTGCCTGTAACAGTGATGACCACACAACAGGAGATACATTGAGATCTGGTATTCTATTTTCCCCTGATCTGTGTCTGTGGATTTAATTGATATTTTTTATTTGAACGTAGTTTTATTATGGCTTAATTTGCAGGGGGTGGGGTTTTCACTTTTGCTATCTCTGGTAAGGATTATCCATGTTTTGTGCATTTTTCTTAGGGTGCCAAGAGCATGCATTGTACCATATTTTTCTACAAATCTGTGCACTTAATATCATGGTGCTGGGGCCCTTTGTGCCAAATGATTTTCTTTATTGGGCCAAGTTATCTTCTTGAAATAGGAGGTTTCTAGTAGAAATACTGATGGATCTTTAACTCTAGCAGTGATAGAAAACAACTGCTACAATGAACTTACTGAACACATGCTGTGTCGTGTAACCTTTATCTTGAGCCATAAGAAACAGGAAACCTATGTGGGTTTTCTTGCAACGATTTGACATTTATAGTTGCTTTCAGAGCAACAGCTAGTGAGATTATGCAGCAATGAACCTCCATGCACCACATCTCAGAGGGAGAGAATTTATCAGCGAGGCTCCTGTCCGGCTATGGAATGCAGTAGAAAGAGCGGCATTGGAGCTTTCAAATCTTCCTTTGATTTTCCTCCCACTAGTTTGTCTGTTTTCATCATCCAATGGGGTGTTAAACAAACTGCTGTAAACTAGGTGATCCTTACATTTGGAGTGGACTTAAGGAAGCAGCAGGATAGCTCTTCAGGTGTGCTACAGTCCATGGGGTTCCCTCAGCTACTCAATAGGACTCCCAAGGAAAAACACTTTCTCCAGTATTATCCAATAGGACCTCAAATAGTCTTTAATACAAGAAGACAAAATCCATCTTCCATCTCAGTGAATGTCTTCCCCAACAAAGAGCTAAAAAAAACCCCTAATACTCCCCTCTTGCTGTCTAATCTCCTGGCCAACCAATGTTGTGTATTGTCATTGAAGTAATCTCTTTAATATAATAAAGCACTGTTTGGGGTGGGTGGGTCAATCCAATGAGAATTCTCTGTGATAGCAGGGTACTGGCCTTGATGACCTATGTTCCAGTGCAGGATTTTTCTTATGTATTTGAGATTTATGACACATTTTAATAAATATATCTTGGTATTAGGGACTGTACAATGTGCATCAATAACTACAGCTGTAATAAGAGGTAATTCTTTTGGTGTTTAAGGATTTCTTTTAGATGTGGAAAGCATTATTCTTTCCAAAGGGGTGGAGGAAGAAAGAAATGTGGTATGATTTGAAGTAGAATGAGTCAGGAATATGGGTTTTGTTCCCATGAAATTTTTTTGATGGAGATTTAAAACACTTCATTTTTATCTAACTTTTTCTTCAAAGGTTTTCGGGTTTCCTGGGGGAAAAAACAAAACAAAACAAATTGTTTTGGTGGGTTTTCCACAAGAACCTGATCTGTTTTGTTGAAATCTGATATTTCTCATGGAAATTTCTGTTTTGATATAAAACACTTTTTGTTTGTTTGTTTTTGTTGAAGAAAGGTTTAGAATGAGAAATGTTTGCCAGCTCATCTTCAAAGAGTGTCTGTCTGCTGAGGGCCAGGTTCTCAAAAGTGCTCAGCTCCCGCAGCTTGGACTAGATTGCTAGCTGGGCTTAGCGTCCATTTACACACCAAAATAAGTAGCCATATTTTCAGAAGAACACAGCACACTGGACACTGAGCTAAAATCTGGCTGTGAGCGTTGAGCACTTGAAAAATCCGGCCTTGAGTTCTTTTGAAAATCTGACTCCGCATGTCAAAGGTTCTTTGCATTCGGTAATATTATAGGAGTATATTCCAGCCTCTCTGATTTTCAAAACTATAAAGCTAAGAACTAAGTAACCAATAAACTAACTGTGCATAGGCCTCACTGTCTGTCACTTGGATGTGTTTTCCTTGGAATCACCGTCAAATTCTTCCCAGCTAAACTGAGTGACTTGTGGGTTTTAAATATTACAAAAATATCCTTCCATACACCATGACAGAGACTGAAACTGGAGTTAAGAAAAGCATCCAAAACAGATGATACCAAGAGAGAAGTTGCTTTACTTAATAGTGTTAGGATATAGATATTTAGGCCTGTTTGCAAAGGCCTATACTTTAAGAATTTAGGTGTATTTTTATTACTAAGCTAGTTATAGAGATATAAAAGAAAGAATTAAAATTACTGTCTGTGTAAGGGCCTTTTTTTACTGTGACAGTCTGAGGCCCTGTTTTTAGGCTAAGGCCTTTGGCTAAGTAGCAGCAGCAGCCATAAGCTGGGAAGTGTATGGTTACATTTTTACATTTCAAACTAGTTACATAAAATAAGGTGCTATTGGGCTGTTAAAAATACAATTCTGTTCTGATATTTTTATCACCTTTAGAGAAAGGGAAGAGCCTGGAAGATGTAAAAGAAAACGTAGTTTAATAGCATTGTGTCTGGCAAGAACTTACTTATTAATAGCTGGAATGTAAAATCCGTATTTTTGTATTGTTTTATTACTGTAGTTTTTACTTTTCTATTGTTTGTATAATCTGTGTCTGGTTCTGTAATTGTTTTTGTTTGCTGTATAATTAATTTTGTTGGGTGTAAACCAATTAAGGTGGTGGGATATAATTGGTTAAATAATTATGTTACAATGTGTTAGGATTCGTTAGTTAAATTTTAGTAAAATGATTGGTTACGGTATAGCTAAGCAGAATTTAAGTTTTACTGTATAGTTTGCAGTTAATCAAGAAGTAAGGGGGCGGAATGGAAACAGGGAATGGGGGTGGGGAATTGAAATCATGTTTTGCTAAGGGGCGGGGGGAAATGGGAACAGGGACACAGGCAAGGTAAAGAAATAAGCCCTCTAACAAATAGTATTACCGTATTGTCCCGAGTATAGGCCGCACTTTTTCCCCCTAATTTAAGTCTTTAAATTAGGGGTGCGGCCTATAATCAGGAACTTGAGGGAAAAAAAAAAACTTCAAATCCCAGCCGCGGCCGGGACTCAGAGGGCTCTGGGCTGCCCGCCGCGGCGGGGAGCCCAGAGCCTTTCAAATCCCAGCCGCGGCGGGGACTCAGAGGGCTCTGGGCTGCCCGCCGCGGCGGGGAGCCCAGAGCCCTTCAAATCCCAGCCGCGGCGGGGACTCAGAGGGCTCGGGGCTGCCCGCCGCGGCGGGGAGCCCAGAGCCTTTTAAATCCCAGCCGCGGCGGGGACTCAGAGGGCTCGGGGCTGCCCGCCGCGGCGGGGAGCCCAGAGCCTTTTAAATCCCAGCCGCGGCGGGGACTCAGAGGGCTCTGGGCTGCCCGCCGCGGCAGGGAGCCCAGAGCCCTTCAAATCCCAGCCGCGGCGGGGACTCAGAGGGCTCTGGGCTGCCCGCCGCGGCGGGGAGCCCAGAGCCTTTCAAATCCCAGCCGCGGCGGGGACTCAGAGGGCTCTGGGCTGCCCGCCGTGGCGGGGAGCCCAGAGCCTTTTAAATCCCAGCCGCGGCGGGGACTCAGAGGGCTCTGGGCTGCTCGCCGCGGCGGGGAGCCCAGAGCCTTTTAAATCCCAGCCGCGGCGGGGACTCAGAGGGCTCTGGGCTGCCCGCCGCAGCGGGGAGCCCAGAGCCTTTTAAATCCCAGAGCGGCAAAGCAGGGGAAAAAAAACAGTGCGGCTAGAGCAGGGGGGTGGGGGGGGGCATGAAAAACTGCGTGGCTGAAACTGCAAAGGGGGGGGAGAAACAACAAAAAAAAAACTTGGTGCAGCGGGAGCAGTAAGGCGGTGGCGGGGAATAAAAACGGTGCAGCTGAAGCGGGAAAGCAGGTGTAAAAAAAAAACCGGTAAAGCAGGGGGGAGAAAAGAAAAAAAACCATGGCTGGAGCGGCAAAGGAGGAGAAGAGGGGGAAAACAGCACGGCTGGCAAAGCAGGGGAAAAAACAAAACAAAAAACCCTACAGGGCGGCCAGACCCAGGGTGCAGGGGGACTCCCTGTGCTACAGAGTGGACGCCTGGTCTAGTTGGGGGGAGGGAGAGGGAGGCGGCCAGGGGGAGCAGGGGGGGAGAGAGAGAAGGGGGGCGGCCAGCACTTCAGCGGGGAGCTCACCCCACGGCCCCAATTGCCGTGCTGTCTTCCGGGAGGGCTCCGCGCTGCGCCGGTCGTCAGGGAGGGAAGGACACGGGCTGCCCTGTGGAATTTGCTGCAGGGCGCTCCCCTCCTCCGCACCCTATAGGGCAGCCAGAGCAGCAAATAAAACCAAAAAAAAAAGCAGTCGTTCTACTAATGTGTATATTTTCTTTGTTAAAAAAGTTAAAAAATTATTTTTTTAAAAATAGCACCAAACTTTAAGGGTGCGGCTTATAATCAGGAGCGGCCTATACTCGGAACAATACGGTACTTTGTATTTTCTTCCAGAAGTGTTGAAAACAAGCTTAGTAAAATAAGACCTTAAATTGCATAAACTTAAGCTAACAGCCAACACAACAGGCACAGATTTCAGAAGGGACTGCCTAATAGTGCCTGTAAGCCCCAATTTTGCACCCGCAGGGGATGCGGGTGCACAAAATGGTTAATTATGCACTGAAGAGATGGTGTGAGTAAAAGTGGGATTTGTGTCTCTAGAACTCAATGCTGCTAGAGGCAGGATACCTCCAACTAGATGCTGTATGCCCTACACTCCCTGAAGTGAAAGGGAATTGTCTTGCAGGAGGTATTCAGTAACATTGCAGGATCAGGACACTTCTGAAAATTAGGTTCCCTCTCTGATGCTGATGCTTATGCCTCTCAGTTACCCTGAAGGATTATAACAGATTGTAATATTTGCAGAGAGGGAATGTATATCAGAAACAGTATTGTAGTCTTTGATAATACGGGGCAGCCCTCAGGGACTTTCAGATGGACCTTTCGTATAAGACAATATTCCTTTTTTTCCTAAGGAGCTCTGCAGTGAGGTAAAATGGATACAGAATTTTGTACTGTTGGGATATTTTTTATCTCCAATAAGCACCATAATTTGTAATCACTAAACTACTTATGCAAACTCTCTTTGCAACATTCTGCGCCATGGCTCCTGAGAGGAACTTCCTGTTCACTCGCAAAGAGGAGTCAGACACTGAATTTATTCTATGTTCTTGTCTTCTCTTCCCTCGCTTCTCTAGTTTTCGCCCTTGTGAAATAATAAATTCAACTTACAAAGCACTGGAGCACTCCCCAGAGAACCACTAAGGCTGCTGTTTGTCAATATAAAACCATTTAAAATGCTTTTTAAAAATTAAAGACTGGCCTCTGAAAGCTTAACAAATGACAGCAGACTGAGAAAAGTAGGAAAAAGAGCTGAAAAGAAATAAATATGGGGCTGCCACAGTAGTCAAACTGCAAAAAAAGCTTAGGAAGAAACAGGTTACTTGTACTTTAAAGATGTACTTTAAAACTGGAAAGAGGTGGCCATATGAGTACCTCAATTCACTCTGAGCCCTCTCATCTCCCCCAGTGCTCCTGTCCATCCAGTTCCCAGCAGGCTCCTAATCTGTCACATTTTATGTAAGCAAGACTACAAATCTGGTGGTTGCCTAAAAGTGTTTGCCTGTTTTTGTGTCATATCTAAAATGAGACTTGAAGCACAGTATATCAAGTTATCAAGTTTTAGGTGTTCTACCGTTAGGGGAAGTTTGCTCCTAATTCAGCTAAGTATGGGCTTAAAGTTGAGCACATGCTTAAGTGCTTTATGTAATACATAGCAATTTAGTTAAGTGCAGAGTCAAATACTTTAAATATTTAAAATTTGCTAATTTTGCTGACACACTGTGGGAGTGTGTGTTCTTTTTCTTCACCTCCTTCCCCCTCAGGAATGGTAAAAAGTAGTAAAGGCTTTAGCAACTCTGAAAACAGAAATGAGAACTAGTCTTGTGGTTGATCTCAGTTCCCTGTATGCTTTGTGCATGTTCTACCGATATCAAAACAGAAAATACAAATGTGGGCTAGACGGGGGGGGGAGGGGTGTATTCTACTGATTAGACTAGGAATGTAGGAGTTCGGAGTTCTGGGTTCTGTTCCCAGCTCTTCCCCCTAAATCATTGTGTGACCTAGGACAAGTCATTTAATCATGCTGTTAAAAGCTTTCAAATGCACCCAAGTGGTTTAAGAGTTTAAGATTTTACTTTACATCATTTAGGCACTTATGTCTGTCTCATTGAAAGTCAATCGACTTGGGCTCCTAAGTGCCCAAGTTGCTTTTGAAAACAGGACTTAGGCTCCTAATTCACCTAGGATACTTTTGAAGCTTTTTGCTCTTTATGCCTCAATTTTCCCTTAGGAACAAGGGGCTGATACTACCTACCTCACAGGAGTGTTATGAGGATTAATTCATTTCTAATGTAAACTTATTTGAGATCATCCTATAAGAAGTACAGTGCATCATTCTTTCCATTACACAGTAGGGTATAGACTATCTGTTATAGACTCTTGTTCCAGTTTTGAGGCTGAATAGTAAATAACATACAACCAGTTTTAATAAGTACATAATAAAATGGTCCAATGCTGCTCCCATTAAAGTAGATGGTGGTACTCCAGTTGATTTCAGTGGAAGCAGAATAAGGGTGAGTTCTCTAGTTATCAATGTGAAGCATTATAACTAACTACTTACATGATCTTATCTGCCTTTTTCAAAAATAAAGCAATTAAATGTAATTGCCATATTAATTACCAAAGTCATAGAAGTAACACAAGTTCATTTTATTATTGTCTCATCACTATAATAGCTGCATAATTTCTTCCTTCACATTGTATTTTATATATTTAAACGTAGAGGAAAAATTGCCATGAGAGCTGCTTACTGGGCATTTAGCTAGCCATTCATTCTTCAATAGACTTTTAAGGCCACATTTTAAATACTATATTGTAAAGGTAGCGAGGTTAAACTGAAACTAGCATGAAGAATATTGATGAAATATGCTCAGTTTCAAATGATGGCAATATCTCACTTAACTACAGCTCTTCTGCAGGCTCAGTTTCCCATTGGGATAGAACTGAACCAATCCACTGTGTAGTTTCAAGTTAGTTTTCCTTCTTTCCACATAGGATTATTTACTCCTTCACAGCTCCTGCACGAGCAGAGAGTCACGAGTGTCATTTGGTAGCACTGAAACTGCTTTCTTCAAAAACTAAGATGGCATTCTTGTACGCTTTGTTTCACAGCCTGATTGGACAAATGGACCAACTTTTGTGGTGTTTCCTTTCTAAGCAAGGAACACTGTGCTTTTTAGTTCAACATTTCGCTATAGCAGGATAACAGCATCATGACTGGCATCATTCTTTCTTTGAAGCAACACTCATTCATTCAACCACAAGGGCTGGGAACATAGAAAAAGGGGTTTGTGGCCAAACTTGCATAGGAACTGCCAGACAGGATCAGACCAATTTTCCATCTAGCCAAGTATCCTTTCTCCTACAGTGGCCAGTACCAGATGCTTCAGAGGAAGGTGTAAAATATTCATTATCTGCAATGTTATGCATGAATAAACCTGGGGCACATCCTGCCTTTTTTCCCCTCTAGTTTCTCATCATGGTTCCTTTCTTTATCAGGTTCAATTTCCACTGTCAACAAAGTTTCCCTTGCATCTAAATCAGACAGTGGAATAGTAATTTCCAACCAGCTAAATACAGGCAGATATTACAGTAATAAAAAATGAAGGCTGGGTCACACATTTTAGGACAATTGTTGTACACTTTTTTTTTAAAAATGTGGGTTTGATTTCTTGACTGAGTCTTTCATTCCTGGAGTTGCAAGCATGCAGAAATCAAGAGAGCACTGGAAACGGCAATTTTCTATAGTTTTGCCAGGTAAAAACCAGCTATCATTTATTTGTATTTTTGCAAAGACGCTAACAATTTCCACGGGGAGGGATATACAAGATGGAGAGTAGCCTGTTATGGAAATATTTACTATGTCATCTGTGCTAAATGTGTTGCTTTGTGTACCCTACATTGGGGTTTAGAGGCATCCTAGAATTCTGGGTAAGATTTTCAAAAGTGTTTGGGTACCTCAGTTTTTATATAACTTGAGAAACCTTAAAGGAGCCTGACTTTCACAGCTGCTGAGCACTCACTTTGTGCAAATCAGTCCCCTTTATTGCATGTCAAGCTGGCTACCCAAAAATTGATGCACCTCAAGTGACCATTTTATAAAATCTAGGCCTGCCTATATTATTGGTGATAACAAGAGAGCTCTCTTGTAGCTAGATACAAAATAGAGCAGGTCAAGATAAAATCATTCCATGGAGGGCAAAAGTGAGATGAGAGATTGATAGATTTATGATTCAAAAAAGGTTCCATAAGATCAAAAAGAGGAAAATACAAACATATGGAACATCAACCAAATATAGTACAAGGACATGCAGTGATTATTCAGTGCTGAATGGAAACAGTTATATCACTTGGAAAATTGATGGCTATCCAATTTTGTTTTTCATATAATCTGATATATGGTGTGTTCAGTGTCTAATGTTAGAGTGTGAAGACTTTTTGTGCACCTCTGCTAGCAGGACGGGGCTCAAATATCATGCCCCTGGTTTGGAGAGGTCAACTATGGCTCATGAGGAAATTCCCTCTGGAGGAGAGCAGACAGACCTTTCACTGAAGGACTGAGGCAACTCACAGTCCATGCCGGATACCTCTAACAAAGACCTCCCAGTTAAACAAGTAGGACAGGAATTAGTGTTCCGAATATTTTGAAGGTGAAACACCAACCAGGGAAATAAAACCAAACATTTTAAAATAAAAATGCTCACACTTCCATACACCATAATGGGGGTGAAAAGGGTATAAACTTACTTTTAAAAAAAAAATTTTTTTTAGAAAAAAAGCTAATACCACAGGCTATATTCCACTGAAGTCATGGTAAAACTGCCATTGATTTCAATGGGGCAGCATCAGGTGGAACTAACATTACATGACCCGTCATTCAGATCATTCAGCAAATCTAACTTATCTCAGTCTATTTATACTGTAAGCTCTTCAGAGCAGGGACTGTTTCTTATTACATGTTTGTACAGTGCCTAGTGCCTTGGGACCGCAAGGTGCTAGTGGCATACAAATATGTAGAGCTCCATTGACGTATTATGAACTGCTTCTCTTCGTATGGCAGGGAAGGTCTGACCTCCAATTCATTGTCTTGTTTACAATCACTATTTCTGTTTGCTGTAGTGTGGAAGTCTCTCTGAAGGCAAAGGCACACCATGTACAGTATCAAAATACCAGCCATCTAGAAGCAGGCACCCACCATTCACCATCTTCCATAGCCCTCAAATCTTGGCAAAAGTATTGAAATCGTCTTCCATTTTGAATGGGTGGGCATTTCACATCCCCCATAGATCAATGCGGTGTTTCAAGTGGAAAGGAGGAAGGATCCCCACTCAGTCAGATGACTGAGTATCATTGCCACAGTTTTTCTCCAGAAAACATCAGGGCTGTTTGAACACGAACTGCTTTAAAATTACCCACCAATGGCAGGCAGCTGCATCAGAAGATGCACAATGGATTTGTTACTAAAAGAGCCATAAATCATGTTTTGCTTTGCTTGCTGGCTAGAGGGTAATTAAAAAGCTATTTACATGGAAAATAACTTATGTGGAAAACAGAAATTGAATTTTCATGCAACAAAACAAGTCAGTTTTAACTGCACCTTGAGCCCATAGTGGAAAGTTCCATTTTGTTTCTTTATGGGGCTTCCAATGTAAAATGTCCCCAAACTCTAGTGACCCAAAAAACTTCTGTCAGAGCTCAGTCAAACTCTTGTGTCTAGATGCTCTATTTATGTGAATACATTTCTGGAGCTGTTCCTGGCAAATGAGCGCACGGTGTGAAGCGGTATAAACTCAAGATGAACTGTGATGGTATTTGAGTAAATCACGCCAGAGATGGTTGCCTTCCTCTTTGGGTAGGAGGCTTCTTTCTCACCGACATTAGTGCTTTACCCAAAAACAATGGTGGTTAGTCACAGTAGGGCTTGCAGGCTCCCTTCCATACGGAACAGTCTGAGGGCATGTCTACAGTACAGGCACCTCAGCAGTGCGGCTGCAGCACTGAAGCTGTGCCGCCATAGTATAGATACTGCCAAGAGTGGCAGATGGGGTTTTGTCTGTTGCTGTAGGTAATCCACCTCCCTGAGCAGTAGTAGCTAGGCGGATGAAAGAATTCTCCAGTCAAACTAGCTGTGTCTACCCTGGAGGTTAGTTTGGTTTAACTATGGGCCTCAAGGGTGTGATTTTATTTTTTTGGGGGTGACATACCTAGGTCGATCTAAAGTGTAGACCAGATCTGAGACAGGTAATACTACCTTGTGCAAAAACTGGAGATAGCATTATCACTAATAAATCTGGTCAGACTAAATCAAAAAATAATCTGCTGTGGGACAAGCAAACCAATCTTAAGAGCATAATTTTCTTTCTAGCTTTAGGTTAACCTACAGTCAGGCCTGAAGAAAACCCCAGACCTGAGCAAACCTGACCTCTGGGAAAGTGTGGGCGTGAATCAGATTTTTGTAACTGAAGCCCATCTATCCTAGAAATGGCTGCAGGCATTTTATAGTGAAAGTCATTTAAATCCTAGAAAGCCCACTGCAACTGAGAGTCTCCAGAAAGGCTTTTCTTTGGGCATTGTTTCCATTGCCGGCCATCAATGGTGATTTTAAGCACCATATCAATTAGACCTGTTTTGAACGGAATTATATGACCAAAGGAAGCATGGTCCAGTCTTTCTGGACTTCAGTTCCCAATCTGTAAAATAGGGATAATAATGCTGACCTACCTCCCATGGGTATTATGAGGGCAAAAATGCATTAAAGACCATGAGTTCAAGGCCATATAAGGTATGTCTACATAACTAAGGAAAATCCATGGCTCACTTGTGCCAGCCGACTCTGGCTCACAGTACTCGGGCTGTGAGGCTGTTTCACTGTTGTGTAGACTTCTAGGCTCAGCTGGAGCCCGGGCTCTAGGACACTGTGCGGTGGGAGTGTCCCAGAGCTCAGGTTCCAGCCGTAACCCAGAAGTCTACACAGCAATGAAACAGCCCCCCAGCCTGCTCTCCGTGAGCCCGAGTCAGCTGGCACGGGTCAGCTACAGGTTTTTGGTTGCTCTGTAGACATACCCGAAGATACTTTAGATAGGTAATGCTTAAAAAGATGATGACAACTAGTGGTCTTCCTTGACCATGTTGCCAACATTGCTAATACCAGTGTTAGCAATATGTTAGCAATAGTGCCCTAGTGTAGACTCCCGGAATTAGAACACAGCAACCTTTCTGCTGGATAATCCAAATTAGGTTAGATTAGGCCTAGTCCTGCATGGATCTAAGAGTGACCATCACAAACTCAATCTTTGTATTACCAGCCTGCAAAGTCTTAAGAAATCTAGTGCTGTCAGTGGTGCTTGAATCCCCATGGGAAGGTGGGGCCATGGCCTCCTCTTCTCTTCTACTCTGGCTGGCAGACATGAGCCAGTTTTGTGGAAATCCATGCTGAACCCTATATGACAGAATGCTTCATGGACAAAGAAAGCCACAGTGCAACTTACGCGTCACTGCTTCCCCAGAGCTTTCAGCTGCACTGCGGCTTTCTCAGTCCATAAAATATTATGCTCTAAGAGTAGTTTAAACACTAGATCGAGCTAGATTAGATTCAGTGGAAGGCTGCATTAGACTCAGTATGAACACTTCATAAAGCCTGGATAAGATTCAGGAAAAGTGAACTAATCACGGTCGGGGGGTGGGGAATGTAGAAAGCTGCAATGACAGTTTTATCTGACTCTGAGGGTGTCTAGGTGGGGGAGGGAACACCTGGTACACTCATGGATTGTCATCTGTGGCTGATTCTTGGAATGGTCTTGATAGGTTCTGGAGAGAATTGTGTCCCAGCCTTCCATGGCTATCAGGTGGGAGACATTTACTGCAGTGAGACTCCTCTGAGGACAGGAGGGAAGTAAAGGAGGGAGAAACTGTATGTGGGGAGGGTGGTTGAATACCTTGGAAGGCCCCCAAAATAATTTCAGTAATAAATGTTATCACATCTACATATTTACCCTTGTTTTGTCTGTGGGCCTCTAGCAATTTTAACCTATGAAGCAATTATTTGTTTCTATCATAGCTGTTATACTTTGGGTTGTTTGATTTATTTTTCCATGGGGATGAAATCATGTTGCAGGCATTTTATTCATGATGGGCATGGAGAAGGCAAATGGCCAATGAATAAAAATAGGCGGACTTGCAGAATGTACTTTTTAGGATAGATTGGGTCAGACCAGTCATGTTTATACTAGTGGTTATTTTTATCCAATTACCAACAGATGCTTGGTACCAAATGGAGTAGGAAGTATTTCTGAGCATTGCAGAACACATGGGAATTTCCAGTGTTCAAGAGCTCAGGAACAGGGTAAAGGAGTGGATGAGTTGATGGGGTGTCGGTTCTAGATATTGTTTACAGTACTCGCTTGTGCCTATTTTCTACTGTATGTCTTCATCAGAGAGATCCCAAGTATTTTAGGACATTTAAACCCACAAAACTGAAAATAGACTTGATTCAAACAACCTAGAAATGTTGTGACCTTTCCAATTGTATCTTACAGTAAAAAGACCAAAAATGGGGCTTTCAGATATTAACAGGATGCTTGCAGCAACCCAGGAATTGGGGAAGGACTGATATATTACTTCACCACTCTTCCACTTTCTTTGATCAGCAGCCAGTTTTCTCTGTATTACAGATACAAGATGAAGAAGGCAGGGGGAGGGGGAAAAGAATAGGCTAAACGCATAGGACAAGCATATTTGAAAAAGAGATGTACATTCCAATGTAAGGAATACATTTACAATACCTTAAATTCAAATCCATTCTCTAGAGATGTAATGTCACCCATAGTAAAGTAATACAACATATCCTGATTCAATAAAATATTACTTTAAACATGTGTGATGGAGTGACTAACATAGTCAAAACTAAATGGGGCTACAGTAGGGAATTTCTGGTAAACATTGGCCTGCCTCAGAGGTCAGTGTTGAGCACCTTTTTATTTGCAGCTGTGGATGGATGGGTGATGAGTGAGACTATACGAAGGGATTTGCCTTGGAAGATGCTGTTTGCAGATGATTTAGAAAGTGTGGAAGAATGCGAGATCCAACAAGCCAACTTTGAATAGCGGCAATGCAGTTGTGAGCTGGCTAGCCTGAGGGCACATGTTAGTAAGACTGAGGTTATGATATCAAAGGGAGGAGCACTCACCATAAAGGATATTAGTCAGAGAGCTTAGAACAGAAACAATTTAAATACCGAGAATCAATGGCGGCTGATGATGGTGAAGCCCAGCATCCTACTAAAGGTGCATGGTGCAAATGGCAGAAGCTGACCCCAGTTCTCTGTAAACAAAAGATGCCAATAAAGTTAAAAGGTAGAGTATAAAACTGCAATTTGACCCATCTTAACGTACACAACAGAAACTTGGCTTGCCACAAAAAAGGAAATTGTATGCTCTCCACCATGGAAATGAAGATGTTGAGATGTTCAAATAGTTGGCACTTCATGATAGAAAACGAAACACGGTTGAAAGGGGATTCATGCAGTTTGCTCCAACTGAAGACAGGTTCAGGGGTGGCAGGTTTGTATAATTTCTGGTGGTGCCCAGAACGGGTCCAAGTCTCCTCCCTCCCTCCCCCCACACCTGCCTGGGAGGGAGTTTGGGGTGCAGGCTCTGGGACGGAGTTTGGGTGCTGGGTGCAGGCTCTGGGCTGGGGTAGGGGGTTGAGGTGCAGGAGGGGGTGGGGCGTGGGGCTGGACCGGGGATGAGGCGTTTGGGGTGCAGCAGGCAGGCTGTCCCGGGGCAGGGGCCAGAGAGGAGGTCTCCCCCCACAGCTCTCTCCCCACCAGCAGCAGTGAGCTCCAGGGGAGCAGGGACCCCCTCCCCAGCATGACACTCACCCAAGCCCCCCCAGGTTGCTGTTCAGGAGATCCCGCCAGGATAAGCTCCCTCCCCACCTGGAGTTGACTCGGAGTTGTCTGCTGGGGAGAGGGGTCTGCCATTCACTTCCTCCGGTGCAGCAGCTGCCTCAGCCTGCCCCTGGTGCCGCTTCCTTGTAGCCGGTGGCGGCAACAGCCGGCGAGGGAGCGCAGCACGGAGCTGCAGGGGGCAGCTGTCCACTGCCCAGGGCAGGCAGGGACCCTCTGGGGAGGCATGCGGGGCAGCAGGCGGGGCTGGGGGAGAGACCCAGACCTGAACAATGGTGTAGCCAGGCACCCCGGGCCCTGAATTTGCTGGAGCCCGGGCACCACAGGCCCATATAACTCACCGCCCCTGGACAGGTTGAGGGAGGCCAGGCTATGTTGGTGTGGGCATAACCAGTGGAGACTGGAGAGCTGTATCACTACAATGACTCTTGCGATGACTGTGGATGGAAGATGACCAAAGACTCAGCACGTGGACTGGATACCAGTGAACCTCAGAAAGACCAATCTCCATGACAGCCTGGCATACGATCATGAGTTTTGGAAGAAGGCTGAATAGGAAAGTTGCAAGAAAGAAAAAGATTTAAATACCTTCCTAGTTTAAGTAATTAAAAATAAATAAATAAAATTCAGTCCTCCGTGTCATTCATTCAGACCCTCCACAACAAAGTAAAAACAACAGAAATTTGTCTATGTTTTTTTGTGTATCTATGGTCCAGTCATAGAGGTTTGAATCTGGTACTAGAGGTAAAAGATAGGGCTTGGTCTCCTAAATCATTCAGCTTGTGTTTGCTTTTGCCACAATTGCCCCAGCAAAGCACAATACTAGGCATATTCTCAGTAAATGATCTTGAAGACACACACACACACAATTGTACTTATTGCTCTTCCTTGCATAAGGGTTGCATTTTAGCTGTTCTAACATACTGAGGCTTGTTTTAGTTTAAGGTTGTAAAAGAATTAGGAGTAATTTTAGTGACTGTATTGTATGTCTCGTTATGTAGACTATTTTATCATCTTTCTTAACAGTTAACCATGTTATCACTTCCTCTTTTGTCTTCCTTCCATGCTTTATGGCACCACAGTGCAGTGTTTCATCATAAGTTAAAGATTTAATATTTTCTTCTGTTTTCCAATTCTTTAACCATCCCCACAAACTAAAGTGTTTGGCATATTCAGATCACATCGCATTCATGGGAAATATTTTACTGCTAGGTTCCCTGTCAAATAGGCAGTGAGTGTCCTGAGACTGCTGCTTATTACACCACCCACGCACAGTCATGTCACTATTACCTTGTCTTCTCCCATTTGTTTTTCTCCACCTGTTGTCTCATCACAGACTGTAAGCTCTTTGTCGCAGGTCTGTCTTTTTTCAAAGAGTGTACAGCCCTTAGTACATGGGGACTTTTACTCTGAGGTTGCGTTATTCAATGTTTTAGATCATTATGCAATAATTGAGTGTTTAATAGCATGACCTCTCTTAATTACTTCGTCACAATACAAATACTAAATAATTACAATAATAAATTTTGCAACTATTGCATTCAGCTTTGAGCAGGGCCATGCAGAAGTTCTTGGAGGGCCGGGGGAAAGTTTGTCATGACGAAGGGGCAGCTGGGCCAAACTTGAGTGACTCTGCAACACCCCATGTGCCAGGTTGCAACACCACTCAGTTCAGGAGCCCTCTCAAATTAGGGCCTGGGGCAGCCTGAGCCTTTTGCCCTCTCTCTCCCCCCAGGTGGTCCTGGGTTTGAGCATCTCATAATGGAGAGAATTCTGCAAAGAATAACAAACGGGACTAAGGGACTGGTGTCACTGACATGGGAGGAAAGATTAAAAAGCACAAAATTATGTACAGTTGACTAAACAGTGACTGAGGGGAGCTCTAGTAATTGTCTACAAGTATTTGAAGAGTGTAAACTCAGCAGAGAGAATGAAACTATTCAGAGAGTGTCAGTCACCGATGATTTGGGATGGCAGTGCCACAATACAGGATGACTGCCAAAGCTACTGCTCCAGTAGTGTGTACCCACTCGGTCACCCAGAAACCTCCTCTCTGGGTCCACTACTCTGTTGTGCAGCTAACGCTGCTGTGCCAACACAAAGAGATATGAGATTAATATTTATTTACCTACTTACCACTGCACGCTTTTCCTCCAATCAAGAGTCTGAAAGTACCATATATTGTTCTCCTCCTGTCTAGCCATTTCCGTACTGTGTCACCTCATTTACATAACATTCTCCCGCTCCTGAGCACCTCAAATTGTTTTGATGAGTGCTTTTCTATTTGGTTTTGGATTCATTATTTCCTCTATTTCTGAACTAGGTAATCTCAGCCCAGGTGCAAAGGCAGCCAACAGCCCTGTTAAATTAAAAGCAATGGGCACATTATAAAAGGAGTTTCTTCTATCTGATCTGTACAAGCCTTAGATTGCTGCCTGGTGCATGGACTCTTTCATTTGAAAAAGAACAAGGAAGAAATCATCATGATAGGCAATGAGATAACTTACCACTTGGAGGGATCTTTTGTGCCTTTGGAAACTTGGTCATGCCAAAAAATACAACATTTTGAGCACGGGGGCAGGGGGAGGGGACTGGGGGAAATGAGCTCTTTCCGCTAAAACCTACCAATCATGTCGACATTCCTCTGCATTATAATTTCAGCTGAAATGATTGAAGCTGAAAGATTGTTATGCTTTTCTTTGGCAGTTCCTTGGTGCATTTGCTGGGAGGTGACCTAAATGTTTTTCAAAGGTTTAGCTCAGCCTTCACTCCCTATGCTCTTGACAGTCGAGGAAACTGTAAAGAAAAGAGAGGAGTCACGAAGAAATTTATGGTCTCTGCTAAGAATCCGTGCATTGCGTTGGAGCTGAGCAACTTGATAGGTCTATCAGGGATAACCTTGATTCTTACAATCATAATAATTTGTGTTTGAAAAGACCCATTAGGCAACTGGTGGATTCTCTGTCACTTGAAGTCTTTTAATCAAGATTTGAGGACTTCGGTAACTCAGCCAGAGGTTATGGGGCTGTTGCAGGAGTGGGTGGGTGAGGTGCTGTGGCCTGCGATGTGCAGGAGGTCAGACTAGATGAGCATAATGGTCCCTTCTGGCCTTATCTAGGAGTATGAACTAGACCCTCTCCCCCAGCACAACTCTTCCTTGCAATCTATTTCCTATTGTTTTTGCCTAGTTTAAATGCCCCAGTGATGGGGAGACGTCTACCACAGCTATTGGGAAACTCTTCCCAGTATTATAGAATGCCCTGTTGGGAAGATCTTCTTGATAGGAAACCTTAAATTTTCTTTTGTTAACTTTTGTCCCAGTGTCTCCCCTGACTTGTACCACACTAAGTAATTTCTCCTTTAGGGCCAGATGTTGATCCTTTATTCACACTTAGAATCATCTTACTTCAGGACTAGTCCCATTGGCTTCAAGGGGGCCATTTGTGGAGCAAGACTTTACCCATGTTGAATAATATATCAAAATCTGGCCCTGAATGTTTCCATCCTTCAAATAGTTGCAGATGCCTTTTTTGAGTCCTTGCTTGGCCAAGAAGCACCTATTTAGTTCCTCCAATCTCTTCCAATAAGTCACTCCCTCTTGTTCATTAATCACTGTTAATTACCCTCCTCAATACATGCCATGAATGCAGCAAAAAAGCATTTTGTGAATAAAACACAGATTCACTCCACCAGTATCCTAGACCACCTTCACTTGATTATGTGTTAACAGTTGAGTAAGCAAGGTTTTGTTCACAAGAGAGTGTTCATAGAAAGCAAATTCTTGATGAATTCTGGTATACATAAATATCCTTGAGAACAATCACACTGAAAATGCTATAATGGCAACTATGGAAAAGTGGTCTTATTATTTGCACAGTAGATTTGTCTAACAGATAAGAATATTTGTGGCTAATTAGGTCACCTAATCAGGGAACGGAAATGATGTCATATAATTTAGCTGATCAGTCATGCAGCATGAACAGTGACTATTCGTAGTCCCTGGGTTATCAGAATCAAATTTGTTCTGAGATCGCCTGCATACAGAAAAAGAATATACACCTCTACCTCGATATAATGCTGTCCTCGGGAGCCAAAAAATCTTACCGCGTTATAGGTGAAACTGCATTATATTGAACTTGCTTTGATCCCCTGGAGTGTGCAGCCTTGCCCCCCCCCCTCGGAGCTCTGCTTTACCGCGTTATATCTGAATTTGTGTTATATCAGGTCACGTTATATCGAGGTAGAGGTATATTAATCAGATGTTGAATTATCCATTATAATTAAGTCAGATATAGTTTTCAATCCTTTTCTGCAAATCTGTAATCAGTTCTGGGCACCTTAACACTGGGACGATGTAGAAAAGTCAGAGAAAATTCTGCCACTTCCCGGCTCAATCTTGTGATGCCTCAATAGATGCAACCCAAAACTGCACTATGCTTTTGTTTTTCCCCTGCCATGTTGAACAGCAAACTCGTATCCAATTTTCAGTCCATTGACACCCTAGGCCTCTGCATTACTGTTTCCATGGTTTTGTCTTCCTTTATAATATATATACCAACCCGGGGGTGGGGGAAGGGGTACAGCAGTGGTAAATGCTACTGTGCGATGCTTGCCTGTAATGTTTTTACTGTTGAAATTGTACAAACTGACCATGTACTTAGAATGGTTACTGAGAAGAGAAAAAAATATTGCCCAAAACGCTGGTGGTGCTCACATTTCTAGGGTCGCTACAACACTAGAACCTAACTTGGGTGTCTTGGGCCATAAAGGTATGTTGCCTACTGGCATTAAAAGTTGTGGGGTAGAGGGAAATATTCCAAAAGCTGTGCATCCTTTTAGGATACGTTTACCCCGTATCTGGGAGAATATTTCCCAGGGCAGGTAGACAGGCACAAGCTAGCTCTGGTTGAGCTAGCGCACTAATAGTAGCAGTGTAGCTGGGGCAGCAAGATGGGCAGCAGCTCCGGGTAGCCACCTGTGTACACACCAGGTGTCCCAGTGGGTTTGTATTCAGGCAATTAGCCTGAGCGGCTGCCTGTGCTACCCCTGGCTACACTGCTCTTTTTAGCATACTAGCTCAAGCAGGATCCCAGCTACCGTGCAGATGTACCCTTAAAGTGCAGCTAGAAGGTTACATTTCTCCTATCTGAAAAAAGAACGAGGAGTCCTTGTGGCACCATTGAGACTAACAAACGTATTTGAGCATAAGCTTTCAGGGGCTACAGCTCATTTCATCAGATGCACAGAGTGGCTGGGAAGGGAATGTGAAAACGGGCCGAGGCTAATGATCTATGTAGTTAAGAAAGGGTTTTTCACAGACCCACCCAGAGGGAAGCATGGAGGCTCATCCCCTCCTAGTGCCTGCTGGGCCACCTCTCTCCCTCCTTGAGCACTGCAAAAGATAGTCAAGGTGGTGCGGTAATAGCGTTTATTAGACCAAACTGGTTCAATAAAAGCTATTACCTCATTCACCATGTCTCTCTAATATCCTGGGACCAACAGGGCTACAACTACACTGCAAAAGAGGCAGCTCCTGGCCAGGCATTTTGCCAGTTAGCTGTGGCGCTGCACTGTGTGACCCTGCCGATGGAGGAAATAAATCCTGGAGGAGTAGCTGATGCTGCTCTGAGCAGCATTAACTAATCCCAGGTTTTTATGTGGGCTTCAATACGCAAAGGAAGGGGAACAGACCATGTAGATTTGCTGTTATCTGGCTCCTTGCCAGCTCCTCCTCTCCTGTGTAGCCTGTCAGCTGCCCAGATATTCTGCAGAGGCAGGGAAATATCTCACGTAATTGTCCGTCACTGCCACATGGTCCCTCCATGACATTTTGTGCATCCAGTTTGGCTTCCTTCCATATGCTCACGACTGGGCAGCCCAGAAGCCCTTTCAGTAATATTCATGTAGGACGCTACATTTGGAATCATGGCACTTTCTTTGTTGAAAAAGAACAAAGAACATCTTTCACACAATGGAACAGACATTCCAAGGGACGGAACAGTTGCTGTATTTGTGCAAACCTCCTCCCCATAATATTTATGTTAAAATGCTCATTTAAAAACACATGCAAAACCTTTCCATTGGCTTCAAAAGTTCATATCTGCAATTCATTGATATATGCCATAGAAACTGTTGTAAAGTTTATAAGTGCCATTTGTTATCAAACAGTTACCTTAGATCTCCCTATGGAAAGTCTTGTTTCAAACTGCTGTGGTTATTATTAGCAAATGTTGACTGTTCAGTGGCTATCACTAGGCTCTGCAAATATTCCTCCAGGAAGAGCCTAGATTGGAGAGGGTAGAATAGCACTTTTTCATGAGTTCACAAAAGAAATTACAGGAATTTTATTACAAAGAAAATGAGTCAACACAACAGTGATGCTGAGAAATATTATTATGGAATTGTAACCTACTTCACATATATAGTTGTGTGTGCAATAAAGGTTCTGATTTTTAACATGTTGCCACTGCATATGTTAATGGAAATAAGATGATACAAAACAAAACACAAACAGGCAAAGCATGCAGAGCTAATTCTGCTGTTTCCATACAATTACAAACGTGACCCATTGAGAGCAATCCGGACTGGCATGTACTTCAGAGGGGAGGAGATTAGAATGTTGTCATAAAACTGACAGCTCTTTTTAAAAGGTCATGCCCACATTAGCACTTCGTGGCTGAAAGGTTGAATTTTTGATGTAACTCTGTTCCACTAAGTCCATTTAACCTTCACAAGCAGTGAAGCAGGAACCCCTGCTCCCTCAGCACCCCCTCTCATGCACACAACAGCTGTAGGAAACAAACCACATTTGTACTCACCCAGATTGATATAAATGAGCACACATTTGCTAATGAAACTTGGAGTTACCTCGGTATGTAGCAATAATCCTCAGACAGAGCTCCCCTCCTCCATCATGCACATTGTTTGAATGCTCAGTTTTGCTCATAAGAGTGCTCTTGGGCAAGAATGTCCATTTATAGCTAACGTATTGCAAATGGAATGGGCTGATTGCTTAACTCTGCAGTCCAAATTAAATAAGTGGGCTGCTGTTTTTAGCTATGCAAAATGAGTGCAAGTGTGAGGCCTCTTGGTTTTCTTTTTACTCTCCCCAATTCCTCTCTAATTCCGGTCTCTTATTGCATCTCCACCAAGCTGGAAATCATTCGTGAAGCTCGTTCACGCCATTCCCTCGTGGGATACCAGCAAGGATCAGACAAAATTGCCTTTTGCTTTATAAAATGGGGACTAGCTCTGCTATGGGATGGCTGGGAAGTGCTTGTCAGGTCCTTTTCATTATCAAATAGCACCCAGCTGGAAGTCTGGAATTCAGAGACGCTGGGGGAGAACCACGTGTGCATGAATTGTTAAAACTGTCTACTTGCTGGGAAAAAATGATCCTGCAACAATTGAATAGCTTTGCCTCTCACTGGAAGAAAAGGTAATCCCAACCGTTGCTAAAAGCAGAAGAGAAACCAAACTCCTCCTTGCACTGTCTGTTCAGAATCTGATTATGGCTGCTGCTGCTGCCTTCTTGAGCTTTTTGCGTTTCCTGCAAAATAATTTGCATGTGCAATATTTAAAAAAAGATAAATATACATAATGAGAGATGAGCAGAGATCTGAAATTCTCATTTGGCTAGAAACTGACCTTAAATTGCCACTAATTCCTTTTGGAGTAAGTAATCACACAGCTCTAGCAGCCTTGGGATTTAGTTTAAACACACACGGAATGAAAGCATACTGCTGATCAGTTTTAAAGTAATAGTTTTAAATGATGTGCAGCTGGCCACAAGTCAATATTAATCTAAAATATTGAGTCTGTTAACTCTGAGGTGAAGGCCAATGCATAGGATCTAGGGTAACCAGACAGCAAGTGTAAAAAATTGGGACAGGGGGTGGGGGGTAATAGTTGCCTATATAAGAAAATGCCCCCAAATCAAGACTGTCCCTATAAAATCGGGACATCTGGTCACCCTAGTAGGATCCATTCAGGACAATTTTCAGAGGGGATGCCTCTTCATGAAAGAATATATCTGTGTTATTGGATTCTGACTGGTAGGGGTTCATAGCCAGAGACCATGACAACAGTTCAGACTATTACCCTCTCAAATCCAAACTAGTGAATGAATTTGAGGAGTCTTCCGCTTATCTGACTCCCAGGCAAACATGCTTAGCCATCCTTGTCATCTGTGACAGCCACAGACAAATCCCATGTCGCATTTCAGTCTTCCCCTGGTATGGAGCCCCAGTGTTTACCTGTCACTTGGTCTAGAAACATTTTAATTGCTGTGAAATTGGCCTAGTTTTGTTCCATGGTTCCGTCTTGCAAACAAAGAAAGGGAGTGCAGCAACAATATCTGTGGAGTCCTCCTTTTAGGCACGGTCTACACTTCACATTTAGATCAACCTAGCTATGTTGCTCAGCAGTTTAAAAAGTTCACACTTCGGGGCGCAGTAGTTCAGCCAGCCTAACCTCTGGTGTAGACACGATTACGTCAACGGAAGAATTCTTCCGTCAACCGAGGGCTACCAGTGCTTCTGGAAGCTGATTACCCACATCGGTGGAAAAACCCCTTCTGTCAAAGTAGGAAACATCTACACGATGGCATTACAGCAGCAGAGTTGCAGCACTGCAGCTGTGCCATTGTAGCACCCGTAGTCTAGACATACCCTTATACTCTTTCTCTTCCTTTATTTCTCACCCTGACCTACCACAAAAAGCAAGTCTTTTTGTTTAGCCTAGATTAACAAAAATAGCTAAGGCTTAGAAGCCTGGTGTTCATCAGACTCCCATTTCTTAAGAGGTTTGCACACGATGCACTGAGGTTTGAACTATTGTCCCTGGCAGTGTCTAGCTCAAATTACAAGTATTTTAAGAAACAATGCCAGGCTTTGCCTTTTTTTTCTTTCTCATTGTGAGCAATCAGTTTTGTTTTGTTTTCCTGCAAGGAAAATTGTGGTATGTTAAATAGGGACTATATCTTGTACATAGTACATTGCTTCTAATGGCTGTGCTTCCATCTAAATCGCCTCTACTCCAGCTATAATACATTTCACTAAAGTAACATGCTGGCAATCAGCCAAGATATTAACTGAATTAAGACAGCCTAAATGGCAAGATTTGATGGCTAAAGTAGTCAAACCAGGTTATTTTATAAAAGATAAATGTTGGGAGGGTTTTACAATTAAGTAAAGCTAAGAAAAAAGTTTCAAAATAATATAATATGTACACCTCTACCCCAATGTAACGCTGTCCTCGGGAGCCAAAAAATCTTACTGTATTATAGGTGAAATCGCATTATATCGAACTTGCTTTGATCCACTGGAGTGCGCAGCCCCCTCCACCCCCCGGAGCGCTGCTTTACCTCGTTATATCCGAATTCGTGTTATATCGGCTCGCATTATATCGGGGCGTGTGTGTGTGTATGTATATGTATATGTGTGTGTGTGTATGTGTGTGTATATATATGAAGGATTTCATGTTAAAATAGCCAGTAACAGGGCTATATAGCTCAGGCAGTTAGTAATGGGAGTAATTACGTTTTCTCATACTTCAGGCCTTTTTTGCACTGGGATTTTAGCCACCTATGAGCACAGCCATGCAAACCCCTAGTTCAGAATTGATTTACACCTGTTCAGTTCAATTTGCCTCAGTGCAGCTGCTCTAGGTGGTTAAAATCCCAGTGTAGACAGGGCCTCAGCCACTGGTTTGTATTCAGCATAGGCCAGTAGTGCCGAAGTTATTGCCAGCTGGTGGCTGATCTATAGTATGAATGAATTTGATCCAATCCAGTTTATGGTTAAACAGTGTCTATTTTAAAAATGGCACTAACTGGAATCTGTGTTGGCAGTTTGAGCAGATAAATTGCCTGGAAATGGAACTAACCTCTTTTCTTGTGCTGCAGCACATGTCGGGATGGCCCAGAGACGCTTGTACTGCTTTGTGCTGTACCCACATGCTGTGGACTGACAGAGGACATCAGACTCCAGAGATGTCATCTTTCATGAACCTGTATTCACTTTGAGAAACCAAAAATACTAAGTGAGGAACTGCAGTTAATGATGGTATAGCTCCTTTAATTGCTTAATAAGCAATTCCATCCATTATACTAGTATTTATCAGAGATGCATATGTCAGGCAGCTGTCCATTGCCAAAGGAGAACATGCCTCGTTTGCCCACATTGCCACAAAGGCCTGTCACCTTTAACGGTATGGTATTTCTGAGCAGATTACAAGAGGTTCTTAGACATTTCTGTATGCTATCACAGTAACTTGCATGAACAAGTAAATGTCATATGGTTCAGGATCAGCATACTGTATGCACTATGGATCAGATTCTGCTAGGTTCCAAATGCCTCCTGCAAGCTGCTTAGCCTGCACCACTTAATGGGAGCTGAGGGTGCTCAATGTGTCCTCTGATCAGGCCCTTTGTGATACAGAATGCATGCAGGGCTTGTCTATGTGTGGAAAATAACCAGAATAAACTATTCCATACTAGCTTTCTGTGTGGCCACTATTACAGAATAAAAGTGATTTCATCCCAGAATAATTACTTCTTATTGGAAGTGGATTAAGCTAAATTGAATTAAGGACACTTTTGTTCACAATGAGAGTGGTTTTACTAATCCATTATACTTTTGGCGTTTACAACATCCAAAGAATTAGATAAATTCATGAAGGATAGGTCCATCAATGGCTATTAGCCATTCACAACATCCCTTGGCAACAAGTTCCATAGGTTGACTGCGCATTGTGTGAAGAAGTATTTCCTTTGTTTTAAACCTACTGCTTATGAAATTCATCTGCTTGTCCCTGGTTCTTGTGTTCTGTAAAGGGCTAAACAACACGTCCTTATTCACTTTTACTGCACCAGTCATGATTTTATAGACCCTTAGTCCATCATATTCCCCCTTAGTCTCTTCCCCAAACAGAATCCTCTCAATCTTTTAAATCTCCCCTCATATGGAAACTGTTCCATACCCTTTATCATTTTTGTTGCCCCTCTCTTTTCCCTTTCTAATATATCCATGGGTGACGGATATCATAGGCTGGGGGAAGCTGTGCCTCCCCAAACAGACAGGCATGGCCCCGCCTCCAGACCCTTCCTGCAGTTCCCTGCGCTCTGCCCTGGCCCTGGCTGGGGCTGGGGCTGGCCAGCCTTCCTGCTATGGGACTCGGGGCAGCTGGTGCTGGGGTCGTGCTGCCTGTGGCCACGCCACCTGGCCACCCAGCATTCAGGCCGAGGTGGGGGTGCTCTGGGCTCCTGCAAGGGAGAGGGGACCAGAAAGGGAGGGGAAAGGGTGGGGCCTCAGGCACAAGAGGAGGGGCCAGGGGTTAGTCTCCCACAGTGGCCGGGTCACCAGCTGCCCATGAATATTATCTTTTTTGAGATGGGGCAACCAGAGCTGCATGCACTATTCAAGGTGTGAGCCTACCAAGGATCTAGACAATGGCATTGTGATATTTACTGTCTTATTGTCTGTCCCTTTCCTAATGCTTCTTAATATCCTGTTAGCTTTTTTGACTGCCACTACATGTCAATGAACTATCTGCAATGACTCCAAGATCTCTTCCTTGAGTGGTAACAACTAATTTAGACCCCATCATTTTGTATTTTGGTTGGGATTATTTTTCATTGTGCATTACTTTGTACTTATCCACATTGAAGTTCATTTGCCATTTTGTTGACCAGTTACCCAGTTTTGTGAGATCCCTTTGTAACTTTTTGCAGTTTGCTTTGGACATAACTATCTTTAGTAGTTTTGTATCATCTGCAAACTTTGACTCCTCACTGTTTCCCGATCTATGAATGTGTTGAACAGCAGTGGTCCCACTACAGATCCCTGCGAGATACCACTATTTACTTCTCTCCATTCTGAAAACGGACCATTTATTCCTACCCTTTGTTTCCTGTCTTTTAACCATGTTCTCATCCATGACAGGACCTTCCCTTTTATCCCACAACTGCTTACTTTGCTTAGGAGCTTTGGGTGAGGGACCTTGTCAAAGGCTTTCTGAAAATCCAAGTACTCTATATCCACTGGATCACCCCTGTCCATGTTTGTTGACACCCCTGAAAGAATGCCAGTAGGTTGGTGAGGTATGATTTCCCTTTAAAAAAGCCGTGTGGACTCTTCCCCAACAAATTATGTTCATCTGTGTGTCTGACAATTCTGTTCTTTACTATAGTGTCAGCTAATTTTCATGGTACCGAAGTCAGGCTTATTTGCCTGTAATTGCCAGTATTGCCTCTGGAGCCTTTTTAAAAAATTGGTGTCACATTAGCTATCCTCCAGTCATCTGGTACAGAAGCAGATTTAAGTGCTAGGTTACGTACCACAGTTAGTAGTTCTGCAATTTCATATTTGAGTTACTTCAGAACTGTTAGGTAAATACCATCTGGTCTTGGTGTTTTCTGATTGTTTTATTTATCAATTTGTTCCAAAACCTCCTCTAATTGACATCTCAGTTTGGGACAGTTCTGATTTGTGACCTAAAAAGAATGGGAATCTCCCTCACATCCTCTGCATCAAGACTGACACAAAGAATTTATTTCACTTCTCTGCAGTGGCTTTGTCTTCCTTGAGTGCTCCTTTAACACCTCAACCATACAGTGGCTGCACTGATTGTTTGGCAGGCTTGCTGATGTAATTTGAGCCTCTATTATGGTGTTTTTAAAAAAGCTTCCGTGCACCATGCAGGTATTTCACTTTTGGGACTGTATCTTTTCATTTCCATTTAATTGTCTTCCTAATTTTTGTGTAGTTCCTTTTCTGAAGTTAAATGCTTCTTTGGTAGTTGTAAATGCTTACAAGGATGTAGCATTTAATTACATTATGGTTGTTATTACTGAGCAGTTCAGCTATATCCTTGGACTATATAAACTCTTGGACTAGTTTGTGAGGATACCAAGACATCATCTGGAAGGAGGGTCTCAATTATGGGATAGTTTCCCTCTGCTCCAGTTTGATGTTCTCCTTTCTCAAGACTTTCATCCTCCTCAATAGCACAGAGGCTGTCAGATGGGGGGGGGGGAGGGAAGGAAAGGAGGGGGCAACCACTGCACTGTGTCCCAGAAAGACTCATCTATGTACCTCTGTGTTCCCTTAGCTCCTCCAGTTCAGCCACTCTGGTCTTGCAATCCATATAAATATCCAATCCTTTTTTACTTTGGCTGGATACTACTCAACATGAATAATATTGAGAAAATCTGTGCCTTAGCTTGCAAGTAAAGCCAAATGAGTGCTATTTTAGGTCTAATCCCCAATGTCTTCTCATTCTCCCATTGCTGCCCCAGGATCACCTCACAAATACTAACAAGAAAATACTTGAAACAAAGTGATGACACTGTGATCCCATCCTGGACCTTCCCTTGTGTCTCACCCTCTATGGAAAACTCCTTTGTTGGCACTGGAGAGATGTCATCCCTCAGTGCAGTTACAGACTTGGAGAAGGAATGTCTTCACATTTCTGGGTGGCACTGCCAAACAGCTGAAATACATTTGTTAGTCTCTAAGGTGCCACAAGTACTCCTGTTCTTTCTGCGGATACATACTAACACGGCTGCTACTCTGAAACCAGCTTTTTCAGGATTCTCCTTGCCCCTCCACCCAAATGTTCCTCCCTTCTATCTGCCGTGGTTCACATGTGCATAAGGCTGGCTTCAGGATTCTGAGGATGGTAGGTGTGATGCCATTACTTACCTGACCCATATTATAAAAAAGAAGCCGGTAACAACACGGAGCAGTCACAATTTCAGTTCATCTTACTGGTAAGACTTCTTTAGATAAGGGATTAAATGTTTCTTAAAACCAATTATACATCCTGTAACTCCTCCAGCAGCAAGTCTTGCACTCTTGTACAGAGAGGCCTTTCTTCTAAGTACTAATGTACTAGGAGTCTACTTATTGCTTACACAGTTACACATGCTGCCTCTGGTGTCATTCCTGTAAATCCATTCTCAGCAGTTTTCTGGTATTTTCAGCTAGGATAATATTTGCATAGTGCAAAAGATCTCCCCTCCCCCTCATAAAAACAAAACACAAGCAAACTCAAGTTAGAAGTACTATAGTCTTTCAAGTGTCATATTTCTAAGGCTCTAATATGCTCTGCTCCCGCTCAGGGATGAGTTAATCATTCTGAGAAAAGTTGTTTCTATGCGCTTGCTGTATATGTTTGAAGGAAAATAGGAAATACCTGAGTTTGATAACAGTTGGGTTTGAATCAAAGCAAATGGCCTGTAGCCAGAGCCTGGTTCACAAAAAAGGGCGAGGTTGCTAGAAAATCATAATTATACAGCTTCCTGTTTTTAAAGATGTATTTCAACAAGGATCGCAACCGCTTCAAAGCAAATAGGTGCCTGCTATCGTTAGGAAAGCACCGAGTGAGCTCTCCCCAGAATATTGCTCAGTGCCAGCAAGTTGCACGGCTCTCTGCTTTCTTAAAAGTGGTTCATGCTGGAAATGAAATGAGGCTTCCTTTTTTGGGTTTCAGCTACCATGGGGTCGGTAAACGTTTGCAAAGTTGGACTCTTTTTCTGCTTTTGCTATTGCACAAACTTTAGGCCTTCTCCTTGGCAATGCTGAGTGCGCTCAAGGTGCTCGGTGCCCTGCTCAGTTGGGCCCTTTATATACAGAATGATGTAAACACAAGGCACACCAGTTATTTTTAGGGAAAAACATCCTGCAACAGATCCATTGCAATCTTTTATATAGCACCAAAATACCTCTCCTTTTCCCCCACCCCCTCCAAAGAGAACAACTTCTACTCTAAATTTTCTGTTCTTTGTACTACTTACTCTAAAAATACCATTTTATTTCTGAAATGAGAAAACAGGTTGCATGTTGCAGCTTGGATACTTATATTAAAGGTACAAACTTGCTAATCTTGTACATTTTCTTTTCTTAAAATATACTTTTTAGAGGCAGCAAAATGCTTTCGCTCTTTTACACAGCATATGTTGACCAGTTTAAAACAATGTCATGATGGGCCTGTGATATAGTTGACTGGTTTCACGTCCACTGGGGTTTGACATTGAATTGTCTTGAGTTAGTCAGCCGCAAGTTTCTTGATCACCGCTTGTTGGCATGGGTCTCCTTTTCCAATGCTGGGAAAAGAGAGATGGGGGAGGTGAAACACTGCATGATTTCCTGTTTAATCGGTGTACAAACATTTGTACTTTAATTCCAGAACAGTTTTATTAACTTTGATCACATGGGACGGTAGAGAAGCCTGAAGTTTGTCAACTCCCTCTCCACCTTTGCTGTCAGATGTTACTATGGCAACCACCTAGATTACCTCAGAATGATACAAATTGGGGAAATAGATCCCTTTTAAAAACAGGATTGGAATGTAAACCTGGGACAAGACGGTCAGGGATGCAACCCCATGCTCTGGGTTTTCCGTAAGCCTGTGACTGCCAGATGTTAGGACTGAATGACAGGAAGGATCACTTGATAACTCCCCTGCTCTGTTCATTCCCTTTGAAGTATTTGGCATTGGCTGCTGTCGGAAGACAGGATGCTGGGATAAATGGACCATTGGTCTGACCCAGTATGGCAATTCTTACATTCTTAAGAATATTCAGACTTTATTGCTAACAACATTTTTGGAAGAGATATTAAACCACACATTTCAGGGGTTAAGTTTATCTTTAGCTATTAGAGATCAAGATGAAATATAATGTGGAGACAGATTACGCCCCATCTGCCTACTGCAGGGTTCTTACCTTCCAATGAGGCATCTCGTGCTGGCCACTGTCAGAGACAGGATATTGGACTGTCACTAGCTGAACCTCAGGTCTGATTCAATCTGGCAATTCCTTTGTTCCTATCTTACTCCTCAAACACTTCCATTGACTTACTTAAGGAGTTGAGGCCTTATTGTTTACATCACTGTATCTGCACCAATGCAGCCCCGTAGTGTAGATGTGCTGTCCTGGTGTGACTGCCCCAGGAAGCTATCAGACTAAATCACAACAGTGTGAGCCTGATGCGAAGTTACTGCATTGAGTAGTTCAGCTGGTCCATATGTACCTAGTATAAATAATCTCTAAGGTGTTACTCAAGCACAATCTGGCTGTCAAAAGGAAATTTGAAGCCATCAGCCCCTCTTTCAATTGCTTTGTCTCCTAAGTGTCTGGAAAGCTGTTAGAGGAAGTGAGGAGGCCTGAATATGTAGGGCACATGTGCTGGCTGTGAACTGTGCAGGCAGGAACTGTAAAAGACTTTTGTGAGCTAAAGCAACAGTTTCAATGCTTTTTTACCCTCAGATTTATTTTGCTTTGGATATATCCGAGTCCAGCGATATAGTTGGGAAAACAGAAGAGAGGGAGTTCTGATTTAAAATCTGTTGCAAACACAGCTCTCTGACTTCAGACTGAAGAGTGTTATGTAAACTGTTTAATCAGGAAAACAGAAGCTGGCTATGCCAAATGTGATATGCTTTACTCCCAAAGTCTCTCCAGATTTTACAGTATAAGCCTGAACTGAGTTAGAGGGAAAGGCCATGCTCAGTCAGCTGTATTTCTGCTAATGTCATTGGTGAAGGGCCTGAGCATGGGAAGTTCTCCACATACATGAGTCTCTGAACAGCAGGGAAGGTAGGAGTGGGACCTGTGGAAGATGGGTGGAGGGATGGGAACCTGAGGGTGTGGGTGAGGACGGAAAGAACATCTTGGAATAGGAGACCAACTGCAATAGGGAGAACAAGAAAGCAAGAAGCCTCTAAGAGCCATAAGAGGGAACTGGGCTGGATGTGTGACAAGTGGCCTCTGACATTGCACATACACCTTTTGTCCACTACAATACTTTTTCATGATTGAAAACAATTGTGAAGAATTGAGTTAGAGGTCCCCAGCCTCTGATTGCCAGAAGCTGTGAGTGGACGACAGGGATGAACCATTTGGTGATTGCCTATTCTGTTCACCCCCTCTGAAGCACCTGGCACTAGCCACAGTCAGAGGACAGGCTACTGGACTAGATGGCCCATTGGTCTGACCCAGTATGGCCGTTCTTATTGCAGCAGTTTGATCTGGGGTATTTGGAATGTAGTAGTACTATTCAAGTCACTGAGCACTGAATTTCCTGTTGTGTAATTCTCAAAACTGCCATAGGCAAAGTTATTTTATCCTTCCAGTCCCCCAAGCCCTAAAGCAAATTAGCTGTAACAGTAAATGATTTATTGTGAAATAACGATTACAGTGATTCCATTTCTATATGGGGCGTGAGTCTGACTTTATGGCTAAGGTTTTCAGTGGGCACATGCTTTAGGGATCCTGGCTTTGCACATTGGGCGTTGTGCACATGCAATTCAGGCACTGCAATAATGTCTCAAAATCTGGGCCCTACAGTACAGTACTAAAGACATGCATTCCACTGCTTATGGTTCCTACCCCATCCTTCCTCATACTTACCCTTTGCCTTTGATTCTAGCCTTTTGGAATTATCCTGCTACTCACACATTACATTATTAATGTCTTGATAATAGTTAGTACTTACATACCACTTTTCAGTTTCCCAAGTGCTGGACTAACACTAAGGCCTGGCCTACACACAGATTTTTATACCAATATAACTATTTCTGTTGCGGGGGTGTGGGAAGGGGAGATTTTTTTTTTACTAATATATTTATATCAGTACAACCCCTAGTGCAGATGCCGTTATTCCACTATAAAAGTGTTTTATGGCACAGTAGCTATTTTCATATGAGAAGGGGAATTATTTTTAAAGGGGTTGTAGCACTTTAACTCTACAATACTTATGTGTGTAGTCAAGGCCTAAGAGCCAGAGTTTGCCTCCCTTAGCCACACTGAGTAATTTAATGAGTAGTCCTGGAATCAAGATATAGATGGCAAAATCTGCCCCTAACTAATGAGGCATCACAGCCCCCATGAATCCAAGGGGTATTACTATCACCATCAGGCAGATGGGAAAACTGAGGTCTTGTCTATGCACTAAGTTCAAATGTACAGAGTTGCACCAGTTTTAATTAACCCAGTTTAGTGCAGATTCCTATGTGGACACTTTTATTTGGTCGAGAGGATCTTGTTTTGGTTGAGCTCTAAGCTGTTTCTGATCAACCGAAACGAAACTGAAACAAGCTTAGTATAAACTGCCACACAGCCTTTTGTACTGGTTTAACTAAATGGGTTTAAAATCCCACCTAGAGTTAAACCGGCGCAACTGTGTGTGTGTAAGCAAGCTGTGCGACAAAGGATGAGAGCCCTAGCCCAGTCCCTCCAGTGGGTCAATGGCAGAAGCCTGATTAGAATTTAGAATTTCCTTGCTCAGTGCTCAGGGTTTGAGCATTGGCCTGCTAAACCCAGGGTTGTGAATTCAATCCTTGAGGGAGCCACTTAGAGATCTGGGGCAAAAATCAGTACTTGGTCCTGCTAGTGAAGGCAGGGGGCTGGACTCGATGACCTTTCGAGGTCCCTTCCAGTTCTAGGAGATAGGTATATCTCCTATTATTTATTTATTTAGACATTGCTTTCTCTCCTCACTTAGCATTCTGATCTGTGGTTCTGAGAGGATGTGATATCCCTTTGGAATAAAGATGATGGTAACAGTAATAGATTTGATGGCTGCTGGATTTTATTTTGGTATCTTGAGTGCAAAATTGTTAGAAGGTACAATTAACATCTAGATTTGCCAGGGAGGCGTTCGGTTTTTAAGATGCACCGTAGGCAATATTATTTTAGGTGTTAGTAATTTTAACAGATTGTAATAATCTTAGTGTTTATTTGATTCAACTAACATGGAGAAGGGTTGGTTCCTCAGAACCCTCCCTGTTGGAGCCTCCTTCAGCAGCCTGGCTGGCTCACAAGCTCCTTAGAGCATCCCCCCTGGGGATTACTGCTGTGTTACACTGGGAAAATATCCTGGTTTCTTAGCAGCTTATCTGATAGAAGAAAAAGAAGGTTAATGCAGCAGTGTCTAACATTAACACGTGCTCGGTCAGTTTATAGAAATAAGTGAGAAATGTACTTCCAGTTCCCTTGCTTCATAAGATGAGGCATTTCCTGTCTTGAATAACGGTAAAGGACATGTGCAGTCCATTATGCATTGTAGGAACACTCCTCATTCCCATGTTACCAGGAGGAGCAATGGAGCTCAGTGAAATCCATTTAAAATCTAAGAACTTGAGGAAATAGTCAAAATTTCAGGATATTGGCATTTTATTTTCTCACTAAACATGAACCATGTATTCCCCACTTGCCTTCTCTTATGGTCAACAGTTGGTGTAGATGTTGTTCCAATGCAGTTATGCAGAGAGCAGCTCTGTGCTGTTCATTTGTCTTTATCTTGCTTCACATTGTGTTTTATGGCTGAGAGTTGTTCATGAGTTTGGCATTCTTTTCCCCGAAAAATGAAAGAGCATTGAAATATTTGCTGGATAATGCATTTCTACATGTGTGTTTGTTTGGCACAGTATTTGCTATTGAAGTCTTTGCCTGCAGATATCCAGATTTGAAAGGGATGGCAGATCTTGGATGCTTATACTTCAAATGGCCTCTTCTGATAGCATGGCAACCACCAAGTTTATCGGGAAGTAGGGTCAAGGATAGAGGTTACTGCTGTGTCCCAGAAGATGCTCATCCTTCAGGAAAACTGAGACTCCAAAGGTGAAGACAGAATACACAAGTGTATGTGTAAGGGGAAAAACAACAGGAGGAAGTGGAGAAGGGATGGATTGAGCAGAGAGGAAAGGGTAGGACCAGGTGATGATGGATCCAGGGAGGGGAAAAG
Source organism: Mauremys mutica (assembly GCF_020497125.1). Classification (NCBI taxonomy): domain Eukaryota; kingdom Metazoa; phylum Chordata; order Testudines; family Geoemydidae; genus Mauremys; species Mauremys mutica. The sequence goes on from NC_059072.1 coordinate 230,106,130, forward strand.
AAAGAGTGGTCCATGGAAGAAAAGAAAGATGGGGTAAAAATGATGGAGCTGGTGTTTCAGAATGGCACTTAGTAGCCAAGTGGCACTATGATTAATGCTGTTCTGTCTTTTCCCATGGAGACCCTGGGCTTGTGTTTTAGGTACAGTCTCATACTCCCTGGACTTGAAGGAGAGAACACTTCATGCCACTCTGCAGTGACCCCTTTGTGCACTGATGGGCTCCTGAGGCAACTCCATCCAGCCCTCAACAGCCACACAAAGAAATAGTCATGAATGAGCCTTGCAGGAAAGGAGGCTGGTGTAAAATAAGGTGGGAAATCTCCTCTCCACGGGGGAGGGGAGGAAGAAATGTCTGGCACACAGGCTGTGCAAAATGTCAAGAGCAAACGCTTCTCCATTGCTGAAATTGCTCAAATAATTCCTTAGCAGTTTTTATGCTGAAATAGTTTCCATTATATCTGCCACAATGGGATGAGGTAAAAAGAAAGCTAACATTGCTCTGCAATCATTAGACTGCGGTAAATTGCTTACCATAGAAGAGGATCGTTATAAGGTCATGTTCATTTATTTTTTTGTTCTGTCACTTCAGCAGTTGTAAAACTTTAACTTGCATTAAAGACAAAGTCAGTGGCCTGAAGCAAGCTGTGATTGATCTAAAGCCTTATCTAGCCCCACCAAAACCCTAAAGACTAGTTAGCACAGCCTCCTTACTCATTTACGATTCAGGCAAACCTTTCTTAGGCATGTCTAATTTACAGAATCTTCTTTTTGAACTGTCGGATTTTTTTTTCTTTTCTTTTTTTGCTGGTGGTTTGACTCACTGATAAGCAGAAGTGCAGCTTCCTTAGCCTAAGACTTTCCCTTTTGTTTTGTTCCTTTTTTTTTTCATCCTCGTTATTTAGGGTGGATTGGGCAGGGAGTCTTTCCCATGTGTCATCCACACTTTGCAATACGCAGGGATAGTTTAATTTAAGCTTTTATTCCACCTTCAAGAGCTTAAACAACATGTTTTGCCCCTATGCCCATTTCTCAAGCACGCTATGTCCTCTCAGTAGTTGAAATTGCTAATGAAATTGGCTCTGTCTCCTTTGAGATATGGGGTCAGATTGTGCTGTCAGCTACACCAGCGTAAATCCAAAGTAATTCAATGGAGTTGAGGCGAGTGAGTTACTCTAGATGCACACAGGGGTAAGAGAGAAGAATTTGGCCTGCTGCTTTAACCACTCTGCTTGGACAGCCTTGTTTAACTTCAGAAAGCATTGATGACTCAGATCAGCTTACCCTAGTTATGTGCAGCATTCCAACAGGCTACTTCTCTTGCAGAAAAATAGTGAACAGAAACAGGAAGTTCACATCAGGGTTGTTAATGCTGCAAAGATCAATTAATCCGGCTCTGCACACTCATTTTTAGTTGCTTCTGTCTCAGTTTCACAGTAACAGAAAATGGGCCAAAGAATCTGATTGGATCTTTAGAAACTATATTTTCAAGTCTCTCGTACAGTTTCAAGAGTGGGTAATTTGCCCTGATCCACTTTCTACCTTGAGATTAAAGTTGCAATGGTGAACATTAAATTTTGAATAAAATCATTCACATACTGTCAAGAATTTGCCAGATTCTATAACAGCTCTGTCATGACTGAATAATAGTCTGGCTTCTTACAAGCACAGGCTTTTCCATCTCTTTATCGCTTTATTACATATACTGTCATGTTAACTGTGCTATGTATATCAGCAAACTCTGTCAGATCAGTACTTAAATGAACTGTAGTAAACAGTTTCCACCCCTTCTTTCTGAAGTGACCTTCCCTTCCAAACTCTCCACATCCAACCTGCTACCCAGTGGGGACAAACCAGGAAATGAAATTTCTCAGAATCTCAAGCTCCAGCTTGGAAGGCAGCCAGGGTGCACTCTAGAGTATGAGCTCTGACAGTGGGCATCATTGCTTCTGCCTTAAATGTAGGTCATCATTCAATTATGGAAATTCACTGCCTCGAATACTGCATGTGGAATGCCATGAAGCACAGCTTTGGAGAGACAAAGCAAATGTGTAACATGATCTGTGCCATAACTGCAAATGTGTGAATGGAAATCCTTCCGTTTGCTTTAGCTCTATGTGTTAAACACTCAGTTTGGGTGGCAAAGCAAATGGCATCACTAAGCCAGCATATAGATACTTGGGAGCACATATAGGGCTGCAGTTAAAATAGAAAAAATTGTGACATAAAAGAGGCATCTGTCCTTTGTATTTCTGAATGGTCTATGCTCAAGTAAAAGTTCTATTCCAAGGGCTGGATTCTAGTCTCAGGGAGAAGTGCTGTCTGTGAGCTAACGTCCCCATTGTCTGCAGATCTCTATCCTCTGATCTGGCCAGCAGCAATTAATGTGAATCTTTCCTTGCATGTAACACACACACCCACACCCTTGCTGTGTGGCTCTGACTGGTGCTACGTTTTCAGTTCCATATTGTTCAAACACAGCGTGCTTGATTTTTTTAAACCGTTCACGTGAGATTGACTCCCGCCTCTGATCCGCCCATGATGCCAGACTCCATCACCCACTAGTTAAATTTTCAAAAAAAGCACCTTTGTGCTTTCTCCCATGCTGCCCCTCATGCTTGGAAGGACTTCCTATACACATCCGCAAAGCTACATCATGGTCCTCCTGCAAATCCCTCCGTTGTCATGGTGCCTACAAAAAATTTGGCATTGTTAGACCACAGTTTACCATGCTGACCAATACTGTTGCCTTGCGCTCCTCCATCTGTCTTTCTGTATCCACCTGTTGTCTCTTGTCTCATACTTAGTCTCTACCCCAGAGAGCTTACAATCTATCTTTGTGTTTGAACAGTGCCTAGCACATTGTGACATCTAGCAAAATACAAGTAATAAATAATATAACATAACAATTATACTATTGCACTTCTGAGAGGTATTGTGGCCAATGGTTAAAAAGAGGCAGAAGGAGTCAGTATTCTTGGTTTCTACATCCAGCTCTGCTCTGACTTGCTATGTGTGACCTTGGATAAGTCATTTAGTCTCTCTGTGCTTCAGTTTGGTGGCCTGTGAAATGGGTATGCTAAGAACTCATGGGATGTTGTGTGACCAGTTAATTGTTTACGTAATGGTTGTCAGCAGGGAATGAATCCGGGACCTTCCGCTCCAAAGCATAGGCCTCTACTACTTTAACAATAGTTGGTAGCAGTAATAGGTTATTCTACTTTATTTGGATCAGAAAGGCATGATACATTTGGCAAGTGTCTTATATTTATAAAATTCTTGAAGATCCCTAGATGGAAAAGGCTGGTACAATGTCAGTGCACATAATTCATAATTTAAACATTATATCCTAAATAATCTATTATTTTAGTATAAAACTCACACCCTATCACCAGGTCAACATTATTTATACTTTTCCTTCTTTTGTTTGCGTTTTCTGAGTAAAGTGGAGATACAATGGAGCAAATCAAGAATTGTATAATCACTGTGTTGTATGAAAAAATAGTATTTGTTAATATATACCTAGCCCACCTTTGGAACTGGAATCCGTGGAAAGCCCGCGTTTCTCGGACCCACAAACATTTGGCCAGGACTGCATAGATGCTGAACGACAGGAACAGAAAGAGTGGAGAGGCATCTTCATCCTTTCTTTGAGAAAAGCTGATGGAGAGAGAGGAGGAGGAGAAGAAGAGAAAATGAGAGAAGGGGAAAGCCAGTGTGGGAAGAAGACAGTGATAAAGGAAGAGAGAAAAGTGCAGTGCAGGAAAAAGTCCGCATGTCATTTTCAGACAGCATCCTAGATTGGTGTTTGAGGTTCCAAACAGGAAGATTGATGACTCTGTAAGCAGAGAGCATGAGCCCTCAAAACTGGACAGGTTTTATATTTTCCTTTGCCTAGCTCTGCTAAGCTCTCCAGGCACTCTGCTCTCCTTCTAGACACACACTTAATGAATCACACTGACAGTCAGGCACAGTAAATCACATCCCATCACAGAGCACTCACACTTCCATTCTCATACGTGCTCATTCATTACTATGGCTAGGTATATCACAAATAAGGACAGGGTCTTTCGCTTTTAGCAGCAGTTATTAAGTAACGCTGTCGAAGAAAGAGAGAGGCCCTCCCTTTCCCCATCAGTCTTCTGTTGCATACTCACTCCTTGCCATTGAGACAACTGTCTGGATAAGGGAACAACTGATGGGAGAGGGGAGGTAGACAGTACTCAAGTACACTGGATTTGCATGATTATATGTGGGACTGATGCATTTAAAATACTTTTAAAGCAAACTCATTCATCTAGGTCCTCTTAAGCATTTGGTTATGTTACGTGAGACATGGGTTACTGGAATCATGATTCCATATTGAACGTCAGGGTTAATCAAAGGCCTCTTCTTTTGGCATCTACAACCAGTTGTTCTTGTTTCAAAACGACACATCTTCTACTTTCTTCTGTTAACAATAGGTGTAGAAATAGCTGGGAGGACAGTTTTCTTTGCTTTAAAAGATCTTTCATACATTTCATACATTTTGGTTTGCTTTTTAAAAATATCTAAAGAGATACTCCCCACGTTTTCTAAAAATTAAAAACAGTTTACATGCCCCACATACTCATTTTTAGAAATAATCAGGTAATTGGGAGGGGGGGGAGGAGAGGAATGGAAGCTTTTCTAAAGTTCCGATGCCACTTTAAAAATGAGATTTAGGCTGTGAAGTCAGGTAAATGCTTTTGAGGTAAATTTTTCAAATCTCCTAAATTTATTATTAAAGGGGGTGAGCCTGATGCGATGTTGCAGGTATTAAACTTAATCACTTCAAAGAAATCCACCTGAGCTAGCAAAAAAATCCAAAGCTACTACTATTAAACATTACAAAATTGTAGAGCCTTGTTCATGTCATCTAGTGACATTATCTTATGTTGTAACATCATAGTGAGAAGGATTTGGAGACAGAGTTCAGAGGTGAATAGTGAGATGATGTAAGTTACACTCTGGTCTACACTGGGGGGGGTGAGAATCGATCTAAGGGAATGTCTATACTACCCGCTGGATCAGTGGGTAGTTTTCCATGTATCGGCTGCTGCCTCCCCGTCGACTCCGCCTGTGCCTCTCGCAGCGGTGGAGTACAGGAGTCGACGGGAGAGCGCTCGCGGATCGATTTTTTGCATCTAGACTAGACACGATAAATTGACCCCCACTGCATCGACTGCTGCCCGCCGATCCAGCGGGTAGTGTAGACATACCCTAAGATGCACCCAGACTCCATCAGGACTAATTACGCCCACTTTCCAATGTGTGAGTGAATGTAAGGAGATGCTTAAGTGGGTATAATTTACACACTGAGGAAATGTAAGTTAAAGTAAGGGGTGACTTATTTATACCTTTGAGATACCCTCCTGTTAGCACAATTCTGGCACAATAGCCAAAATTAGTCAGGGCATAGGAATGTCCTGGTCATGCCCCTGGCATGCTTCCTGCTTTGACTGCCTTAGATTTATTTAGACTTGCCACAAAATTTGAGTCATAGAAAAAAACCCAGTTGTCAGACCAGTATGTGTTATGCCATGTCTCTCTCTGTAACAACAAGTGAAAAGGAAATGGATCACAGGAAGTTTTCAGGGGCCAACAGCTCCGGTAGCCCCTTGTTCTCCAAATTTAAATCACAGGGCTGCTTCTTATTCTGCTGTGGGTCATCACTTGAAAAAAAAAGGGAACTGGGCAAACTTTTACTTTCTGAAACAATGGCAAGAATATGCTACTCAACACAAAATCATATTGATCTATATCTGACCCATAAAAAGAGAGAGCGAAGCGTGGTGCTCAGGTGATTTTTTTTTTAATATATATTCCTTCACAACACAATAGAACTTAGAGATAGAAAAACCCCTCCTAGGCCATCTAGTTTACTTCCCCTGCATGTGCAGGATTTTTTCTTGTTGCTTTAGTGCTAACATGCACAGTATCCTTTGGTTCTCATCGCATCAACAAGTAGTGAGAGTGGATGATGTAGGGGACGGGGTGACTCTTAGAAAGACAAGAGCAATACATGTGGTGTGCAGAAAAGACGCCAGGTCACATTCACTCCTGCCAGTGATGTGGGAATACAACCCTGCCCATAGCCCCACACCAGCCTGAGAAGTAGCATTATCTCTGTATCCCGCCCCCGCAGGACTTCATCTGGGAGAGGACAGCTTTAAATTACAGCCAGGGATCCTTCCAGCAGAAACTGCCTAGAGATGTGCTGAATCAGTGCATCACCAAGCAGGCTGGCCACATCCCTTCCACACAGAGCACTATCCTGTTTTGAGCTTGCACTGACTAACTGTGCCCCCCACCACACACATCCATGCAGAGTGAGGCTCAAAGATGCAGCCCCTTCTTGCCAGACTTTCCACTACCGCAAACCCTTCCGCTGATGTAATGAAGAGTTGAAACAAGCCCAGGTGCTGATCCCACACTGCAGTAGTGGGGGGAGGGCTGGGCTGCATCCTTACAGGCACTATCCTTCTAACTAGATTTTGATGTTAAGTCCCTTCTGCCTGTGTCTGACAGTTGTTCAAGTAGATGTAAAAATATCCCATAGTGAGTTTCAAAAAGAGGCTAAGAAAAACTGGGAGATCGGCCAATGATTTCCTCCCTCAGTGAAAGAGGTTTTAATATCCAAGGCCAGGCGTGTATGTAGGGATTGGTTTCAGTTTCAGTCGTAACTGGCTTCCCCACATTTCCTTTCTACTGCAACCTCAGTGTTTCTCATCACAAACAGACCCTCCAACAACCTTCCCTCCTATCTACAGCTCCCTAGGCCTGATCTCATTTACACTCAGCGCTATTTACACTGCTCTTTGCACTTCCAGAGTTGTGAAAAGGAGCTAGCAGGTAAATGAGAATCAGATCCCACTGTCCATTAGGTGTTTGCCCGGCTGGGCTCCTTTGGAGTCTTGCACTCTTCTAAGGTTTCATCTTCAGATATACGCTAGATACACTCATTGCCTCCTGAATTTTGTTTGAAAGAACATCTTTCAAGTCATTTCTGTCTTTGTAGGCTAAAAGTCTGTTCTTGAGACATGGATCAAGCAGTGATGCCAATATATATTCTCTTTCAAAACTTTGGCTGAAACAAGGGTCTGAAGGCTGAGTTTCAATCTTGTTTTCTCATCATCATTTACATTGTTTCCTTTAGTTTCTAATTCACATTATATTTTTCCATGGTAGATATGGCTAAAATCAAATGTACAGCAGTACCCGTTTAATGTTGACGTGGCCTTTTTCAAGGTATTGTAACCTGCACATGCAGGGCAATGGACTTTATGGTGTAACTGGTCTTCTCCCTTTCTAATTAGATAGAGTAAGTACTATATGTGACACTCTGTGCCTCGGGGGAACACCCTGCACCCTCATGTTCATCCTTATAATATGATTGTGTGGTATCCAGTGCAAAGTTTGTCATGTCGGGTGTCTTCGTGATGTACTGAGCATTGTTGTTATATTAATGTTATAGGTTGTCATTTCATTTACATAGTTAGAGGTTGAAAATGTGTCCTCATGACTTAAAACAAGCCCAGGCAAAACTCTCCAGGAGCAGAGGGGCAGTTCACACCTCATCAGGTCATGTATGGGACAAACCCAGCCCAGTCTCACAGGAACAAAGAACACTGGCCTAGGTAGCAACAAAGGATCTGTTGGACTCCCGAATGAGTCACCCCTCTTCCTTTGGTCAATTTGGCACTATGATGCGGTAATGTTCACCTGACCTTGAAAAGGGGGTGGGGGCAAAGCCAAGACGGAAGAAAGAAAATGATAAAATGATTCCTCTCTCTTCCACCTCCATCTACAGACACCACACCAAGGGACTGAAGCACTGATCAAAGGGGAGAGCCTGGCTGAAGGGCAACCAGCCGGCCTGTGGTGAGAAATATTTAAGTTTGTAAGGGCACTGAAAGTGTTACGATCAGCTTAGAATGCATTTTGCTTTTATTTCATTTGACCAAATCTGACTTTTTGTGCTTTGACTTATAATCACTTAAAATCTATCTTTTATAGTTAATAAATCTGTTTGTTTATTCTACCTGAAGCAGTGTGTTTGGTTTGAAGTGTGTCAGAGACTCCCCTTGGGATAACAACCCTGGTACATATCAATTTCTTTGTTAAATTGACAAACTCATATAAACTTGCAGCATCCAACGGGCATAACTGGACACTGCAAGATGGAGGTTCCTAGGGTTGTGTCTGGGACCGGAGATATTGGCTAGTATCATTTGGTTGCACAATCTAAGGAGCAGCTTACATGCTAGAGGTTGTGTGGGAACAACCTGAGAGTGGGGGTTCTCACAGCAGAGCAGGGTAAAGCTGGCACCCAGAGTGGTGGATTGGAGTGATGGATCACCAGTCCAGATAACATCAGGGGGACATCACAGTGGCGCAGCGAGCTGAGTGTATGTGTGGCTTGTTACTCCAAGTGAAGTTCACACTTTAAGCACTGATATTTGTGATTTTTAAGTGAGTCTTCAGAGCAATGGCTAAGAAAAGTCAAGGATTAGCGTGACCTAGCAGATCACCGGTCCAGATAACACCAGGGGAGCGTCACACTATAAACACACCATGTTTATTTATATCTATATTATCACCACTCTCCATCCCAGAATTATTAAGGGGACATCTCAGAATATCTCAGGAACATTAAGCTGGCAATAATTTTTCAGCAGGTGAAGTTAAGGGCTCCATCTTCTTTTCTAGTCCTGTGCTTGCCAATATAGGCATGTATGGCTTTTTGGAGTGTACTGTTGCTATGTACTTCTGAGTAGTTGTGACTCATTCAGAATATATTCAGAAGAGACAAAATACCAGCTAAGGAAAAGAACTGCAAGAAATGTATTTTCTGTCCTATTCTGTGCTCTCCAATGCACAGAGTTTTGTTTTTCTTCAGGCGTGGCTGACAGTATAATAGAGGTACAAGAGCAGAACGCATAGGCAGGCACAGTGGCATCCTCAGACACTAGCACCATTTGTTAGGCTTCAGAATTGTGCATTTAAGGTAAATATTAGTCATCATGAACAGCAGAGATAAGGAAGGGAGTTTTCCCACCAACATTACTAATGACTGTATCGTGCCTTAAGATACAGCCCTGAGCACAGAATAGTATATAAGGCGCTCAGCACCAGGAGTAACCTTGAGAGCCGTTATGCCTCAGAGAGATCTCTCTTATGTACAGCTTCCTCAGAGCTTCCCCTCTTGTGTAGAGAGAGGGGTAATCTGTTACATATTTTTTACAGGCCACAGCATACTTCCCCACCCTTATGTCGTCGAGGCAGATCCACACAGGAGAATGGAGATTGGAGGAGTTCCAGTCTAACTCTAAGTGAAGAAAATAGCATATATTGGGTTCAGGAAGGAACCTGACAAGAATATAATTGTCCTTCCCCTTCTCTACAATATTACCGTTCTATCTGGATGTAAAACCAAAAATGGTGGTGTGTTGAAGTTACAGAGAGAGCTGCAAACTTCACTCATTATATTTGTTACCTCAAGACTGCACCTCTATTCAGACCCGTTTTGTACTTTTAATACTCTGTTATACTTAGCTGGTATTTGTACTTTTCAGTGCTAAGATTTTAATGCTAATGAAATTTGTGTACATTTTTAATGCTAATGACATTTGTGTACATTCTGAAGGTGAGACGCAAGTCCCTGAGCACTATGTATCTAGCATGTTACTGAGACAAGGAGGCAGAGCACAGCTGTTCCACTTCTCCCAAAATGTGTACCACAGAAGCAGTAAAAATAAGAACAAAATGGATCACATTCTTGTTCTCTTCTGAGTTCCTGCTTTGATACTCACTAGGTCTTGCAATGGAAAGCCATCTGATGGGCTGGTCATTGGCCTTTGTGAAATGAGTTGGTGGTCTCAATCCAACTTCCTGATAGACTCAAATCCTTCACCATAGCTGGCATGAATTGGCATATTTGTTAGTAGGGTCAGGAGAGGGAGGAATTAAGAGATTGTAGAAGTTGTCCTTCTAGGTCGGGTGAGAGGCAAGTTGATGAGACAATATTGATGAGCCTGTCCTACTATTGCTCATGATGTTCCCAATAAACAGATGGCTTCCATCTTCAAGGCTGTCAGTCAAGCCAAACATGGTAATCACTATAAACTATTTTACAGAGAAAATGAAAAGTAATCGCCCTACTCTTTGTGTTTAAAGGATACAAATGGCACAGCTAAAGTATCCACCAAAGACTATATATAACTCATTCTAAAGAATTAGCTGGACTGGCGAGTCTCCATTTCCAGCTGATTTGCTCTCTCTACCAGTAGGACATGTGTGATTTGGTTTGGTTATTATTGTTCTTGTTCCAATGAGAGAAACAAAATCCCTTTAGAACTTTTAAAGTGACTTTATTTAGGCTATCAGTGAACTCCCTGAGTTCATGCAATAGGAAAATTTTTTAAACATATGGGGCCAGATTCAGCCCAGGGATGCAAGGATGCCATCAGCCTGAGTCAGGGCCTTCCCAGGTGTCAGAATGTCTGTTCTGAGTGAAGATACAGTGATTCATGGCACCTACATCCTATACTGCACGTAGGAGCCAGCTTAGCCCCAAAATTACTCAATGCTAGTCAGGGATGAGGTGATATCCTTTTACCCTGAAGAGGTACTATCCAAGTTCCCAGGTAACTTCTGCCTGCAATTATCTTACCGAGCTTGATCCACAGTTAAAGATGTCCTCCTCTAGTGAAACCTCTGCAGCTGACTTCTCCCAGGAGTGAATCTCCCTGGGATGCAGCAGTCTCTCTTGGTACAGGGGTGTGAGAGAACAATTTGACCATCTAATACAAACAGAAAAAAGCCCAGGCTATATTCATTCTTCCCCTCCCCAGCTATAGCCCTTGTTGTGTGATCTTTTGCGGCGGACTGTCATACTTGACAAATAACGTATAAATGTCAGAAACAATACGCTATTATAAATTACATGATTTTGCTGTGAAAATAGAGGCCTGTTCTATTCTGCTTAGGAGTTTTGGTTCTTAAGACAAACAGTTCAGTCTTGCTCCTTTCAAACACAACTTTTCCATTGGACTAAGTGTTTTAATAAACATCACAAGCTATGTTTTAATACCTCCAAATCCCGCCCTTCCCTTGTTCATCTCCGATTATCTCTTTAAAGTGCATTAGCTTACAAATGTGCAATATATGCCTTTTGTACCACATGTATTATAAGATGAACTGCAACCATCCAGAATCGCTTCCCAATAGTATGGTGATTCAGAATGATTTGTATGACTTATGTGCTGCCTGTCCCTCTCAGGTACTTTATTTCAGCTTCTTGGCTGCATTTCCTGGCTCCATTTTATTGCCAGTTATCACAGTATTTGAAGTGTGGGTGTATTTCTAGCAAATAATCCACTTGGATTTACTTAGTAAATGCCATGAGCCATGATTTCAGCTCATCTGCAGTTGTTGTTGTTACTTAACATTGTGAAGATATCGTGAGGTGTATTTGCTTGTTCTCACACACCTCTTATTGAGCTGCATGTCTAAAGGTATAGGCCACAATTGTGTTTCATGCTGTGGCCCATTTATTCTGCTCTATTAGCACAAAATGTCTATAAACAGAGCTTAAATAGTCCCTGCAGAATAGATCATGGAGGAGGGTTTTCTCTTGATGGCATAGAGCCAATATGCCTTCCACACCAGCACCCTCCTAGCCCCCACATAGGGGGGATGTAGGGATTGGCAGGCAAGTGATGAGGAAGGAGGAGACTGGCATTGTTTTCAGATTGTTTTGTAGCAGCATAATGGCCCCATAAAGAGCTGTTACAAGTTGGTGCAATAGAGTAACCATGACACAGGCACAAAGGTAGCTGCAGGCTACCTTCTCTATGTCACTCCCCTGCCCCTGCTTTCCTGTTCCGAGGATGGACAAACAGGCATGCAGCACACAGAGCCTCTTGGTAAGGCTAATTGTTGATGTGATGGGCTGTTTCATTTTTCAAGTGCTTTATAAACAATATGGCCACTTACAACACCGTGAGGTAATGCACAGTTACCAGGATTTATACCAGGGTAATTGAGCTTAGAATCTGGCACTTTGAATACTGAGATTATTATTTTCTACAAGCTAAAATTGCTTGTTGCTGTCTTTTTCTTTTCTGGACCTACTGCAGTTTCTGGCAGCACTAGATAAAACATGCATTAAGCCTTCTAGATACCATGGCGGAACTAAGAATCTTTGTTCCTCATTATTGCACAAAATTTTGCAGTCCCCAGGCTGTTATGAAACATTGTACAGGGGTCACAACAGGAATTACCATCAACAGTGAGTAAATAAAGCCACCCCTTCCTATTTTACAGATTTCAGAACTTCCTTATCCTCCAGTTCCAAATCCTCTTACAGCTGTTGCTCTTATTTATTTATGGATTTTGGTTTTTTCTGTTTTTTTGCATGGGCTGCTTTAATGGGACCACCATCTGCTCCCTCTTACTGGCATTCTCTTTTTGCATGCAGGAAAATAAGTTACAGCTTAATCGGTCTCCAGGGAAGACCGTGAAGCCATTGGTCAAAGATCTGCAGACCGCATTAGGTACTCTCCTGCTGCAGCTCTGCAGGAACTGATGTTGAGTCCTCATCCCCACTAAATATTAGTGGAATGATTTCTTCTATTAAAAGCTTTCACTAGCAACTCAGACCTGATGCTGTGGCTTGTAACAAGCAATAATCCTATAGCCTGTACCTGTTGATTCTAGCATAGCAATTTAATCAGAATTTGATAGGATTTTGAGGCAATCTGTTTGTTTATAAGCAGAAAGAATAAATCCTGATAAAGTATTTTCGAAACTCAGAAGATAGATTACTTGTGCCCATGCCACATCAACAGCAGAAGCCAAGGCAAGAGTCATTATTTACAGATTTACATTATTTGCAGATACTGACTAGCAAAAATTGGGTCAGATTCTATTCACCTTACTTACATGCGTAGTCCCATTAAAATGAATGTGATTACTCATCTGAGTAAGGCAATCAGGGTTTGGCACATTATTTCCAACCCATTTAATATTCCAGCCCCTGATTCAACAAATGTTCTTATGCACCTTTTAAGCATGTTTAAACTTAAGCAGCGAATGAAGCATGCTTCAGTGGCACTACTCAGGTGCTTAAAATTAGGCCTGGGTTTAATAGAAATAGAATAGAAATCTGTTAAAGAATTCACATCTTCTGAGGCTTTGTCTTCACTAGGAAGAAAGGTGTGCTCTTAACAGGAGTTGGCCAACATGAGGTAAGATTAGGGTGACCAGATGTCCCAATTTTATAGGGACAGTCCCGATTTTGGGGTCTTTTTCTTATATAAACTCCTATTACCTCCCACTCCCTGTCCCGATTTTTCACACTTGCTGTCTGGTCACCCTAGGTAAGATCCTAATGAAGACAAGGCAATTTGTGGTTTTCACAGGCGTTAGCAAGTCGAGGTCAGCCCTAGGTTTTACCAGTCTTTAATTCAGCCTCCTAATGTGGGTGAAAACTTTAGACTCTACACAAACTCAGAGCAAAAAGACTGTCCCTGCTACTTGATTTTTAACATTTTTAATAGTGGCTGTTTTGAAGCTCTAGAGATGTGCAGTGTGTTAGCATTAGTAGGGAGAGGGCATACTCTCCCTACTAATTTATGGTGGTTAAAGCACCTACTAATTTATGGTGGTTAAAGCACCTGATAAATTTGTTCATCCCATGGGATATCTACCTCCATATACGTGGTATGTATAATACATACATCCATATCTCTATAGTGTGTGTACAATACATAGAACATGTATGTGTATGATTATAAAAAAGAAGAAGAAATACAGCTGAGCAGGCCTGCAGCAAATGCTGGTTTTGTCTTATTCTTTCTTGGAAAGGCTGCTCAGAAGAAATTAATAATTAATCTCACCCCAACAGCTGGTGATTGCAGACTGTCTCCCCATGCACAGTGCTTAGTCTCCCGCTTTTGTTTTAGAATTCTGTAGTCACTTCAGCTGGAGTAGCCCTCAGGCCTTACATTGCAAAGCAACCTCTGTATCTCCTGGATTATCTGCTTGTCACTGCCCAAGGCCTGTTGATTATCACTTCATCAAGCAAAATGAGGTAAGAGGATGGGAGAGGGATATAATGTAAGTGTGCACCACAGTCTTCCAAGGTTACTGAGGGGCTGGTCTAAGGTCTGAACTGCTGATCCAATGATCATTTCTTTGTTTCTGTTAGATGGGACTGTCAAGGCTGCAGAAAAGCTTCCAGATAAATGACAAAGGAACAACACATACCCCAGCCCCCACCACGCAATCACTTTCCCTAAAGGGACAACTGAAAAATAGAGATGTGTAGCAGCTAGGACAGATCAACCTTCATCGGATGCTTTATATAGGGGATTGATGGGAAATAGCCTCGGCCCCCACAGAAGGACTCCACTAAATGAAGTTAGTGACATTTTTAGATTAAACTCTCTAAAGAGAATTATAATAGAGTTATAATAATGTGAGGGGACTGAGGCTTAACCTGGAAAAGACAAAAAAATTCAGAGCATTGTAGACACTCCCTTCTTAACTCATCACACTGCCTCTGAGTACATGTGGCACAAAACCATACATGCTTAGGCATGTCTTCACTAGCAACGTTAAAGCACTTGAATGGGGCTGTGTAGTCGTGGAACCAGCAGGGATATAAAAAAAACCACCCTGGTGCATTGTCTATGCTGCCACTTTACAGCGCTGAAACTTGCTGCGCTCATGGAGGTGGTTTTTTCACACCCCTAAGCAAGAAAGTTTCAGCACTGTAAAGTGGCAGTGTAGACAAGGCCCTGCTTGGCTACATTAATAAGAAAACACTTTAGAAAACTAGATGAGCAGATCCCTTCTATTTTATTTACTGTTTTTAAAGGGTAGACAATGCATGTAAGAAATATCCTACTACAAAGGGTCATAAAGTCTAAACAGGGAGGTAAAATGGTATAGTGGATAGGGCATGGCATTAAAGAGTCCTGGGCTCTATTCCCATCTCTGGCAAAGCGTATAACATTTTTGTCCCTAGGGTATGTCTATTCTACAGCTGCTACAGCTGCACACCTACAGCTCTGCATTTGTGCCACTTGTAGAAGTCTTGGTGTAGAAACCTCCTACCTAGACTGAAAGGATTTTTCGGTCGATGTAGTTAATCCACCGCTCCAAGAGGTGGTAGCTATGTTGATGGCAGAATTCTTCCATTGATCTAGCCATGTCTACCTAGGGGGCTAGGTTGCCATAACTTCTTTTTTTTTTTTATGTTGCACAGGCAGAAAACTTTTCATAGCTGTGAGCAACATAGCTACATTAATCCAATTTTTAAGTGTAGACCAGGCCTTAGTTTTCCCATTGGTAAAATGGGTATAATAATGCTTCCGTACCTTGTTAAAGCATTTTGGCTAAGTTTTTTAAAAATGTCTAGTGATTTTAGGAGCCTCAACTATTTGGCCTCAACCAGTTTGAGACACCTTATCTACATAAAGCAACCACCGCTCTGGAAATCAGGCTGCTTTAAGGCGTCTCTACTTAGGCATACAAAATCCCATCACTTTTGAAAACTTTGGCCTTTGGGATGTATGCATGAGAAGTTCTCTAAATACTGGTATTAAATAAGAATGTCTTAAAAAATAAAATTCATAAAACAAAAGGCTATGCATGGACAAGTGTGTTTCAAAGGAAGCTCAGACTGAATTCCAATTTTTCATGCAATCTGTATTTGCATGTGCAGACCTGATGACCTGCAGGTATAATATCTGTCTGCATGAACAATTTTAAAGACCGTAAAAAAAATTGGCCCCAAACATAGAGAACTCAAACACTTACTTTTTGTACCATATTGAAAAACATCAGTTCAATGAGATGCCCACTTTTTTTTTTAACATTCAGCCTGTACTTATGCAGCAACATGAAAAAAGAGATAGCAAACCACACACAAAATGGTCGAACTCTATAAGCAATCATTTTTAAAGAAATAACAGCTTTTTCCCAAGATAAACTCTTGGCTACAAAATTTCAGCTGAAAAATAATCTCTATGGCTGAGTTAATATTTTTTGAATGGAAAGATGCCTCAAAAGGAAATACCAACAGAACCTTTAGCAATAGCAGCCTTGTCGTGTGAACCTCCCTGATGTGTGAACTTGTTCGTTGAAATTCAGATACCGCTTTCAACAAATAACTGCAAAATATTCTTTCCTTCCTGGCTATTATTTTTTTCCTCTGCACTGACTAGTATCCCTCAGCAGTTTCAACATTAAGTCTGCTTGTAAGGCTAAACAAAAACAAAAACCAAAAACTTTTAAACTAAATCTACCCAGATAAATCGAATTAGCATGTAAATAATTGGCTCTCAAAGTCAGTGTGTTGCTATTTTAAACACTATATGCAAACTCATGTGATGTTTTGGAGCTTCAGTAAAGACTGAATTTCTGTTGCAAACATTTCTGTCTCCTTATTCTTTTTACATAGGCATGTACTGTGCAATGCCAAGGGCTTTCACTAATAATATTTATGGTGCAATAAATCTTCTTCCGTATAATTTTTGTGGTTGATGTTACCTTTGGTACATGGACATGTTCCAAGGTAGAATCTACAATTACTCATCCCCAGCAATTGGTTTTAATAGGATCATTTTGCTGAATAACTATTTGATTTCCGGACATGTTTAAAGGTAGCACAGGAGGCTGAAGCAGTGTTCAAGGTCACTTTTCTCCATGGGATCGCTATTCTGTCTAACAACATGCTGAACTGGTTTTGACTTCTTGAAAGATGGAGAGAGAGAAAAGGGGGTACAGGAGACGAACAGGTCTTTACTACCCACTATCAAATCAGGTGAATGTGTTTAGTTTATGAAGCAAACAAACAACAAAAACAGTCCCCAACAGTGGCTTCATAATCTACACAGGTTCCAAGTTCATATCTATAACATTTGGAATGCTCAGTCTTTCTATTGTGTTTACTAGGCCTCACCATTCTTACTCTGTCTCCTCAGAAAAATGCCCTTGTTTCCTCTTACTCTTTTGTGGTCTTTTAAATACAGATGCTCACTTGATTAATCATCTACACATCTTCCCATTATCTGCTTTCTGAGTCCAAAGAGTGGAACTCCCTACAGGGAAGGAGTGGTAATTTTCTTATTGACATCCCAATAAGTGCTCCACTTTACAGTGGGCAATACAGCATCTGCAGCTTTCACCTGTGATTACCTCTACCTTCACAAGCTATGCAGGAGCGGGGCAGGTCAGTTCTTGAAGAATGGTATAGCCTTGAGAAAATGCCAGGTGCTGCAAGAAGTAGAATCGGCTATTTATTAGCCTCCATTGGACCCAGCCTGTACTTAATTGACCCACCCTGAAGTTAGAGAACACCAAGAAGAAGGAGATGTACTGACTATTATTGGTCATTATAATTGTATATTATTTTGCAGCAGCCACATTTATGCTAGCCAGGGGTTCTCCAAATTCATTGCACCATGACCTCCTTCTGACAACAAAAATTACTATACGACACTGGGAGTGGGGACCAAACCCTGAGCCCTGTGGCCCATGGAGTGGGGGGGGGGTACAAAGCCAAAACCCAAGTCCCACCCCCTGGGGGGTGGGTGGGGCAAAGCTCAAGGGCTTCAGCCCCATGCACAGGGCCTGTAACCTGAGCCCCGGCAGCCAGAGCTGAAGCTCTCAGGCTTCAGCTTTGGCTGCAGGTGGCAGGGCTTTGGCCTCAGGCCCCAGCAAGTCTAATGCCAGCCCCAGAGACCCCATTGAAAAGGAGTCACAACCCACGTTGGGGTCCCGACCCACAGTTTGAGAACCACAGGTAAACTGCACAAGATCCTTGCCTTGTGGAACAGCTAGCTACATGTTCCTGTGCGAATTTTGGCACAGCAGGGGAGTTGGCTGCATGCTTTGTTGTGTGTATTTTGGCAAAGCAGAGGGCTTGTGAGCTGCTTGCTCCTAGAGAGTATATAAAATAATAGTGTTTAGCAAGGGATTTTGAAAGGGTTTTTTTACGATCCCATTAGCAGTTCTAAAATTAGGGGAAGAATTATTTGAAGAGGATTATTATTTTAGAGTTTTAATGTGACAAGTGAGAAAAGACAACATGGAAACTATGGGCTGTAAATGCAAAATAGAGGTGTTTTTTTTTTCCTTTTTCCCCCAGTGGAAAATGCAATGATGGAAGCTATGCCAACACTACATATTAATTACACTAATGAGCAACAATGGGGAGGGGAAGGAGAACTAAGCAAACCCAGCTATCAATAATAAAATTCCATGAAAACTCTAGTGTTAAAAGGAATTGTTCTGTAAATGTTTATGCAGTTATGCAAACATTTTGTATATATTGCTGATTGGTAGATATTCCGGATATGACAAGAAAAATGTGAAAAGTCACATTTTTAGTCTGTCTTCTTGCAAAATGTACAGTAAAACATATCTTTAAACTAGTTTCCTTCTCACTCCATTTAGAAGACATCAGTATTGGAACTGTTAAGATCTTTTGTGGATCCTGAAATAGCTAATCTTTGCAGGACATTACAGCTGCAAATTACCTTTTGAAAACTTGGCCAGGAATCCACTAACCAAATGAATAGATTATTCAAAGTTATGAGGTACTACCCTGCCCCACCCCCAGAAGTCATAATGGGATTTTGTAGAACATCAGTCAGTTTTTCTAACTGCAATATTAATACTAGAGCCACCACTTTTCTGTACTGTACCTTCAGAAAAAAAAATTCAGTAGTATATTAGAATTGTGCTGGCTACTATGTAGAAAGGAATGTATGTCGCAAGATTGGCATCCTACCTGCCAGTGCAATTTTCAGCACATTCCTTATTAAAATAATACAGAATATTTCAATTTTTGTCATGGTTAAAGTTTATATATGTACGTTTAGAACTCTGGTTACATGGGATAAAACATGGACTTCATTTGAGTGTTTTTTCCTTCAATGTGTTCAAATGGTATCAATACAGGATGGCATATCTTACAGAAACACTGCCTAATGTTCTTTCCTGACACTCAGGAAGGCTCAAAGTGGAATCTAGATGAAATAAACTGAATTTTAAATAGGCTAAATCTGTAGTCCTCAGCCTTCCTCTTGTCATCTACCCATACATTTTTTTCCTGTCATTCCTTCTCTTTACGCTATAAATGGATTATTACTTGTAAATGATAGTAACTCAAGTGGTACTTTGTCAAGTAAAAAAGCTTATTGCCTTTGTGCATTTACTATCCTCTTTTACTGATGTATCCTCTAATATGTAGTAGTATTATTCCTAAAATACTATTCCATCAGTGAGCGAGAGGATTTAAATAAATTCTCTGGTCAATGAGCAATTCCACAGCCAAAGAAATATTATAAACCAGCATTCTAGTGCAGGATTCATGCATTGGCTTTTCTCCGGCAGAGCAGACCAGCTAACATCTATTTAGTGGTGTCAACTTAAACAATTACAATGATCTCTCTCTCTCTCTCTCTCTCTCTCTCACACACACACACACACACACACACACATACACACACACACACCCCACACCCCACAGGGGACTTGATCCAGTTCAACATGAGTGTCTCTTCAGGCTCTCCCCAAGGCTGTAGGCCCCTCAGTTAGCACTAGGACACATTATGAGCATAATGCCTGTCTCTCACCAGTATTGTCACTCCCCACAGAATAATTAACATTCACCAGCTTCAATGGAAAATTGAAAAAATAAAGAAACAAGGCAATGAAAACTTAAAGCCAGTGCTTGTGGAAGAGCACAGTGACAGTGGATCCTGTGGGCGGTGATACCCAGGTCCTCAGAGGTATATAGACTCTTAACTTCTATCGTAATCAATGGAAGTTAGGAGCCTAAGTACCTTAGAGCAGGGGTTCTCAAACTTCATTGCACCGCGACCCCCTTCTGAAAACAAAAATTATTACAGGACCCCAGGAGGGAGGAACCAAAAGCCTGAGCCCACCCGAGCCCCACCACCCGGGACTCACTTTGGAGTCCCAACCCACAGTTTGAGAACCACTGCTTTAGACAATCTGGGCTAGAATTGCTTAGTATGGTTTGGTATGGCTGGTGGGCATAGGTAGCTAGTGTATATAGTATCAGTGATGTAGTGTAACAATGACTAATATCTGCCTCAGAATGCCTTTACATACAAAACACTTGCATTGCAGCAACCCTGCTTATCCTTTAATATGTACTGGACAGCTCTGTAATTATTATAATAACAAAAAAAGCCTTTGGCTTTTGCCAGTTCTTTAGGATTCATGCTCCCCATGACTGGGTGCCCATTGTGAATGACTGAATTTTGTAAATTAGTGAGTAAAGATCTGATCCTGCTCCCAATGCAGTCAGTCAGAATTTTGCCATAGAATTCAATGGAAGCAGGGCTGGTCCTGAATGACTTGATCCTGCATCACTGAAGTCATAAGAGGCTTTACCATTGACTTCTATTGGTGCAAAATATATTTTGTCAGTTTATTTTGCCAGTGGTCGTTTATGTGTAATTATTTCTTATATTTCATAATTAAAATTGCCATTAATTATTGTCTATATTATTTTACAGCACCCAAATATGTGATGAGCTCATACTGTACAAGTAAGAAGTGATGAGGACAGATGCTCCATTCGTGTGGAGTGCTGTAGTTCCATTGACTTCAACTGGGGATCTGCCCCATCTTAATCCTGATGGAGGATGCTTTACAATCTAATTTCAGGCATGATGCAACAAAGGGATGGGATCAGGTAAGAAATCAGTATGAAGGGGTGCGCTGGGGGAATTGGGAGAGAAAAGCAGCAATACTTAGCCAAGGCTTGTACAGAATATGTGGTGTAGTCAACCCCCGCAAACCTTGTATAAATATCTTAGCATCAATATACATAAGTATCTTTGACTCATTTCTTGTGGTAAAGGCATGGTAGTAGGTTTTGTTAAAATAATGTGGTTTTAATATAAATCCTCACTCCAGCATCTGCTGTTAAGGCTTAGATGAGGCATTGAGACGGACTGCTATTCTTCTGTGCAAATTATAAGTGCCCTGGTTTTACAGTCCCCTCCTGAGCAAGGACTGTAGGAACTGACTCAAGGAGTGAAATCCTAGCCCCACTGAGTATGGCTGCAATATAAACCCAGTGTTTGAACTCAGGCTCAAGCCTAACCCCTCTTGCATCTACACACAACTATCACTTACCCAGGGCTTGGACCCACGGTCCCAGGACCCCATGCAGGTGGGGAGTGGTCCAGTCTGAGTCAAGCCAGGACCTAGACACAGCCGCACTGGACTAGTGCTCTGGGAGTCTGCCAAGAGTATTACACAATAACAAAGGGTGACTCTCTTTGTCCTTTGGACAGGCAAGTTTGGTGGATGGTCAAGTTTTCCCATGTTGCACCATGAAGAAATGGCTAGAGCAGCCACATTTTGGGAGGGCACTAGGAAGTCTGGGATATGGGTGGTTGGACTCGGGCCCAGATAATGCAGTGTAGGTGTTGGAACTCCAGGTTATAATCATGGGTTACAAATGAGTGTAGACACTTAAGATGTAGGTTAGCAAACACAGGGTCTGCTAACTCAAGGTCAAATGACCCTGGGCTTACCTTTCACTGTACACATACCCATTGAAGTCAATGGAGCTTTGCCGCTGACTTCAGCAAGGTCAGGATTTTACCCAGGTATGCAGGTTAGTGAAGTGTGGATTAGCAAAATTCTGTTCTGTTTAAGGAAATCCTGCGCTCATGTTTCACAGTATTTTATTTACCTTGGGTAAACCATGAATGTTTTAGTGATTTGGTGATATATTTTTCACAGACTATTTTTAAGCACTTTCTTTTTTAACCCGTATAAACAATGTGTATCTGCAGCTTTTTGGCCTTGTCTTAAATAAAACTAACAGTAATAAAGAAGAGCAGAGGGTTTTGTTTTGTTTTGGGTTTTGGGGGGTTTTTTGCTTCCTTTTTGCCCTTCTTGTTGAAAATTGCTATTTGAGAGTGCAGTCTCTGGGGAACAGAGTCATTTCCTGACTGTATTTGGCAAGAGAAGGAGTCTGTAATGCATGATACTTTTTCATACTGAGGCAGGAAGCTCTGGTCTTTGTGCTCTTCATGAATAAATTTTACACATCTTTTTGCTGTTTTCTATCCTAAATGAAGATATATTTTAAATATCACAAAAAAAATGAACTTGTTTCATGGATAACAACTTTATCTGACAAGTTGAGTTCAAACTGAAACACGGGGCAAGCTTAAAGAAAACTTACTCGGTGAAAACTGACTGTAAAGGTGGCTAAGAAACAAAAATGTCTAATGAATATTTGAGTAAGTGAATTTACATTATAGAGCATATACAAACAATTAGGACTCCCTCCCGCCCCCGCCCTTTCAGCCACTAACTAAAGGGTGGCTTAAAAAATAAAAGTAGTTTTGCCACCATGTAAATCTCTATACAAATGAATGTGTTACCAAGAACCCAACACTTTTCTTTGCAAGATAGCCCAGATGGAATCTAAGAATTAGCACATTATTAGCTGAGCTTCATTTTTGGAATGCTAGGTACTTTACCTGGTTCTTATCAAATGTCTTTTCTCTTGTTCCATGAGGAGCACCTGGATGAACTGGAGTTAAAAACAGATCATGAGGCCAGATGACCCACTACCAGGCATCTTGCATTATTATTCATACCTGTGTGAAGTGGGTATGAAACATGAGGGAGCAGATCCTGGCCTGGCACTGGCTACTTTGCACTATGATAGTAGAATGAAGTAGCTGTAAAGCTGGTGGATCCTGCCTCTTGAGATTTCTTCTCCATGCCAGGAAATTATTAGGTAGCAGACGCCACCCAGCTTCTCAGCCTCTCGTGCATAGGGTATAACTGAGAGGAAGGGGGTGTAACCAGGGCTTACTCCCTGGTGATCCCAGTGATGTTGGGACCAGGGGTAGTCCTGATGCCCAGTCTTCAGCCAGCCCTAGTATTGTTTGAATGAAAAGGTAACTTAGAGCCATACAGCCTCCTAAACTGTGTCAAGTACAACTTGGATGCAGCTTAGAATCTGGGCCTTGGTAATGTTTAAAACTCACTTTGCACCAGTGTTCATAAGTATGCAAGGTGCAAGGCAGTGCCTGACAGGACCTAATGTTGAAAGTCCTAGGAAGGTTTTACACCCCCTCGGTTTTAGATCCCGGGCCTTCCAGTGCCCATTGTCCTGCACTTGTCCCCCAGGTATTACTGTCTGGCATACTACTACCTAACAAAGCATGGTGCTGGTATTATTACATTTTGCAGAGGTTCTATTTTGTTCTGAATAAGCCTGGCCAGTGCACCTGTTCCCTCTGCTAAAATAATCTGGAGGAAAAAATTAGAATATGCACATGTAAGTAAGTACGTAAACTGCTTTATTGTTTTAGTTTTGCTCTATTGTGTTGGGCCATGAGGTAACTCTGTGCATTCCCTGAGTACTGTATCAGGAAGTCTGCAACAAGAGGAAATTTATCTTTTTCCCAAGGACAATGGAACATGTGTTAGAGTTTGGGGTTTGTTTGTTTCTCATAAGAGAGAGGTTTGTCAGGTTCTCGATGCTGTATTACTCACTTCTCAGTCCTGAACTAAATAAATCCCATTCTATAGGACCGGGTACATCCTGTCATCTGCCAAAACTGATATTTGTGTTTTTCCCTGTTGACTTGAAAAGTTGTGCTCTATTGGTGAGAGAATCGCTGAAGCCCAGGATGTATGGACATTTTTTCCCCACAGTCTGTTGGTCTGGAGTGAGGAGATTCCATATATTTCATTGACATGATGTTCTGCGACACAGGAGATTAAAATACCCCTCTTCGGAAAAGCTGGGGATCCAACTCCTAATGGGAAATATGTCAATGGTAATTTGATCAAGAGGGAAAAAAAAAAACTTGTTCCAAGAGAAGAAATTATTTAGTTTGAGATTCACTACATTAAAAAAACTATAGTGATAATTCCCCTCTCATAGTAGTTTGACATCAGTGTATAAGCATTTACTTCAGTAGAGTTAATCCTGATTTACACTGGTCCAAGAAAGAGAAGAATTGGGCCCTTTTTGGTACCAGCTGAATGTTAGGGCTGGGTTGTGACTGGCTGGGGCAGCTCTATGTTTTTTGCCGCCCCAAGCACGGCAGTCAGGCAGCCTTCGGCGGCATTTCTGCAGGAGGTCTGGTGGTGTTTCTGCGGGTGATCTGCCAGTCCTGTGCCTTCAGCGTACCCGCTGCCAAATTGCTGCCAAAGCCATGGGACTGGCAGACCTCCCGCAGAAATGCTGCCGAAGGCTCCCTGACTCCTGCCCTCATGGTGACTGGCAGGCTGCCCCGCCTCTGGCCTGCGCTTGCTGCACTGGTGCCTGAAGCTGCCCCTGGTGACTGGCCCTTGTGTGGGTGCTCACAGAAAGGGAGGTAATAAGGTAATAATTGGAGATATACCAATCTCCTAGAACTGGAAGGGACCTTGAAAGGTCATTGAGTCCAGCCCCCTGCCTTCACTAGCAGGACCAATTTTTGCCCCAGATCCTTAAGTGGCCTCCTCAAGGATTGAACTCACAACCCTGAGTTTAGCAGGCCAGTGCTCAAACCACTGAGCTATCCCTCCCCCCCGCAAGCAATGTCCTCATCATGCACATCATGCACAAGGGCCAGTCTGAAGCCTGGTCTACACTAGGCGTTTAAATCGGTTTTAGGAGCGTAAAACCGATTTAACGCCACAACCGTCCACACTAGGAGGCACCTTATATCGATTTTAATGGCTCTTTAAACCAGTTTCTGTACTCCTCCCTAACGAGAGGAGTAGCGCTAGTATCGGTATTACCATATCGGATTAGGGTTAGTGTGGCCGCTGATCGACGGTATTGGCCTCCGGGCGGTATCCCACAGTGCACCACTGACTGCTCTGGACAGCAATCTGAACTCGGATGCAGTGGCCAGGTAGACAGGAAAAGCCCCGCGAACTTTTGAATATTTCCTGTTTGCCCAGCATGGAGCTCCGATCAGCACGTGTGGCGATGCAGTTAAAAATCAAAATAAAGAAAGAGCTCCCGCATGGACCATGCGGACGTGATCGCTGTAAGGGCAGGCAAATCTGTTCTATCAGCGCTCCGTTACAGAAGACGAAATTCAAAATCATTTTTTTTAAATCTCCAGACAGACGCCATAGCAGGGGCTCAGCGCACTGCTGTGTGACAAGCGTAACGGAAAGCCAAAGAATCAAATGGACGCTCATGGACTGGAGGACTCAAGCTATCCCACAGTTCCTGCAGTCTCCGAAAAGCATTTGCATTCTTGGCTGAGCTCCAAATGCTTCTAGGGTCAAACACCGTGTCCGCGGTGGGTCAGGGCATAGCTCGGCAATTTACGCACCCCCCCACCCACCCACCCACCCACCCCCAGAAGTGAAAGGGAAAACAATCCTCTCTTGACTCTTTTACATGTCACCCTATCTTTACTGAATGCTGCAGATAGACGCGATGCTGCAGCTGTCAACACTAACATCCTCACTCCCCCCCCGCCATGGGTGGCTGATGGTGCAATACGACTGATACCCGTCCTCGTCATCAGTCTATTGGCACATGGGGCAGTGCAAAAGGGCTGGTAACAATGACCATCTTATTACCAATTTATGGTATGGTAGATGGTGCAGTATGGCTAGTAACCATCTCTGCTATCATGCAAAAGCAAAAGCATGCTTCTGTGTAGCGCTGCTGAATCGCCTCTGTGAGCAGCATCTATTACACATACGGTGACAGTCACAAAAGGCAAAACAGGCTCAATGATTGCCATGATATGGCATCTGCCAGGGCAATCCAGGGAAAAAAGCCTCGAAATGCTTGTCTGCCGTTGCTTTCCCAGAGGAAGGAGTGACTGACGACATTTACCCAGAACCACCCGCGACAATGATTTTTGCCCCATCAGGCACTGGGATCTCAACCCGGAAGTTCCAAGGGGCGGGGGAGGCTGCGGGAACTATGGGGTAGCTACGGAATAGCTACCCACAGTGCAACGCTCCAGAAATCGACACTAGCCTCGAACCGTGGACGCACACCACCGATTTAATGTGTTTAGTGTGGCCGCGCGCACTCGATTTTATAAAATCTGTTTTACAAAACCGGTTTATGCAAATTCGGAATAGTCCCGTAGTGTAGACGTACCCTTAGATGCACACTTTGTGCTGGGGAAAATGCAGGAGCATGAGGAATACTCTTTTCATGCCCCCACTGTGGATGGAGAAGAGGTGGGGCCACAGCTAGACCCCTCTTCCACAGCAGCTCATGACCCTGTGGGGCAGACCCACCATAGGGAAGATGCTGCACAATTTGAAAGGACAGTGCAGCCTGCACACCTGCTGTATGTGCTCCCTGAGTTACCTTGGATGATGTGGCCACATGCCACAACCAATTCAGACTGTGTACTAACTACACAATTAGGTCCTTTATCACTGATAAAGCAGCTCCTTCCTCTTATGCACAGTCTGAATTTCCCTTCCCGTTTCCTGTTTTTGCATGAGATGTTCCTCCTAGTCTCTTGTGAGACTCCAGTGTGTGTGTTTGTGGCTGATATCTTTATGATTCACTGCTCATTGCTTTAAGGGATATAAAAGACTATTGAGTTTAACGGTCAATCCCATAAGCACCGAAAACACATGCAAAATGTTAATGGCCAGAACAAACCTTTTCAATGACAAATTTAGCACATTCCATCCTACCTATAGTGCCACAGATTAATAAAACAGTCTTTAGAGCATCCTACAAAGGTATTAGCTAAAAACCTGATTCTGACCACTACTGTCAATGGGAGTTTTCCTGTGGACTTCAATGGGAACAGTATTAGGATCCTAGTGATATTATTATAACTAGGTTTCATTTTTATTAAATTATATCTTTAGTTTATAATATATAAAATGCATTACCCAATTTATTACATAATGATCCAAAACATATTTACTTTGAGCTATTTGTTATTATTTACTTAAATTATTTCTAGTAGAGGCTCCAGTAAGGGATTGTGCTAGATCTTGTACCCAGCAAAAAGCTTTACAATCTAAGCATACAATGAGAGACAACAGGTGAATAGAACAAATACATGGGGGGAAGGAAGGAGGAAAAAGGTAACTGAGGGACAATTATGTTTGGCATAACAACCAGCAGTCACAGCGCACCCATAGACTTGCCATTGTCGAGCGCTGGGAATCATTTCAAGAGTGGCCGTAATTGCTTTAGTTTATGTCACTAAATGGTGCAGATAGGGGGTTATCATTTACTGTATATTTGTAGGCTGCCTAGCATAATGGGGCTTTGAACCTAATTGATAGAAGAGGTTGTTGAATTTAGGAAGTTGTGGAAGTACCTTTCCTGGTAGATTTAGAAGGAATAAATACAGCACTCCTTCAACCATACTGCATTCCTGTTAAACAAGGTAACTTAAGAGATCATAATACTTGGTAACAATCCATGTTTCATTCCATCTATGAAAACACACCCCATTCCATGTCGATTGTTGTAGTGTATTGTTTGTTCATTAATTTATCACTTCATGTATTTAGATTGTTTGCCCTCCAGGTCAATGGCTTTGTACTTGTTTAGCATTGTCTCCCTACTGCATAATATAAATACATATACCAACCTGATACTACAGTAATGAGTGCATAGGAATGAAGACCATGTTTAACTTTGGTAAATAGGGGCCTGATCCAAAGCCCATGGACGTCAATGGG
Organism: Mauremys mutica; assembly: GCF_020497125.1. Classification (NCBI taxonomy): domain Eukaryota; kingdom Metazoa; phylum Chordata; order Testudines; family Geoemydidae; genus Mauremys; species Mauremys mutica. The sequence continues at coordinate 230,133,865 of NC_059072.1, forward strand.
AATTGAGCTCTGAATGAAGACTTCAACTCATGGTACCTTATAGATGAAATCCCAAGGATTTGTATGCATATTCAGACGCTACAAGGATAAGAACACTGATTTTCTGTCTTTGTGAGAAGCACATTTTATTATTTTTAATTATTATTCCATGCATAGCTAAAGTTCCCCCTGTGGGTCTGGGGACAGAATAGGCCCACTGCTCCTCCTGCATGTCGTAAAAGGTGACTAAAAGAGGACTACCTAGAGAGGGATGGGCTCCACCAGGTTAGAAATTTGCCCAAATTACACCATATGATGAGCAAGTCAACCATGTCCATACCGGATTGGTCGCAGCCCGGGTTAATAATGACCACACCATACGTTTCCCACCAGGGCGGACACGACAAGTATACTACTGGTGTAACCCCAACAAAGAGAATCCGGGGAAGAGAGAACATCACCATAGCCATGTGGAATGTAAGGACATTGAGACACATAGGGAGGCTGAAAGAACTCACGTATGAAATGGAACAACACCTGGCACCTCCTAGGAATCTCTGACGTCAGATGGAAGAACTTTGGAGAGGCACTAACGGAAGAAGGCCATGTACTCTATTACAGTAGAGAGGACAAACGTGTCAATGGCATAGGATTTCTTGTGCATAAAGATATCAGGAATTCAGTATTAGGATGCTGCTCAATATCCAGCAGTCTTATTTCCATCCGTTTAAAGGCAGTACCATTTAACATCACAGTGATACTAATCTATGTGCCCCTACAACAGACTATAACAATGAGCAAATTGAAGATTTTTACAATCAGCTCCAAGATATCATCAATAAGGTACACAAGAAAGATATCCTGATTGTACAGGGAGATTGGAATGCTAAAGTGAGTACTGATGCACAGGCAGATTGGCGAGATTATTGTGGCCCTTTCTGTAATGCGGTAACCAATAAAAGGATTGAGACTTTTGGAGTTTGCCAGCTATAACAAACTGATTCTTTCAAACACATTAGGAGCACATAAAGTATCCAGACAATCAACATGACATGCACCTGATGGTCTACATCACAGCCAGATCGACTACATCATGATGCAAAACCGATTCATTCTGGAATTAACAGAGCTAAAACAAGGAGCTTCCCTGGTGCTAATATTGGAAGTGATCACGACCTTGTGATGCTAAACTTTTGGCTGTGGCTAAGGAAAATCATCATGCCAAAATTCACCAGGACCAAGTTTGACTTAGAAAGACTCAGAGACTGAAACATTGGAGAGTCATTCCAAGCAACAACAACAACAACAAAAAAGCAAAAAAACCCGGAAAATTTGCCCTGCTGTTTCCTCTAGAGGAAGACATAGAAACAATGACCAACAATTTCAACACTGTAATGAATGAGGCACCAATGGACATCCTTGGGAAATACCATACGAAGATAAAAACATGGGTCATAAATGAAATACTACAAATGTGTGACATTAGAAGAGAACTTAAGAGAGACAAGAACAGCACCGAGGGAGCTGATAAATACAGAGCAATTGGCAGAAAGATCAAGAAAGGAATGAAGGTGGCCAAGGAGATATGGATTGAAAACCAATGCTCTAAAATTGAAGAGTGTATCAATAATAAAAATAGCAAATTAGCCTTGCAGGTTGTAAAAGATCTGACGAAGGAAAGATGTATCAAAGCTAATGCAATTCAAGACAAAGAAGGGAACAGTCTTACAGAAGAAAGGGACATTATCAATAGGTGGACAAACTACTGCTCTGATCTATACAACCACCAGACAAATGGAGATCCTAGTGTCCTAGACAGCCCAGATTCAACAAAGGAGGATGACTGCGTGAAGAAGTGGAGACAACTGTGAAATCACTCAAGAACGGAAAGGCTACAGGTATTGACAACATCCCATCTGAACTGATGAAATTTGGAGAAGAAATAGTAATAGACATACTCACCAAGATCTGCAACAAGATCTGGCAGACCAGTGTGTGGCCGTCGACATGGACACAGTCACATATCGTCCCTCTGCCAAAGAAAGGCAACCTGCAATTGTGTCAAAATTACCAGACCATAAGCGTAATTAGGCATCCCAGCAAAGTGATATTGAAAGTCATATTGAACAGATTGAAGCCACAAGTGGAGAATATCATTGCTGAAGAACAAGCTGGCTTTCATGCTGGAAGAAATACCACAGAACACATTTTGAACCTTCATGTTCTTTGTGAAAAGTACTTGCAACACCAGCAGGACATCTACCAAGTCTTTACTGACTTCAAGAAGGTGTTTGACAGTATGGCATGAAGCTCTCTGGACAACCATTAAGAAGTGCGATTTTGTTGTAAGCTTATTCTTACCATTAAACAACTGTAGGCCAAGGCCAGCAGTGGAGTTCTCATCAGTGGCACAATAGGAGAGTGGTTTCACACCGCTGCTGGAGTCCGGCAAGGCTGCCTTCTTTCGTCCACACTGTTCAACATCTACTTGGAGTGCATAATGACTGATGCCTAGAAGATCACATGCACAGTCAGCATTGGGGGGCGAACAATCTCAAATCTTTGGTTTGCTGATGACATTGATGGCCTGGAAGGCAGCGAAGATGAATTTGCCAATCTTGTGAAATGATTGGATGAAACCTCCACAAAATACGGCATGGAAATCAGTGCAGGGAAAACTAAGCTGATGACAAACAACTGTGACAGGATCAGCTCACATATCACTGTCAGTGGACAAGAGCTGGAGACAGTGAAACAGTTCAAGTATTTGGGGCAATCATCACTGATGAAGGATCCAAGGCAGAAATTCTGGCAAGAACTGTGCAAACAACACTAGTAGTTGGCAAAAGCCAATTTGGAGGAATAAGAACATCTCCCTGGAATCTAAACTGAAACTGCTGCATACACTGGTCATCTCCATTTTTCTGTATGCATGCAAGACAATGCAAAACCGGCTCGAGCCCCCACCCAGTGATCTGGGACAATTACCTACCACCCCCCGGGGCGCCTCTAGGAGGCAATACTTCCCCACTCGCAAGCACAGAGTCCGAGTGTAGGAAAATCCTTTTAATAAAGGAGGGAAACAATGCGGCATCACGTTGGAGAGACACCACAAACAGGACTATACACAAACCATAAGCAAAAAACCCACTTCCAAGTACATTTGGCACTGTCCTTTCCCCCTTAGGGTCTTAAGTCCAATCACCCCAAAGTCCAACAACCCAAGAGTCTTTGTCTCTGGTCAGTGCCACCCCAGAGTTCAAAAGTTTATCTGCAGAGTTTTACCCCCCCAGCCTGGGTAGAAATGGGGGGGGGCACACACAGTGTGTTAAAGGACACCTTACGTGGGCCAGGGCCGACTGCCCCGCTTCTCCGTGGAGTTCTGCTGCAGCCTTCACCACGACTGGCTCCACTCCATCAGCTGTGCCGCTCCTCCAGCCAACCTGTGAACCGCATCAGCCGTCCCTGCGAACCGCTCCACACTGCTCACTGTTCCACAGACTGCGCCAACGTGCTGCAGACTGCTCTGCTCTGCCAGCTGCTTAGCAATCAATCTTCAGGCTCCCCCACTCAGTGATCTCAGCTCAGTAAGCTTAGCTCTTTTAGTGATTTCAGCTCTTAGTGGTGGGCCCGTACCATCAGGTACACACACCAGTCCCCAGCCTCTCTCCCTTCACTGGGTTTTGGAACCCATGTCCCTTGTCTAGCAAGTACTATTTAATGTAGGTTGAGTCATTTCTGTCATAAAGCAGTCTCATATTTCCTCATTCACATTATTAAGGTAACAGCACTTTTTTCTCCTTCCTGCCCCAATAACAAAGAACTTGGGGATTCCACAGTGTGAAAATAACCATCCCATGCTGCTGTGTGTTATGCTAAGTGGAGTGGGTTTACCAATGCAAATGCACATTCCTAAAATTCCTTTGCCCACTCCTCATAATGTACCACCAGATGTCAGGGTAGATCTCATCCTGACTCTGCTTACACATGCAAGACATGGACCCTTATGCCAGAACTTGAATGGAAAATACAGATAGCAGAGATGAGATACTTCTGTAAAATTCAGGGCATCTCCTACTTCGACCACGTCACTAATGAAGAGGTCCACAACATTATCATCCAATGCACTGGGTCATATGAAGACCTCCTGATGACCATGAAGAAGCGCAAGCTGAAGTGGTATGGCCATGTAACAAGATCATCTGGCCTATCCAAGATCATTCTCCAAGGGACAGTACAGGGGAAGAGAAGAAGAGGTAAACAGAAGAAGAGATGGATTGACAACATAAAAGAGTGGACAGGAATGGACTTTGCGGTGGTTCAAGCACTGACACACAATCATCAGGGTTGGAGACAATTGGTTGATTGCTCATCAATGATGGTTCCCCAACAACCAATGTGGTTATGGGAGTGATGATGATGATTGATGATAGCTAAAGTTCCCATCACCATAGTATCTGACTGCTCTGATCATACCACGATACCAATGGATGGTATCGTGAGAATGTCCCTTAAGAACCAGTCCTGGTGGGCTAAGAATTTTGTTGTATGCCAGGATGGCACCCTTGTAACATAATTTTTGTTAATTTAAAAGGTTCTGCACTCTTACCGTATTCTAAGGCAAGTAACCCTTTAGAAGAAATACAATTTGATGATAATATCCACTAAAGACAAATAAGGGTTCAGTCTTGCAAGCTTCAGGCAACAGAAGGTACTATTGACTCCAATAGGAGTTCCCTGTCTAAGCTCTTTGGGTCAGAGACCATCTTTTTGTTCTGTGTTTGTACAGTGCCTAGCACAATGGGGTCCTGGTCCATGACTGGGGCTCCTAAGTGCTACTACAGGACAAATAATAAGTGATGAATGGCAGGCTTTCAGGACCAGGTGGTAAGTTTGTACTACTTGAAACATTTACAATGTTCTAAACAGGGGAATGGAAGAACTGTCCCCTTATCTTTCAGGATGGTTTCTTCCTCCTGAGACTGGAACTGCAGTAGTGGCAGATTGTATGTTGGCTGCAGTGTAAATAACCTGGAAGGGAAACCACATTTCAGTATCAGGGGGTAGCCATGTTAGTCTGTATCCACAAAAACAAGGAGTCCGGTGGTACCTTAAAGACTAACAGATTTATTTGGGCATAAGCTTTCGTGGGTAAAAAACCCACTTCTTCAGATGCATGGAGTGAAAATTACAGATGCAGGCATTGTTATACTGACACATGAAGAGAAGGGAGTTACCTCACAAGTGGAGAACCAGTGTTGACAATTAGGGTGGATGTAGTTCACTCCCAATAATAGATGAGGAGGTGTCAATTCCAGGAGAGGAAAAGTTGCTTCTGTAATGAGCCAATCACTCCCAGTCCCTATTCAAGACCAAATTAATGGTGTTAAATTTGCAATTGAATTTTAGTTCTGCAGTTTCTCTTTGAAGTCTGTTTCTGAAGTTTTTTTGTTCATGTATGGCTACTTTTAAATCTGTTATAGCATGTCCAGGAAGATTGAAGTGTTCTCCTACTGGCTTTTGTATGTTACCATTCCTGATGTCCGATTTGTATCCATTTATTCTTTTACGTAGGGACTGTCCAGTTTGGCCAATGCACATGGCAGTGGGGCATTGGTGGCACATGATGGCATATATCACATTAGTAGATGTGCAGGTGAATGAGTCCCTGATGGTGTGGCTGATGTGGTTGGGTCCTCTGATGGTGTCACTAGAGTAGATATGGGGACAGAATAGGCAACAAGGTTTGTTACAGGGTTTGGTTCCTGGGTTAGTATTTCTGTGGAGTGGTGTGGAGTTGCTGGTGAGTATTTGCTTTAAGTTGGGGGGCTGTCTGTAAGCGAGGACTGGCCTGCTTTCCAAGGTCTGTGAGAGTGAGGGATCGTTCCAGGATAGGTTGTAAATTGTTGATGATGTGCTTGAGAGGTTTTAGTTGGGGGCTATATGGGATGGCCAGTGGTGTTCTGTTATTTTCCATGTTGGGCTTGTCCTGAAGTAGGTGACTTGTGGGTACCCGTCTCACTCCGTCAGTCTGTTTCCTCACTTCCCCAGGTGGGTACTGTAGTTTTAAGAATGCTTGATAAAGATCTTGTAGGTGTTTGTCTCTATCTGAGGGATTGGAGCAAATTCGGTTGTATCTTAGGGCTTGGCTGTAGACAATGGATTGTGTGATGGGTCCTGGATGGAAGCTGGAGGCATGTAAGTAAGTGGAGAGTTCAGTAGGTTTCCAGTATAGGGTGGTGTTTATGTGACCATCACTTTTTTGCACTGTAGTGTCCAGGAAGTGGATCTCTTGTGTGGACTGGTCCAGGCTGAGGTTTATGGTAGGGTGGAAATTGTTGAAATCCAGGTGGAATTCTTCAAGGGCCTCCTTCCTGTGGGTCCATATGATGAAGATGTCATCAATGTAGCGCAAGTAGAGGAGGGGCGCTAGGGGACAAGAGCTGAGGAAGCGTTGTTCTAAGTCAGCCATAAAAGTATTGGCGTACTGTGGGGCCATGCGAGTACCCATAGCTGTGCTGCTGACTTGAAGGTATAAGTTGTCCCCAAATCTGAAACGGTTGTGGGTGAGGACAAAGTCACAAAGCTCAGCCACCGGGTGTGCCGTGGCCTCATCAGGGATACTGTTCCTGATGGCTTGTAGTCCATCCTCATGTGGAATATTGGTGTAAAGAGCTTCTACATCCATGGTGGCCAGGATGGTGTTTTCAGGAAGATCACCAATTCATTGTAGTTTCCTCAGGAAGTTGGTGGTGTCTCGAAGATAGCTGGGAGTGTTGGTAGTGTAGGGTCTGAGGAGAGAGTCCAAATAACCAGGCAATCCTGCTATAAGAGTACCAATGCCTAAGATGATGCAGGGCATCCAGGATTTCCAGGTTTATGGATCTTGGGTAGCAGATAGAATACCCCTGGTCGGGGTTCTGGGGGGGGGTGTCCAAGTAGATTTGTTCCTGTGCTATAGCAGGGAGTTTCTTGAGCAGATGGTGTAGTTTCTTTTGGTAACACTCAGCGGGATTGGAAAATAGTGGCCTGTAATAGGTGGTGTTGGGGAGTTGCCTGGCAGCCTCCTGTTCATAATCCGACCTGTTCATTATGACTACAGCTCCTTCTTTGTCAGCCCCTTTGATTATAATGTCAGAGTTGTTTCTCAGTGTTTATGTGTCTCCTTTTTAAATATAGGAAAAGTAACATCTACAAATTCTATCAAAGCAATACATTGCAAGAATGTTAGCAGCATTATCTCCCTGAATGGTTACTTTCTGTATCTCGGTAATAGGTAGGGGGAGGAGGTGTGCGAGGGGAGTGGTAGTTATACATCATACCATGATGATCCTGTGATAGTAGCTCTATCTGATAATATCTTCTGCTGTTTGATTTTTATGCTAACCTTGATTCCATGAAGCTCTTGATTTCATGCCTTAATTCTAGATGCTAAATTATTAAATAAGGTGTGTTTTTTTTCATGTTGAATATTTGTCAAAACATTTCTTAGCGTGGTCTGAAGACTGCTGTTTCTAGCCTTTGAATTGCTATCAGTCTTTATAAGAAGGGAGAGACTAATTCAGCTATTAAAAAAGAAAAAGTCACCTACACGCTCTCGGTAGATCTCTAAAGGCACATTTCTAATGGTCCCTTTCTAATATTGCTACTGTAGGTGTGTCATAGTCATACTGTTAGACTTTATACTGTTCAACTTTATCTATGAATGTTGTACCTATGTAAGTACTAATTTGCAATATGTACTATTGAGCAACAATGGGCAGCAATTTACAAGATATGGATCTAGGTAAGTGGACAAATATTGTTTTCTGATTTGTGGGGTGCCCAGCTTGACATGTTGCAGGGGCCTGATTTCCAAAGGGAGGGTGCTTAGCATTTATTTACATTCATGTCCATTTAAGGCATCCTAAGTTGGAACCCAAAAACTAAGACACTCAAAATCACCAGTCACTTACAAAAATTAGTCCTTTAGGTTAAACTGTGAAAATATCTAGAACAATAATGATGCTGAATATGCTGTTACATTTTACAGTTAAGAACAGTTTTCAGTGTAGATGCAGGAGTTACATCATAGACTATTTGGTGGTGGTTCAAAAATAATTTTACCACTGATATGACTCAACAGAAAAAATAAATGTATAGATGGAGAGAACCAAATGTGCATCTAGTCTATCTGCTTGCCTTATAGCAGGTGCTGCTTGCTATTTAACAGTCATGATCATTGTCGTTTTGAATTTCACCTTCTATAACTCACACCTCTTCTTGCCCTTCAGCATGTAAGTTACAACAATTCTGAGGGCTTGTCTAGGGGACACTAAGGAAAATTAAGCCAAATTAACTAAAGGTGTGAAATTGATGTACATACATTAAAGCACTTTTTAGACCTATGTGGACACTCTCTTTCAGAAGTGAAGTGGCCTTAGTTCACACTAGTTTAATTCTCCTCCAAGGAGGAGGGATGTGGGAGAGGTGAGACATCAGCCATGCACAGTGTCCTTTTAACATAATGTCGGAAAATAAAGACAATGAGTCAATGACTATAACAACAATTTGATGTTTGACCCAGTTCACTGGGAATTTGTTTCTCACTCTAGGCAAAATAATTTGGGTAAATACATTATAAAATGGACTAAACTGTAATACTCCAGTCCTGTAGACAAAATTAGAATCAACCAAATAAAGTCAGTATATTTCAGTTTTCACAGGGGAAGATAGTAGAGATGTTCCCTGTCCCAAATTTTATTTGCCTTGAGGATGGAACCTCTAGCTAATATGATATCCATAGACTACTTACACCAAGACATCCAAGTCATGCCACTATAATAAATGGGGAGATATATTTATTGTCTATTACTGACCCTATTGCGGCTCCCAGATGCTACCAACCATTCAGCATTATGGTAAATGATCTAAATTATCTTTTAATATTAATTGATCAACAGCTGGAGTGTTCCCTTTAATACATATGTGCCCTGACAACATATACAACTAACTTACCATTCATTTGGTGAGCATAGGTGATGAAATGTTTAGGCATTTAAAAACATCATTTAGCACCTGCTTTATTTAGAGGGAAATATGCTTGCAGGTGCGAAGCAGATTGGGCAGAAAACATGAGGTGGGGTATAAAAGGCAGGTACAGTTGGTAGCCTTTAAGCTATCACACAAAGAGGAAGAATTAGCAGTTATTCATTTCCAACCCTATTATTCGGGGCACAGAAGCCATTTGTAAGTATGTAGCAAAACGAATGGAAACAACTGAAATAACTGTTGAAACAATGAGAACAACAAAACCATTGGCTATTCTGAGCTTAGTTTACTTCCCATGTATATCAATATAAAACATTTTCAGAGGCGGACAAATATACACTATCTATACATAGCTTCAATGCAGTCGTGTTTTGAAAGTGTTTTGGTTCAAAGCAGGAAGGAGACTTAGCCACTAAGTCCATAGAGAGTGCAACCCTGGCATTTCAGACTGCATAACAGCATCCATGGCCATCACAATCTTCCCCTGGCAGGACTTCTCCTACAACCTACTGCCCATGCAAGTCCCATGTACAGGGGAATAACACATCACAGAGGGAGTTTTGAACAAATGTTAGTGCAGCTGCAGGCTACACCAATAGTTTGGTGAATTCACTGCCAGCTGCTGGGGGGTGGGAAAGGTAATAATTCATGTGTACCTTGGACTACCATCTTCCCAAGGATGTGGTTACTATGAGGCCCAACGCTGATGGGATGATTATCATAGAGGTGCTCACCCTCCCCTTTCACTTGTAGAAAGGAGATCCGTGTGTGGATGTGGAACTGACATGCCATAAGGTTATGAATATTGAGCTCTAACCATTATATGAACACTGCATGTGACCTGGTAAGTGAGAGGAAGTTATGGTATATTGGGATTATTGGAATTTCCTGCATGACAATATTGATCTAACTAATAGGGGACTGTGGGAAGAGCAAAAACAGGAAAGTCACATAATAAATCTAGATAAGGACATCCCAACACACACTGTGGCAAGCCATTAGCATCACTAATCCTGTCTCTGGCCTCTAAGAAGTAGCAAGTCTAATTTTGCCAAAGCTGTGAGGCTAGAGATCAAAAGAACACTGAAGAATTAAAAGCTTTTGTCAGTGGCAAAAGGGAGTCACTTGTCAGTAGCTGTCTAAGGAGATCGGCTGACACTGAAAGAGAGACTCTGGGGAGTCTAAACAGTAGGGCCTGCCCAAATCCAGAGAAGAGCTAGATATGTGTACAGTCCATTTTATTATTTTAAAGATGTTTTCTCTTAAATGCTTTTGTTCTAAATAAATGATACTTTGCTTCAAGGAGGCTATTTGGTTACCGATTACCACTGCCATTGCCCTGGCGGGAAGAGAACTCCAAGGCCTGAGCCAAAGTCAGACCTTCTGGGGTGATCATGGTTGGTACACAGAGGACTGCTACCCAGGGGCCAACCAGTCTGAGTAGGTGAATCATTCCACCCCAAGAGAAAGGTGACAGCTTGAGGCCTGAGACTCAGAGAGGTGAGTGCTCAGAGAGACCAGGAGGAGTCAGAGGGGCAGCTCATCCAGGAACTGTGGCACTGTGTTATTCTTTGATTATCTCAGCCTAAGCATACTCACCAGGAAAGATACAAAGGCAGATTCACAGCTGATATAAATTGCCATAGTTCCACTGAGCTCCATCAGTGGTGCTACCCCAGTTCATACTAGCTGAGAATCTGACCCATAATCTCCAAATTACAGATCGTAATGACTAATGTAGAAAACAGACACTTGCAACCTGTTAAGGTAAAACTGGGGCAGGATTTATAACCTAACACTGATTTGTCAGAATGCTCATACACATGAATTAAAAATATATTCATTTAACTAGATGCAAATGAACACATTACCAGTTTTCACCCTGCATTTATATAACCGTTATAAATCTGTACCATATGTACCCTAATAATTCTAAATACTTTAAAATTACACTGGAGACCATTAGCCGTCCATCAACTATTGGAATGTCTGCTTGATCAAAGAGTTTTGGATGTCTGGCCTCACCATCAGAAATACTGTTTGCATATGTAGAGTGAAATGGGCTCGTGTTATGCCTCTTGTCTGTGATTGATTGAATGTGTATTAAGAACACTGAATTTGTGAAGATGGGCTTGCTACTTGCAAAACGGAAAGAGCTGTGTGAAGAGCACATGGTTGACAGTCTATTATTGGATTAAAGATATTATATATTCTGCCTGTGTAAAAGAAACAAGCTATAAGGAATATACCAACATGGAGAAATTTCACAAGTATGGGATAATTTCCTGGACTTTATTAAATTTGATGGAGGAAGTCAATGCTTGTAACTGAAATGCCGCAATGGATTATAAATAATTTAGCTTTCTGAAGAACAAAGAACGGGACTTGGTCATGTAATCAAATGATATAGTCGCACAAAGAAGAAGAACGGAATCTGCACCTGCAAACACTTATCCATCTAAACAGCTACTCACAGAAGTAGCCCCATTGCCTTCTACCACCAGAATTCAGATTGAATAGCACCTTTCACACACATAATTCTGATGGGATGGCTCATGTGAATAAGGGTTTACAGACTTGACCATTAGTGACTGACAGATGATTACAAGTTTTTATTAATTTGTTCTTTCTATTGCCTGTTTTCTTTCTTTCATCTTTTAATGCTCTTTGCTCATGAAACAGCACCGTGGCAGAGGACAGGCATTGTAAAGACGACACTCCTACAGCACCGCTGCAAACTGTATCACTTCTATAAGAAAATCAATAAAAATGAATTTTAAAAAAGATGTCAAGTACTGGAGTATTCAGCAAGCTATTGATTTATTTTTCCACCTGTCCTTCTTTTTAATGTAGATTGTGTCTTAAGGCATCGCCCTGGCGTGATGCATAAAATGCCTCACGGCAGGAGGAATGGTGACACAGGCACACCCTACAAGGCACAATTCCCTTCTTGCTTTCCCTACACCAGCAGCAAATTACAACAGCACCCTACCCATCCACCAGCTTGGTTGTAATGACCGGTGTTTCATTGGGGTCCCATTCATCCCTGCCCACATGCTCTGAGGGGAGGGGGTGAAGAGGGAGAGGGAAGGAGAAGCAGCAGGGGTTTAAGCATCTGAATCCAAGGTCCTAACCCCTCGTGTATGTAGTCCAAGTCACAAACTAGCCCTTAATCCCTTGGGGCTCAATTTTTCACCTTTACTTATGTTTGTCTCGCATGAAAAGCCGCACTGAAAATAAAGGGGATACTAGTGTGGGTAAGGCAGTATTCGGGGTGAATAGAATCTGAGCATGTGATCACACTGGGAAAATTTCAACCTACACTTCATTGGAAATTACAGGGTTTTTTAAAATGGGGTCACATTCTGCAGTTTTTACTTAGGTCAGTTTTGCATTGACTCAGATCCTGAAAAGGGCTGAATATCTGCTACTCCCTCCTTCGAATGCATCCGAAGAAGTGAGCGGTAGCCCACGAAAGCTTATGCTGAAATAAATGTGTTAGTCTCTAAGGTGCCACAAGTACTCCTCATTCTTTTTGCGGATACAGACTAACACGGCTATCACTCTGAAACCTGCTACTCCCTCTGACTAGAATTGCAAGCACCTGGCTTTTCTCTGGATTTGGCCTATTGATTTCAACGTGCATTTGCCTTAATATACATACGTGTGTGCCATTTCTCTTTTGTTAGCTCCTAGCCTATACTTAAGCCAAATATTTTTAGTGTCTCCACATACAATCTAGCTGTACTGGTAAAAATCTCATTGATTTGTGTGTCAGAACCTGGTCTGCAACTCCAAGGCACAATACTAAAATAATCTACAAGGAATCAATCTTTTATTAGCAAGTAGAGCAATATTACATATCAATGGGTTTCAGGTCCAGAAGTCTATAATTTGTAATAAATTTCTTTTTTTTCAATGTAACTTTAACCTCCTTATAGCTCTACACAGAAAAAAACCAAAACAAAACACTGCCCTGAAACTGAGGTAAACAGTAAACCAAGATTATATGAATATTTAGCTAAATATTCTCCTTTTCCTGATGAACAGTCTATATTGTCCCTAATTCTGCCCCATTTGCTGATATTCCACTGGCCTACTCTGCTGGGTCAGCTTTTGTCTTTCTGTCTTGCTTATCTGAGGAAGAGTGGGAGGGGATGAATGGAGTATTACACAGGTCTAGCCACCTGAGGCAGAAGATTTTTGGAAGGAGCCTCCAGTTAAAAAAGTTTGGCAGGATATCACTGCTGAGTGTGAGGGATTTGGAGACACCAGACAGCCCAGCAAACCTGCTGTGACACAGTATGAGGGATTCAAGATATTACCAAAGGTAGTGAGAGGGCTTCGTGGGAGAGGTGGCACTGTGACATTCCCCAGGGGTACGCAGAGCTGTGAGGTACCTCACCACTACTTGCCCTTAATATGAAGGAGTCTAGTCTGGGTTGTGCCTGCTGTGGACCAGCTCCCTGAAACCAGTGGCCACTGGCAGCATAAGCACCACCTTTCAGGCCTGACCCTTTCTGTACAGGTAGTGACAGCCACACATCAATCCCTAAGTTCTCAGAGCATTCCCTGTAGTGTCCTGCCCCTTATCCATGGGACACGCAGAGGATTACCAGGCCTGCTGTTTCCAAAGGAACAGTACACACCAGCTTGTCAGATTCATCACTTCACAGTATTGAGATACAGTCGAACCCATTTATGTCGACCTCGGTTAACTTGCCAATCCTATTAAGTCGACGGTTTACAAGTGGAACCGCCAAACTCCCTCTTTGTCTTATGAGTTTCTCATCCGTTATGTCGATTTGCCGAACCCTAATATCTCGAGCCCGTCCCCGACCCACCGTGTCCCCAGCCGCCGGCTCCCCGGCTCTCCAGCCGCGTGGTTCCCCAGCCGCCCGCTTCCCGTGTCCCCAGCCGCCCGGCTCCCCGCGTCCCCGACCCACCGTGTCCCCAGCCGCCCGCTCCCCGGCTCCCCAGCCCCGCGGTTCCCCGCGTACCCGCCCGCCCGCCGGCTCCGCTTCGCCGCCCGCCCGTCCGCCCGGCTCCGCTTCCCCGCCCGCCCCCGCATACCCGGTCCCTGCCTGTCCCCGCCCGCCTGGCCCCGCATACCTGGTCCCTGCCCGTCCCCGCCCCACATACCTGGTCCCGGCTTCTCCTGCCGCCCGCCCGCCGGCTCCGCTTCCCCGCCCCCCCGTCCGTCCCCCGCTTCCCCGCCCCCGCATACCCGGTCCCTGCCTGTCCCCGCCCGCCTGGCCCCGCATACCTGGTCCCTGCCCGTCCCCGCCCCACATACCTGGTCCCGGCTTCTCCTGCCGCCCACCCGCCGGGTCCGCTTCCCCGCCCGCCGGTCCCCGCTTCCCCGCCCCCGCATACCCGGTCCCTGCCTGTCCCCGCCCGCCCGCCCCGCCCCGCATACCTGGTCCCTGCCCGTCCCCGCCCCACATACCTGGTCCCGGCTTCTCCTGCCGCCCGCCCGCCGGCTCCGCTTCCCCGCCCGCCGGTCCCCGCTTCCCCGCCCCCGCATACCCGGTCCCTGCCTGTCCCCGCCCGCCCGCCCGCCCCGCATACCTGGTCCCTGCCCGTCCCCGCCCCACATACCTGGTCCCGGCTTCTCCTGCCGCCCGCCCGCCGGGTCCGCTTCCCCGCCTGCCGGTCCCCGCTTCCCGCCCCCGCATACCCGGTCCCTGCCTGTCCCCGCCCCGCCCGCCCGGCCGCCCGCCCGCCGGCTCCGCGTCCCCGCCCGCCGGTCCCCGCTTCCCCGCCCCCGCATACCCGGTCCCTGCCTGTCCCCGCCCGCCCGCCCGGCCCCGCATACCTGGTCCCTGCCCGTCCCCGCCCCACATACCTGGTCCCGGCTTCTCCTGCCGCCCGCCCGCCGGCTCCGCTTCCCCGCCCGCCGGTCCCCGCTTCCCCGCCCCCGCATACCCGGTCCCTGCCTGTCCCCGCCCGCCCGCCCGGCCCCGCATACCTGGTCCCTGCCCGTCCCCACCCCACATACCTGGTCCCGGCTTCACCTGCCGCCCGCCCGCCGGCTCCGCTTCCCCGCCCGCCCGTCCGTCCGCCCGGCTCCGCTTTGCCGGATCCAGCCATGTGCAGGCAGCGCGGTAAGGGGGCAGGGAGGGGGTGGGGGGGTGGATAGGGGTTTATCTCGATCATTGGTTATCTCGACGGCTTTTGGCAAACCCCTAGGCCGTCGAGATAACAGGGTTTAACTGTATATTTATAGTGAAAACACTAATAAATTTATTATCAAAGACTTAGAGATTCAGTAGCTAGTGAGTAGGGATATGGGAAACAAATGGTTACATATAAAACAAAATCACAACATGCTTTCTAGAGACTAAATTTAACTAACAGTTTAGTGTCCTATCTAAACAAGATTATGTTACCCAAGGTCCTCCTCAGGTTTTCAACCAAGATGCCATTTTCATTAATATAAATGCACTGTCTGTTTATGTCCTAGGCATAGGCACCAACTCCGAGGGTGCTCCGGGGCTGGAGCACCCACGGAGGGAAATTGGTAAGTGCTCTGCACCCACTGGCGGCTCCCTGCTCCCACCCCAGCTCACCTGCACCTCCTCCCCTAAGCACGCCACGTCCCCGCTTCTCCCCTTAGCTCCCAGTGCTTGCCGCTCTGAAACAGCTGTTCGGGGCGGCAAGTGCTGGGAGGGAGCGGGGCGGAGGGGGAACGGGGGACACTCCGGGAAGAGGCAGGGCTGGAGCGGGGATTTGGGGAAGGAGTCCAATAGGGGCAGGGAGGGGCAGAGTTGGGGTGGGGATTTTGGGGAAGGGGTTGGAATGGGGGATGGGCAGGAGTGGAGTTGGGGGCAGGGCCGGGGATGAGCACCCACTGGCACTGGGAAAAGATGGTGCCTATGGTCCTAGGTGCAAGATGATGGGGTGTCATCTTTGCTTTCTAGAAATAGCTCCAAAGTTCATTATCTTTGCTCATAAACAGGATAACTATGGCTTGTTTTTTCCTGTGTACCCTTTCCAGTTGTCTTCACATCTCTTGGTTGACATTTGACTTCGTATTGAAATGGGCAGACATTGTGTCATCTTACAATGCTTAATTTACATCCTGACAGAGAGAGAGGTGAATAAGCATCTTTTGTCTGACAGGACTGTTTTTCACCTTTACTGGGGACTAATACCTTGATACAGATCTAAGATTATATTTTCCGTGTATATACATAACTCCTTACATATTGTTCACAGAGATATTAATAACTAATGTGACAGCAGCTTTCATCCGTGACCTCACATTGCATTATTTGGTGAATCAGAATGTGCATACCAGAATCAGGATCTTCCTATAACACCCTTGGCAGCTGGCATTAAGAGGTTCTTGGGTCACAGGCATACAAACAGATTTTGGATCAGGGCAGTGTAAGTGCTGAGGAAAAGACAAGGTTCATGGGAATTATTGGGGGATCAGCCAAAGAGAAAATTGTATTGGGGGAATAGGAACAGAGAGGAAGACAAGAAGCTGGGAGGGGAGGGGAGAGGACTAGGTTTGGGAAAAAAAGGAGAAAAATGTCAAATAAAGAAGGCAGTGGGAAAGGACGGAGAAAGAAGAACTCAGAAGATTTAATTAAATTTTACATAAGCGTCCAAAGATGGGAGATCTATCCAAACCTCCAGGCCTTTTGATAAGCACTCATCACAGTTGACACCTGCCTGACAGGTACAATAGAAGCTAATTTAGGTTTTGTCTATGCTACACCGCTTTAAGCGACACGGCCGTGTTGCTCAAAGTCTGGCAGTGTAAATGCTGTTTGTCGGCACTTCTGTGGACAAAATACTTCCACTTGCCATGGCAAAACTTTTGTCTTTTGTTGTTCAATTGGCAGTGTAGACAAAGCCTTAGAGTCTTGGGCCAAACTTTACAAAAGGGGATGCCTACAGTTACGTATCTAAATTCATATTTAGGTACTTACATAAGAGTGGCCTGATTTTCAGATGCACTGAGCAGCCATAAATCTCCCCAAGGGGCCTAGGGGGAGCTGTGAGTGCTCAGCACCTTTGAAAATCGGGGCACTTATTTGGGGCACGGGATTTGCAAAGGGAGAAATGTGAGTTAAGCATCTTTGGGTGCCTGACTGACCTTTGTTTCCCTCTCTCCCCCCTCCCCCCCTGACCGTCCTAGATATGGATTTAGGAGCCTAACTTTAGGCACCCAGGTTTTAAAAAGTGAGCTTAAGTTATTCCAAATCTAAATACAGTGTCTGTATTTTCCCATGTTACATACCACAGGCAAAATATACATTGATATCCACAGCGTGCCCTATATTCTGTACTGAAAACAAAGTTGTGTAGGTATCATTGGCTCACCAAATCCCACCCAAAATATGTGAAGCAACATTTATTAACATTAGGATTTTACTGTATGCGTGATTATACAGCTTTCCTCAATGATATAAACATGCCATCATGTACAGACCTTTCAGAGAATGCCAGGCAGAAGTTTACTGTTCCTAGCTCTAACCTTTAAAAAGGCAGCAAGGACACTGAGAGCTACACTGACATTTCTCAATGGAACTAACACCTCCCACACATTGCAGAGATGATTTTTAACAAGCAAAGCACCCGGGAAGCAGCCTGCCATACGTGTACAAGTTTAGAACTGTGCAACATGCAATCTTTTTCCTTAAAGGTTTATTCACTCTTAAAGGTTTATTTACCTGCAATCTTCTGTGCATTACACTAATACCTCTCAGCGAGAAGCCCTGCTACACTAATTTTGCAGTGTTCTCCCATTTAATGCCGGCAAGCAAGCTGCCATGCCCAAGGCAAGCTGCTGATTTTTGTACATTTCACAGAGTGGTCATTCAAGTTGTTCCCCAAAAAAATGTAAACCTCTTCATGGGAGCTTAATTCTCTGCATGGTCCAAACAAGCATCAGCTGCTTTTACAGTTATGAATTGTGTGGATAAGGCTGTCTAGGATCCACCTTGCTCTCTTTCATGCATCAGACCAAAGGGTGAACAATTCAGCCTTCCACATGAGAGACTTCTTATCCCTAATGCTGTTGGAATTATAAGGAATGAATAATATCACTGAAGCCTATAACACCCACTCACTTTTTACATTTCCCTAGCTATCTCTGGGAAACAATTGCCCTTATAAAATCATCACAAATTTGAATTCCTTTTAGAGTCATATTAATACCCACCTAGACACATCTTCATGAGAACCTCAGATCTCTCATGGCTTCAAATGTATTCTTAGTCTGAGATTTGTTGGTAGACCTGGCTATGCCACTATGAAGCAAAGTCTTTGGCTGAACAGTGATGTCCCTAAAACAGCAATGTCTCTATAATTACATAAAATGAAGGTCCAGCTGCACATTCAGGCTACTTCGCACCACTCCTATGAAGGAAAGCAGCAATAAATCCAACTTAAATAGCTGGTTAAACCAGCTTTATGGCTGCTCTCCATTAGTGGAATGATGCAAAGCAACCAGAATGTATTGGTACGAACCAATCATTTTACAAATGTATCTTAAATTCCCCACCTCAATGATTTGTTACCTAGCATCATCCTTGAAACAGCTGCATTGGCAATGAATGTAACAAAATTTAATGGATATTTTTCAAGAAAGAGAAAGTGGGTATTTTTCAAGACATTTTCCAAAGTAGTTATAGGAAAAGACTGAAAATGACAAATAGGAAAAAGCTATCTTGTTTGCTTCCCTCCCTTTAGCTTCAGCTAGTTAGCCCCCTTTCCTCTTGAGTGCTTCCCTCCCTCCCCACAAAAAAGTTTTTTTTCCCATTATTGTTGTGGTTTTAAAGAAACCATGTAAACAACTTGCCCTCTTAGGCCTAGTCTACACTAGGACTTTAATTCGAATTTAGCAGCGTTAATTCAAATTAACCGCGCACCCGTCCACACCAGGAAGCCATTTAATTCGACCTAGAGGGCTCTTTAGTTCGAATTCGGTACTCCACCCCGACGCGGGGAGTAGCGCTAAATTCGACATGGCTATGTCGAATTAGGCTAGGTGTGGATGCAAATCGAACTTAGTAGCTCCAGGAGCTATCCCACACTGCACCACTCTGTTGACGCTCTGGACAGCAGTCTGAGCTTGGATGCTCTGACCAGCCACACAGGAAAAGTCCCGGGAAAATTTGAATTCCTTTTCCTGTCTGGACAGTTAGAATCTCATTTCGTGGTTGGACATCGGGGCGAGCTCAGCAGCACTGGCAGCAATGCAGAGCTCTCCAGCAGAGGAGTTCATGTAATCTCTGAATAGAAAGAGGGACCCAGCATAGACTGACCGGGAACTCTTGGATCTGATCGGTGTGTGGGGCGAGGAGTCTGTGCTTTCGGAGCTGCGCTCCAAAAAATGGAATGCAAAGACCTACGAGAAGGTCTCCAAAGCCATGAGAGACAGAGGATACAGCCGGGATGCAACGCAGCGCCGCGTGAAAATCAAGGACCCCAGACAAGGCTACCAAAAAATCAAAGCAGCAAACAGACGCTATGGAGCCTGCCACCACTGCCCCACCAGTGACCGTGGACTCTGACGATGGGACAGTGTCGACGGCCAGTTCCTCAGCGATGTTCGCGGACGGGGAAGATGAGGAAGGGTTTGTGGAGGACGAGGCAGGCGACAGCGCTTACAACGCTGGTTTCCCTGACAGCCAGGATCTCTTCATCACCCTCATGGAGAGCCCCTACGAACCCTCCCCGGCTGAATCAGGGGAAGGATCACTCGGTAAGTGCTTTAACCATGTAAACTTTTATTCTTAATATAACAGGAATCTGAAGTATGTGAAAAGGAGGTCTCTCTATATATGGGGATAGAACAGAAATCCTCCTGGGAGATCTCCACGAAGCTCTCCTGGAGGTAATCGAAAAGCCTCCGCAGGAGGTTCCTGGGGAGAGCTGCCTTATTGGGTGCTCCGTGGCAGCACACTTTTCCACGCGAGGCTTTCATGAGGTACTCAGGGAGCATTGCCTCCCCGAGCACGGCTGCATAGGGCCCTGGTTTGTGCTGGCTTTCACGCAGCATGCGCTCTCTATCTCCTTCAGTGACCCTCCTCAGGGCGATCTCGCTCGGCGACTCCTGCATCTAATTAGGAAAATTACCGTAATGTTACGCCCGGTCCAACGTATTTTAAAAAAATCTCCGGACAGACGGCGTAGCAGAGAGTCAGCACGCTGCTGCGTGACAAGTGTAACGGGAAGCCAAAGAATCAAATGGACGCTCATGGAGGGAAGGAGGGAGGGGGGGGGCTGAGGACGCAAGCTATCCCACACTTCCCGCTGTGTCCGAAAATCATTTGCATTCTTGGCTGACCTCCAAATGCTTCTAGGGTCAAACACAGGGTCTGCGGTGGTTCAGGGCATAGCTTGTCAATGTACAGCCACCCCCCACCCCCAGAAGGAAAAGGGAAAGAAATCGTCTCTTGACTCTTGTAAATGTCACCCTATGTGTACTGAATGCTGCTGGTAGACGCGATGCTGCGGCACGCTACGGTAGCATCCTCGCCCCCCCTCCCCCGCCTCATGGCTGACTGATGGTGCAATACGACTGGTACCCGTCCTCATCATCAGCCTTGCGGTAGATGATGTAGTGTAATAGGACTGCTACCTGTCCTCATCATCAACCCATAGGTAGACGGCCTGCTAACCGTCTTCATCATAGCAACAGGGGGCTGAGCTCCATCAGCCCCCGCCCTTCATGTGTAAAGAAAAGATTCTGTAATGCCTGGACTATCATAGCAGCTGGAGGTTGCCTTACCCTCATTCCATTTCCCTAACAAGTCACTGTTTCTTATTCCTGCATTCCTTATTACTTCAGCATACAAATGGGGAGACACTACAATGGTAGCCCGGGAAGGCTGGAGGAGGAGGGAAGCAACAGGTAGGGTTGTTGCAGGGGCACCCCCTGTGAATGGCACGCAGCTCGTCATTCCTGTGGGATCTGACACAGAGCGGCTGTGCTCTGTAGTTCTCTGATACACTAAAACCCTAGTACAGTTGCCCCATATTCTAGGCAGGACTGTTTCTATTTTTAGATACCATAAAGGAGGGATTGACTCGGGGAGTCATTCCCAGTTTTGTCTTTTGCGCCCCCGGCCGATCTCGGCCAGGGGCACTTATGACAGCAGCAGAAGGTGTAGTGCAATAGGACAGCTACTCGTCATCACCTTGCCAATTTACATTGGCGTGGTAGATGGTGCAGTATAGCTGATAACCATCTCTGCTGTCATGCAAAAGCAAATGAATGCTGCTGTGTAGCGCTGCTGAATCGCCTCTGTCCGCGGCATCTAGTGCACATACGGTGACAGTGACAAAAGGCAAAACAGGCTCCATGGTTGCCACGCTATGGCGTATGCCAGGGCAATCCAGGGAAAACGGGCTCGAAATGATTGTCTGGCATTGCTTTCCCGGAGGAAGGAATGACTGATTACATTTACCCAGAACCACCCGCGACAATGAAATTTGCACCATCAGGCACTGGGATCTCAACCCAGAAGTCCAAGGGTCGGGGGACACTGCGATGGGGTAGAACAGGGACAGAGTTTATGCTTTCCGGATTGCCTGCTACAGGAGTGTGGACGAGATAGGTGCTCTGCATGGTGTTGTTCACAGACACAGACTAGACTGTGTTCATTGTTCGCAGAAATGTATCTTTGCAAGGAATTCACTCCCTCTTTCCCATCACACAGCTTCGACTGTCTCCAGACCTGCCACAGCATCCCCCTCACAGAGGCTGGCAAAGATTAGGTGGCGAAAGAGAAAGACACGGGACGAGATGATCGCTGAAGTTATGGGGTGCTCCCGAGCCGAGGCGGACCAGCAGAGCCAGTGGAGGGAGACCCTCTCTCAGCAGCAGCGCTCACACAGCGAACGGGAGGAGAGGTGGCGAGAGAAAGACAAGCAGGCGACTCAAACGCTGCTTGGACTAATGAGGGAGCAAACGGACACGCTCCGGCGCCTTGTGGATGTTCTGCAGGACCGCAGACAGGAGGACAGAGCCCCCCCGCAGTGTATCTGCAACCGCCCTCCCCCGCCACAAAGTCCCATACCTCCCGTCACCCAAAGTAAACAGAAGGAGTGGCGCCAGGGGCCGTGAAAACTGTCACTGCACCCCAGCAGAGTGCTCAAGTACCCAAAAGCTCTCATACCCTAATTTTTGAGAATTCCTTCCCTTCCTGACTCACCGTAGCCCCAATCCCAGTTTCATCCCCTGACTGTCTGGTTAATTATTAAAAATACTTTGCTGTTAATTACTGTTTCCCTCATGCTTTTTTACACAACGCTGCGTTTGAAGGGGTGGGTGAGGAAGGGGGTAGGGTATTGCATAGGACAGTCACCTTTAGCAGGGTACAGAGATGGGGGCAGGATCAGCAGCAGGTGACACACACAGTGCAGTCAGTAGGCACCCTGGTCGGTATGGGAGGTGGTTTGCAGGTTCTGTGTGGGTGGGGGGGGGTATGTGACTTTGTAGCGGGGGAGGGGGGTTACAGATCTCATGCAACGGTCCCTGTCCTGGACCACAGAGCCACGCAGCAGAGGAATCTGTATCCGTCCTCCCCCGCCGCAAGGCCACATAGCCCCCGCACACAGAGTCCCAAAAAGGAGGGATGGCAGGCTCCGTTGAAACAACCAGTCCGGCACTGCGGACCGCTCTGGGAGCAGGAGCCTGTCATTCCTCGAGTTTAGAGGCGGTCTTTACATCACCGCACACCCTACCCAGCACAGTCTGCGTGCCAGTTTCAACCCTTTAACGCAAAGTCATCAATAAAGAAACCTTTGTAAAGTCACAATGGACCATCTGTTTTATTTTTAAACATGTGTTGGAAGTGGGGGAAGTGGGGTGGACGGGGTATGTAACTGCAGATGCTAGTCAACAGTAACTTGGTAAAGAAACAGGGGCAGGTTCAGCTTCTCTGTAAAGAAACTGAACAGTCACAGGTCACACTGCTCGCTGGTACTTGAAGAGTTCCTTGTCGCTGTGCAAGGCGCCTGCACAGAGCTTCACGATCCAGGGCATTAGCGGGTAGGCTGGGTCCCCGAGGATCACTATAGGCAGCTGCACATCCCCAAGAGTTATTTTGTGGTCCGGGAAGAAACTACCTTCCTGCAGGCGTCTAAACAGACGAGATTTCCTGAAAACACGCGCGTCATGAACCTTGTCCGGCCACCCGACGTTGATGTTGGTAAAACGTCCCCCATGGTCCACCAGTGCTCGCAGCACCATTGAAAAGTAGCCCTATTTCTCAGCAGCTGACTGTGGAAGAGGTGGACGATAAAGTGCGAGGAGTTGACAACGGCCATAACTGCCGCGGGCTCCATGCTCGCAGTGCTGTGGTGCCCGTGCTGTCACTGAGCAGAAAAGTGCACGAACAGATTGCCCGCAGGCGCTTTCGGGGAGGGAGGGAGGGCGTGATTGACGGTTCAATGATGACAGTTACCCAAAACCACCCTCGACACATTTTTCCCCCAGCATGCATTGGGGGGAAATCCCAGAATTCCAATGGGCAGCGGGGAGTGCGGGAACTGTGGGATAGCTTCCCACAGTGCACCGCTTCCAAATTCGACACTGGCCCCGTTACTGTGGACTCACACAGTCAAATTAGTGTTTTTAGTGTGGATACACAAATTCGACTTCATAAGGTCGATTCCACAAATTCGACTTAAGTTGATTCGAAATAGTCTTGTAGTGTAGACATACCCTTAGTCTCTTCTTGCCATCAGAAAGCAAGGAGATACCAATACTATCTGTTGTTCTATAGGCAGATGAGCAAAAGATCAGGATGACTCAAGGTCTAGGCACCCCTGAATGGTCCACAGGCCAGAGTAAAACAAACTGGAGCTTGACAAGCACACAGGAACTTGGCAGCCTGCAACATATACAACATGGAGCAACAAATTGTCTGCACCAGGAGCAATCTGGAGGACAGGTCTAACTTTGCCTATTTTGGAGAGGCAGATTGCAGGATGAGACATGACAAGAAAGCAGAAGAAAAAGGTAAAAAAAGAACAAACATAAGCTGGCATCAGCAATGTTTCAGGCCTTGCTGGTTTTTCCTGTGCCCCTGAATGCAGAGGAGATCAAGGACACTGTGGAGATGATGCCTTTTTCAGGGAATGTATCCCTAAGGTAAGACCTTGCCACATTTCCATTCAGGAAGGGTGCTCTATAGCTGGTTCACTCTTCTTAATCTCTCCCTTGGCTGACCATGTTAGGCTTCAGAAAATGGGTTTGATATCATTAGGATACTTGGGTAGATGGACCTTTGGTCTCACTCAGTACGGCTGTTCTTATGTTCTTAGTTTACCTTTCTGTGTTAATCCTCCCAGTACCTCCACCTGGGACCTTCCCTTTCTCAGTGGCACATTGCTCTGTCCCAACCAGTCATAGAGTTAAATGCTACTATTTTAGTAGTAACCTTCTTGGCCACCTGGGGTGCTCAGTCAGTGAAGAGTATAGTGCATGCTTATTCATAACCATGTAAGTGGAAATAATCAAGGTGATAATGCATTTACCACTTGTTAGTTATATGGTCATCCAAAACTCTTGTCAGAACAATCTTACTATTCTGGGCAATTGATGCAAGTTAGAACAACCCAGCCCTCAGCCTCTTCTAATTTATCCCAGGGCATGATCAGGTGTGGACACGCCCCGGGATTGTGGGGTAGTTTACAATTTAAATTATAAACTTTTAGAGTCAGAGCCCATCTTTTTGCTTTGTGTTTACAGAGTGCCTAATACACTGGGATGCTGATTCATGACAGGTGGTACCATAATACAAACAATAAGTAATAATAATAAAGCTATGCCAGTTCTCAAGGCACTCAGGGCTGTAAATCACCTTGTCACCCCCTGCCTCCTGCATGAGGGTGACCCGCTTGTGCTTAACTGGGTGTCAGCTCCCTGACACAACCAGCCTGTTAGTCACCCAAACACTCTTCTCTGGGCTCTGCCAGCCCTTCCTTTGCCATGCAAGTTAAAATAAGTGTACCCAGTTCCCAAAGTGTTCCCATGTCGTGTGCAGCCACTTCTTCACTGAGCACTCACAGAAATAGTAGGTCTGCTCTCCTCAAAGGAATTGTGTACACACTAGCTTGTATGATTCAACTAAGGATCAGCTTCTTCTTTAATACCCGAGCACTGAGATATAGTTGTAGTGAAAACAACAAAAAGTTTATTATCAGAGATTCAAGAGATGGTGAATGAGGATAATGGAAACAAAGGGTTATATATAAAACAAAATCATAACATGCTTCCTAGATAATAAACTTAACAGGCTAACTTCCCGTCCAAAGCCTTTTTCAATTCCTTCAACTAAGGCTGGTTGAGATTTCATTTTTATGAATATAAATACACTGTCCACTTACTCCCATGGTGCGGGATAAGGTTTGTCTTTTCTGCCTTCTGCTTATATCCCCCAAATTAATTGTTTGTAATTAGCAACAATATGCCCCCCAGTGGTTTCTTTTTCCTGTGTGGTCTTTCCTGTTGACATTCACACCCCTTCAATAATTTCATATGCAAATAGGCGTCCACTGTGTTAGCTTGCAAAGCTTAATTTACATCCAACAGAGAGGTTGGTGAATAAACATATATTGTCTGACAGGAAACCTGTTTCTCCACCTCCGTTGTGATGCAGAGTCTAAGAACATATTTTCAGTATACATACATAACTCCTTACATAGTATCTGTACATACACCTCACAGCCGTAACAATGACCAGTATGTCCCTGGCTTTTATTTATGTCCTCACATGACATTCTTTGGTGAACCAGCATGTACACACCAGAATCAGGATATTCTTGTAACCCCCTTGCCAGCTGGCACTGAGGGGTAGATGGGTCACAAAAACAACATAAGCATACGCTCCCTGCTAACCTACACAGACCCCAGAAGCTGGTCTAATATTGTGGTGTGGGGTAAAGTTTGTATTGTATGAGTTTAGGAAGGCCACACTACTCTTACAAGGTAAAGCCAGAGACTAGCTAATTTAGAAATATTTTAGAGAGTTTTCAAAAAGGTTAGTGAGATTATTTTTTCTATCCCTCCACCTAGCCTACTAATTTAGGTTCCATGGTGCTAAGTGTATAGGGATCAGAGGGAGCCATATAAACCTCTAAAAATGACCTCTCTAGCCATATTTGAGTCTGGCCCCTCCAGAGCTAGAAACAAGTTTTGTGTGTCTCATTGGAAAAGGGGATGCTTCCTTTTCCACTAGTGCAAGGTTCCCCTTTCTATGTCTGCAGGATCAAGATCTATCAGACCTTAACCCTGTCATTAATGTAGTCCTGATTGTTTTCCACACTGGGCTTTGAGTGGGTGTAATTTCAAGAGGAAATTCCATATTTGGAGGAAAGGAAGAAAAACATTTCCTTGGGAGCTTTTTTGTTTTGGTTTGGGGTTTGTTTTTTTTTAAATGGCAGCTGCAGGAAGCTGTTCAAAAATATGGAAAGTAAGAACTATTGCTCCATTAGATGTATTAGAAGTCACAGGGCTGGTGAGGGTCCTAGTTGTATGATTAATTAATTTATCACATGACTTCTCATGTGGTTCCACAATTATCACATGATTATTACCTCCAGAGATATTTGTACATTAACTAGAGTGACTTGAAAATTAATTCCAGTGCTAATAATTGTTTTGCAGCAATATTTCACCATTTCAAAATGTTTTAAAAAGCCAAAACATATGGCAAATAAGCACCAGTATAAGAAATCAAGTGAAAACTAATATAAAGAACATTTGATTTTTAAAGTATTATTTATGTCCTAGGTTCTAGTTATGGACTTTTTCTTAATTTCCCAATTTATGGCCATTTCCACCATCTCCTCTTCCATCTCTCACTTTCTGGCTAAGGGGACTCAGAGAGCTGTCCTAAGTGGAAATGCCACCCACAGCAGTATAGCTATCACATCTGCATCTGTCTCATCTTTCTAATTTTGGCACTACTGCAGGTTCAGACCATCACAGGAAACTTGGGTTGGCTGAACTATTTATTGCAAATAATAGTACATGCTAATTTACCACCACCCTGTTGTCAAATGCCTCCTAAACAGATTCTAATTTCTGCAAGAGTATTCAGTATTCACAAGGATTATGCAAAAAAATTTCAAGCTATGGATTGTTCTTGAACTGTTCACGTTAACTATTTGCTATTCATGGTGTGTGATTGGTCAACGAGGTCACATGATACTGTTTCTGCTCTCTGATTTCAGGAATTAAACGTTATGAACAGCAGAATGATGAATAACACACCATTTTTTGGGATGAGCTGTCATGAGTGGGTGACCATCCAAATAATACGATCCCAGAGGAATAACTGCAAATACGTTGCAGTCCTTGTATTTGCTAATCATTTTTTCATTATTCAATACGAGAAACAGTCTATATTAGGTAAATAAATTAAAAAGCATCAGAAAATAAATCCAAAGGCATCAGAAAACCCAGAACAACAGGTTCCATATATTTTAAGAGATTTTTTGCTTATAGCTGATAGCCTCTTTTGGTGACTCTTCTCATACTGAGTAGTAAGTAGTGAGCAGTCCTATTGATTTGGGCCATAAAATACTACCTTAATGTGCATAAGGGTGGCAGAACCCATTCAGTGTTGCCAAATCTCACAATTTTATTGTGCGTCTCACACTATTTGACATTTTTCTTAAAGCCCCAGCACTGGAGACCAGAGATTTTGTGAAAATCTCAGGTTTTGCATTTTCTTTTTTCCCCATTGTTTGAGTCCTTGTGGCTAAGAAGGAAAGCTGGAAAATATGACCTCAGTGCACAGCAAAACAGAAGGCAAATTAAAAAAAAAACCCAAATGTATTATTTCTAAAAAAAACCTCAGGATTTTTGGGGGTCTGCCTCATGATTTTTGAAAGCTCAAGGCAGCAGTATTGAAATCAGGCCTTTAATTTGGAAATCCTTCACTCAGCGCAGGAGGGAAAATGGATTCTTCCTTGTCACAAGTTATGCAGCTTTAAAATAGGTACGTGGTTAACATCAATGCTTTCTAAAAATAATTATATCACAGGGACAGTGGCAAATTAATCTGTCAAACAGTGTACAAATAACACAGAGATGATATATAAAGTTGCTTTTATACAAATTAATAGCCAGTTTTATTTACAATTCCATTTCCCATTCTGTTGCATTGCAAAGTGTATAAAATAAGCACATCAAATGCTGTCAGAGGAAACTGCCTTCCCCAGCCTTCTCTTACAGATTCCTAAGGTTGATTTGCATATTTGTACTAATGTGTATGAATAAGTAAGCTTCAGCTATATTTCTAATTGCATTAAAGAAAATTCTACCATATGTGGAATTAAAATGCCCACTTTCTCTTTCCTATGTTATTTTTTGCATCATCCCCCATGGCTTGGCTTATCATTTTCCACAGTCAAACACATGAATTACTTTAATGTACCAGTTGGACTTGTACTTATTCGTTCCTTCTTTTTAAAAATAATTTTCTTCAATGGCTACGTGTGTTAGCCACATATGATTAAACTAAAAGCCAGAAACTGGTCTTTGGTGTTCTTTTCTACCCGGTTACTAGGGAAGTAAAGGTTACTAAGGGAAGTGGTGTTTTATCACACATTCAGCATTGCACAAAAATAGCCTAAATGTTTGCATTAAGGAAAGGCTCAACAATTTTTTTCTATAAATTTAGTACCAAAGGCGCTATTTTGGATATTGGGAACAATATTTTCTGTTCAATACATATATCTTGCAGCTTGTATGACAGTGAAAAATCTTATTTAAAACCCTAAAATGAACAATTTGCTTCAGAGCTTGAAGGCACAGCTAAACATTTCAAAACCTAGGCAGTTCTCTAAAGCTGAGCTGCATTTCTGGTGGGGGTGGGAGAGACAGCACATCAGACATCATAAAGACTTTGTCTCTGAGGGGGCTGGGCTGATGTGGCTGCACAGCATGTGAGATCAAAAACCATATGTGCTGCTCTGTTTCAAATGACCTTTTTTCATAACCAGGTTTCTTGCCTGTAATTTTTGTAGTGAATTTAATACTGGTGAAAGTTGCTAGATTGACAGCGCTACAGCCTAAACCTAAACCCATCTGTTTATTATCCACAGTTTAGCTATAGAAGAGTCAGGAGCATCACACTAAGTCTGATTCTCCTCTGCCTTGCACCTTGTGCTCACTTACACTTGTGCTACGTGAATGTAAGATGCTACCATATTTAGAATTCCCTTTTCACAGTGTGGGGAATGTTTTGCAGCCACTGTGCACTCACTTTGCACTGATATAAATGGCTACACATGGTGTAAAGCAATGGAGAATGGGGCCCAGTATTCTTCAAATCTGACCTGGAGGGATCACCATCAAATTCTGGTGACTGCATATATTCATTCATTCAGTGCTTTGCCTCTCTATTGAGGATCCTGACAATAGGACTAATTCACATCAGTTGTGACATAATCACCTCCCTACTGGAAACCAGGCTGGAAACTCATCATATACTGTAGGCCACCAAACGGCTAGCAGATGGTAACACTCTTTGGACATTATTGACTTCTGGTACATTTGGACCAGTGACCTAGAAGGGAAAGGCTCTATATCCAATTACCATTTGCCTGAGCCATCCTATGTTCACTTTTACACACACACACACACAGAGTTATAATTTATCAAAGCTGCAATCAGATAGCTACGGGTCAAGTTCATGAGTCATCACTCTAAATGCATGCCAAAAAAGGTAATGTGAAGCTACTGGCCACAGTACCACAAATACATAATATTGGGCCAGCTCCTCAACTGGTTTAAAGCAGCATAGCTCATTGATTTAAATAGAGCTATGCAAATTTACACTGAGGATCTGGTCCTCTGTGTCTAGTGTTCTAATTCTTTTAAAATATATTGCTCTGATATTGCTATGGTTTTCTTTGCAGAGATGAACCAGTGCAAGCAGATGCTCGCTGCTACTCTAATTGACCACGACTCGCATACATACAACGTAGACTGTAACTTTTGAGTTTAGTCATATGCTACTTCCTGTGCTAGCTGATTAAGATCAGAAGCTAGGATGTGATTGTCTAAACGATTTTTCAGAGACTCGATTAACTGGTTTCCTGTACCTTTTCTACAATGCATGAGGAAGAAAATGAAAGCCTAAAAAAAATCTACCACCACAAGCAAAGATAACTGACTTTATTTTCTAATGGACCACCCTAAACATAATGGAATTATCCTGAAGCATTTTTGCCAACAGATTTTCAATGGATTATATCAGCATTTCACTAAGTCCCAGTTCTTAGAATATGTAGACTTCCTTATTAAACACTTGATCATACAAGATGTTGAATGCCTTCAATTTTCATTGACTTCAGTGGGAGTTAAGGCCACACAGCATCAGGCCTTTATTCTGTTCATAAGTATTAAGCTAGAGGAATCAAGTTGTGCACTCATGCTGATGAGAGTTCAGTCAAGAACAGAATTCATCCTGAAAAGTGGTGAGTGCTCCCAGTACCTTTTGAGTACAGACTAGGTGCACTGAGCATCTTGCAGAATTAGGCCCCGATCTATATGCCTTACTCAGGGAAAAGGCTCAATGAAATCAATGGGGTTACCCCCAGGGATGAATTTGTCTCCATTGCAGTTCATTCACATGGCACCCCTAGGTACAGCTGATCCAGCATCAAGAAGAAAGTGCAGGACCAAGTTCTACAGACACCAAATAAGCTAAGATACTAGTGACCTTCACAGACCATCCCCACAACACCCATATGAAGTGTCATTTCAGGCTGCTAGATGCTTAGCCATGAAATTCTGGAAAAAAAAAAAAAAAAAAAAATGAAATCCTGATGCCCATTGCCTTTAAAATGGGTCCAGAATTTCACCCAATGTCATATGACAGGGAAGGGAGATGAATGTGTACATCTGAATTTGGGAAGCAGGTTATGTGAAATGGCATCCTAGGCTCCTGGTTTACAAGATTGTTTTCTTCCATAATTGATATTTATTTTTTAAATTAACATGGATTTTAATCCCCAAATTATTAATTTAACATTTTACAAACATTCTAGGTCAGATCATCATATTGACTAATAAAGACATTACCCAATGGAGCTCTGAACAGATCCAAACTATATTTAATTCTGCTGAACTTCATTTGCACAGAATACCCTTTATTAAACGATCATTCATAGTTTTACTTTTAGCACAACACAAAGAATGAGTTGTCAACAATAGGCAAAAGAGTCTGGCTACCCTTGTTGCTGTCTTCATGTATTTATTCTAAAATTTTAAGGTTCAGTCTATTATTGTATGGCCTACTAAACTGAATGCAGATTAATTACATATTTTCAGGAAGAAAGTGCAGTTCAAGGGTGAAGATACAGAATGGTGTCTATAAAAAGGAAATGTTTTAAAAAAAAATACAAAAATGCTTATTTATCTCAAATTTGAAAAATATTAGAACTAAGCATATTTACAGGAAAGCAAACAAAGTTAGCTGTGATGCATATAAATATGAATGAAAAATCTATTTGAAGTGTTGTAGGACTGAAATTGGCAAGAGCATACATCAAAAGCCAAAAACATGGTCTTTTTTTTTTTAAATAATCTCCAAAGGTCTCCTAGCATCCCACATGTTAACACAGGAACTTGCGCTTCATCCTGTGATATCACTGTCCAAAAGATAGCACATCAATACCATCCAGATTTTAAAACATTTTATTTGCATATTAAAAAAATTGTGCATTCCAATAATTAAAATCATTTGAACAAAAAAAAAATGGCACTCGATTAACTGCATTTTACAGCTCGCAGGACCTTGGTACAGCTTTGCATTTATTCGTGTGTTACTAGTTTACTGTAGTCCCACCCAAGTTCTTCTTTCATCAACATGCAAGCTCTTTCATGCCACCAGGACCAAACCCAGACAGGCAGATGGAAAGGCAGCGCGCCTTCATTCAGTGTCAGTAGTTCTCTCTATTTTTTGATGTGAAAGGGGCAGTACAGTCATTTAAACTTTATCCAACCTCTTTGCATCTTACAAAGTTAAACAGCTAAAAGAAGTAAAATAAGAAGGCAATGCTTGTGGAATGTACAGTGCATAATTTGGAAGGGCAGATTTCATTACGATTCACCCGCTTGCTTCTCCTGTTCAATTGCTAGAAGAGAGGAAAAAAATAAGAATTTTAAAAATAAAGATGAAATACTTGACATTTTTTAAATATAAATGTTACATTTTTATGGAATATAGAAATCAATTGTAGATTTATAAAATTGGTAGAAAATTATCTTAATAGCAAAATGTACTACATATAACTTTACAGTGGTTCAGATATTTTATATATATATATGAGATTACTGAATAGATATTTCACATAATGTATATGTATAAAAACTCTCTCTACCCTGTCTTTATCTTTTCCTTGCCTTTTCCCTCTCCCTGTTAAGTTATACATACTTTCTTTTGAAGGCAGTGGATTTTTCTCTTGCGTTTCTGTTTTCTTCAATTTAGTCTTGTCAAATTTCTCAATTTCAGCCATATCTGGTTTGTCGGACATTTTTGCAGATTAATCTATATGTGGAAAGGAAAGACAGTTAGACTCCTCCACCTTTTATTCAGAAATGCGTTACTCACTCCTTGATCTCCAGCCAGCAACCCCGCCTCCCGTTTCCCTCTTAAAGAGGCACGTAATAGCCTCTCTCTCTTTTTTTTTGTAATAAGATATATATTCAGCGAAAAAAATTCATCATCTAACATACTGTGGGGTGAAATGGTATGTACAAATCTAGCCAAGGCTGATTAAGGAGTTTTTATTTTAATCAATGCAGGAAATACGTTGTTTTATCATCAGATCATTTTTTTAAAGTGGAAATTTAATCCATTATCAAAACAATTGCCTATTGTTGAGACTGTTTTCTTCTCATTAAAATCTCTTCAATGTTTCCACGTTGTTCTGAAGAGAACAATAGGAGGATGGTGCCTGGAAGAGGCTATTTATCTTTAAAAAAAGATTTCATGCACAAAACACAAATTTAAAAATGTAAAATAATGCCAATGCCAAGCAACTAGCCTATGCTAATCACATTCTCCATCTTGGGGTCTGTCTGTCTGCTCTTTCTTCCCTTGCACATTTGGATGAAGTCCTGCATTCTTTTCTCCTCACAAAGAACTGCAGCTGCAGTCTGAGGAAGCTCAAACCACCGCCCTTGCTCTGTTTGCTGCCTTTCTCCTTCTCAGCAATGCAGCCACAGATACAACGCTGCCTGGATTTAAACATAGATTTTCTTGTACAGATGCACACACAAGCACTCACACCCTCTTTCAGCAGCTGAAGGTTTAAACAATACAACCTCCCCTTGCTCTCCTCCCTGTATTGGGAGTTTGAGATTTTAGCACACATCTGCTTGTAGTAAATTCTCTTCTAAATAGCAGGGAAGGAAATAGTAATGCGTAGATCAACAAAAATCTCCTGTTGTTGGGTCACAGATACTAAAATATTCAATTAGTGTCGACTAAGATGCCAGCTTTTTTGTCAAGCCAGAACAAAGGAAATCGAGAGGGCTTCCCCCATTCTTTCCTTGGACTCGCATTTAACATTTTCACTCAATCTGTCCAACTTTAACGACGCCACTAGTCTTAAGCACTGGCTTACAATTAAAATCTCTTGGGTGCATTTGAAAGCAATCAGGAATATTCCATCCTGAAATTTAGTAACAAAGCAAAGGGTGTTGAAGAAGGAATTGGGTTAAAAATCCACACTCATCAGCACAGACATGGAGAAATGCATGCTAATAAAAGGGGAGAGCGAGGGAAAGAAAACCAGAGTTGAAATATAAATTGTATCCTCACCACTGATGCTCTGCACAGAAGTAACTCTAGTCTTTGCAGCTGCTGCTCTGGACTGTAGTATACGCGCTTTCCCTGCATGAGCAGTTATATCCTCACTTCTATGCAAATGAGAGTGATGTCATCGTTTAGGCGGCTTTAACCCTTTCGCTACCCTACCAGTTCCTTGCTTCCTTTTTTATGTTATTATTAACTATTATTATTTATTACCGTGCTATAAAAGGACAAGCCAGCAACCAGCTCCCCTATGGAAAGCATTATTTTTGCAGACAGCTGTCCCTGAAAAGAATGTTAGGGCATTTGTGGGTGTGATATTCGTACTAATGGCAAACTATCACAAGGGAAGGCCTGTTGTAGCAGCTAGGACATGACACGCACCCCCCTACTAGAAAACGGGCAGCGTAAATGCGCAGCAAATACAGCACAGAGGGATGCTGTGGTCCTAATGCAATGATGGAAAGCGTCGGCGGGGTGTGTGTGAAACGACAATGTGTGTCACTCCATGGTTCCCCTTCATGTCGACGTGAAAGGATTTTCCCCTTGTATTTTTGTTTGCAGCTATTACTGTCTTCTGGCCCTTGAACACTGTCTGACATCAGGTGGGTTATTGCATTTGGTGCTAAAATCCCAGCTGCAGGCGGGGGGAGGGGGGATCCCATTTTAAAATCACTCTAGTTAGAACAATACCTTTTTAACAGATGATAACTCTGGGCCATATCATGCCAACCATTATTAAGCAGAAATCTCAGTTGAAATTAATGGGAAGTTTTGCTTAAAAAATCAATGGCAACAATATGCTGGCTCCAGAAAATAGCACAACAAAGTGCTTACTGTTTGTAATTGCTGCTTTTCTTTGTTCATTTTTACTTCCTCTTAGTGTGTCTGGAGGCGGGAGGGTCCAGTGATAGCTGTTTTTTTTACATTTTGCAGAGAAACTGCAGCCATGTTGTGACCATATCGTGCTGCATTTCCAAAAGCCTGGTATATTTTTGCTCAAACTTTTTGTGGATTTCTTTTTGTTGAGCAATAGTGTCTTACTGCTCATGTTACTCAAATTTCCTCACTTACAAAACCTCATCTCTATCAGATAGCAGACTCCAGGAACTGCCCCCCTGCTGTCCTTGCGATTGTGCTGCGCGTGAAAGAAAGAGATCACATAGGCAGGCTTTCTCGCAGCTCCAGCAGACAATAGCTCTAAGGAGACCCCGACTTGCCCCTCTCCACCCCTAGCTCCAGTCACTACAGCTGGGTTATCACAGACCAGGCATCTCATTGTGTGCTTCAAGTTCTGATTCTTTGTGGATGGAGGGCAGACAGAGGCATGGTATATGCAGGATTTCCACAATACTAGGCCTCAGCTAAGCAAGGCCTGGGACGTCTCCATGCTGTATATTTCAAGCTTCCCTGCACCGAGCATTGCAAACAAGCAGCACATCTAAAGGAGTAAAATGATCCATTTGTGACAACACGAGGGTCTAGATGTTTGGGTAATTTATGGATATGGGGGAAGGGAGGATGGCTGGAATATTATTTCTGTGTTTACAGGATTGGACAATGCGCCAAACTATCCATGCAAAAATACACAGAAGCAAAAAAGTTCAGTTAAATCTCTGAATTTGAACTATCCTGATTCATTGTTTCCTGTCCTGGAGAATGGGGGAAAGGGAGTTTCACAGGTCACACCAAAGGGGCAAGGTTTGTGGAGTCCTGGATTGTGTATGTGGAAATTCATTTAATCTTCGCTGATCCTGGGACATCTCTTTGGAGACCCATGCTGCCCGCTGTGTTGCTCCTTGGCCCCATGCCCTGGCAACCTCTGTGTGTGTATGTGTGTTGGAGGGCATTTGAAGCCACAACTCCTAAGCAGCATTAATTTACACTAGTTAATTAATTAGCCTCTTAGAGTTGGTAGGGTAACTCCCACCTTTTCATGTTCTCTGTATGTATATATATCTCCTCACTATATGTTCCATTCTGTATATCAGATGAAGTGGGCTGTAGCCCACGAAAGCTTATGCTCAAATAAATTTGTTCGTCTCTAAGGTGCCACAAGTACTCCTGTTCATAATTTATACTGGTCATTATGAATAAATCTATGCCAGTTCCTGAGGGGAGCATGCCACACAGAGTGCCTGCTAAATGGCTTTGCCTTCACCTATTACCAGGCAGGCTCCATAAAATCCTCAGAGTCTTAATTTCATAGGGAGAAATCCTGGCCCCACTGGAGTCCCAGCAAAAGTCTCATTGACTTCACTAGGGCCAGGATTTAATTCATATTGTTCACACAGGAGGCAATCCCATGTATGAGGGCAAAAAGGGTCAAGAAATTGTTTCCAAGATCTAGGAAACACACAAGACTGAAGGCCAAAGGAACTGTTTAGAAAAGAAATGGAAAAGAACATACAGTACTAAAGTCTCTTGAGAAATGGTTGGGACATAGATGTTTATTATAGATTTTCATAATAAAAGTGTTCAGAGGATCCTGGAATATTTTCTTTATTAAACACAAAGCAACTTTGCTAATATGTGAGCAAGATTTATAGGATAGCATTATGATTATTTCACTACTTCCAAATTTTGTGAACGTTGAATCTTGTAAATCTGAATAGTTAAAATATTCCAATTATTGGCCTATCTTTTTCTACAGGGTATGAAGTCCATCATGGCTCTACAATCTCAGATCTTTGGGCTTTCAAAAGGATCTTTGTAACCACTGAAATGAATGTTGCTGAAGAGTTGAGTGCAAATTTTTCTTAAAAGTTCCCAGAGCGGACTGCCTATTTCTTCACTTCTGTGGCTCCAGCAAACACTTATGCGGGTGCTTATCTGTAAGTATGTGAGTGATCTCCTTGTACTCTCCTTGACTGCAATGGGAATACTCATGTGCTTAGAGTTAGGCATGTGTGTGAGCGTTTACAGGCTTTGGGCCTGTATTTCTGAAAGCAGTTGGCCCAGTGGCAGGTACCTCATCAGCTGCCCAGCTGGCATAAATCAGAGGAGCTCCACTGACTTCCGTGGTGATTTACACCCACTGAGTATCTAGCCCGAATTTAGATTCAGTTATGGGTCCAAATGCCAGAGCCATGCTAGGGCTCTAGTCTTTCAGCTTCGGCTTGCCACCCTCCCTAGTCCCGCCTGCTCCCATGGACTCAGGCTGGGATATTTAGAATCTACTCCTATGTTAAATATCGAAAGCCTGTTTATTGTAATACACTTATGACCTGATGCTGACATTTTTCTCCCATTGAAATGAATGTGCTTATTGAGTAATGGCAGGAAATAAACTAGAAGTAATTTCTGACTGTAAATGCCTCTCTATAGGGCATATTTTATGAGTGACGGGAGTTACAGAATTTGAGTACCTTAGTGCCATACCTTTTAGGTATATTGTGACTGGTGAGAAAGGTGCTCGATCATCCAGTACTAATCCATTGCAAAATACTCTAGGGGACAGGAAACTTCAAAGTGCACCAATGAAGGTACCAATGCAAAGCTCATAAATAGACCAACCAGGCCATAGTCTGTATTGAATAGCTGGCTTAGAAATTCTCATTCTGGATATTGATGATCTGTTAAATTTTTCATTACTTCATTAGGTTTTGTCATCAATTTCTTCTCCTGATTTTTTAAAAATTTAAATCAATACATCGTCAGTGATGTAATGCCTCACTGGACATGCATTCTGGTAGCTGTTTGCATGTTAAAGGCATGCACTTTTCAGCATGTTAGACAGGAGTTGGCCTCATGCTAATTTAGGGTACTGTAATTCAGTGAAGGAACAAAAACACAGAGAGGCTGCAAATCCTGTCTCGTGTTTTTGCTAGTTGTAACAGGACAAATAGTGAATGGTGATAATAATTCAGAGCCCTCATGCATCATTTCATATGTCCAAAGCACTGTACAAATATAACATCACACACATATTAACACCATCTTTAAGGTAAATATTGCCCTTATTTTGCAGACTGGGAAGCAGAGATGCTAAATGACTTCCCCAGGGCAAAGCAGCAAGGGCCCAGTCTGAAATCCACTGAAATCAATGAAAGTATCCCCACTTGGGAGTATGTAATTGACTTCAATGGGTGCTGGATCAGGCCCCAGTCAGTGGCAGTCAGAGATGTGATTAAAATTCAACCTGGTACTAATTCCTCCAGACTGTGTCTGAGTTAATTAAAACACACATACATGGAAGTAATTATAGTAAAAATGAGGAATGAGAAATATCTATGTGACACAGTGGCAGAGATTAATTCCCATGTCATTTAGTCCATTATAATGGAAAGAGTGCTCACTGGCACAATAAATAAATGAATGAATACAAAAGAAATCTGCATATAAATTTCTCCATCATCTGGCAAGTAAATTTAGAGAAGAGCAACCAAGTGATTGGTTGTCCAGGATTTGAACTTCACATGAGAAATCTTATTCTGATGACTTTCATTGTCTGTCAGAACTTACTTTCTCTGCAGTTTGCAAAAAAGGTTACATACAACCAGGAGTTGGCAATGGGAATAGAAAATGTAAATAAGATGCTCCCATGTTGCAATGTTTTAAGGCTCTGCTAGACTAACAATGCTCCTTGTTGCAGGCTGAGTATTTGCTGACACCATTATTTTGCTATTATGATATAATTGAATAAAGCACTTAAATACAACACTCAATACATCCTTTTTTATATTCCACTCTACTTGGTACTAATTCCAGCAGGTTATTGAGACACTCAGAAACGTGTCCAAATCTTTTTTTTTAGGTAGATATAAAAGTATTCATTTAAGAGGCTATTTAAAGGGGCATACTATTTTTTCACAGTTTTAATTCCAAAAGAGCAGTTACAAAATGCCTCCTCCCAGTGCTAATTGGCTTTACAAATAATGTAGGCTCCTTTTTGTTGGACCAGATGATGGGAACTTTGCAACAGGCCATGACATTAATAAGGTAAAACTCACGGGGTAGCAACCGAGGGTTTAGGAAACTGAGGTTTATCTCTTGGAGTTCAGGGGCTTCCATAGGCTCTCATGGATGGAGGAGGCTGCTGAGGCTCCCTTCTGCGTCTGTGTCTGGGTTTGCTTTTGTCTGCACAGGTGAGCAGCCCATATTTTAATATGCACAAATAACAATACAAAGAAGTTGTTTAGAAAATAAGCCATTGTGACACGCTGATTAGAATGTTCTCTGCATACAGTCTAAAACAAAGGGCAGAGAGTAAGAAGGCACTGCACTCTAGTTTTCAACTTCTGATGGAAGTGAGTTGTTTTCTTCTCACATTCTTCTGTCTGTTACGCACCCAGCAGAGGGAAGGAAAGGTGGGTGCTACATTTTGGTGGAGTATTTTATAGGCTGAAATGTTTGTAAATACTGAGTTTAAAATTTATCTAAAAAGTGTGTATTTTTGTTATGCAAAGTATCTGAAAGAAAACTAAACAAAACACTGCCAGGAAATCTCCTGTCAAGTCATTCTTCTCTTTCAATTTATGTGTGTGAATATAATGCTTTTGAAAGCATTGGTATAGTGCATGAAGTGCATTGGTATAGTGCATTGGTATTGTGCACACTTTACCATACAGCTCTGCTAATGCCCCTCAGTCCTAATTAACAAAACCCTTGCAATTCCAGTGCCAGGCCTCTCCTATGTAGTGGCTGCTAATCATATCCTGTGTATGTGTCAACACAGAATACAATTAGAAATCTGAGGCAAATGAAATGTGACTACATAAAACATATAGAGCAAGGGTGGGGAAGAGAGAGAGGTTGGACCTTTATGTGACCATTGAATATGGCTCCCTATCTATAAAGATAAAGATAAAGCTGGCTTTGCCTCCAAAATACCATGGCCTCTTTGTTGAGCATATAAACAAATCAATATACCTGTATGTAAATGACAGGAAAGCAATTCTTATCACAGCTTCCTTGGAAAGGAGATGGCCCAAATAACACAAGGGACGAAACAATAGCCAGTGGCACTAGACAGATTTCAATGGGTGTTAGGTGTCTAAATACCTTTGAGGATTGGGCCTACATACATAAGTGGTCCTAAACTAGTACTATGAGATTTTTATATTTTTAAAGTAGCACCATCTCGTATATTATAGGCACTCCAAGCCTTATTATTGCTATCTGGCCTTACTCACCCTGTGGTATAGTCCTGATCCACCAACAGTGCTGTAACTCTCAAGTGTAGCCAAGGCCTAAGATTCTTCCTTTTGTAGCAAGTTGCAAACATAATAACCAATTGTGCAGGGTAAGTTAGAGGGAAAGGTTCTATAGAAAAAGTCCAAGGCACTCTAGGGTGCCTCAGGCAAACACCACAAGCAGCATAGGTTTTTTTTAAGGGGATTTCTTGAGGCGGGGTGGAGGCAGGGAGGGGAGTCTGAATGCTTTGTCACCGCAGTCAGGAGTCAGAAAAGTGTATCGCTCAGGATAGGATCAGTACAGTTCTTTCTTGGAACTGGCAAGTGTTGGGTCCCCACGTTTATCTTTCAAGGGAGAGGCTTTTTCATGATGTTACAGCAAGAGTGCAGTCATAGAGCCTGCTGGGAAGGGGAACTGTTGAGCAAAGTCACAAGTTTGTTTCTTTGGGGGATGGGGTTGGAGGGGGGTTGTTTTCTTTGAGATACAAGATTGGCATGTGCCTGGGGCTGGCCCTGAAATTGTACATGTCTTGTGTTTTCAAGCAGCACTAAAGATTGTTTGTCACTGGGCGGAGAAGTGGGGGAATGACACTGTTCTACAGAAAGCACTATTTTTTTTTATAGAGCTATCGTTTCAACTTACTCATGCAGCACAATAAGGGCCAATGCCAGAGGTTAGTGATTGTGAATGCTTGTGACTTTTATTTTTAAAACTTCCCGTTTAGAGAAGTAAACCTACCCACAAAAATAGCAGGAAGGGAACTTGTTGTTCAGGACAAAAAGTTAGTGGGAGCTGGGGGGTGGGAGGGAGGGAGAGGGCTTTTCTTTTATTTCTCCCTCAGCACTTTTGTGAGGGCATCCTTCCCTGGGCACATATTCTCAGGGTTACATGCACCAAAGGAAGAATATCTCTATTTTCAGGCATTAACTCAATCTGGTATGTCTGCTTTTTTGTGGTATCACCTCCTACCTTCTCTGTTATTCATATTGTCAGTAGATACAGATTCATTTATATCTGAATGAAGCAAAAGGAGACAACAGATAGCTCATTTCCTTGTGATTATCTCGTGTCTCTGGTCACCTTGGTGTTCTGAAGCACAGGGTGATGAGGGCTAAAGGCTGAGTGCAATGCAATAAGCTCTCAGAATGTTTTCTGGGGTGTGTTGCGGTTCTCAGGAAATTATCATGTACACACTCAAAAATCATTAACATACAGAGGGCAATTGCCAGCAATGTGTCATCACAGCCAGCCACTTAGAAAGCTCCATTTGTGTAACTGAACTTACTATAAAACTGTAGTAGCAGAGAGAAAAATATGCAGGCTCCAATCTTTAAGTCAAGGGGAATTTTGCTAGTGACATCAATAAGAACAGGGTGGAGCCCATACTTTTTATTTATATAAATGTGCCTTAACATACGGAATTTATGTGAAACACTTTTTGAATGGAACATTTCTTGACTTGGATTTACACCATCTAAATCTCCGGCTGATTAGTCTCACACAATAATTCTAGTAAAAACAGAATTCTGGGTTGAGAAACAGGAGTAAAAGGCTAGATTGAATTATAAGTAAAAGTTCAATGTTTCTTTGCCCTTGAATCTGGATACTTAAAGCCCATGGTATTGTCCAAAGTTCTGTACACTAGCAGCGAACTGCTGCCACCAATAGGCTGGGATTTGTATTGGCACAAACATTAATACTGTTAAAACATCCAAAGAACTTGTAATAGTGTTCATAACTTTAAAAAGGTGTCTAAAATTAGACACTTCAATCCATATTTAGGCATCTAAGTAAGTCTTATTAAGGTGCCTAAATATGGATCTGGAAAACTAACTTTCGTCATCAGTGTTTGAAAATGTTGGCCAGTGATTACTAATTTTAATAGCTATCTGTTGTTATCATGTGGCATTTATTGACACATACTTCAGTAGTTAAATGGATAGTTTCAATGGGCACCACGAATCCTTTTGGAGCCGTTCTCTTCTGAGCATAACAGGTTCTATTCACCTCTTGTTTACACTGGTGTTAGTCCACTGGGCTTGATTCTCAATTGCTCTGCAACCTGTAGTTATTTTCACCAGTGCAAAGTCAGTATAAAATGTTACTATCCTGATTTGTTAGTGTATAACACAGTGTTTCTCAAACTGGGGTCACCGCTTGTGTAGGGAAAGCCCCTGGCGGGCCGGGCAGGTTTGTTTACCTGCCCCATCCACAGATCTGGCTGATCGCGGCTCCCACTGGCCAGGGTTCGCCACTGCAGGCCAATGGGGGCTGCTGGAAGTGTCGACCAGTACGTCCCTTGGCCCGTGCTGCTTCCAGCAGCTCCCATTGGCCTGGAGCAGTGAACCATGGCCAGTGGGAGCCGCGATCAGCCGGACCTGTGGACACGGCAGGTAAACAAACTGGCCCGGCCTGCCAGGGGCTTTCCCTACACAAGCGGCAACCCCAGTTTGAGAAACACTGGTATAACACATACTTCACTGTCTCTGTGCACAGTTATTCTTGATTCAAACAGGACTGAGTGAAAGGAGAATTAGCCCTGATGTTTCTGACTAGTGTTGATGAAAACAAATCCGTGCGCTCGTCCAGCCTACAACAGTGTTTCACACACTTGGCTAATATTGAATGTTTATTTAAGGGCTACTGTCATCCTACTCTTGTCAATTTCACCAACATCCAGTCATCGAGATACTTTTGGAACATAAATCTGCCTTTGAATCTGACCAGCTATCTCTTGTTTTTCAGAATTGTTGGAATAGGGCAGGGTTGGTTTCTCTCATCCTGGAGCTCATGAGTTGTGGACAGCTACTCTAAACACAATTAATCGCTGTTTGTTTTGTTTAATTTTTATGCAGAAGCTGTTAAGTGGTTTATCTCCATAAGGAGAAAAATATTTTTTGATCAAATGTATGCAGCTTCCTAGTCCTTTGTAAGTATAAGATTTATTAGAGCTATTTCTCCTGTCAAAAAAGTACCAGTATGAATGGAGTCAGATGCTGCTAAAATGGGCCCAAACACCAATTCAATATTCAAACTGACTTCACATATGTAAATATTATTGCTGAAAAGTGGAGAAAGTAGGTGCTTGTCTATGTGATGTGGCAATGCACACCAGAGGGGTGTAAACTGTAGAGTAGTGCTTCTCAAAGCCAGTCTGCTACTTGTTCAGGGAAAGCCTCTGGCGGGCCGGGCCAGTTTGTTTACCTGCTGCATCCGCAGGTTCAGCCAATTGTGGCTCCCACTGGCCGCAGTTCGCTGCTCCAGGCCAATGGGAGCGTCGGGAAGCAACAGCCAGCACATCCCTTGGCCTGCGCCGCTTCCCGCAGCCCCCATTAGCCTGGAGCGGTGAACCATGGCCAGTGGGAGCCACGATCAGCTGGACCTGTGGACAGGGCAGGTAAACAAACCAGCCCGGCCCACGGCTTTCCCTGACCAAGCAGCGGACCAGCTTTGAGAACCACTGCTGTAGAGCACTCTTAATATGCTGCACT
Source organism: Mauremys mutica (assembly GCF_020497125.1). Lineage (NCBI taxonomy): Eukaryota > Metazoa > Chordata > Testudines > Geoemydidae > Mauremys > Mauremys mutica. Next base: position 230,177,306 of record NC_059072.1, read on the forward strand.
GTAACTGCTCTATGTAGATCCTGCTGATGCACTTGACAAGATACTTAGTGCTCATTGATGTAGTCCTGCATTAACATGCATCAGGAACCATTTAGAGTGTGTCAGAAGGGCTTGCAAAGGGCAGTTAGAGTGCAATGCTTCAAAGCACTCTACAATTTACCCCCCTCTGATACATATTGCTGCACTGTGTAAAGAAGCCCTGAATTTTGTTCGGGCTACAAGGGACTAGAACACTGTGGAAGCAGCATGTTCTTCCCCTGGGGGCAGGGTGCGGTGGAAATCATAGAATCTCAGGGTTGGGAGGGACCTCAGGAGCTCATCTAGTCTAGATGACCTCCTGAGGTCCCTTTCAACCCCCTGCTCAAAGCAGGCCTAATCCCCAGACAGATTTTTACCCCAGTTCCATAAATGGCCCCCTCAAGGATTGAACTCACAAACCTGGGTTTAGCAGGCCAATGCTCAAACCACCAAGCTATCCCCAATACCACATTTGGCTCTTGACAGCCTCCCTCTAGCTGATGTGTGGAGTAGCATTAATGAGCATTAATACAGCACTCCTGTGGCAGGAGGATTGCCAACTTTTGGGGACTGTGTAAGCGGTAGAGGTAAATAAGAGAATTTAAAATGCTCTTCCCTTCATTCCCAAAATTGGGACAACTAAAAATATCGTATAGCTCTTTCCAGAATCCAGGTGATCAAGCGAGATTTTAATCAGTCCAGAAACTTAATTGCATTACCAGCAAGAGTAGAATGTTGTGTCCATTTCTGTGAATATTAATAATCCCATGGAAAACTGCATATGAGGCAGAAGATTGCCTTACTGTTCTGATCAAAAGCCTTCCTTCAGTCCACTGAAATTGGCTATCCACATGACTGCTGCCCTTCACTCCAGAAGCAGCTAAATTTTGGTGTGCTGAATGTACATAGTTTGAGAACTTTTGGATACTGGAGATTCTTTGCTATGTGTATCCAGCCAAGAAGTAGAAAGTAGATCTGAACTCAATACTGCACGTGAAAAAGCTCCCACATTACACAGGTTGATACTTTAGAATTTATGCAATCACTGCTCATGAACTCCATATGAATCACATGGATAAATTATTCTACAACAGCTATTCTGGAATATCTCCCCATAAAGATACTCTTATTCTGGAATAAAGAGTGACTACTTCTGAGTTATCTTATGAATCGAGCTAAATCAGGGAAAGGCACTCTTATTCCAGAATAAGAACATCCTCCCAGGAAGGTATCTAGATAGTTATTTCAGTATAGTTTATGCCACAATAGTAGTCTGGTCAATTTCTAAGAATAGATAAGTTCTTAGCACTTGGGAACGATTAGGTTGCTGATGTGCTGTGACCACTGCCTATCATCCTGACCAGTAGTGTCTCATTGTTTCCTTGTACTCCCCCATCTGTCCATCTGTGTCCATCTGTCAGAAATTAATTTGTCAAATGAGGAGGCATTGGAACAAACCGATAATTTAAATTACAATAAGTCACTCTGTCTTTCTCACAAAAGCTTAGAAGGAGCTGAGCTCCTAACAAAAGCATACAGTCTCCTAGTAAGTCATCCACTATACCAGAGTGTTGCATCTATTTTCAAAATTAAGATGTTGGAGGTGATTCTGGGAACCACAGACCAGTGAGTCCTACTTCAAGACCAGACACATTAGTTGAAACAATAATCAAAGACAGTTATGAAACCTGTTCATGACATATATGATAAACCATTGTAACGTCTTGAAAATAAAATTATGCCTTCCTCCCAACCCATTAGAATGAGAGAGTCAGCAGAACAGTCGATAAAAGAGAATGGGTAACTACATTTATTTGGACGTTCAAAAATCTATTGGCAAGACTCTATTATGGAAACTAAGTAGTAGCCACAAGATGAGACAAAAGTACTGTCAGGGATTAGAACCTGGTTAAGAAGTAGAAATCAGAGTAGAAATTAATGGTCAGTTTTCTCCAGGTTAACAGTGAAGGGCCAGAAAGCCCTGTCTCATCGCATAAATAATGTATTAATGATTTGGGAGCCCCATCGGTTTGCTGTTGGCTTATGGTCTGAAGCATGAGACTTTATATTCCTTCAAATAAAAAATGATCCTAATGTTATTGTGCATGGTCTTATTAGTCATATACATATTTAATCCTTTTGTGAATACTACTAAGCTCTTGATCTCAGCTATATCTTGTGGCAATGAGCTCCACAACTTAATTATGTGTTTTATAAAAATGTATTTTATCACTTGTAAATTTGTTGCCTTTCAATTTCAATGAATGTCCCCTTGTTGTATGATGAGACAGGGTAAATGAAAGTCCCTGATTAGCTTTTCTATGTCATTCATTGTTTTTGTATAACTCTGTCACATGCCCTTTCACTCACCTTCACTCTAAAGTTGTCCCAGTCTTTCCAGGCTCTCTTGCCATAAAGATCTTTCCATGAATCTTGGAATCACTTCAATTTCTGATATATTATCTGGTTCCATCTATCTTCATATATATATAAAATGAGATGTGGTAACCAGAACTCTCACTTACACTAGGACTGTCATGACCTACATGTCTCAAACCTGGATCCACATGGTCCCTGGGGGGTCATCACTCACCAACCCTCCACCCCATGGTTTGCTGGCATCAGCTAGAATTGGGACTCCTTGAAGCTCAGCTGAGATGGATGACTGCACCCCAGATGCCCAACCGCTGGAACCCTGGAGCTCTTGATTGGCCCACTCCCTCTAGTGAAGCCAGAAGGAGAAACAGGAAGTTGTCTGTACCAGTGGGCTCCATCCTGCTTTGGACTGCTCAGTACTCACCCAGCACTATACGCTCCTGTCCTTGATCTTCTGACTCTGGCTGATTCCTGGTCTCTGAGTCTTGGTTCCTGAGCTCTGGCTCATCTCCTGACCCTGACCTCGTTGTTCCCTGTCTTGGCCTGATTCCTGGTATCTGACCTTCAGTTCCTGACCTCAGATCATGACCTCCTGGTTCTGAACCCCAGCTGGTGTGGGGACCTGGCCTCTCACCCTATGCTAACTGTATCCTGGGCTTGATAGTTTGTATGGACCATGCAGTAATCCTCCAGTGGTGGGCCCTGTGTGAGAAGTATGGAACCAGCAGCCCAACCATTACCTCCAGAGACCCTCGACTTGCCCAAATGGGCCAGCTGCCTCCAGGGGGATAATAAAGTGCTGCAGGCCCAAGTCATGAAGCTGACCTCAATCAATCAGCTATTGTAGGATCAAGTAAGCCAGCTTTGCACAGGGAGCACTGCACTTTGGACACAGCCCACAGTGCCCTTTCCTAAACCATTACCAGAATGATTCAAGGGGAGTTGCCAGCACTTCTGGGGCTTCATGAACCAATGCTGCCTTTTGTTCCTCTTGTGCCCCCTGACCTACGCCTCTGACCTGGCCAAGGTGGGCTTGGTGATCAGCCTGCTGATGGGGGAGGCTTTGTATTAGGCCTCCCCCTTGCTGGAGAGTAACAGACCTGTGTTGCCTTCCTTGATGACCCACATCGTGCCCATTAGCCAAGGCTGCTCTAAGGAAAGGTGCTTCCTATGTGGCACTTCCGCCATCTCTCTGCGGGCACGGAGTGGAGCCAGGCAGCACAGCAGTACCATTTCCAGTGGGGTCTGCAGGAGAAGATCAAAGATGAACTGGCCCATATCTAGATGCCTTCACTGGCCTCTCTATTCCATGTTGTAGATAATCAGTTACAGCAATGGAGGGTGGGGGAAAAAAAGGCTCCCTACAGCCCCCTACTGTGGGTTCTGAAAACCCTGGATAACACCTTATCTGTACCATTACCTCAGCACCTGTTCCACCCACTGAACCAATGCAGATGGATCTGGCTTGTCAACAGCTCACCCCTGAAGAAAAGGAACAACACCATCACTACCACATATGCGTCTATTGCAGCAAACCTGGCCACACCATTTCTGCCTTTCCCCTGCAAACCTCCAGGAGACAAGTCAGCTCAGGTTACAGACTGGTCCCCTTACTGGCTTTGTGAGAAAAGTATTCCCTGCACCTCAGTCCTGACTGGGACATACACCAAACTCCACCCGGGGACTTTGCGTTTGTAGCTTCCTATCCAGCTGTGTATCCCTGGAGAGCCGCAATGAATTCCCATCCAGTGGGCCCTCATTGATTTGGGAGCAGCTGACAATTTCATATATGTAGCAGCAGCCTGGGCCCTGCAGATTCCTTTGTGATACAAGGGCACTCCAGATCTAATAGAAACTATTGATGGCTCCGCTCTGTCTTCGAGTCCAGTGATTTCCCTTGGAAACCATTACCCAAAGGCACTGAGAGAGATTGTGATTTGGTTGTATAGTTCAATACCTACACTTCCCTCTGATTCTCAGCATCTCCTAGCTGACCCTTCATAATCCACTCATTCACTGACAAGAACAGGAGGTCAGTTGCCCTTAAGAATTCTGTCAGCAGTATTGTCGGGATCAAACTGATGTTGCTCCAGCACCCAGGTACAGAGGGCTCATGCAGAGATGATCACCTAGGCAGGGATGCCTGCTGAACACATGCTGGAACGCCCCCTTAAGTATCATGACTACGCTGACGTATTTGAAAAGAAGAACACAGAAAACCTCCCTCTTCACCAGGACTATGACTGCCTCACAGAATTGCAACCAGGAGCAAAAAATACCATTAGGATGTATTTACATCATGTCATAATCCAAGCTAGTTAAGCTACCTGACTACCTTTAGGAGAACCGGGCCAGAGGGTTCATCTGCTAGTCAACCTCACTGGCTGGTGTGCCAGTCCTCTTTGTCAAGAAAAAAGACAGCAGTCTCCGACTCTGTCTCAGCTACTGAACCTTAAACCAAACGATGATCAGGAACCAGTGTCTTCTACCAGTATCATCTACCACTGATTCCAGAATTATTGGACCGTGTAGGGGCTACATGTACATTCAGCAGATTGGACCTCTGGACCTTGGAGCCTACAAACTTGTGTACACCAGAGCCAGGGAGTCTGAAACAGCTACGTCTCCTTTGAATAGTTAGTGATGCTATCCAAGTTGACAAGCGCCCTGGCAACCCTCCAACATTTTATTAATTGTGTGTTAGGAGATAGATGTATTGGATCAGAACATGGAGGTCTTTCTGGAGGATATATTGGCCCTTTTGGATAACTCTGTACAGCACGCCATCCATGACTGAACTGTCTTGGAGAGATTATAGCAGCATGGTCGCTATGCCAAGCCTGAGAGGTGAGCATTCAACAAGACCTCCACAAAGTTCTTGAGCTTTATCCTGTCCCCTGAGGGAATCAAGATGTCCACACAAGGTCCAGGCTGTCTGAGACTGGGCAGCTACCCCCAGTGTATGTGATCTACAGCAGTTTTGGGGTTTTGTAAATTTCTATTGACTTTTCATTCCAAATTTTAATAAACAAATCACACCCCTTACCGCTCTACTCCAGATAAACATCCAGTTCCATTAATTCTTGAGGCCCAGCATGCATTTGAACAATTCAAGCTTACCTTCACTGCCACTTCCATAATGGCTCACCCAGCTGTCATGCAAGCTTGTTTCATGGAAGCCAACATCTCCAGCATTACAATTGGAGTTGTTTTCTTCTGAAACAGGCAAGAGCAAGTATTGAACCCATGCACCACTTTATTCCCAGCACCAGTCTACCCTCTGCTACCCTCTGCTGAGGAAGTCACCCAGCTATGGATAAACCACACAGTCCAACTCAGTGGCCACCCAGATCACGTTACCTCTGATAGAGGGCCACAGTTCAGTTCCAGGTTCTGGCACGACCACCCAATCTCATCCAAAACTACCCACAACCTCCTGTAACCCAGCCACCTCAGACTGGTACAATGGATCCATCAAATCCAGGAGGAAGTGAGAGAACACCTGGAAAAGGAGAAAACAAACTACAAACAGTAAGGAGCAGGGCCCTACCTATTCAGTGGGACAAATACATGGCTCTCAACAGAGCACCTTCACATGGACAGACACTCTTGTTAACTAGACTACCAATTCTTCAATCCCCATTGAATCTGGCAACAAATTAATCCCGTTACATTTGAGCTCCACCTATCCTATCACCTTCAAATCCATCCAGTGTTCCCTGTATCACTCCTAGAATGACACTCAGAGAACTCATTTTCCCCCAGGACCCAGCAGCCACCCCACCCCCATCAGTGCATGTACAAGGCCAAAAGGAATATATCATTCAGTAAGTCCTAGCCTCTAAACTTAAACAAGGGAGATTCTGGTATCTAATTGACTGGGAGGGCTACAGTCCTGAGGAGCATACTTGGGAGTCAGCATAAAATGTTCGTGCCCCTGCTGTCATACAAGCTTTCCATGAGAGTCACCCTGGATTGATGTCACTCAGGGTATGTCTACACTACAAGACTATTTCGAATCAACTTAAGTCGAATTTGTGGAATCGACCTTATGAAGTCGAATTTGTGTATCCACACTAAATACACTAATTCGACTGTGTGAGTCCACAGTAACGGGGCAAACGTCGACTTTGGAAGCGGTGCACTGTGGGAAGCTATCCCACAGTTCCCGCACTCCCCACTGCCCATTGGAATTCTGGGATTTCCCCCCAATGCATGCTGGGGGGGAAAACTGTGTCGAGGGTGGTCCTTGGTAACTGTCAGCATTCAACCATCACTCCCGCCGGCGGGAAATCAGTTCGCGCACTTTTCCTGTTATAAGTGACAGCGCGGACGCACAGCACTCCACTGCGATCATGGAGCCCGCTGCGATCATCACTGCACTTATGGCCGTTGTCAACTCCTCGCACCTTATCGTACACCTCTTCAACAGTCAGATGCTGAGAAATCGGGCGAGGAGGCAACGGCAGCGCGGTGAGGACATGAAGTCTCAGACTGGCACAGACCTGTCAGAAAGCACGGGATGCCGCGCCGTGGAGATCATGGTGGCACTGGGTCATGTTCATGCTATGGGACGGCGATTCTGGGCCCGGGAAACAAGCACGGACTGGTGGGACCGCATAGTGCTGCAGGTCTGGGATGAATCACAGTGGCTGCGAAACTTCAGGATGCGTAAGAGCACTTTCCTTGAACTGTGTGACTTGCTGTCCCCTGCCCTGAAGTGCAAGGACACCAGGATGCGAGCAGCCCTGACAGTGCAGAAGCAAGTGGCCATAGCCCTCTGGAAACTTGCCACGCCAGACAGCTACTGGTCAGTAGCGAACCACTTTGGCATGGGCAAATCTACCGTAGGGGTTGCTGTGATGCAAGTAGCCAACGCAATCGTTGAACTCCTGCTCTCGAAGGTAGTGACCCTGGGAAACGTCCAGGTCGTCATAGCTGGCTTCGCCGCGATGGGATTCCCAAACTGCGGTGGGGCTATAGATGGGACTCACATCCCTATCCTGGGACCAGACCACCAGGCCAGCCAGTACATTAACCGAAAGGGCTACTTTTCAATGGTGCTGCAAGCACTGGTGGACCATAGGGGACGCTTTACCAACATCAACGTCGGGTGGCCGGGCAAGGTTCATGACGCGCGTGTGTTCAGGAACTCTGGTCTGTTTAAACGCCTCCAGGCAGGTAGTTTCTTCCCGGACCACAAAATAACTGTTGGGGATGTGCAGATGCCTACAGTGATCCTCGGGGACCCAGCCTACCCACTAATGCCCTGGCTCATGAAGCCCTATACAGGCGCCTTGGACAGTGAGAAGGAACTCTTCAACTACCGGCTGAGCAAGTGCAGAATGGTGGTGGAGTGTGCTTTCGGACATCTCACGGGGAGATGGTGGAGCTTACTGACTCGCTCGGATCTCAGCGAAACCAATATCCCCATTGTTATTGCAGCTTGCTGTGTGCTCCACAATCTCTGTGAGAGCAAGGGGGAGACCTTTATGGCGGGATGGGAGGTTGAGGCAAATCACCTGGCTGCAGATTACGCTCAGCCAGACACCCGTGCCATTAGAAGATCCCAGCGGGAAGCGCTGTGCATCCGGGAGGCTTTGAAAGCTAGGTTCCTCAGAGAGCAGGGTAACCTATGACTGTCCAGTTGCTTTACAGAGAAGCTGAACCTGCCCCTGTTTCTTTACCCATTTACTGTTGACTCTCCTCTGCAGTCTCATACCCCGTTCACCCCGTTTGCCCCCTTCCAACACACGTGTAAAAATAAAGGTAATGGAGCATTGTTATTTAAAACCCTTTTCTTTAATAATGATTTTGCGTCAAAGGGTTGAAACAGGGACGCGGACTGTGGTGGGTAGGGTGTGCAGTGATGTAGAGACCGCTTCTAGACTCTAGGAATGATAGGCTACTGCTCCTACAGCGGTCTCTGGGGGGAGGACGGTTACAGGTGGGTGTGCAGGAAGGGGTGAGGGGTGTAGGCTTTGGGACAGAGTTTGGGTGCAGCCTCAGGGCTGGGGGTGGGGGCGTAGGAAGGGGTGAGGGGTGTGTGGGAAGGGGGAGGAGGCGTAGGGGGTTGTGGGCTGTGGCTGGGGCTGAGGGTTTGGGGCATTGTGGAGCTCAGGGCAACGGTAGAAGGGCAGGGTGATGGCAACCTGCCTTGCCATTTGTGGATGGCAGGCGCTAGTACCCTGGGGCAGCAGACAGCATTTGTGCCGGTAGCCGCTCTACTGTCAGGTAGGGACGCAGCGCGGGGGGGGGGGGGAGGAGAGACGACACGCCGGGGGGGGGGGTGGCAGGCGGGAATTGACGGGGCGGGGGGAGACCCGCGTGGGCCAGGGCCCGATCCAGGCTGGGCCGGGGGAGAGACCCACCTCCAAGTATACCTGGAGCAGGGCACCTGCCGCCTATGAACAGAACATTAAAAACACCTCACAGACTGACCAGGGTGCCTAGTGACTGCACTCAGTGAGTAACCTGCTGTTGATCCTGCCCCCATGTCTGTACCCTGTTCATGGTGACTGTCCTATGCAATTACCAAACCCCTCTCCCCCCTTCACAGAAAGTCTTCAGCAAACAAACATGACAGAAACAGTAATTAACAGCAAACTTCTTTTAATACTCGACAACACAGTACAGGTGAGAACTTTTCAAAATCTAGGGACTGAGAACTTTTGGGTAATTTAGCAGTCCGCTGTGGTGCAGTGACAGTTTTCATGGCCCTTGGTACCCCTCCTTCTTGTTATTCTGGGAGAGGTGGGTATTGGAGTGTGTGGCGGGGGAGGGCGGTTGCAGACACAGTGCAGGGGGGCTCTGTCCTCCTGCCTGCGGTCCTGCAGAACATCGACAAGGCGCCTGAGCAGTCCGTTTGCTCCCTCAGTAGTCCAAGCAGTGTTTGAGTCGCCTGCTGGTCCTCCTGACGCCATCTGTCCTCCCGTTCGCTGTGTGAGCGCTGCTGCTGTGTGAGGTTCTCCCTCCACTGGCTCTGCTGGTCCGCTTCTGCTCTGGAGCAGCCCATAAGTTCTGCAAACATCTCGTCCCGGGTCCTTTTCTTACGACGCCTAATCTGCGCCAGCCTCTGTGAGGGGCATGGTGGAGCAGGTCGGGATACTGTTGCAGCTGTGTGAGGGGGAAAAGGGAGTGAATTGCTTACAAAGATGCCTTTTCTTAAAAATGAAACATAGTCTACTCATTGCCTGTGAACCAGACCATGGACGGCACCTATCTCCTGAGCACTCACTTAGGGGAAGTTCGATTTATCTGCATTCGCTTTCATTGCCTGGGGTATTGCACTGCAGACCAGACAAGCGGGGCAGGAAAGCTGAATCCATGGAGCAGCCAGGCATGGTAAGCCAAAGGCTTTTGGCTGCTTAAAAGTCAATGTCCAGCTCTGTCCTCTTGCTGCAGGCAATCCTGAAATCATAAACTCTGCCCCTGTTCCACCCCCTCGCGGTTTTCCCTTGGAAAAGATCCCTGTATGCTGCCACTCTGTAGCCTCCAGCACGTGGCTCTAAAGTGACACTTCTTGTTGTTCTAAGGAACAGTGAAGCACTACCAATAGTAATAGTACACAAATCACTCTACTTCCATGCAGGAGTCTGCGCGCGAGATCACCCTGAGGAGGGTGTCACGGAGAGACAGGGAGCACATGCTGAATGAAAGCCAGCACAAGCCAGGGCCCTATGCTGCGATGCTCGTCAAGGCACTGGTCCCGGAGTACCAGCTGAGAGCATGGCGCGGAAAAGTGTGCTACCTCGGAGCACCCAATAAGCCAGCTCTCCCCAGGAACCTCCTCCATAGGCTTTTCGACTACCTCCAGGAGAGCTTCGTGGAGATCTCCGCGGAAGATTCCTGTTCCATTCCCCTGCATGTAGACCATCTGTTCGCCTAGTCTATTTTCCTGTTCCATTAATAATAAAAGTTTACATGTTTAAAGCACTTACTGACTGATCCTTTTTCTGATTCAGGGTCCATGGTAATGGCTGCGGAGGGTTGGTAGGGGATCTCAGTGAGGGTGATGAAGAGATCCTGGCTGTCGGGGAAATCAGCGTTGTAAGCGCTGTCGACTGCCACCCCTCCTCATCTCCTTCCTCATCTTCCCCATCTGCAAACGTCGACGAGGAACTGGCCGTCGACACTATCCCTTCGTCAGAGTCCACGCACACTGGTGGGGCAGTGGTGGCAGACCCACCGAGAATGGCATGCAGTGCCTCGTAGAAGCGGCATGTCTGGGGCTGGGCTCCGGAGCGTCTGTTTGCCGCTTTGATTTTATGGTAGCCTTGTCTCAGCTCCTTGACTTTCACGCGGCACTGCATTGCATCCCAGCTGTATCCTCTGTCTGTCATGGCTTTGGAGACCTTCTCGTAGGTCTTCGCATTCCATTTGTTGGAGCGCAGCTCCGAAAGCACAGACTCATCGCCCCACACACCGATCAGATCCAAGACTTCCTGGTCAGTCCATGCTGGGGACCTCTTTCTATTCTGGGATTGCCTGGACTCCTCTGCTGGAGAGCTCTGCATCGTTGCCGGTGCTGCTGAGCTCGCCCCGATGTCCAACCAGGACATGAGATTCAAACTGGCCAGACAGGAAAAGGAATTCAAATTTTCCCGGGTCGTTTCCTGTGTGGCTGGTCAGAGCATCCAAGCTCGGACTGCTGTCCAGAGCGTCAACAGAGTGGTGCAGTGTGGGATAGCTCCCGGAGCTACTAAGTTTGATTTGCATCCACACCTAGCCTAATTCGACACAGCCATGTCGAATTTAGCGCTACTCCCCTCGTCGGGGAGGAGTACAGAATTCAAACTAAAGAGCCCTCTATGTCGAATTAAATGGCTTCCTGGTGTGGACAGGTGCGCGGTTAATTCGAATTAACGCTGCTAAATTCGAATTAAAGTCCTAGTGTAGACCAGGCCTCAGAGGGCACCTCTAAGGGACAGGTGATGTCATGTGCCACTGATCTCAAACCCAAGTCCATGGAGTCCCTGGGAGTCATCGTGCTCCAATCCTCCACCTGATGGCTTTCTAGCACCAGCTTGGATCAGGACTCCTTGAAACTCAGCTCAGATAGGCAGCTCTACCCCTGAATTCCAGTTGTTGGAAAACTGGAGTTCCTGATTGGCCCACTCCCCTTAAGCCCAAAGGAGGAACAGAAAGTTGTCCATGCAGCTGGGCTCCACCCTGCTTTGGACTGCTCACTCAGTGCTACCCATGCCTGATCCTTTTTTCTTGACTTAGCCTGATTCCTGGTATTTGATTCGTGGTTCCCAATCTTTGGCTTGTCTCCTGATCCTGGTTTCCTGACTTGGCCTGATTTCTGGTATTTGACTTGTGGTTAATATCCCTGTTACATACTAAGAGTCAGTATCCACTAACTCCAGTGGCCATTGGATGCCCAGGTCTTTTTCCTGAGTGGTTAAAAGTAATTGAGAACCCAATAATGTATATGATTAGTTCAAATTATTCCTCCCATCTTGAATTTATCAAATACTGAATTTCATCTGCCATAGTGATGCTTTTAACATTAATCACTGGAGGTGGGGGGAAGGGAATAGAGAGGGAAGAAATAACATAATAAAATATATATTGGGCAGGTGGATAGTTGTAGAGTGTTTTGTTGAGGTAATGCTGTATGTAGCTGTGTATAAACTGTACTAATGAATTATACGAGGCAGATCTCTTATTTTCTGAAGTCGTTAAGACGTCCGTGAAAGCTGACAGGAAAAGTCACTATGCACAGAAAGCCACTTGTGATTATTAATATAATGCAGGTAGTTGCCCTTTAACATTTTAATAAAAATGTGTTAGATCTGTGTCCCGCTTCTGTAGTAATTGTCCTTGAATTAAAAAACGTAATAGCATCCATTACTTTTTATGTGGGCAAGCAAAGAGTATGACAATTGATCGTATCTAAAATAGTGTTCCATTAGCCCTAGCCTTTGTCCTGTATTACTGTGCCAAAGTGGGCCTGGGGCATTGACCAACTCACTCCTACCTCATATTAGTCAGCGAGGTGAAGGAGACTGAAATGAGATGGTTATATAGATTGGTGCCTCAAAGATAGCTCTTGGCTCTTGCAGTCAAAATTGTATTTGAGAAAGAAAGATACTGTGTGTTTTCAATTAATGTATAACAGAAAGGAATGAAAGGTGAAGGAGTTTTTGGTAATGGAGAAGGAATGAGGTCTCAAGTGAGACTGCTCAGCCTGCTCTAGAGAATGGATCACTTCTTTTGGCCAAAGCATTTTTCTGGTGTAGATCCCAGAGATGCTGTAAAATGACTTTTGTGTAAATGTGAATGTAGGGTAACTTTTCCACAAGCATATTAATGAGTTTAAATAAATCTGTCTCCTGTCACTTGGTACATTGCACCATTGTTGTTTGCAATGGTGTTGTAGTCATGTTGGTTCCAGGCTATGAGAGACAAAGTGGGTGAGGTCATATCTTTGATAACAAGATGGTCCAATAAAAGACATTACCTCACCCACCTTGTCTCTCACATTGCACCATTGTCATTCCTGCCTAATCTCAGTATTCCTGTGAGAGTTTACAAATAAATTAGCAGTCTGACATGCCTAGTCCTCTGTGGCTGGGAGTCAGGAGGGACTAGTTTTCTTAGAAATAGGAAAGACTCTCCTTTTCTCTCAGGCCCTAGCACTAACGCATCAAGCATAAAGCATGATGGAAACCATATAGTTAGGAAGTTAGAACAAGGCTGTTTTCATCCTGCAACTCGCTGTTTCACCCGCTAAGGGTGAAACCATTTCTGTTTATGTTTTTAGAAACCACTTATCAAGTACTCGTATCTTCAGCTAAAGACATGGGATATAATTTTCAAAGGCATGTAAGTGATTTGGAGCCTGAGTCCCATTTTTAGCATTTAGGAGCCAAGTTCCACTGAGTTTCATTGAAACTCCTGATTGCCTAAATCACTTTTGAAATGGCATTTAAGCTGCTAAAGCGCTTAGATGCTTTTGAAAATCTTGCCTCTGATCATTTGGCTGACTGATGAGGATTCTAGCGAGGAACAGGCAATCTTAAGGGCAGCGCCTACTCCTGCGTTCTGTATGCAGAGAAAACAACCACTGGATTAACTAGGAGTTCTGTGCAGGAGCTGGCCCTTTAAGCATCAGTGATGATTAGCACAAATATGAAAGCTACAGCGAGAGCCTTTTGTTAAAACCAGTGCAGTTCCACTGAATAAAGTGAAGGCAAGTTTCCATGAGCTTGAGCTGTGTTATGTGAGGGCTTGCTGTGAATTAGGCCTTGGTCCAAAACACATTGAAATCAATAGGAAGAATTCCATCAACTTCAGTGGGCTAGATCAGGACGTATGTGCATAGAGGATGTTCAGGATGGGATGGTGACTACGCAGATCCATTGAGTTATTCCCCCACTAGTGGGAGGGAAAGTAGAAGCTGCAGGGAGGTCTGCATTAGCCGCGGTAGAAGAGCAATTCTGTTTCTTCATAGGCTCATGGGGAGGGTTACCAATGGAGCTCCTCAGTGCACAGCCCGACTATATTTAAAGGTTTTTAAACTTTTCTGCAGCATATTATCCAGACTTCCTGGCTAACCCTAAACTCTTTCAACCATAATACATGGGGACATATTTCACATACATTTTCTCAGGCTCTTATCAGCGAGTTACCTTCTCAGTAGTGCTTGGTACAATAGAATTTGGCATATTGGGATAATGAATAAATTTAAAGCATCAAATAAAACTCAGCAATGGAGACCCACCGCTCCACCCCAAACAAATCTAAGAAGCTTTCACTTTCATGCACCCTCCTTACCAGAGTGGGCAACAACTAGAGAACATGTATTCTTCTGAGACATTACTCCAACTCAGCACAGCATAAACTAAGGTGACCAGATAGCAAGTGTGAAAAATCAGGACAGGGGGCAGGGGGTAATAGGAGCCTATGTAAGAAAAAGACCCCAAAATCGGGACTGTCCCTATAAAATCGGGACTTCTGGTCACCCTAGCATAAACACTACAGAGACAAAGGCAGATTCTTGAGTTTGATGTAACCGGATTGGGTTAACATAAGAACATAAGAACGGCCGTACCGGGTCAGACCAAAGGTCCATCTAGCCCAGTATCTGTCTACCGACAGTGGCCAATGCCAGGTGCCCCTGAGGGAGTGAACCTAACAGGCAATGATCAAGTGGTTCTTAGATACAAGCAGCTCACTGATCAAGTCAGGAATTAGGGGATTGACTTTTCCACTGGTGAGTGAGAGCCATTTTGTCTTGTCACCATGAAGGCCCCCTGGTTTAGATGGGAGGCTTCCCTCTGTTGAAATCCTGAAACAGTTTTTCCAAAGGTGCTTGTGTCCACTTCAGGCTTCCCTTCCTGATGAAAGACTCCTGCTTACAGCTTCTATCTATTGCTACTCACGTATTCGGGCTTCCTAACCCTGCAGCAACCCTCCACCCTCCACAGTGGCACTTACAGAGGTCTCTGCTATCATGAAATAACCAAGGAAGAGTGAAAGCTTGTCCATCCTAGCTACTGTTGTTGAGAGATCTGGCTTTAAATGATCCAGTTAGCACAATACAAAAATTAAAATATGCATCAGACCATGATCAGAAATATACACAATCTCTATAGGAATTTGCTTTCGGATACCAATGTGACAGGAGCCTTATAAATAAGACAGATGAATCAACAGATGCTTACTTAACCTTTTTCTCACCTAATCCACATTTTAGTGCTTACTCACAACATCTTCAAATAACATGCATATTTATTTGTATGCTGGTAGGGATTTTGCTGACACAAAGAATGAATGTGAAACAATAAATACACTGCTCCATTTTGAAAGGGTTAAGCCACCTGGTCTTATAGAATAAGAAAGCAAAGGCTTTTGTGTACATTGTGTATTTGTTAAGCCATCTATAAGCATAAATAAATGCAAAAGAATCAGCACAAACAGACTCACAGATCCTGACTGTTAGAACTTTAAAAGGATCTAAATTCTAATTGACATTGCTGCCTATTTAAAAGTAAGTACATCCATGCTGCAGTGCTCTCTAGGAATTTCCTGCTGTAAAAATCCATTTCATTCAGTACCAGTGCAGTGTATTTCCTACAGCACAAATTGTTTTTTCAGAGTAGAAAACAGAGGAGTGCATATTTTTGCCCCCTCCTGTACATACACATGAACACACAATTTTAGTCAAACCATGCTGGACTTATGGAACTTATGCAACATTTCAGATACCTTGTAAAAATGTTGCGTCTTTAGACCTTTTAAAAACATATTTTTGTGGGTTTTTAAAATGTCCTGTGGAATCTATAGAAAGGTATCTTTTCTGAAATTGGTTACTTGCCTCTTATGGCTCCATGGGGAAAATGAAAGTCCTGAATTTATTTTGAATGTCACGGCATACATCAGATCGTTAAGAGACAAAAGTTGCAACATCATGCTGAATCACAGTGCTGGGATGTGATTATTAATTAATTATTATTTATTAATGTTATATATTGTTTTATTTATATAGGACAAAAACAAATAGCTGGCAACCTTATCTTTTCCTGTAGGTACTGCTGCTGATCCCTTTCCTCTTTTTTCTCCAGCCCTTCTCACACATGTCCATCTGTCCCATTCTCTTTTGATTGCATCGCTTAGCTGCAAGATTCTTTTTCTGTCTGCACGGCCTATGCTTCTGGCATATCAACTACTTTGTGTTTGTAATGGGACCCCATTTTCAGTTGGTCCCTAGGCACTGCCATAATTAACAATAAAACCACACTGGAGTTGATGATACAAAGGTGCTTAAACACCATGTTGAAGCGCACCTTGGAAATACCATATACAAATATTTTTCTGTGTTCTTGTTTTTTAGTGTGACCTTTATTCACTTCCTTTGCCTATGCTACCGCTTCATAACACCACTCCCAAGCTTGACCTGCATTTATCTGCCACTTCCATGTGCCCTTCTTATCATGAGTCCTAACACCTTTTGTCTTGCTAGGGCTCAACCCTATATTCTGACTGAGGGGTGATTCAGCTGCTGTTCAACAGCCGGCTGCCTCAGCCAGTTTTGAGAGAGGGAAACCAGCTTCTATGTAGAGCACAGAAGGGTTCCAATCAGAAATGCCAAACCTACTGAGCCAAATCACCCCAGGTCACTTATATCAATGGTGATATACCTGAGATAAATGGAGCCCACAAGTACATTTTGGTTGGAAGATTTCCAGAAATAAAATTGTCCACATTGTGCCTATACAGTACAGGTCTAGTACAGGCAGGATTTTCCCCGATTTACATAATGACAAGCTAATTGGACACTGAATTAATGTTATTAATTTATACTTACTCACTGAAGTCCATTTTTATAACATATAGTACAAAAGATATTGGCAATAATCGCCTGAAGGGACACTGTAAGGTTAGTAAAGCAAAAATTTGACCTACATTTGTTGTATTTCTCTGTTTGCAAAGTACATATCATTATTTATATGTGACATTTGCCCCAAACAAATATTTCAATGCTTTTTTCTATTAAAAAAAATCAATGCTATCAACACAGCACTCGTGAGAAGCCCTCCAGCCTACAGTGATAAACTACTAGCATTCCAAATACAATAGAGAAAAGAAAATCCTGCCAGGAAACATATTTCTGTTTTAAAATTTCAACGGGTTATTAAAAATCTAGAGATTACAAAAAACTGAATTTAAAAGTTAGGAAAATTGTCTTGATAGTATTTGAAACACTAATTATGGCTATCGTCCAGGAAAGCACATAAGCACATGCTCAGTTTTAAGCATGTAGGTAGTCCTAGCCATGTGTGAGGCAATTGTGTGATTAAAGTTGAGCGTGTGCTTAAAGTATGTTGCTGGATCGGGGCCTAGGATAGGGTGCCAGAAAGAATAATGCTACACGAAGACATTGTTAAAGCAATGCATGCATGTGCTTTAGACATGAATTCCACTGATTAGCAAGCACAGTTTAAAGGGCACCAAATTTCAAAGAAATGTAATGGTTTTAGAAATGGTATTTTAAATAGTGGAGGGCTATGGAACAGAATGGGCCTGTACTATTTACATTATTACTGACGTTCATTTATATTATTACATTTTAAGGGAAACACTGCACTCTAGAGGCGATCTCTGTTCCCCCACCAAGTAACAGCTTAAAAAAGATCATAGGAATGGAAGGGCAGATTCTCCATGTAGAGAAGACTGGTGAGTACTCCATAAATAGTGAAGCACCCTCCCGAAAGAGCACTTTGCTTTTATAAGCTAGTGTAACTGTTCTTTCCTTCTCCCCTTCCCACCTTGTGCCAAGTATTACACAGCACTAAAGGAAGTTGATGACTGTTAAGATATAATTGTGTATAGCTAACCTGTCTGATCTACCGCAGTAGTACAGTAAATAGTCTTTGTTCATTTGCATAATTTGTGTAATGAAGCAGAAAATTCAGTGAAAAATCTGAATGTGTCCATTAGGATTTTCCAAATGGTGCTCCAATAAAATGAACTTCCAGATTAGGACTGGGAGTATTCAACAAACCTACAGTCTGATCCTGCACCTTTAAATCAGCCCCAGCACTCCTCTTTTCTGTTCCATCTGTCCTTCCTCCTCCATCACTGTCTCCCAACTCAAAGGACTCTTTCCTACTATCTGCTTGTAACTTCTGGATGAGCCACTAGATGGCCCACTATACCATATTCTTTCACCTGTTCTCAATCTCCCTCCTTATCTCCTTGCCAGCAGATTACAAGAATGTTCTTGTATCCACTGTCCTAAGAAAACCCTCCGTTTACCTGCCTTTCCAACTCACTCACAGAGTTTGGTCTACAGTTACTCTCTAGATCTATTGGTGGACCTCCTAAGAGAAAGATTTAAAAAAATATTAGTTTGTACCTCGAAGCTTGAAAAATTCTTGGTAGTTATGTATTGGTACCCATGTTTTTACCTCATAGTTACATAAAATTACATGCATTTAATATGTAAGAAATATGTACTTGCATTGTAGATGGCACATATAGCAATGCATATAGTTAAGGTTGCCCAACACTTTCCATTATAAGACTTGTTTTCAGCTGCTTATAATTTTGCCAATCTCTGACCACTCAGCCTGAAATTTCCCATGTCAGGTGCCTGCCTCAGGATGAAATTTTGGTTAAGATTTAGCTAAAACAATTCAGCCCATTTCCAAGTGTAAGCAGGGTCTGAAAGAGCTCTCCCCTGACATCTAGTGATGAACTCAGGGGCACCATTTAGGGGAGGCAGAGGGAGCTTGCTGGAGGAGTCTCTGCACCTTGTAGTCTTTAAAACAAGATTTGAAGACTTCAGTAACTCAGACGTAGGTTAGGGGTTTGTTACAGGAGTGGGTGGGTGAGATTCTGTGGCCTGCGTGGTGCAGGAGGTCAGACTAGATCAGGGGTCTCAAACTCAAATGACCCCGAGGGCCGCATGAGGACTAGTGCATTGGCCCGAGGGCTGCATCACTGACACGCCCCCTTGCTGCCCCTGGCCCCACCCCCAATCCACCCCTTCCATGAGGCCCCGCCCCTGCCCTGTCTCTTCTCCACCTCCTCCCCTAAGCGCACGGCTCCCCGCTCCTCCCCCCTCCCTCCTGGAAAGTGCTAAGCGCCACCAACAGCTGTTTGGTGGCTTGGCGGCGGGGCACTTAGGCGGCGGGTCCCGGAACAGAAGGGGCCCCCCACCGCCGAAGACCGGGCTGCGCTTCGGCGGCGGCGGGTCCCTCTTTTCCCCACCCCGGCCGGTCCCGCTTCCCTCCCCCACCCCCCGGCCCGGCCCCGGCGGGTCTCGCTTCCCTTCCCCACCCCCGGCCCGGCCCCGGCGGGTCTCGCTTCCCTCCCGGCCTGGCCCGGCCCGGCCCCGGCGGGTCTCGCTTCCCTTCCCCACCCCCAGC
This sequence comes from Mauremys mutica, assembly GCF_020497125.1. NCBI lineage: Eukaryota > Metazoa > Chordata > Testudines > Geoemydidae > Mauremys > Mauremys mutica. The sequence goes on from NC_059072.1 coordinate 230,196,583, forward strand.
CCGGCGGGTCTCGCTTCCCTTCCCCCCCCCCCGGCCCGGCCCGGCCCCGGCGGGTCTCGCTTCACTCCCCCACCCCCCGGCCGGGCCCCGGCGGGTCTCGCTTCCCGTCCCCCCCCCCCGGCCCGGCCCGGCCCGGCCCCGGCGGGTCTCGCTTCCCTCCCCCACCCCCCGGCCCGGCCCCGGCGGGCCTCGCTTCCGTTCCGCCCCCCCGCCCCGGGCCGGCCCCGGCGGGTGTCGCTACCCGCCCCCACCCCCCGGCCCGGCCCGGCGGGTCTCGCTTCCCTTCCCCCCCCCCCCACGGCCCGGCCCCCCCCCGAGCTTCATCCTGCTCAGAGCCGCGTGGTGAGGGGCGGGGCTGTGAGCTCCACGCCGAGCGCAGCGCTCAGCAAGGGGGGGCAAATTGCCCCTCCGCGGGCCGCAGGGAAGAGCTCCGCGGGCCGCATGTTTGAGACCCCTGGACTAGATGATCATAATGATCCCTTCTGACCTTAAAGTCTATGAGCTCAAGTGCCCCCCACCCCTGAGTTTTATACCATGATAGAATATCAGGGCTGGAGGGGACCCCAGGAGGTCATCTAATCTCCTACTCGGAACAGGACCAATCCCCAGACAGATTTTTACCCCAGATCGCTAAATGGTCTTCTCAAGGATTGAACTCACAAGCCCTGAGTTTAGCAGGCTAATGCTCAAACCACTGAGCTATCCCTCCCCCAGCTGGGAGCACTGCTGCTTGCATAGGTGGCAGGTTTGTATAATTTTTGGTGGGGCCCAAAATGGTGGTGTCCCCCCCGCTCCCGCCCTGTAAGCCGATATAAAATGAAGCTACAACGCATCAGTACCACAAGATTACAAGGGTCAATTAAAAGTGGAAAGTCAGAAGCAGCACTTGCCTACTTCAATATACAGTGTTATATTTTGTTGCACCTGTTGTGATGAAGTGGGAATGTTCTTAATATTTTCTCTGAATACTGTGTGGGTGCCTCAGTTTCCCCTGCAAGATGCCAACTGAAGGTGTTGGGGACAAAGAGATCAGGTGGCCTCCTTGTCCGGAAGAGACACAGAGGCCAGGGGAGGGAGTGTCAGTTTGGAGCTGGCTGGGGAAATGGGGAGAGACCCAGAACTTGGTTCTGGGCTCCCCACCCCCAAAGATGGACCTGACAGAGGGGTTCTGTTTTCTGTACCAACAAGCTCTGTTTAAACTGTGTTCCCGTCATCTAATAAACCTTCTGTTTTACTGTCTGGCTGAGAGTCACATCTGACTGCAGAGTTGGGGTGCAGGGACCTCTGGTTGCCCCAGGACCCGCCTGGGCAGACTCGCTGTGGAAAGTGCATGATGTGGAAGGGCAAGCTGAATGCTCCGAGGTCAGACCCAGGAAGGTGTAAGCTTCTTGCCCTGGAGGCAGTCTGCTCAGAGAGAGGAGGCTCCCCCAGAGTCCTGACTGGCTTTGTATGGAGTTGTTCCAAAGCATCACAGCATCCCCTTCCACACCGTGCACTTCCCAGAAGTCCGCACAGGCACTGACACTCCCTCCTCCGGCCTTTGTCTCTTTTCCAGGCATTAGGAGGCAACCCGATCTCTCTGTTCTCCAACACCTTCAGTTGGCACCTTGCAGGAGAAACTGATTTGAGAGAAATGAAGTAAAAGCTGCCCAAACCGAGCTTGAGCACTCCTGAATTTTGAGGTGTTCAAATCTGGAAGGCAGGTGCTGGGGGTGGGAGAGGGCTGTGGGCTCCATGGGGGAGCATGGCAGCAACTATCTGGAGCTGCACGGAGCCAGACACGCTGGTCTGAGTGGCACAGTAAGCAGTTTGGGGGTTGGAGAAGGGGTAGGGGGTTCCGGGGGGCAGTCAAGGGACAAGGAGCAGGGGGGGTTCGAATGGGGCAGATGTTCGGAGGGGCAGTCAGGGGATAGGCAGCAATTGGATAGGCATGGGAGTCCAGGAGGTTTATCAGGGGACAGGTAGGGGGTGCGGTCCTGCGGGGGAAGTGGGGTGGGGTCTCAGGAGGGGGCAGTTGGGGACAAAGAGAAGGGAGGCTTAGATAGGGGCTGGGGTCCCAAGGGGCAGTTAGGGGCAGGGGTCTTGGGAGGGGGTAATCGGGGGACAAGGACCAGTGGTGCTTAGATAGGGGGTGGGAGTCCTGGGGGGCAGTTGGGACAGGGGTCTGGGGAGGGGGCAATCAGCGGCCAGGGGCTGGGATTCAAAGGGCTCTGGGCTCCCTGCCCCTGCGGGCAGCCCAGAGCCCTCTGACTCCCGGCTGCGGCTGAGATTTAAAGGGCTCTGGGCTCCCTGCGGTTGCAGGCAGCCCAGAGCCCTCTGACTCCCAGCTGTGGCTGAGATTTAAAGGGCTCTGGGCTCCCCGCGGCTGCCGGCAGCCCAAAGCCCTCTGATTCCCGGCTGCGGCTGAGATTTAAAGGGCTCTGGGCTCCCCGCGGTTGCAGGCAGCCCAGAGCCCTCTGATTCCCCTGCGCTCCAAGCAGGGGAGAAACCTAGCTCCAAATATTGGTGGAGCAGAGCCCCTGATTGTCAATATTCCTGGGGCTTTAGCCCCACGAGCCCATATAAGTTGGCGCCCATGGCTGCTTGCTCCTCTCCCTCCTGCCCTCACCAGCCTGTGGCCAGGAGCAACTGTTGCTTGCTCCTCTCCCCCTTCCCACCCCCCGCATATTCTTTGCTTGGCCAATAGGAATGCAGAGGTGTATCTGGCAGAGCCAATAGCAGGGCTGGAAGCTTCTGCAGCACTTTAAAAAAATTCATTCCTGAAACAAATATGCTGGGGGGGGATGTGAAGAAGCTCTCAAGCTCTGTGTTTAGGTCAGAAGATGCTTGCTGCAAATTTCATCATGATCTGCCGTGACACCAGTAGACACAGGGCTGCTGAAGTGCAGGGGGAGGCTGCTGCCCAGGCACATTCAGGGATGATTATTATCCCCACAGACAGCCCAGCTTTGGAAGTTTCAGGCTGCAAGAGCAGCTGAAGAATGACCACATGCAGGGCCGGCTCCAGACCCCAGCGCGCCAAGCGCGCACTTGGGGCGGCATTTTGCCGGGAGGGCGGCAGGCGGCTCCGGCGGACCTCCCGCAGAAATGCCTGCAGAGGGTCCGCTGGTCCTGCGGCTCTGGTGGAGCATCCGCAGGCATGCCTGCGGGAGGTCCACCAGAGCCGCGGGACCAGCGGACCCTCCGCAGGCACGTCTGCAAGAGGTCCCCCGGAACCGCGGGACCAGCGACCGCCAGAGCGCCCCCCGCGGCGTGCTGCCCTGCTTGGGGCGGCGGAATTCCTAGAGCCGCCCCTGACCACCTGGAATCTTTCCCTGCTGTCAAGAATCAAACATGCTGTCACACCACAAATATTGTTTAAATTACACTTAAAACTTTCCCATTATTTCCAACTCTCTAATGTTTTGTGGAATGGCAGTACCCCAGAGTGGCCATTTATTCTGCTAGTTAGTCCCACATGTCTGTGAGGGTCTTTCCTTTGCCAGCAATGGGCTTTGGGTCAGGTTACCAGGTAGGTTCATATAGGCTGTTACACACAAATGCTGATTCCTCTGATCTTAGCAAATCTCCCCAGGGTCCGGCTTTTCTAGGACCTTTTTCCCAGAACACCCTTTGAGGAGCTGCTGGTTCTTTATATGTACAGATACAAGCAACTGCTGCCTTTACACAGCCATTTTATAGCTGTGTGTCTGCTGTGCTGTATGTCCTGCTCTTCTAACTGATAAGAAAGCTTAGCTTTTCTTTACTTTTACTCTTTAATATTTCTGAGGGTGGCAGAATCTCACTTGAGTACCATCTGTGAATTTCACTGAAGTGATGTTTACTCTCTCAAATCCTTCCAGTTTAGTCCTTTGTATTTATCATAACTTTGTATAAACCCTTCAGTGCACATAAACCCAAGCCAATCCGAACAGTTTGTAAGATTTAGCTGCCAAAATTTGTTTATTATAGATCCGTGTTACTAACATCCATCATTTAATTACACTCTAGATAGTGATTTTAAGAGAGATTTTTAAAAAATATCTTCTTTTAAGTACCTCAGCTACTTTTGCACAATCATAAATTTCATCCCTCCCTTCATTTGTGAATTAATGCACATACTTTCTCTCTAATACTGCTTTCCCCCTTGGCAAACTTTTAAATGTTCATCTTAACCCCTGTAGCTTAGCATCAGCTCATTTATGTTAGTGATGAAAGATCAAGTTACAACACATAATCTGTGATTATAATCTTTCATGATTAACTAAAAAGATCTCCAAAAATATCATGCCTAAGAGTAATTTAGAGATCATTCAGCCACTGTGCTGGCCCTGTATATTGTTAAGATATAGATATTCAGGCCTGTCTGTAAAGGCCTGTACTTTAAGAATTTAGGTATATGTTTATCATTTGGCTAGTTATAGAGGGCTAAAAGAAAGAATCAAAATCATTGTCTGCCTGTGTAAGGGCCTTCTCTTACTGTGACAGTCTGAGGTCCTGTTCTTAAGCTAAGCAGTGGGAGCAGCCATAGTCGTCACACATTTCAAACCAGTCATATTGAAATGAGGCAATCTGGGGCTGTTAGAAAGGTGATCTGATCCATCACCTCCAGAGAAAGGGAAGAGCCTAAAAGATGTAAAAGGGAATTTAGTTTGATAGTTTTCTGTTTGGTAAGAACTCACTTATCAATAGACAAAGTTGGGAAACCCTTATGTCTTTATGGATGTAGCTGTGAAATCCTCACTTCTGTATTGTTTTGACATTATAGTTCCCACTTTGCTATTGTTTATTTGCATGGTTTCTGTCTGGTTCTGTGATTGTTTCTGTCTGCTGTATAATTAATTTTTCTGGGTGTAAACTCATTAATGTGATGGGATACCTATCTCATAGAGCTGGAAGGGACCCCAAAATGTCATGGAGTCTAGCCCCCTGCCTTCACTAACAGGACCAAATACTGATTTTGCCCCAAATGGCCCCCTCAAAGATTGAGCTTACAACCTTGGGTTTAGCAGGCTAAGGCTCAAACCACTGAGCTATCCATCCCCCAGTTAGCTAATGATGTTACAATATGTTAGGATTGGTTAGGTAAATTTCAGTAAAATGATTGGTTAAGGTATAGCTGAGAATATTACTATATAAATTAGGGGCAAACAGGAAGTAAGTTGGGATTCGAAAATAAGGAAAAAAGAACTTGATTTAAGCTTGCTGGAAGTTCACTCCAATAAACATTGAATTGTTTCAGACTTCGGGTATCGTTGCTCTCTGTTCACGTGAGAAGGACCAGGGAAGTGGGAGGGTGAAGGAATAAGCCCTCTAACATATATGATGGAAACCACTTCAAGCCAAGGGGTGCTGCACCCCCAGCAACTCTAGTTCCAACACCTATATCTTTAAAAAAAACCAACTAAGTTATCATACCAGTGGTTCTAAAATCGTTTTTAAAAGGCTACTTATCTGACTGAAAATAGTTCATAGACCAAGATTTCTGTGCAGTGTTTGAAACCCAAACAAGGAGCATGAGGACACTGAAAGTTAAATGAATTAAAAGTAATAGAACTGATTTTTTTCATTGTCTACACTTAGATAAATGCAGAAAGTAAAGCATACAAGTAGCTACCAACTACATTACATTTTTTAAATTCTTTCATTTGTAGTGGCCTAACTCAGTGTTGTCATTATTATCTGCTTAGCCAGTTGTGCATTGTGGCAAAGTGGGTGAAGTACGGAAATAAAGAAATAGATTGGGCCAGTTTGGGGCTACTTTTTAAGTGACTTTAAGCTATCAATGCAGTAGAAACCTAGACAACCTAGAATCTTTCCCTGCTGTGAAGAAACAAGCATGAGCTGCCACCACCACAAATAGTGTTTAAATTACACTTAAAACTTCCCAATCTCTAATTTTGAAGTGAATGGCAGTACCCCAGTGTGGCCATTCATTCTGCCATTTAGTCCCACTTGTCTGTGGGAGTCTTTCCTTTGCCAGCAATGGGCTTTGGGTCAGGTCCATAAGCTGTGACACAGAAACACTAATTCCCCTGGGAATGCCTGGGTTTTACCAAATCTCCCCACACTGGGGTTGCACTTTTCTAGGACCTTTTCCCCAGATATCTTTTGAGGAGCTGTTACTCCTCAACTTCTGCCTTCCAGCCAGGGCCGGTGCAAGGATATTTTGCGCCCTAGGCGAAACTTCCACCTTGCGCCCCCTCTTCTCCTCCCCTCCCCCCCGAAGCATTGCTTATTATAAACTTTCAAAAATGAATACTGCATAATGTGGCATTGTTCATTAGAATTAATACACGTTCGGCTTGAACATTTATTAATGTCATGATTTAGTCTACATATTTAATGAAAATAAATGGCCTTGGGTCTCCTGCATGTGGCTAGAGTCCCTCCTGCCCGGATCTGGAAAGGACTGTTTTGGGGATCAGAGCACAGAGTTGGGAGTCAGGATCTGGCTTCTATTCTCCACCCTGGCACCAACTCACTGGATGACTTCAGGCAAGTTACTTCCCCATTCTGGGCTTCAGCTCCCCCCAGCGCTAAGGTGTGAAATGTTTCCGTGCTCCTCGGCTGGAAAGTGCAATGCAGGCAGGAGGGGGTGTCTGAAGGCCTGTCTTCCCCACAGGTGTGAGGTAAGGACAGAGTTCCAGCCTCTGTCATGACCGTCCTGGTTGCTTTACTCTGCCCCACGCCAATCGCTGCTGAAGCCCCTTACTCAGAGAGCTCTGGCCCAGGGCAGAGGCATCAGTGTCATTCTGGGCCTGATTTTCTGAGATGCTGAGCACCTGCGGTTCCCCCGATGTCTGTGGGAACTCCAGGGTTCTCAGTACTTCTGAAACTCAGGGCAATTTATTTTGAATGCTGGGTCAGTACTGAGCCTGCAAAGGCAGGTTCATATACACCCCTCAATCCACAGCAGATCTCCCATCAATAACAGTACAGGCAATCAGGAGAATGATGAGGGGCAGTTGGCCCAATGCTGGGAGTGGGGAGGATATGGCCCTAATGTGGTCACTAAACTTCTACCTAGTAAGGTTACTAGTGCATCTGCTGTCATTCAGTGGGAGAACAAAAATCTCTTGGGTGCTGAAGCCTGCCCAGGGTTCAGGTGCACTTAACCTGAGTTGCTCGCACACTTGCAGTGGTTGTGCACCATGCAACTGGTCACCCATGTTACATGAAAATCTGGCTCTGATGGTGTCGTAATTAGACTTAACAGTTACTGCCGCATTTCCTGGAGCTGTTGTCTCAGGCTGGCTGCAGACTCAGGCAGAACTGTGTTGGCTAGATGCCCATCACCTTTGGAAGATTTTCCTTGTAGCCATAAGGGCTCGAGACAACCGTGTTTCTTCACTGAAAACTTTCAGTGTGCTGCCCCTGAATCCCAGATTAATACCTAGTGTGGGCAGACAACGACTCCCCGGGTGACCTTGGGCAAGTCACGTCCCTGTTCTCTGCCTCAGTTTCCCCCAAAATGGGGCTCTATTTACCTGCTCCACAGGGCTGCAGGGATGGATGGGGATTAAGCCTTGGAAGGTGGCACATGCTGAGGACGGTTACACTTTTGCAGCTCTTTAATCCTGTATCCTCTGGCAGGGCCATGATCCACCCCCGCAGGTGGACCGGTGGCCACGGTCTCCTTTTCTTTTCCTCCATCCCTGCGCCCCCTCCCGCTGCTGCATTGCTGTCAATAGGGCCAGCTGCAGGCGGGCTGATGTCACCCTCTCCGATCTGCAGCCAGCAGCCCTTGGGCAGCAGCCGCTGCTGCTGCAGGGAGTCCGGGATTGCTAAAGCCGTAGGGAGTGGAGTAGGGAGTGATGCGGCAGCCCAGGAGCTTGGGGAGAAGGCGGCTCCAGGCCAGCAGGGCACGGGCGGGCAGTGATGTGGGCCGGCTCCAGGCACCAGCCGACCAAGCACGTGCTTGGGGCCTTCTAAGGGGCCGCCAATCTTGGGGTGGTGGGGCAGCACTTTGGTTTTTTTTGTTTTGTTTTGTTTCTGCTGTATCTCCTTCTCTTCTAGCTGGTAAATATTCTTATCTCCTGTCGTACTTACTGTTTAACATTTCTGAGGGTGGCAGAATCTCACCAGCTTGAGTAGCATATGTGAATTTCATTGAAGTGATGTTTACTCTCACCAATCCTTATAGCAACACACTAGAAACCTCCTTCCAACCTAATCCTTTGTGTTTATCATAACTATTTGTATAAACCCTTCAGTGAACATAAACCCAAGCCAATCTGAACAATTTGTAAAATTTGGCTGCCAACATTTGTTATAGGTCGATGCTGCTAACATCTATCATTTGATTATACTGTAGATAGTGATTCTTTTTAAAGGTATAGACCAATGTGTTAATAAAAAAATTGTTTAAATAAATAGATTGGGCTACTTTTGGACTAGTTTTTAAGTGACTTCGGACTATTGATGCAGTATAAAGTAGTCCCTCATGGTTAAAGTTATCCCCCTCCCCAAATCTGAAATGGTCCTGGATGAACTGGGGGAAAAGATATTAAGAGCAGGCTGTATTTGCATACATACCTACTTTGTCTAGGTGATCAGCAGACAGATCTGCTTTGCCTGAGTGATCAATTTTGGTTGTTTTGGGTTAAAAATCATTTATAAGTGCGGAAGTATTGCTTCTTAGAGGCACCCAGTGGTGGTGTTTAGTGTTCCAAGATTTTTGGGTGGGCACTCGAGCTGGTTCTGTTTTCCAAGGTTAGGAAGATCTCTATGATATTGAACCTGGTTACCTGGCTCTTGTGGCTGCTGATACCACCTGGCAGACGGATCACACAAGAATGAGTCTAAGGGAAAAGACACTGTTTTGCCCATGTGAAAATTTTTCCCCAGCAGTTTTGCTGAGAAGATCTGTGCTTCCATGCTTTGTAGCAGGGACTTGAAATTTGCAAGGGGGCAGGAGGAAGGGGTCACCCTGGTGTCCATTACTACCCCTCTGAAAATCTGGCCAAGTTACCTTTGAAAAATCCCCATGTGCACATGCTCAGAAGAGACTTGTTGAGGGGCAGCTACATTCTCCAAAGATTTCACCTGCGCTGGGCATTGTCCATTCCCTCACCACTCCTCTGACCAGACTGTACACGCATCATCCCTAAGGTTAAGATTTTGTCACAGTTATTTTTAGTAAAAGTCACAAACAGGTCACAGGCTCCCTTGATGTTTTGTTTCTTGCCCATGACCTGTCAGTGACTTTTACTAAAAACAACCAGGGAGGAGGGCTGAGGGATGGGGAGGAGGAATGACAGCTGGAAATGCCATGCCATGCCATGAGAGGTGGGGGGACTGACAGCCTGAGCCCCACCATGGGAGGAAGGGGCACAGCCCTCTGGCTGCAGCCTTGGGGAGGGCACAATCCCAGCTCTGACTGCAGGTGTGGGGGAGTGCGCAGACCCTGCTCCAGCCGCAGCCATGGGGATCGCACAGCTCTGGCTCCAGCCCCGGCCCTGCTGTGGGGAGGGGAGGGGGCAGAAAGAGGCAAGGCAGGGGCAGAGCGAGGGCATAGTGGGGGCAGGAAGAGGCAGGGGTGGGGGCTTGGGGAAAGGGATGGAGTGGGGCTGTGGGCAGAGCAGGGGTGGAGACTTGGAGGAAGGGGTGGACTGGGAGTGGGCCAAGGGCGGGATGGGGTCGAGCACCCCTTGGATAGAGAGGAAGTCAGCACCTATGCATAGGAGGCACTGCTTGGACAAGTAGAGAGCCATGAAGCGTACGTACCCACAGGTTTCAGAAGGGTTTCCTCACCTAAGCAGTGCCTCACCATCGACACTACTATTCATATACCCATGCTGGGAAATGCGGGGAGAGCTGTGTATGTACCCAGCACCGTAAGGAGCGTGCAGTGTGGATGTACCTTTAAAGTACTGATGAGAAAGTCTTTATGTAACCAAAGCAACACAGGAAACATCAGCTAATTCTGAAGGATTTATTATAGTATACTTCTGTCTTTTGGTAGATTTTAATATCATTTCTATTTTTCCCTTGAGCTGCCGAGGAACTAACATGAAATTACCAAAGCTAATTATTAATCTTCATTTTCAAACAGAGAAGTTGTGGTTATGCAGCAAATAAAATAAAAGGAAGGAGGATCAGATGGGGCAATACTTCCCTTTTAATTCCTTTTGTTTGTTTTTTTCTGTGAGCTAGAAACTAGTTTTAAAAAAAAATCTGTTCTCAGAATCATTTCCTTGGACATTTCACGTTTTTAAATGCATGATGAAGTGTTGGATTCTACACATGGTAGCATAAATATTTGTTTGAGTGCACACTGTTGTTCTTTATACATGAAACCACTTGTCACATGCTAAAAATCTGGAATTGACCCAGGATATTATTTTAAGTAGGGCTGGTTTTTGCTGCTGCTGCTGCTGCTGAAATCTCCATATAAAAGTTATGAGCTATTGGCTCATCTGTGTGTATGTAAGTAGTAGTTTAGGTGACAGTAGATTGTGCTGAAAAATATGTAGCATAGTTCTTTAGGAATTATTAGGACTAATAGAAACGTGTCGTTGTGCACTGTAACTAGCTTCCTCTGTGCAACTCTTTACATCAGCACTTAACAACTATGCAGGGCTTTTAAAGATAGGCATCGACTTTTTAAGGTCACCGTACAGCAAAGAACAGGGACTGCTCCTGTGCTTAAAGTGGCATGCTTTACTGGGTTGTGGCGGCAACGGGTAGAACTAGGAATACTGAGATGAAACTGAGAAAAGCAAATATAGTCTGAATGTCAGGAAGAACTTCCTGCTAATCACATATGTGATAAATGAAAGGGGTGGAGGGTAGCTCCCTTTTATGGAGCCAGCCAGCCAGTTAGCTATAAAATACCTCTTAGTAGCTGTTCTCTACTTGCTTTATCTGTAAAGGATTAAAAGAAGTGAGTGGGCACCTGGCCAGGAGAGCCAATAGGAAGGCTAGAACTTTTTAAAAATTGAAACAAGGTTCCCCTTTTGTCTGTCTGTGGTTGTTTTCCTGGAGTGAGGGGACAGGAAAAACTATGCTTGTAACCTTTAAGCTGGACCTCAAGAAACTATCCTTGATGCTTAATTTTGTAGTTGTTCTCAATAGCCTAAGTTCCCAGATATATTTTCTTCTTTTTGTTTTTTAATAAAATTTACCTTTTTTAAGAACAGAATTAAATTTTTGTGTCCCTAAGAGGTTTGTGCACATGTTGTTTAATAAGCTGGTGGCAACAGCTGATTTTCTTTGTTTTTCTTTCTCAGCTCTTCCCCAGAGGGGAAGGAGAGTGAAAGGGCTTGAGGATACCCCACAGGAGGAATTCCCAAGTGTGCCTTCCTGGGTTGTCAAAGAGGTTTTACACTTGGGTCATGGCAGCATTTACCAATCCAAGGTCAGAAAAAAAGCTGTAACCTTGGGAGTTTAATACAAGCAGGGCCATCCCTAGCCATTCTGGGACCCTACGCGGGGTGGGGGTAAAGGGGCAGGCCTCTGCAGAGGGGAGCAAGGGGGCTGGCCCCAGGCCTCCGCTGGGGGGGAGGGCTGGGCTGGCTTGGGGGGCAGGAGTGAACCACCCCCAGCACTCACCAGTGGCGTGGCTGGGTCTGGATCGCTGCACTCCCACCGCTGGTGAGTGCATCCCCGGCCCAGCTGCAGAGCTCAGGGGAGTGGGGGCCCACAGAGAGAGACTTCACAAAGAGCTCTAGCTCTCTAGTTATTGCTAGCAGCAATTATTAGCAGACTAGGCCTCTGATTTCTCAGACTGTCATGAGATTTAATTGAGATAAAAGACCAGGGGCATGACTAGGAAACGAGACTTTGCGTATTTTTTCCAGCTTTGCAATAGCAAAGAAATGAAAGTGAAAATGTGAAACTATCTATGGAAATATTCCGAGCTCATAACTGTCAGTTCATGTGTTGTTTCAAAGTTGCTTTTAGTTAAACTTAGAAGGATAGTGAAAACTAGACTTCCCGTGACCTGGCATCACCTGATGTGACCACAGACATGTGTGCTCCCAGGTTGCATCAGCACAGTATGAACCGGGCAGTGACAACGTCACTCTGTAAATGTCAAGAGAGAGTGAAAATTAAAAGTAGAGCTGGTCAGGAATTTTTCAATGAACCATCTTTTCCCCCCAAAATGGGTTTGTCACAATAAAAACTGCTTGCAAAACAGGGCCAATTTTGACTAATCTCCTGATTCGGAAAATGACTGGGGACAAATGTTTCAATAGTGTCCCATTTTGACATTTACCAAATGAAAAGTTTTGGGAGGTTTAAGTCTCAAAAACTATTTCAAAATGTTAGTAAATTTAGACCAAAAAAAAAAAGAATTTTGAAAAGGTCAGAATTGAAATTGAACATGATTGAACTGAACCAAATTTTTTTCAGATTTTCAGTTTGTGAAAATATTTGAGATTTTGTCTTATTCCAACTCAGGATGGGAAAATGTATTGCTAGCTGTAATTTTTGCAGGATGGAAAACTCATTTCCTGCCCAGCTCTAGTTATAAGGAAGAAGATAATTGAAAAGCTCCTATAAGCTTTATTGGTCAATGTATTCATTTCTGTTAAAGGGTCAAAGTACCACATCCAAAATCATTGACTTGAGTGGAGCTGCTCAGGTATAACTGAGAAAAGTATTGTTCCATTGTGTTCTGTTTTACATTAGTAAGTTGGATTCTCCCATTTAAGTATTACTAGCTGATGACTTGTACAAACGTTGTTGATTTTGTTGTCATCTAACCTTCATGCCATTTCTCCTGATAAGACAGTTTGGTTTAGCTCTTCAGTGGGGCCTATGGGAGTTAGGCACCCCAGTCTTATTGACTTCTAATGCAATAGCTCTCAAACTTTTTTACTGGTGACCTCTTTCACATATCAAGCCTCTGAGTGTGACGACCCCCCCTTATAAATTAAAAACACTTTTTAATATATTTAACACAATTATGAATGCTGGAGCGAAAGCGGAGTTTGGGGTGAAGGTTGACAGCGTGTAATAACCTCACGACCCGCTGAGGGGTCCCGACCCCCAGTTTGAGAACCCGTGTTCCAATAGGATTTGGGCACCAAACTCCTTTCGGTATACTTGAAAATATCAGCCTTTATTAATAGGTTTATCAGTGAATCAGTTTATTAGGATGATTTCCACTAATAGAGTAGAATTCTTTTATTCCCTATGGTAGATAGCCATTTGCACCCATTAAGAGGATGCTGATGTAAGAGAAGACACAATTCTAAGAGTAATAATGCAGTCCATGAAGTTACAGACTTCAATTATTAGACAGACCAGTGTAATATAATGCCCCATGCCAGTAGCAAGTGCAGTTACAAGACATCTGACACTGGATCCAAGCATGGGTAATTGATGGCTAACGAACAGAGTCAGGCAGTGAGGTCACAGTGTGTACACTTTCCATGTGTATAACAGGTATACCAGAAAGCAAAACCTGATTTTAAAGAAGCAAACATTCTAAATCAACACAAGACTAAAACACACAAAGAAGCACCACTAGACCACTTGAAAGTGTCCCTGTTAAGCTGCAGCTATTGTTAGTAAGTATCATTGGACTGAAGGATAAAAACTGTTTCATTAAAAGGTAGCCAAAGGTGAGACTGTTCTTAATTCTCACTAGCAAGTTAGATAGTTTTGGAAGCTCCATGATGTTAAAAATACAATTAATAATGGCTAATTATGTGTGTAATTAGTGGTGATAACTGACAAATATTGAGAAACAATTTACACAAATCATCAGTACAGTATAGTATGTGTGATTATGATCTTCCACTTGCCTGTAGTATAATAACTGACATGAATTCAGGCCAAAGTACAGTAATGTTTGTTTCCTTCAAACGTCCTCAAACACATTAGTAGAGAATCAACACATCCAATGATGCTGTTTTAACTAGATTCTAATTATGTACTCAAAACTGATAATGTCTCAATACAAAGATATCTGCTACAAGGAAGACATTCTTCTCTCTTTACTGTCATTTAATGGAATCTGTGTACAATGCATTATATCTTTTATAATTTTCTGTTAGCACTACACTTTTTAGTCTTTGCCAGAAAAGGCCTTCAGCGTGCGGATTCTTAGGCCAGTCAAGAACTGAGCTCTTGCAGATCCTCCTTCTCAGCCTCAGGTACTGGGAATGCTGTAGCACCGGCTCCAGTAGAATAAACACAATCACATCTGCATTCTCATCCATTAGCCTCTGCAGAGCGATATAAAAAGCGGTTTTAAAGTTCCCGTTTTTCACATATCTTTCGGTTAGAACAAATACCGTCTTTCTGCTGTGATGGATGCTCTGTGCAAGGTTGTCAATGACAGCCTTTCCCGGCTCCCAGTCCCTTTCCTCCAAACAAAGCAGAATGTGTTTGTCTCCATTTTCCTCTAGACGAAATCGTAGCTCATTTATTACCCAGTCGGTTACTGTCATATCCTTAGTATCATAGGCTATGTAAGCATCATAGAGAGCTTTGGTGATGCCAAGAGATTTATATCCTTTTAGTTTTGCTGTACAAAAATAGTAAATATACCAGGCATCCCAATAAAATAAGTGTTTTGTGATAGCTGTCGTCATAATGGTCAAAATAATGAAGAATGATACAGAAAAGCATATTGCTGCAACGTTATCCAAAGTACAGGCATATATGTCTAAACTTATGATGCTCTTCCCTCTTTGATCTCCGGGTGTTGCACAAATGACATCTGTTGCCAGTCGTGGGATACTAACATTAACGTAATGGTTTATCCAGTTTTTGAAATCAACAGTTGCACAGGTGCATTCGAAAGGGTTTCCTTTTAAGTCCAAAAGCTCTAAATAAATTAAGTTATCATACTGACGAATTGACTGGTTTATGGAACGCAGCTCATTGTAACTTAAATCAAGATGTAGGAGGCTGCGGGCTTTGTTAAAAAATCCATCAGCAAGCTGAGAAATCTTGTTTTGTCGAAGCACTAGTCTCTGAAGGGAAGCTGTGCAGTTGGCAAGGTTATCAGTTACAAAAGACAGTTCGTTTGAGCTCAGATCCAATAATGTAAGGTTCTGAAATTGTTGCAGGGCCGGCCAATCAAAGTCCTTTAATTCATTGTTGGTTATGTGTAGCTCAATTAGACTTTGTGGCAGGCCACGAAATGCCTTGGTAGGAATTTTATTAAGTCTGTTGTGGGATATGTCAAGATGAGTCAGATTGAAGAGGTTTTTAAAAATATTTATGTATCTATTATCTCCATTTTTCCATAAAATATCAAGGCGGTTTCCTCTGAACACTAATTCTTTCAGGGAGCTGCTAGTTAGATTAGGCTCTGTGAGTGTAAAAATTGCATTGTAACTTAAGTTTAAAACTTTTAGATATGGAAGATTTTCAGTAAATCCCAATCTGTGTGTTATCCCTGACACAATAAAATAGTGTATGTTGTAGCTGAGGTCCAATACCTCTAGCTTAGGCAGTTCATAAAATGCATAGTGATAAGCCAAATCAAGTTTATTAAAAGACAGATCTAAATATTTGAGATTAGGTAGAAAGATAAATTCAGTGCCATTCAAAGCTTGTCCAATGCCATTTGAAGACAAATTCAAACAGGCTATAGCATGGAAACCTTTAAATTGCTGTTGGTCAATGAAGAAAATACTGTTTAAGCTTAGATCTAAGGATTTACCATACATGCTGCATTGAGGTTTGATTAAAGGAAAAGTGGGATTATACACACTGCTACTGGATTGGCCTTCTGCCGGTAGCATACTATTTACTGATGGCTCAAGATCAGTATCTGTTGAACGACTTCGAATTACATGATTTTGGACCGATTCTCCTCTAATAACACTGTTATTGCTGCCCTCTAATATGGGTGATATCCTGTTGTCAGACAAAGAAATTGTAGTCAGATTAGCAAAGAGCTGAAACACACTGAGATCAATTTGCTTGATAAAGTTGACTCCTAAATTGAGGGTGTATAGTTTAGTAAGATTCATGAGAGGCCGAAGGTGTTTGCTCTTAAGTTCCTTGAACACGTAACCTCTTAAGTGCAGTTGCTGGAGAGAGACCAGGTTGGAGAATTTATCTGAAATATTTATATACCTTGGGTATGATTTTCTTGCATAGTTAAAAGATAAATCAAGCACCTCCAAATAAGGCAGCTGGAGTAAGAACTCTCCAGAGGCTATTTCCTTTATTAAGTAGTTAAATTCAAGATGCAGCACCTTTAACTGAGTTGTGTTATAAAACCAGCTGGCAGGTAAGCTAATGAGAGAGGTGCTGGAGAGGTTTAAATTCTGCAAATTTTTCAGATGCTGGAAAGCAAGAGGATGTATTTGGATGGCGGAGTCCCCACTGCAAGGTTCACATGGGTAGGGGGCATTGTAGCACCTTGGACAGTTTCCACTTAAGTCAAGGACTTCTACATTAGGCAGTTCATTAAAATCATCTTGGTTGATGGTTTTGATCTTGTTGCTGTTGAGGTAAAGTTTCCTTAGAGACGAAGGCAGTTTGCTTGGAACTCGGGTCAGGTTGTTGAAGGCGAGTGACAGGATTGTCAAAATAGTGAGGTCTGAGAAAGCCCCATTGTCTGCGAGGAAAGCTTTTTCACAAGGATTGCCATAATAACAATTTCCATCCATATAGAGTTCTTTCAGTTGTGTGAGTTCTGAAAAATGTTGCCGACGGACAGAAAGCATGTTGTTATATCTCAAACTCAGTGAGGTTAAGGACAATGGCATCCCAACTGGTATTTTACATAGGTGGTTTTCATCAGCTAGTAGTTCCCTTAGCTTTGTTAAGTTAGCAAAAGCTCCGTTTTCAATTACCATTCCTTTTTTACACAAATCATGAGCCTCTTCCTCTGCCTTAGAGTACTGATTCCTGTTT
This sequence comes from Mauremys mutica, assembly GCF_020497125.1. Taxonomy (NCBI): domain Eukaryota; kingdom Metazoa; phylum Chordata; order Testudines; family Geoemydidae; genus Mauremys; species Mauremys mutica. The sequence continues at coordinate 230,213,398 of NC_059072.1, forward strand.
AGATCTATTTTCATAAGATTATTCAGGCCCTGAAAAGCTTCTTTCAACACCTTCTTTATAAGGTTGTCTGAGAGCTTTAATTCTGTTACATTACCATGCATTTCAGCAGGTACACTTCTCAGTTGGCGGGCACTGCAGTCAAATATGACGGAGGAGTTATTCACGCTGACATCACATGGCAGGGTTCTAGGATACTTGGTCTCAGCAAGAATTTCTGAAGTACCATAAGCCAGAAGAAGTAGCCATATCAGATTTGAGATTGTGGGATTCATGTTTCCCTTAAAAAAGAGAGTGTGCTTTTAATAATAATAAATAGGTGGCATTGGTATAGCAGTTTTGAAAATAGCATCATCTGTTCATCAATTCATGGACCAAGATTTGCAAAACTGTATGCCTGAATTTCTGGTGCTTAATGTAAAACAAATTTAAAGGGCCTGATTTTTAAGGGATGGTGCTGAGCAGTTTCTGAAAAGCAGATCTTGTCAAGGTTATCTCAGCTTGAATACCCAAAAACACAGGCACCCAAAATCACTAGTCTCTTTTTGTACATTGTAGCTATGTTTTTTAAGACATTTTAGTTCTTCTTTATCCCTCCCATTACAAGTGCAACCAAAAAGTTTTTAGTTACAAGGTTGATAGGAAATTATATATAGTATAGAAATTAATTATAATGGCATTTTAGCATCATCCAGCCTGTGCACAGCATGAGGCAGGTGCCTTGTAGATAAAATAGCATGTGCTCATGTGATTAAAGATTGTATCATAATGCATATGCACAAGGGAACTCAATTAAGGTTGCACAGGCAAACTTAATTCTGGCATTTCCTAATCTTCGGTGATTGCCTTTGGAACCTTCATGTTCTTTTTAATGTAAGTTTTTTTCTGTCACTTTCTAACAAACAAACTGAAAAAACCCCAAACTCTTGCAGCTCATAGAATCATATTGACACCCACAAGGGTTGTCAGAAGGGTGAGACCTTTAGATCCACCACACAGTCCTCTACTGCTTGAGCTAGTGGAGTAACTAGCAGCATTAGTAGGCTGTTCTCCTTTGTGCTGCACCAACCACTACAGGCAGATGAGATATATTTTGTCAGTGCATTTCTCAGCTATTTGCTAGACAACAGAAGAATATTGGTATGCAGGAATCTAGACTCCAGTTGCTGGTTCTGGAGGGGAGTATTCTCCAGTGGTTACAGACCGTTTTTGCTTCTTTCCCTACCATCAGGCCCACCCCCTGCCCCACGCATACTTTTGCCTCTGTACCCTAGCATGTATCCCCAGCCTGTCCTCTCTCCTTCTGTCCTATCCAGGTTGCACCTCTTTCTCTCTGTTCCTCTACTCCCCACACAACCTGCTCCTAACGCTGCCCCTCCAACTCTGCCCTCACCCCTCTTCATTCATGTCAGGATGCTTCTCCCTTCTCTTCCATGCTGCCTGGGTATCATGGGGAGTGGAGATGGGGGAGCACTGATTGCACAGTAGAGGCAATCTCCTGCTCTCAGTTCCTGTGCCCGGTACCAAAATGGCTCTCACAATTACAGGGAAAGCCTTGCTCCAGCCCTGGAGCTGGACCCCATTCAGAAATGAACAGCCCCAGTCTTTTCGGTCTCTCCTCAGGTTGAAGTCTTTCTGGGCCATCTTTTTGCCAGTTAGATTTCTTTTTAGTGATTTAAAAAACATGGACAGCTAAACATCCTGATGCCATTTTTAAAAAGCTCTACCTAAAAACTGCATAACGGAATAAAGAGGGCAAGTATTTGTCAAAACAAAAGTAATATGGGAGAGAAAGTGGCGGGAAGAGCCTGGGAGGAGTACAAATAGGAAGGCACTGGCAACCAGTTCGAAAATGCTCACCCTGCCTCAGCCAGGCTACCAGTTAGGCATAGGGATCGGATTCAAACCAGTGCTCAGAGGCACAGGGTTCCTTATCATTGTACCAGTTCCCTTGAACTCTCCAATTCCTTCTCCCGTTTTCTAGTTTTAAAATACTGCATTGTAAAGTATTTGGGGCCACGCTCGTACATGGTGGAGATGAATACAACTTCCTTGGTTTCAGTGGAGTTGCACCAAGTTATGCCAAAGCTGCAGTAGAGCCCATGAGTGTCCATGTTTTGCCAAGAACCTAGTGTTGATTAGTGCTAATTTCATGTATAAAAAGCTAGGTGGGAGGCATGTGATTTCTCTATGTAATGAACTAGCTGGCTAAGCTCACATGCAGTTTATGTTAGCAGGACCCTGAAATGAAGACAGTAATCCTACACAATAGACACATCCATGTTTAGAAGCAATAATGTAGGGATATTAAAGAAGGTTTATATTAGACATGGTTTATATGAAAAATGACTTATTGTTAATTGATGCCTCATAACTAAAGGTTTATGTTAAAAGTAAATTTGTGATTCTAACCTGCAAGCCACCAGCTGTGTCTGTGTGAAGCCTGCTCAAAGAAATACTTTGTATAAAACTTGTTAAACATTAATTAACTCTAAGTAAGCCAAAACAGTGAAATAGATGTGATTAAGATAGAGAATGTATGTGACTGAATGGTTAGGGAGTTACCAGTCTGAAGAATTCAGTGTTGGCTGAAGAAGGTGTCAAGTGGGATCAACCAGATGACCCACCACACCTCAAAGGAAGGAAAAACAAGCATCTGACAGAATGGAGCCAGCCATCTGCTGATTGATTTAGCAACAGCAGAATGAGGCAACTCCTATGAACTAACATAGGGAAAAATCCCTATAAAACTGTACTCTAAAGATTGAGGACTTTGAGTCTATGGTTCTGATACCAACCTCCAGGAGCATCAGATGCATCTGACACAGACTCGGCTCCATCCTCATGACCAAGGTACCTGGCCAGTAACTTGGCATGAGCAACATCTAGGCTGGTAACTATAACATCTATACAGAACCTGAATGAATGATTGTGTGAATGAATATGTGTATGTGTGTGTGTGTGTGTGTGTATGTGTCTGTGTCTGTGTCTGTGTGTGTATAAGGAATAAGTAGTAATGGAAATAAGTAGGAAAACATTGTCTTTTGTTTTGTTATGGTATTTACAATAAATGTGGCATCTTTGCCTTATCCCTCTTAATAAGATCCTGCTGGTTTTTATTATATTGGTACAACATTTTGGTGGAGAATAGCGAAAGGGGGATTATGGTATTTTTGCCTCACTTATTGTAAACCAATCTGTGTGCACACAACCGGCTCTACAGAGCACGGTTCTATTCTTGGTTAACCAAAACTGCTGGCCCCCGTGTGGGTAGCAGGAAAATAAAGAGCTCATAAGATTGTTAACAAAAACTGCTGGCCCCCGGGTGGGTAGTAGGAAAATTGTTAACTAAATCTGTTGGCCTCCGTGAAGGTAGCAGAAAAAGAAATATATATATATATATATCAGGAGCAACAAGAGGGTCCCAGGGACCAGACAGTGCTGCTCGCTAAACAAAATTTAAAATGTTTAAAAAAAGGCAAGGGAAAACAGTCCCAGAGGAAGAAATGAAGTCAAAAGTAGCTTCTACCTCACCTTTTATTAAAGAGAGAACGTCTTTTCAACAAATCCTTCAAAGATATGGGCACAGTCCTTGGACTGAACAAGCCCTTGCAAATATCTGCACCATTTTGGACCTAGAGGATAGATTGGCCCAATATATCCTCATATGCAAACCCCCAAATGCAGTAAAAAGAGATGCTGCAGGGATCTGGCTGCTGTGGAAGGCTTGTAATGACAGCTACCTCCACCTAGCAGCCTGTAAAGAGGAGAAAATATCTCTAAAAGAAAAACTATCCCAATTGGAAAAAGGGGTAGAAAATTGGAAAGTAATGGCACATTGGGAAAAAGAGGCTTGGGACCCCCAAAAAACATGGGAAGAAAATATGTGAAACAACCATTGTAAGCTGCTCTTTTAGGAATTAAGGGTTATAGTGCTTAATATTTATCAGTTTGGTTTTTTTTGTTGTGGTTGGTTGTTGTTCACAACTGTTGGGAAAATGTAAAAACAAAAAACTGCATCAAGATTTAAAGCCTCTGCTGCAAAAGCAGAGAAATAAAAATGTATGTAGTACCCAAACCCAGTTAAATGCCCTTAAGGTTGGGTACAGAGAGTTAAAACAGCACTCTCACATCTTACAACAGCAGTAACATCAGAAGAAAAAACATTTGAGACCCCAGAAGGGGCAGGTTTTTGGGACCCCTCTGGAGAGTGGGAAGGGGGATATTTGGGTAGATTCCTCCTCCCAGGGCCAGAATGCCATGGCAAAGTGGCTGGGAATTCCTGCATCTGCCTCAGACCTCCAGGCCATGGCAAAGTGGCTGGGGATTTTAAAATAAAATATATTTTTTGCACCACTTAATTAGCATTTGTGCAGCCCCAAGTACCAAACACACTGTGGCAGAGACTAAGCAGGGTCTGCCATGTGGAAGCACTGTGCTAATTTATTTTTAAGCTTTTATCTTTCAGGCTCTAAAACCAAAACATCAGGAGAGCTGGTACCAGCTGAAGAGTTATAAAATACCATGGTTATAGTGTCGCGACAAAGTCTGTGTTCAGTGTTCTGTGTTGCATGTTCTCTGTTGCATGTTCTGTGTCTGTCTCTAGTGGTGTCCTGTGCTAGCATTGGGTCCAGAAAAAAATATACTACACTAGACAGAGCAAATGTCTCTCTACTTCCCCCATGTCCATCCAACTTATCAATCACCACTTGTGTCCAAAAGACTTTGGTCCCCAGTGCATCAGGTTTATTTTTTGTTAGGTTTTCCACACTTTTCTCTATACACTCTGGTTCTACTTCCCCAAGTCCTAAAGGGTAGTTCTTGGGTCCCCATAACCTGTAAGACCTTGGCCCATAATTGCAGGGCCCCATCTTTCAGGTCCCCAAAAACCTCTTAAGTACAACTGTTAAAAATAGGGAATTCTGCAACATTTTAGCAAATAAATGTTAAAGTCCAAATCAGCTTAACCCTGCATAACAACTGTGGTCCTCCTACAAAATCTTATTTCTTGTGTGTGCTTAAGAACCTCAGAAACTTTTATTGTTTGATGGCTATTGCAGCATCAAACTTAGACCTCATCTTATGTGTCAATGTACCCAATTATTGTAATGGTTATGGTTTTATTGTATTCCCAATTATTATAACTATAATTGTTTGGATTTGTGTTTAGGTTATATCTGGTCTTTAGTCAATTGTAATGGTTTTAGTTATATTCACCTGGTTATAATTGTTTGGTTCACCTGTGCCCTACCATGACAACAACTACTGTAATGATCATAGATCAAGGGGCACAGTGTTAGCAGCCCCCAGTACATAAATGTAAATGCAATGTCAGTACTGTTTTTACTAAACAAATAACTTATTACTGGTATAATATATTCTTTGGATGGTCCCCAACCACTACTGGCATCCTATCAGTAATGCTACATCCCTTGATAGTTGTCTTAGTATTAAATTGTATTTGTATTATTGAAATGTTTAGCATGTGCTTTTGGATAAAAACAATGTACAATAGATTGAAATCACAAACCCATGTTGCCTCACAGTACCTTCTTTTAAACAGGTTACATAGAAAGTGACACTAACGAGTATATGTATATCGTAGTGTCAAAAGGGGGATTATGTAGGGATATTAAAGAAGGTTTATATTAGACATGGTTTATATGAAAAATGACTTATTGTTAATTGATGCCTCATAACTAAAGGTTTATGTTAAAAGTAAATTTGTGATTCTAACCTGCAAGCCACCAGCTGTGTCTGTGTGAAGCCTGCTCAAAGAAATACTTTGTATAAAACTTGTTAAACATTAATTAACTCTAAGTAAGCCAAAACAGTGAAATAGATGTGATTAAGATAGAGAATGTATGTGACTGAATGGTTAGGGAGTTACCAGTCTGAAGAATTCAGTGTTGGCTGAAGAAGGTGTCAAGTGGGATCAACCAGATGACCCACCACACCTCAAAGGAAGGAAAAACAAGCATCTGACAGAATGGAGCCAGCCATCTGCTGATTGATTTAGCAACAGCAGAATGAGGCAACTCCTATGAACTAACATAGGGAAAAATCCCTATAAAACTGTACTCTAAAGATTGAGGACTTTGAGTCTATGGTTCTGATACCAACCTCCAGGAGCATCAGATGCATCTGACACAGACTCGGCTCCATCCTCATGACCAAGGTACCTGGCCAGTAACTTGGCATGAGCAACATCTAGGCTGGTAACTATAACATCTATACAGAACCTGAATGAAAGATTGTGTGAATGAATATGTGTATGTGTGTGTGTGTGTGTGTGTGTGTATGTGTCTGTGTCTGTGTCTGTGTGTGTATAAGGAATAAGTAGTAATGGAAATAAGTAGGAAAACATTGTCTTTTGTTTTGTTATGGTATTTACAATAAATGTGGCATCTTTGCCTTATCCCTCTTAATAAGATCCTGCTGGTTTTTATTATATTGGTACAACAATAATTCCATGCCACCTTTCCAACAGCATGTTACGTGCATTTATTATTTGTTGCCTGATTCTTTTCTAGGGCCTAATTACAGATGCTGAAATAAACGTATTAAAACAATTACTACAATGGCATCATTTGTTAGAAAAAACGTGATTATACACAAGTCATGCAATTCCGTTTGAATTCAGTGGAGGTTTTGCCTGAGCAATGAGTGCAGGACTTAACTGGGCTTTTACTGCTACTCTGCAGAAATCACGTGCCTCCCTGAATACATATAAACAACACCAGCAATTCCGGTTGTGAAATAGGAAATATGATTTTTCGCTAGCGGAACACACACAATTTGGAATAGCTTCTTTGACTTAGAAAAAGCTGATCAGAATTATTTACCAGGCAGCATTTTCCTTGGAATTCACTCTCCTACTTTTCCACTGCTTTACTTACCTTTCTCAGGATTATTGGATAAAAATTAGGGAATGTTCCAAAGCCCACTGAAGTCAATAGAAAGACGCCGATTGACTTCACTGGGCTTTGGATCAGGCCACGAAGGATTTTACGTGACTGTTATTGTCACAAAAAGACTCCTGCGTTATTTACTCTGCATTAACTGTCTCAATAGCAATGTTGGTTTGAAATCACTCCATGATAGCTGCTGGTGTCATGTTTAGAAATACCTGAAATTCTGAGGATCAGTTTGACCCCCTGCTCCTGCTCCCAATGAGGTCAGTGGTAACATTTCTATTGACTGAATTGGAAGCAGGAGCAGGCTCCTTGTCAGCAACTGTGGTTTACAAATGAGATGCCAGCAAAAACCTCAAAAGCCAAAAATATTTGAACCCTGTTTTGGAAACAGAGAATTGAACTTTAGGCAACAAGTCAATATAGGTTCTCATTACAATCTTAAGGGATGTCTACACCGCAATCTAAGGTGTGATTGCAGCTCAGCTAGACAAAGCTGCACTAGCCTGGCAAAAAATAGCAGTTTAGATGCAACAGTGTGAGCTGTACAAGTCTTCCTGGAACCCTGCATACCAACATGTGTTGCTACAGCCCACGCATCTACACTGTTATCTTTAGCCATATTAGCGCAGGCATGTAAAGCTGCTGTGCGCACATCAGTCTGAGCCATTTGTAATGTTGTTGTAGCCAGGCTGGTCCCAGGATATTAGAGAGACAAGGTGGGTGAGGTCATATCTTTAACTGGGCCAACTTTTGAAGTCAGACCTCAGATTGGAGTGTACATTTGGTTCTGATCCTGCAAACACATAGGCAAATGAGTAACAGTTGTACACATGAATAGTCTTATTGAGCTCAGTGGGAATACTCACAACCACGAATTTATTCACTTGTGTGTCTGTGGGATCAGAGACATAGTTTTATCCTTCAGATGTCTAATTTTTTAGATTAATGCTAAAGAGAGGAAAATGGATAGGAAGGAAACTCCTAACATGCTGAAGGCAAGATTCATAATGTAACAGATAAACATATAAACAGGAAGAATGAAGGAGTGAAAGAAGTGGAAAGAAGAAAGGCAAAGAAGCCAAGGAGACCATAGTCATACTTTTTAAAATTATTATTTTGTAAAAATTGTGTTCAAGTTATATATCAGATAAAACTAGGCACTGTATGATCAAAACACTTTACACTTTAACAAAATTACATTTAATTTAGAAAATGATGAATAAAAGCATCCAAGTTTTAGACTGATCTGCAAGAGATGGCAAATCTATATAACTTGATTGGTAAGCCACAGAAAAGTAAGACGATATTTAAACAAAATATAAAATTGTCTAATTAAACATTTTTTAAAAAAGATTGAAATGTTTCTATTCCTTTCGACATGATAGTTACCAGTGCCACTTCCTAACATAGAGCTTCAGCTTGCAGAATACTTAAAAGCACAAATTTCTTCCAAACTTCCTACTAGTTAGAGATTTTCTAACTAGATGCTGTGGTGCTGATTCTGATCTCATTTACTCTGACATAAATCAGGGAAAAAAATCAAAGTTTCCTTAAAATTCATGGCTGCATGTATGCACTTTTGTAAAATAAAAATACTTACTTTCTTTATTTTTCTGCTATAAAAGATGTCAGTCCAGTGAAGAGTTTTTAAAACAGACCAAAAGGGGTAGGCACCAGAAGCTGATCGCACAGATGGTAACTGAAGTACACTGATCAACTTCCCCAAATTGGCCACTACAGTGACAACAGAAGCTGGCTTGTGGTTTGCTATAGTCCAAGTGGGAAGAACAGAAGCCACACCTATTTTGGTAGTGTAATTTATTGACTCATTTGGCACAAGAATATGCTAATAAACTGAAATGACAAAACGTGGCCAGTTGAAGCATGGTTGAACAATAACTTTGTAAGCCAGGGAAAATCCATATCAGAGAACAGAAAGCTGGCAAACTATTCAAAAGATAAAACATAAATCAGAGACAAAAAATCACAAAGGCTGAGATTTTCTCTTGCATCATAACATTAGGATTATTCTTTGTTATGTCTTTTGCCCTTTACACAATGATAATTGTGAGAAGAAAGAAACCACATGGGCACAGTGGGATCCAGTTTACCATGTTTACTAATGATAAGCAACATACAAGGCCTAATTAACCTATACAGATTGCTGCTTTGGCTGGTTTGTAAAATGTAGAATACAGTGAGGCCACTAGATGGCTCCCCAACTACTTAAAAGCAGGGATGGGCAAACTTTTTGGTCCGAGGGCCACATCCGGGTTGTGCAATTGTATGGAGGGCTGGGTAGGGAAGGCTATGCCTCCCCAAACAGCCTGGCCCCGACCTCCTATCCGCCCCTCCCATTTCCCACCCCCTGACTGCCCTCCTCAGAACCCTCAACCCATCTAACCCGCCCCCCTGCTCCTTGTCCCCTGACCACCCCCTCCCGGGACTCTCCACCCCATATCCACATCCCCGCCCCCTGACAGCCCCCCTGGGACTCCCCCCCATCCAACTGCCCTCTGCTCCTTGTCACCTGACCACCCCCTCCCGGGACTCCCTACCCCTAACTGCCCCCCAGGATCCCACCCCCTTATCCAATCCCCCCACTCCCTGTCCCCTGACTGCCCTCCTGACCCCTATCCACATCCCCGCCCCCTGACAGGCCCCCCCGGGACTCCCACTCCCAACCCTCCCTGTTCTCCATCCCCTGACCGCCCCCGCCAGAACCTCTGCCCCATCCAACCACCCCCTCCTCCCTGACTGCTCCCCAGAACCCCCTGCTCCCTTACCCAACCCCCCCTCTCCCGGCCCCCTTACCAGCAGCCAGAGCTCGCAGACACGACACCCAGCCAGAGCCAGCTGTGCTCCCCACACTGCCCAGCGGGAGCGGTGGGCCAGAGCATGGCTGTGGGGGAGGAGGGACTGCGGGGAAGGGGCCGGGGACTAGGCTTCCTGGCCAGGAGCTCGGGGGCCAGGCAGGATGGTCCCGCAGGCCGGATGTGGCCCACAGGCTGTAGTTTGCCCACGTCTGACCTAAAGGGATATTATCCTCTTCAGGGGCAGCTTTGAAAATTTTACAGTGAAATACATGCTCAGCTGAAAAGCATAGCTTTCAAATAGTAAGGTGGCATACAGGGGTGAGCTGGAGCCGGTTCGCACCGGTTCGCGCGAACCCGTTGTTAAATTTAGAAGCGGTTTTAGAACCGCTTGTTAACTAGCTTCCCTGCCAGGGAAGCTTTGATGGGCTCTGCCTGGGAAGCCTGTAATTCCTCCTCCCGGCCGCCGGGGGGCGCTGCGCTGTGCTGCGAGAGGCATGTGGGCTGCCTCCTGGCCCTGTTGCTGCTCCTGCTCTTTGGACCTCTGGCCCTGGGGCTCCGGCTGCTGCTGCCTGGTGAGTCCCCGGCTGCCTCCTGCTGCTCCCCCCCCCGCGTGAGTGTCTGCGCCCCTCCCCCGCCTTCCCTGCCCCCAGCCACCCCCAGCCCCCACCCCCTGCCCGCAGCCGCCCCCTGCCCCACCCCCTGCCCCCAGCCGCCCCCTGCCCCCAGCCCCACCCCCTGCCCACAGCCAGCCCCCTGCCCCACCCCCTGCCCACAGCCCCTGCCCCCAGCCCCACCCCCTGCCCACAGCCCCTGCCCCCCCCTGCCCCAGCCAGCCCCTGCCACCCCCAGCCACCCCCTGCCCGCCCCAGCCACCCCCTGCCCCCAGCCGCCCCCAGCTGCCCCCAGCCACCCCCAGCCGCCCCCAGCCAGCCCCTGCCCCCAGCCACCCGCAGCCCCACCCTCTGCCACAGCCACCCCCTGCCCCACCCCCTGCCCACAGCCACCCGCAGCCAGCCCCTGCCCCCAGCCAGCCCCTGCTCCCAGCCTCCCCCAGCCAGCCCCTGCCCACAGGCGCCCCCTGCCCCACCCCCTGCCCACAGCCACCCGCAGCCAGTCCCTGCCCACAGCCGCCCTCTGCCCCCAGCCAGCCCCTGCCCCCAGCCGCCCGCAGCCCGCCCGTCTGCATCACCTGCCCACAGCCAGCCCGTGTCACTCCCTGCCTCCAGCTAGCCCTGCCCCACGCCCCTATCTGCAGCCAGCCCCACATCCACTGGTGCCCTGCAGTTCCCAGGGCAGTAACCCTGCACACCTGCTTTAATGAGGGGGGGGGGGCAGGGAGCAGCTGGGACCCACACATGTGCACACCCTAGAGTGACCAGACAGCAAGTGTGAAAAATCGGGACGGGGGTAAGGGGTAATAGGAGCCTATATAAGAAAAAGACCCAAAAATTGAGACTGTCCCTGATCACCACCCACACATGTGAAACGGAGCTCATTTCTAGTTCAGCCCCATCTTTTTAAAAAAGAACTTTAGGTAGGGTTAAAATACATCTGTATTTTCCTGGACATGTCAGGCTTTTCGGTTCTTAATCACCTCCTGGGAAAATATGGACGTATGGCAACCCTATTGGTACAAAAAATACATGCTGTCGCACATCCCTTAAATCAGAACTTTTTATAGGGAACCCGTTGTTAAGATTTTGGCAGCTCATCACTGGTGGCATGTGAGTGTTAAGTAAGATAGCTTTGCAAGGTATCATTTATCAGAGGGGTAGCCGTGTTAGTCTGGATCTGTAAAAGCAGCAAAGAGTCCTGTGGCACCGCATAGACTAACAGACGTATTGGAGCATGAGCTTTGCAACATAGTTGTAACATGCATACAACAATGTACACATATTCATATGTTACTGTCTTCATGGCTGGAAGTAATATGATTTGTGTTCCCACCAACTTCACATGATTGAGGACCCCAGCAGGTCCTTCTCTTCCCTCTCCCATACTGCCCCCTCCCCCCGCAATTTATCAAGGGAAGGAAGAGAGCTCAGAGACTTCAAAGTGACTAGGTTTTTTGGCTGAGCACCTGTGAGATCAGGATCATGTAATAAGCAAGGGACTGCCTGGTTTCAGTCTCAGCTCCTAGTCGGAGGCACACGGTGCATGTTATCTTGGGGATTGGACTGGATTTTGGAGAGGTGAAGATATGTTTTTCATGATCATGTCATCTCCTTCCCCATGCTGAAGTCAGGACCTATCATGGTGAAAGACCAGTTTTAATTATTAGTTGGGATGCCGATTCTGAGACATTATACTGCTCAGACACACTGTTACAGGCACAGTGGAATTATAAGGCTATGTGACATTGACAGACTGACACATAGATCCGCGCACCCCCCTCCCACTCTGTCACATCAATTTGCCAGGTCTCCAGGGTTCACAGATTACTTGTCACTGGTGAAGGGTTGTGGAAACAGGCTTGAGACCTAATGCTCCAAACCAGACCAACTGCAGCCCACAGAACTTTAACGTTCCCATGCTGTGGTTGTGGAAGCAGCAATACCTCCATTTATGGCCATTGGCACAGCTTCAGCAAAAGCTTGACCAGCTGAGTTCTTTAATATTGCTTACGCTTCCTTCCTGCCCCTGTTGAGGCAGCTTAAGCACCTTCTCTGCAGCTCAGTGCGCCAACTTGCCTCCTTAAATTCAGCTCCACCTTGTGCTGGATCCACTTTATTGTATGAAACATACCACTGCAAGTCGATCTCCCTCTGACTGAAGTTAATGGGAGTTTTGCTCATCAACCGGAGCATGACTGGGCCCTGCATTAACTAGAGAAGGAGATGATATGATAAATACAAAGTAGAGATCAGATCTTGCAGACATTTTGTGCATTGCTACTCATTGCCCTAACCCTCAGGTGCATCCAAGCTGCACTTTGGGCAGGACCAGAAGGAGTGAGAGGGCAAAGGCTCTGGGTGAGATGACATAGCACTATGCCACTTGGGGAGTCTCATAGGCCAAGGTGGGCCAAGTACCCAGCTTTACTGGGGCTGCGGCTTTGGCCCACTGATTAGTATGGGAGTCTCACATGTGGAGCAGCTGCAGGATAAGGCTAGAGGTGAACTTCAGTAACTAGTTATGAAATGAATACACTATAACGGCCTATCAGAGGAACAAACCTGGTCAAATCCTCACAATAATCACATGCATCCATGTGACAGATGTGACTCACCATTGTGGCACCTTCTGCTGGCTGTCCTGTGCATTAGCTCTTTTCACCAGTGTGCCTTTTTCTGGTGATGTCTTGCCACCATCACTTCTGCTCCTGGACCCAAGAAACTCCCAGGACTACAGCATCCTCTTCATGATATAGCCCTCTGGCTGTGCAACACTCTGTGCTTCCCCCCCCCCCTCGGGGCAACAGCAGTCCTCTGTCCAGCCACTTCCTTAGTGGTAGTGGGGGCAGGGGGTCCCCAGGCCTGCCCACTACTCTAGGTCCCAGCCCAGGGACCCTGTAGAGGGCAGCCACATGCTGCGTCCCCTCCAACCTCTCAGTCTACTTCCCTGGGCCACTTCCCCACAGCCCCAGGACCTTCTCTGCCCTTGTCTCAGGGCCTCAGCACGCTCGTCTTAGCAGTCAGCCAGGAGCTCGCGCTCACTCCCCTGACCCTGCCCAGCAGTGTTCTGTCCAAGGTGCTAGTTCTCTTCCTCCTGTAGGGCAGCCAGTCATAGAATATCAGGGTTGGAAGGGACCTCAGGAGGTTATCTAGTCCAACCCCCTGCTCAAAGCAGGACCAAACCCAACTAAATCATCCCAGCCAGGGCTTTGTCAAGCCTGACCTTAAAAACCTCTAAGGAAGGAGATTCCACCACCTCCCTAGGTAACCCATTCCAGTGCTTCACCACCCTACTAGTGAAAATGTTTTTCCTAATATCCAACCTAGACCTCCCCCACTGCAACTTGAGACCATTACTCCTTGTTCTGTCATTTGCTACCACTGAGAACAGTCTAGCTCCATCCTTTTTGGAACCCCCTTTCAGGTAGTTGAAAGCAGCTATCAAATCTCCCCTCATTCTTCTCTTCTGCAGACTAAACAATCCCAGTTCCCTCAGCCTCTCCTCATAAGTCATGTGCTCCAGCCCCCTAATCATTTTTGTTGACCTCCGCTGGACTCTTTCCAATTTCTCCACATCCTTCTTGTAGTATGGGGCCCAAAACTGGACACAGTACTCCAAATGAGGCCTCACCAGTGCTGAATAGAGGGGAATGATCACGTCCCTCGATCTGCTGGCAATACCCCTACTTATACAGCCCAAAATGCCGTTAGCCTTCTTGGCAACAAGGGCACACAGTTGACTCGTATTCAGCTTCTCATCCTAGGTCTTTTTCTGCAGAACTGCTTCCTAGCCATTTGGTCCCTAGTCTGTAACAGTGAATGGGATTCTTCCGTCTTAAGTGCAGGACTCTGCACTTGTCCTTGTTGAACCTCATCACGTTTCTTTTGGCCCAATCCTTTAATTTGTCTAGGTCCCTCTGTATCCTATCCCTACCCTCCAGCGTATCTACCACTCCTCCCAGTTTAGTGTAATCTGCAAACTTGCTGAGAGTGCGGTCCATGCCATCCTCCAGATCATTAATGAAGATATTGAACAAAACCAGCCCCAGGACCAACCCTTGGGGCACTCTGCTTGAAACCAGCTGCCAACTAGACATGGAGCCATTGATCACTACCCGTTAAGCCCGATGATCTAGCCAGCCTTCTATCCACTTTATAGTCCATTCATCCAGCCCATACTTCTTTAACTTGCCAGCAAGAATACTATGGGAGACCATATCAAAAGCTTTGCTAAAGTCAAGGAATAACACATCCACTGCTTTCTCCTCATCCACAAACCCAGTTATCTCCTCATAGAAGGCAATCAGGTTAGTCAGGCATGACTTGCCCTTGGTGAATCCATGCTGACTGTTCCTGATCACTTTCCTCTCCTCTAAGTGCTTCAGAATTGATTCCTTGAGGACCTGCTCCATGATTTTTCCAGGGACTGAGATGAGGCTGTCTGGTCTGTAGTTCCCTGGATCCTCCTTCTTCCCTTTTTTAAAGATGGGCACTACATTAGCCTTTTTCCAGTCATCCGGGACCTCCCCTGATCGCCATGATTTTTCAAAGAAAATGGCCAATGGCTCTGCAATCACATCCACCAACTCCTTTAGCACCCTTGGATGCATTGCATCCGACCCCATGGACTTGTGCTCATCCAGTTTTTCTAAATAGTCCCGAACCACTTCTTTCTCCACAGAGGGCTGGTCACCTCCTCCCCATACTGTGCTGCCCAGTGCAGTAGTCTGGGAGCTGACCTTGTTCGTGAAGACAGAGTCAAAAAAAGCATTGAGTACATTAGCTTTTTCCACATCCTCTGTCACTAGGTTGCCTCCCTCATTCAGTAAGGGGCCCACACTTTCCTTGACTTTCTTCTTGTTGCTAACATACCTGAAGAAACTCTTCTTGTTACTCTTAACATCTCTTGCTACCTTCTTGTCGCTCTTAACAAAGCCCTGGCTGGGATGATTTAGTTGGGTTTGGTCCTGCTTTGAGCAGGGGGTTGGACTAGATGACCTCCTGAGGTCCCTTCCAACCCTGAGATTCTATGATTTAACATGTCTTGAGCTCCAGGGAGCAACTGAAGCTGTTCTGCTCTGCAGCCCTTCTTATATGGGCAAGCCCGGCCCTGATTGGCTACCCCTTGCAGCCCCTCTCTAATTGACTGTCTCCTGCGCAGCCTCCCTAGGGCTCTATTAACCCCTAATGGGCCAGTGTGGGGCAGACACCCTATCACAATCTAGTACAGAAAGAGAGGAATCATTTGGACTGATTATCAACATTACCTTATTAATAACAATAATACCATGAATAAACACAGGGCCCAATCTTGAGCCTAATAAAATCTATGGCAAAACTCCCATTAGCAAGATCAGAGTCCTAGTGCCTTTGATAAGGGGACCTGTAACAGGGTGATGGCTCACCGCTGCGGCGCCTCCTGATGGTCATCCAGGGAATTAGCTCTTTCCACTCAGGAGTGTCCTCTGCAGGCTGGTGTCCCGCTTTCTGCTGGTCCCGGGGTCCCTGCAGTGCCCCTGCAGTGTCGCTGTGTCTCCCCTCCCCAGGGAACCCCCAACCTCCTATCCCCACCTCACCTCAGCCTTTGACTACTGCCGGTCACCATCTATCCCCCACTCACTGGGGCAGACTGCAGTATAATTGCCACTCATGACTGGCAAGGAGGGTTTGGACCTGCTCCCTTTGCCTACCCTTGAGCTGCACCTCTGCAACCCCATTACCTTTCTTGGCCTTTAACAAGGCCTGCAGCCTGAGGGTTTTCCAGGCCAGAGCTCCCCAGCACCTCTGGCCTTTCCCCAGCCCTGCTCCAGTCTCGGTGCCCTGCTCAGCTCCCAGCAACCAGGCCCATCCCTCTCAGCATCTAGAGAGAAACTCTCTCAGCGCCAGCTTAGCCGCCCCTTTATAGGGCCAGCTGTGGCCTGATTGGGGTGTGGCCTAGCTGTGGCTGCTTCCCCAATCAGCCCAGGCTAATGGTTCCCCACCACAGCCCTCTCCCAGGGCTGTTTTAAGCCCTTCAGGGCAGGAGCGGGGTTACTCCCCCGCTACAGGACCGCATAGCACTTTACAAACATGAATTTAGAAGTGAGTCTTACGGAAGTGTAAAGGGAGGTATGCAGAGGTAAAGTTAGTTGCCCAGGATCACACAATATTAAAGAATAAACTTCCTATACATGAACAGTAAATATTATTAAAAGCTGAAAATTCTGTGAGCATTAAGGTTATGCATTTCACAGAATAGTTTCATATTACGTGTTTTTAGCTAGAGGGCTTTAAAATATGCAAGGCAGAATCTTTGGGACATAAAGCTTTGTCACAGTTACATTAGATGAAAGGTGCTTCCCATAAAACATCCCCATTCAATCGGCAAGGAAAATGATGGGCTAACCCCTTTCTGTATACTGTACACCCCATCATCTCACATGCTGTTATCAGTTAGCACTTCACTTTTTAGTCTTTGCCAGAAAAGGCCTTCAGCATGTGGATTCTTAGGCCAGTCAAGAACAGAGCTCTTGCAGATCCTCCTTCTCAGCCTCAGGTACTGGGAATGCTGTAGCACCGGCTCCAGTAGAATAAACACAATCACGTCTGCATTCTCATCCATTAGCCTCTGCAGAGCGATATAAAAAGCAGTTTTAAAGTTCCCGTTTTTCACATATCTTTCGGTTAGAACAAATATTGTCTTTCTGCTGTGATGGATGCTCTGTGCAAGGTTGTCAATGACAGCCTTTCCCGGCTCCCAGTCCCTTTCCTCCAAACAAAGCAGAATGTGTTTATCTCCATTTTCCTCTAGACGAAATCGTAGCTCATTTATTACCCAGTCGGTTACTGTCGCATCCTGAGTATCACAGGCTATGTAAGCATCATAGAGAGCTTTGTCTGTGGCTGTAGATTTGTATCCTTTTAATTTTGCTACACAAATTTAGTAAGTATACCAGACATCCCAGTAAAAAAATGTTTTGTAACAGCTATCAACATAGTAACAGCGAAGAATGAAACATAAAATAATGTTGCAGCAACTTCCTCCAAAGTACAAGTATGCAGATTGCACAGTTGACTTTTGTTGCTAGCCGTGGTATATAAATATTAGTTGTCTGTATCCATTTTATGAAGTCACTATTTTGGCAAGTGTAATCAAAAAGGTTGCCCTTTAACTTTAAATATTTTACACCTTGTATATGAACCAGTGTTGACTGGTTCATATATTTTAGCTTGTTGTGACTCAAATCAAGGAACAGAAGGCTGCTATTTGTATTTGAAAAGTCCACAGCAATCTCTGAAATCCTGTTACCCCTCAACAGCAGAGACTGTTTGAATGAAATATGAACAGTTCTGAAATTATTTTGACTCAGGTCAAGCAGCTTCAAATATTTCAGTCTGGTGAGGTTTGCAAAGATAAACACTTGCAATCTGTTGTTGCTTAGGAATAGCTGTGTTAGGTTTGGTGGTAGGCTCAGGAATACTCTAGTAGGGATTTTTAAAGGTCTATTGTGGGACATATCAATGTATGTTAGACTACCAAGATTCTTAAAAAAATATATCTTTCATGTTTGTCGCCCCATAAAATATCAAGGCAGTTTCCTTTAAACACTAATTCTTCAGGGGATTTGCTGCTTAACTGTCTGTCTGTCAGTGTGGAAATAACATTCCAACTTAAGTTTAAAATCTTTAGCTGAGGAAGCTTTTCAATAAATGCTAGTCTAAGTGTGACTCCTGCCAGGCAAAAATAATGCTTGTTATGGGTCAGGTCTAACACTTCGAGAAGTTTCATATCATTAAATGCAAAACCATAAGCAAAATCCAATTTATTATTTGATGGGTCTAAATATTTGAGTTTGGTTAGGTTGAATTCAGTGCCATTGAAAGCTTGGCTAATACCATTTGAAGACAAGTTCAAGCAGGCTATATCCTTAAAACTTTTAAACTGATTTGGGTTAATGAAGATGAGGCTGTTTGAGCTCATACCAATGCTTTTCCATCTGAAGAACACTGGGGCCTAAGAATGTAATACAAGAAATGGTCTATTTTTTTATACTTTTGCATAACTGAAGGGCTCGGCTGGCCTTCTCGTTCCAGAGTTAGATGGCAATATTTTGGGAATGCCTTTTTTCCAACCTGTTCTAAAAGACAATTATTGTCCCCTACAAAAGGTGATATTCTCTTATCTGTTAAGTAGATTTCTGTCAGGTTACTAAAATTCTGGAATACAGCGAGATCAATTTGTTTAATAAAATGTATCCCAAGGTCAAGGATATTTAGCTTTTTTAGAGCTATTAGAGGTTTTAAGTGCTTTTCACACAGGTCTTGGAAAACATAACCTTTAAGATATAATCGTTTTAAAGAGACTAGAGAAGAAAAATGTTGTGAGAGGTTTAGATACAATAAGTATACTTCTTCCTCAAAGTTGAAAGATAAGTTAAGTTCCTCTAAAGAAGTCAACTCCCATAAGAACTCACCAGAAGCTATTTCATTTTGTAAATAGTTAAATGCCAGGTGCAGCGCCTTTAGCTGTGTCATGTTCTGCAACCAGATGGCTGGTACACTAGTAAGTGAGGTGCTGGTGAGAACCAAAATCTTTAATTTCTTAAGATTTTGGAAAGCAAATTGGTGTATTTGAATGGAAGAGTTTATAATGCACATGGAAAGGGGGCATTATAACAGCTTGGACAGTTCCTGTTTAGGTCAAGAAGGTGCAAATTAACCAATTCATTAAAATCACCCTGGCTGATTCTTGTTATCTTATTAAAGCCAAGATAAAGTTCCCTTAGAGATGAGGGCAAATTGAGGGGCTCTCGGGTCAGGTTGTTATAGGAAAGTGACAGCACAATCAAATTGGTGAGGGCCACAAAAGCCTCATCCTCTTTTTCAAAAGTTTTACCGCAGGGATTGCTATAGTAACAGTTCCGATCCATGTAGAGTTCCTTCAGATTTTTGAGTTCTGAGAAGGTGTTGTTCTTAATAGAAACTATTTTGTTGGCATTGTGGAAGCCAGTAAATAATTAACAAGGTTTTGAAGAGATCTTAATGAATGTTAGTTAGCAAGAGTCAGGCCATACTGTGACCCTTATGACGTGAGATTTGTAGAAGCAAGATAATGTAAGACAGAGTGAACTGTGTGAAAGTATTACGACCTTGCAATGTGCAGTCTTGCTTTTTCTAGTAAGATAGCAGAAAAGCTTATGTATAAACAAAATGTATTTGTTGCTTTTTACTGTCTCCATGATTGTCTAAGCTTGTCTGTAACAAAGATATAAAGGCTTGATGTAATTGTTTACCAGTTGAGAGACCTGTCCAGGACCCTGTGTCCTATGGCACTCTCTCCCTCCATGGTAATTACTGGAGAAATAATAAAGTATTTAATTTTGCTGCACCCAAACAAAAAGCGAGCACTAAGTTTTTCCTCGTCCGGGATGGCAACGCCCACGGACCCACAGACGGCTACTACGGATCATTCCCCTTCGAACCCCATGGCGCCACATGAGAGGTATGAGACCTTTTGAAATCTCTATTGGGGTATCGGAGGAGGACTGTCCCTGAGGACGTCTGTCTCTCTGTTGGGCTCACGCCATCTGAACTTATTGACTGTGCAGCAGGATCAGATGCAAAGTGGTATTGGGGAGAGGCCCCAATAAGGTTAGTTTATAGCAGTACTGGGAACTGCTGAGTTGGCCAAGGTAAATGCATAAGGTAATGCATAAGGTAATGCATAGGTAAATGCATTAGAATGCACCGGTGCTGAGGGGTTTTTACCGCCTCAAGAGGGGTTGTCATACCACCTCATAGTAATGGTCTGGACCAGGTAAAGATGCATCGTGGTTAAAAAAAATAAACAAAAAATTTTTTAAAAAGGTTAAAAATAAAAATAAGGGTACCCCAGCATATTACATGTACGTACATTATGGTCCTAAAACCTGCAGGTATTTAAATGATTGAAATCTGTACACGCGTGAAAATTCATTTAAACAATGCCCATTAGAAGGCACCTTCAATCTAGATAAGATCATATATCTAAGAGGAGCTTTTAATCACCAAAGAAAAGCCTCTGACACGGTGTGAGCAATTTGTCTAGGAACGGGTTAATTTGAAATTCGGCTTCACCCAGAGATAGGAGAAGTTGTTTTGTGTTCAAGGTCATGTATCAGTGCGGACTATGCTAAGTGCAAAGAAAACTGCTTTCAGCCCCAGCTACTTGTGGAAAATTGAAACTGAGGCAAACCAAACGCAGTACAAGTTACAGAATTGGAATTATATTTGCAAAGCTTAACTTCCCAGTGAGACATGTGTGAGTATTAAAGTGGTTTAAGGCTTGGGGCATTCATGTTTTTCCTGTGTGAGGTTGATGCCTGCAGTCAAAGATTATGGAGGAACTACTGTTTTCTACATGCACTTTACAAGGCACTTTCTTAGAAACCCAGGGATAATAGAAGATTCCAGACTCCACATGAATCGTGAAGAGTAAGCAAAGCAGTTTGTATGAGATGGCAGCCATTTTATCCTAAAAAAAAAAAAGGAAGAGGCAAAAAGGCATCCTTCAAAAAGTGGAAGTTAAATCCTATAGAGTAAAATAGAAAGGAGCATAAACTTTGGCAAATTAAATGTAAAAATATGATTAGGAAGGCCGAAAAGAATTTAAGAACAGCTAGCCAAAGATTCAGAAAATAATAAGAATATTTTAAAGTACATCAGAAGCAGGAAGCCTGCTAAACAACCAGTGAGGCCACTCTATGATTGAGATGATAAAGGAGCACTCAAGGATGATTCGGCCATTTCAGAGAAACTAAATGAATTCTTTGCATCGGTCTTCACATCTGAGGATGTGAGGGAGATTCCCAAACCTGAACAATTCTTTTTAGGTAACAAATCTGAGGAACTGTCCCAGATTGAGGTGTCATTAAAGGAGATTTTGGAACAAATTGATAAAGATACAATAATAAATCACCAGGATGAGATGGTATTCACCCAAGAGTTCTGAAGGAATTCAGATGTGAAATTGCAGAACTGCTAACTGTGGTATGTAACCTATCATTTAAATCAGCTTCTGTACCAGATGACTGAAGGATAGCTAATGTGATGCCAATTTTTTAAAAAGATTCCAGAGGCGATCACGGCAATTATAGGCCGGTAAGCTTAACTTCAGTACTGGGCAAACTGGTTGAAACTATAGTAAAGAGCAAAATTGTCAGACATATAGATGAACATGATTTGTTGTGGAAGAGTCAACATGTTTTTTTGTAAAGGGAAATCATGCCTCACCAATCTACTAGAATTCTTTGAGGGGGTCAACAAGCATGTGGACAAGGGGGATCCAGTGGATATAGTGTACCTAGATTTTCAGAAATCCTTTGACAAGGTCTCTCACCAAAGGCTCTTAATCAAAGTAAGCTGTCATGGGATAAGAGGGAAGGTCCTCTCATGGATCGGTGACTGGTTAAAAGATAAGAAACAAAGGGTAGGAATAAATGGTCAGTTTTCAGAATGGAGAGAAGTAAATAGTGGTGTCCCCCAGGCAGGGCCGTCCCTAGACATTGTGGTGCCCTACACAGCCCCACTCCACCACAGGGGGAAGGGGAGGCTGGCCCCAAGCCTCCGTGGGGGGGGGGCAGGAGCAGGCTTGGGGGCCAGGGTGGAAACCACCCCCCAGCATGAACCAGCAGAGCAGAGCAGGTTGGGGACGGGTTGCTTCACTTCCTACCACCCAGTGATTGGAGGGCAGGACCTACCCCGCACTCATGGGGCAGTGGGAAGTGAAGCGACCTGGCCCCAGCCTGCTGCGCTCTGCTCCCCTGGCTCCCAGCAGTTCCTGGGGAGGAGGGGAACTGTCCCCCAGCAGTCACTGGCTGCACAGCTGGGAGCCGACGGAGTGGAGCGGGCTGGGGCTGGGTTGCTCCACTTTCAGCCACCCAATGAGTGCAGGGCGCACCCAACCCCTGCTGCAGTTCCCCAGGATGTAGCTCAGGGGAAGAAGTACAGTGGGGGGGCAGGGCTGGGGAGGAGCAGGAGTGGGGGCTTTGGGGAAGGGGTGGAGTGAGGGCGGGGCTGCGGCAGAGCAGGCGTGGGAAGAGGCGGAGCAGGGCCGGGGGCAGCTTTCCTGGCCAGCTCAGCCAGCCAGGGGATCGGGCTGGCTGCTGGAACAGCAAGCAGCTGTGTAGGGCACCAGGAAATTTGGGGCAATTTGGTGTCCCAAATTTCCTGGTGCTCTATGGAGCTGCGTAGTTTTGCATATGGGTAAGGACGGCCCTGCCCCCAAGGGTCTGTACTAGGACCAGTCCTATTTAACATATTCATAAATGATCTGGAAAAAGGGGTAAACAGTGAAGTGACAAAATTTGCAGATGATACAAAACTATTCAAGATAGTTAAATCCAAAGCTGACTGCGAAGAGTTACAAAGGGATCTCACAAACCTGGCTGACTGGGCAACAAAATGGCAGATGAAATTCAGTGTTGGTAAATGCAAAGTAATGCCACTGAAAAATGTAATCCCAACTATACATATGAAATGATGGGGTCTAAATTATCTGTTACCACTCAAGAAAAAGATCTTGGAGTCATTGTGGATAGATCTCTGAAAACATCCACTCAATGTGCAGCAGCAGTCAATAATGCTAACAGAATGTTGCGAATCATTAAGAGAGGGATAGGTAATAAGACAGAAAATATCATATTGCCTCTTTATAAACCCATGGTATGCCCACATCTTGAATACTGTGTGCAGATGTGGTCGCCCCACCTCAGAACAGATATATTGGAATTGGAAAAGGTTCAGAAAATAGCAACAAAAATGATTAGGGGTATGGAACAGCTTCCGTATGAAGAGAGATTAATAAGACTGGGACTTTTCATCTTGGAAAAGAGACAACTAAGGGGGGATATGATAGAGGTCTATAAAATCATGACTGGTGTGGAGAAAGTAAACAAGGAAGTGTTATTTACTCTTTCTCATACACAAGAACTAGGGATCATCAAATTAAATTAATAGGCAGCAAGTTTAAAACAAACAAAAGGAAGTATTTCTTCACACAGCGCAAGTCAACCTGTGGAACTCCTTACCAGAGGATGTGGTGAAGGCCTAGACTATAGCAGGGTTTAAAAAAGAACTAGATAAATTCATGGAGGATAGGTCCATCAATGACTATTAGCCAGAATGGGCAGAGATGGTGTCCTTAGCCTCTGTTTGCCAGAAGTTGGGAATGGGCAACAGGGGATGGATCACTTGATGATGACCTGTTCTGTTCATTCCCTCTGGGGCACCTGGCATTGGCCAATGTCAGAAGACAGGATACTCGGCAAGATGGACCTTTGGTCTGTCCCAGTATGGCCGTTCTTATGTTCTTAGATGAATGACTCATTAATAACAGTAGTGGCATCTGATGAAGCATTTATGCTTCATTTTACCGTATGCTAATTAGTGCACAAACCTACATTAATAACATAATTAAAACATAACCAAGTATTTCATAAATATCATGACCTGAACATCATGGATTGAAGTTGTTTGTTACTTTATCAACTTTTGCCACCCACAGTTAAAAAGTGTCCAGAGGGTGATGAATGTTGTTTTGGATGATTTTGGTGTGGAATGATAAATATTGTCTATATCAAGTATCCTATATTAATATGAAAGCATCTCAGGTATTATTTCATACTTCAAAAGCAATCATAAGGTTACATCAGAAGCAGAACCAACTACTGTTATACATATTACAATGACTGGAAATTAAATGACCACAGTCCTCAGCTACACCCAGTATCCACTGGCTACAGCTGAGGGAAGTGGATGTATTTGCAGCTCCCCGATCCTGGAAGTGGCTAGGGATCAGTTTGCTTTCAATACAGTTTACAGCAGCCCCGCTCTAAACCAAAGTTTCCCAACCCATGAGTCTCTACCCAACATTGGGACACCAGAATGTGTCAAAGGGTTGTGTGGGAGTCCTGGAGCGGCGTTGAAAGGCAGCTCTTTGTGGCTTTGGTCCTGTGGGGCTGGCTGGGTTCAGCTCCTCTCTCCAGGTGGGTTGTGACCTGGTGCACAGGGCTGCAGTGCTGCTCAGGTTTGACCTGGACTCCCGTCCATCGTGATCACAGGGGGCAGGACAAACCTGAGCAGCACTGCAACCCTGCAGGTCACAATGACTAGAGTGGGGAGCTGAACCCAGACAGTCCCACAGGTCTGGAGCCACCACTCTGGTACGTTTGGTGTCTTTATTTAGTACTCATTACATGGGAGTTCAGGCCTAACTTGGAGGATCTGGGGCCTAGTTATGTCAGTGAACTTCAGGCCTGGTCCAATGTGCATGTGCAGCACATGATCCTGTATATGTACAACTATCTTAGCCTTTGCAAACATTGTCAGTTGTAGCTGGGTGTTTATTAAAGTTGTGAGTGAGTTGAGGCCCTAGGGATCATTGCATTAATAGCTCTGGCATGGGCCATGTATAGTGCAGATACTGGGGAAATTTCTCCATTCAGCTCAGCCACTGTTCACTCAAACTTCTGCTATACTGCCCCTACCTCTCTTGAGCAAAGACTGTTAGTCATAGCAAGTAGACTGAATTATATGGTGGCTATGCCTTGTTCAGAAATAGGAGCTAGATTAAGATCAGTAAATGTAGGGCTTGATCGCACATCCAGTAAAGTTAACCGAGTCTTTCTATTGAATCAGTGAGCATGGGATCAGGCCCACACACTAAAGTTGCTATATTAGCCGACTTTACCACTAAGCTCTTTTATTTGAGTATTGCTGACTAACACCCCCAAATTACACCTTTGGTTATAAACATTCAGAAACTTCACATTCACCTCCAATAGATACCAAAAAGCAATGCGCAGCGCAACGTTATCTAATTAGCACTCTAGTACAAAGTCTTCATACTGCTTGGGTGCCCCTGTGTCAACAGATCAACTCATCTCAGTCACGCATTCAGAAAATTATTCTGCTTTAACAATACTGAGGTCACTGTTAATGTTTTGAGTGTGAGTTTGATAAGTTGGTGTATGCACTGCTTTTCGGTATCTATCTGCTGGAGGTGGATGTGAAAGCCTTATGGAGAGTGGTAGTGTGTTACCAACCTTGCTTTGGGCAATACAAAAGTGCCCAGCAATGTAGGAGACTTTTCCCCTAACATGTTTCCATACTTTTCACATTTTCATTTGGTTGGGAGTATCCTGATGCAACTTTAGCTATCATTATGTGAAGTTTTTGTGTGTTTCTTTCCTACCTTTTATATATTTGTAAAATGAGAAGGCAACTCATACCAGATTGCCTGGTAGTCTTGATGAATAATAAGGCTGGTGAGGTACATGGGAATATAAACTACAGTCAGTAGAGATGAAATTTGAACTCATTGTCTCTTTCCTAATTCAGGGAGCATTCAACTAGACTACAGGAATATTGGGGCGTGGCAGGCTTGCATATGTGTGTGTGTGTCAGTCCCTGGCATCACTGAATTAATCACACAGCAAGCACAGATTAGCACATTTCTTTTTGGTTATATAGGAAATTACAAATCATGACACAGATAAAACTCCCTTATGTATAACTGCTTGTGTATTAATCACTAAATCAGGAGCAAAAGAAGAAGGAAACACAGATCCCAGAGTGTTTTTGTTTTCTTTCAAAGAGTATCCAGAAAAAAGATGAAACAATAAGATGAAAAACTTCAAAAAAAGAGGGATCATTTTGGAGCTTTTATTATTCTTTCTGTATCACACCAGTTTCAATCAAATCACCAGGAAAAATACGAATAGTTCAGAAAGTTTATGTTCTATGTTTTGCGTGGCGCTATTTTATTGAGAATTTAACCAAATTGTTTTAATGCTCCTGTTACACTGAACACTCAGTCTTAACTAAGGATTTGCAATCTACAACTCCATCATAAAATGTTTGCCCAGTAACTTTTTCCCAATCTGCCTGCAAAAGTTAAAATTTAAACAATGATGCATCTCTAACTCCTTGATCAGGCAATTCACCAACGACCAACCCAGGACTCTGATAAGAAAGAGTTAGGGCCTGATTTTTAAACGTATTTAGGCATCTAAAGATACAGATAGTTGCCTATTGTGATTTTCAAAAGCACCAAAGTGCCTAACTTCCAGTTTCCAGCCTAAGTGCTTTTGAAGATCCCATTAGGTGTCTAAGCGCTAGCTTTATAACGTAGATAGAGTCTGATTCAAAATCCATTGAAGTCAATGGAGAGGTTCCCACTGACCTCAGTGAGCTTTGGATCAGAGCAATATAGCGCTGGTCCTTTGCTTTCCTTGTGAGCTCCATTCCTGTAACCTGAAATCAGCAGCATATCTGCCCTCTCTTTGTGTTGCAGATTAAAGAAAAAAGGATAGAAATTGTAGTAAGATGGAGTAGGAAATCAAATGTTGGAGCTGACAGCCTTGAGAATGTCTGTTCAATAAAGAATGAAAGATTAGCAGCAAAAATTATTAGCAGTGATAAAATTAGAACCAAATGTTAATTTTAATACAATGGATATAGTAGAATTTTTTCTAAAATCCCCAAAAATTACTAGATATTTACTAACTTTAAAATATATATATATGAGAAAATGGAAAGTTCTCAACTTGTTCAAATAGAAATAGACAGTCTTATAACTGTACCACTTACTTACAGAAATGAAGAATTCTCACTCGTAGGAAGCAATACATCGATAATAATGTGTTCTTGCGGTAAAGAGCATGCCCATGGAAATCAGTTGCAGAAGCCTGACTTGTACATCGTTGGAGAGTAGCATAAAGTCTGCCTTCAAAAAATCCTTTTCTCCAGCATATCAAAAATCACTGCTGGCAAGAAATTAAATGTGAAATTCTCCATCTCCATCTGTGTCCGGGTGTGGAAATAAACAGTTAATTTGAGCAGATAGTGCATGCTGCGTTTTTTCTATAAATAACAGGACTGTTTCAGCATTAATAGAGACATACTTCTTACAAGTTTGCACAAAGAGCAGGAGTAGGAAGCCTTCAGAATTGGGAAGTGAAGAAGAGACAAAAGGGAAGTCTCATGTTTTCAATGGAATCAAGAACTAAGAAACAGGAATAAGATGTTTTACAGTTTTATAATAAAGGTGAAACAGAAGTGTAAAGATATTCTGTACATCAAAAGTGTGAATAATGTCACACTAATAAGTTAGCTAATAATTTTATTTAAATAGAAGTCAGTGGGACTATTCATGTGAGGAACTGTGAACCCCTTCCTCACAATGGTAAGCAAGGTGACTTTTAGATATTTCTGTATCCAGGTGGCTCACTTGATCACAATAAACACTCCTACAATGCTGTTCATTCAAGGACCTTTCAGTTATGACACTTCTTAGAGTAACATTGTACGGGCACTGAAAAAAATCAGCCTATTTTCTATATCAAACATAAATAACACCCCCCCAAAGCTAGTAGACATCCTTAATATCTTTGAGAAAAGCCTATTTGGGGCTAAAATAACCAGCTTTTCCTCCTCCTTCTGAAAATAAAAGGAAAAGAACAAAATATAAGTCTCACATTTTGTTTTTCTTGAAATGAACTAATTTGTTGGTGGATCTGGAGTTAACCCAGAGTATCCACCAGTAAAAGTTGCTTTGTTTAAATAAAAGCAAGTTGATTTCATTTTATTTTTTTCTTTATAAGTTACTGAAAATGTTGGGCCTTAGTCTCTTATTTACACCATTTTTACACCAATGTAACACCCTTGTCTTCAGTGGAATGATACCTGCATTATCCCATCCAAATACATGTTAACGATACTAGCTTGGGTGCAACTGCTCAAATTAAGCCCCTTCCTTCTAATCCTGTGTCAGACCTTTCATTTCAATAAACTTATAGCTTCTGTTATTTACAATTACAGTATCATTATCATGGAAACTTGCTAGATCCATGGAATTAATGGTCCTAGGTATCGGTATGTAGCAGGAATGGATTCCAACAGGGAGAAAATCCAGGAAAACCAAGATATTCTTGAAAACTGATAAGATCTGAAATGGCAACAAAAAGGCCGAAGGAAATCTAAGTTTAAACCTAAAGCTTAAAAAGACATGTTGTTACTCTCTATGCAGCTCTCAGCAGGTGAGTCACAGCATACACACATAGCACAGAAATCAGAATTTCAGGAGAATGATAAAATGGCATGTGATCAGACATTTTCAAAATACCCAAAGCACCACTCTTCTCACCCCCCCGGAGAAAATTCTAATGGCAACTAGTGACAGGCCGCTTTTAGCTCCCAGTGCTGACCAGCAAAATGAATTTGAATAGCTCCAACCTCTGCTGGACAGGACAGGGGCAACTCAATCCCCACACAAATTTCTGGGCCTGGTCACCCATTCACAAATATTTACCGAAAGCCTTTGACATAAACCGTGTTAAAAACTAGACCTGTTTCTATATCCCGGTGGGCCTTTTCATGAACTTTTATAGCAGTTTCATAACAGACAATACTCATTCAAAATATTAGCAACTACAAGAAAATGCTTAAATGCAAGAAAATATTCTGGCTCATGAAGGAAAGTGCTACAAATGAGATGTGGCTAAAGAAACTAAAAGAAATATGAGAGATGGAATAGATCACAGCTGGAATTGGGAGTTGTTTCAATGCTGTGTTAGTCCAAGATATAACTCAAATGTTGCCCCTAACCAGGGGCGGCTCTAGACATTTTGCTGCCCCAAGCACGGCGTCATGCCGCGGGGGGCTCTGCCGCTCGCCGGTCCCGCAGCTCCCGTGGACCTCCCGCAGGCGTTGCTACGGAGTGTCCGCTGGTCCCGCGGCTCCGGTGGACCTCCCATAGGCGTGCCTGCGGAGGGTCCGCTGAAGCCGCAGCTCCGGTGGAGCCGCGGGACCAGCGGACGCTCTGCAGGCATGCCGCCGAAGGCACCCTGCCTGCCACCCTCACGGCGACCGGCAGAGCGCCCCCCGTGGCATGCCGTCCCAAGCACACACTTGGCATGCTGGGGCCTGGAGCCGCCCCTGCCCCTAACCCAACTCTTGTCCATGCACAAAAGTCTCTAGCTCGAGTTAGGTGGTGCTTCAGACTCGAGCTAGCTGGCCACCGGGGAGTATGGGTTAAAGCCCAAGTGCTGCTGATGCTTGAGGTAGTGATGTAGTAGAAAGTAGCTGTGTCGCTGATGCTAAATCAATCATTTTGTGTGGCTTGAGCATTGTTTTGTAGTATAGCTGCTTTCACTCGAGCTAGGCTAACTCAAGAGGCGTAACAGGGTACGTCTACACTACTGGATTATTCCGAATTTACATAAACCGGTTTAGTAAAACAGATTGTATAAAATCGAGTGCACGTGGCCACACTAAGCACATTAATTCGGCCGTGTGCGTCCACGGTCCGAGGCTAGCATCAATTTCTGGAGCATTGCACTGTGGGTAGCTATTCCGTAGCTATCCCATAATTCCCGCAGTCTCCCCCGCCCCTTGGAATTCTGGGTTGAGATCCCAGTGCCTGATGGGGCAAAAATCATTGTCGCAGGTGGTTCTGGGTAAATGTCGTCAATCATTCCTTCCTCCGGGAAAGCAACGGCAGACAATCATTTTGCGCCCTTTTTCCCTGGATTGCCCTGGCAGACACCATAGCATGGCAACCATGGAGCCTGTTTTGCCTTTTGTCACTGTCACCGTATGTGTACTAGATGCCGCTGACAGAGGCGCTTCAGCAGTGCTACACAGCAGCATTCATTTGCTTTTGCATGATAGCAGAGATGGTTATCAGCCGTTCTGTACCATCTACCATGCCATTGTAAATTGGCTATGAGATGACAGTTACCAGTCCTTTTGTGCTGTACCCTGTGCTGCTGTCATAGGTGCCCCTGGCTGAGATCAGTCGGGAGCGCAAAAGACAAGCAGAGATGGTTACCAGTCATATTGCACCATCTGCTGCTATCATGGGTGTCCCTGGCTGAGATCGGCCAGGGGTGCAAAAGACAAAAATGGGAATGACTCCCCGAGTCAATTCCTCCTTTATGGTATCTAAAAATAGAATCAGTCCTGCCTAGAATATGGGGCAAGTGTACTAGAGAACCAGTGTATCAGAGAACCAGAGAGCACAGCCACTCCGTGTCAGATCCCGCAGAAATGATGAGCTGTATGCTATTCACAGGGGGTGCTCCTGCAACAACCCCACCTGTTGATTCCCTCCTCCCCCAGCCTTCCTGGGCTACCGTTGCAGTGTCCCCCCATTTGTGTGATGAAGTAATAAAGAATGCAGGAATAAGAAACAGTGACTTGTTAGTGAGATAAAATGAGGGGAAGGCAGCCTCCAGCTGCTATGATAGTCCAGACAGGACATTAAGCAGTGTGGGGGAGAGGAGCCCAGCATCCCACTGCTATGATAGTCCAGGCAGTACAGAATCTTTTCTTTACACATGAAGGGCGGGGGCTGATGGAGCTCAGCCCCCTATTGCTATGATGAAGATGGTTACCAGCCGTTCTGTACCATCTACTGGGAATGATCAGGAGTTTTTTACCCAGGTGCCCCCGGCCGACCTCACCTGAGGCCAGCCAGGAGCACTCACGGGCTGATGATGAGGACGGGTACCAGTCTTATTGTGCTGCACCATCTGCCACAAGGCTGATGATGAGGACGGTTACCAGTCATATTGCACCATCTGCCACCAGTGAGGGGGAAAGAGGATACTGCAAGTGAGTGCCGCAGCATCGTGTCTACCAGCAGCATTCAGTACACATAGGGTGACATTTAAAAGAGCCAAGAGACAATTTTTTTCCCTTTTAATTCTGGTGGTGGGTGGGTGGAAATTGATGAGCTATGCCCTGAACCACCGTGGACAATGTGTTTGACCCTACAGGCATTTGGAGCTCAGCCAAGAATGCAAATGCTTTTCGGAGACTGCAGGAACTGTGGGATAGCTTGTGTCCTCAGTCCCCCCTCCCTCCCTCTATGAGCATCCATTTGATTCTTTGGCTTTCCATTACGCTTGTCACACAGCAGTGCGCTGAGTCCCTGCTATGGCGTCTGTCTGGAGATTTTTCAAAAATGCTTTGGAATTTCGTCTTCTGTAACGGAGCGCTGATAGAACAGATTTGCCTGCCCTTACAGCGATCACATCCGTATGGTCCATGCTGGAGCTCTTTTTGGATTTTGATTTCGGACTGCATCGCCACCCGTGGTGATCGGAGCTCCACGCTGGGCAAACAGGAAATGATATTCAAAAGTTCGCGGGGCTTTTCCTGTCTACTTGGCCACTGCATCCGAGTTCAGATTGCTGTCCAGAGCGGTCAGTGGTGCACTGTGGGATACCGCCCGGAGGCCAATACCGTCGATTTGCGGCCACACTAACCCTAATCCGATATGGTAATACCGATATTAGCGCTACTCCTCTCATTAGGGAGGAGTACAGAAACCGGTTTAAAGAGCCCTTTATATCGATATAAAGGGCCTCTTAGTGTGGATGGGTGTGGCATTAAATTGGTTTAACGCTCCTAAAACCGGTTTAAACGCGTAGTGTAGACCAGGCCAGAGTGTAAATAACTTGAGCTAAGGCTGCAGTGAAGACATAACCTTAGACAGTCCCAAGAGCAGTATATACACTGTTGGGCTTTACCTCACACTCTGTGGAAACCATACATGAAACAAAAAGAAATGATGGCCCCAACTTAAAACCAGCCAATAATATGTCCGCTTATCATCCATATAATGATCCCCAAACTGAACAAACCCAGTTACCCACACATCTTCCTACCACAAGCAATTTGTAAAACAGCCGCTTGCGTACTTCTCCATGTATAACATTGCTACAACAAACACCTGTATAAATCTATGCTTTGCCAAATCCTACTTTTCTGAACCAAATGATAGTTATAACCACCCACGAAAGCTCATGCTGCAAAACGTCTGTTAGTCTATAAGGTGCCACAGGATTCTTTGCTGCTTCTACAGTTATAACGCTGTATCAATGACACATGCACATTCCTATTTATACGTTTACCTAGATATTTATTCTTACCTCTGCATATGTATATTAACCTTTATGCCCAATTTTGAATTTACTTTCAAAATCACTAGTGAACAGTTTCTAAAGAAAATACAGTTGACAATGTAGAAAAAGGAAGATTGGTTATTAGGCAGCATAGGCCAGTGGCCAGAATCAGTCTATCTGTTCCTTTACATGAGGTGGTGTAACATATACAAATTAATACTCATACATATATAAAAAGACATCTTAATACTCATACATATATAAAAAGACATCTTAATAACAGTGTAACAGAAAAAATATGAAGCAATGGTAGATGGCTGAATGACATTATGACACAAAGAAGCCATCAACTCCATAAAAATTTCTAGTGTCATTATTAATATAGCATCATAAATGTGCCACAACGGATTAAACCTGCCGTACACGCAGCAGAGCCCAGGCTCAAAGTATTTGCAGTTCTGAAGGCAATTATTATGTAATCATAAATTTTATCATAGAATTTTGTATCTACTTATAATTACAAATTTATATACATTTCAAGAAATAAAGTTGTAATAAATACATAGCCTATAAATATAAAGATACAGAAAAAAGTGAATATCTGAGCAAACTTTGCCTTGTTAGAGAATAAACTTTCTTCCACTACAGAAAAATGTAGCACAGGAATAATAAGAAAAAAATACTGTTTATATGCAGCAAGTTTGTGCATGTTATTAATTCTGTCTCTGTGATTTTATATTAGCTATTTTACTTTAATCTTGTAAAGCAGACTCTCTTCAGTACAATATAGCAGTATAATAGGTACATTAAACTGCAAGTACTTACCATAGAGTACACCCCATAAAACTTTAAGAAAACCACCCAAAGTTTTCAAAGGTGACAAGTGATGTTGGTTGTCCAGCAAGAGATAACTTGGAGCAGCCTGATTTTCAGAAAATGCTGAACAACACCCCTCCCCAAATTAGGACTCTTTTTAATGCATTTAAAATTTGGCACCCAAATACTGAGACACTGAAAATCACAAGTTACTTTTTGAGAACTAAAGCTAGCTGTTGTAATCCCTTTCTATATACTGTACACCCCATCATCTCGAATGCTGTTATCAGTTAGCACTGCACTTTTTAGTCTTTGCCAGAAAAGGCCTTCAGCGTGCGGATTCTTAGGCCAGTCAAGAATAGAGCTCTTGCAGATCCTCCTTCTCAGCCTCAGGTACTGGGAATGCTGTAGCACCGGCTCCAGTAGAATAAACACAATCACATCTGCATTCTCATCCATTAGCCTCTGCAGAGCGATATAAAAAGCGGTTTTAAAGTTCCAGTTTTTCACATATCTTTCGGTTAGAACAAATATCGTCTTTCTGCTGTAATGGATGCTCTGTGCAAGGTTGTCAATGACAGCCTTTCCCGGCTCCCAGTCCCTTTCCTCCAAACAAAGCAGAACGTGCCTGTCTCCATTTTCCTCTAGACGAAATCGTAGCTCATTTATTACCCAGTCAGTTACTGTCGCATCCTGAGTATCATAGGCTATGTAAGCATCATAGAGAGCTTTGTCTGTGGCTATATTCTTGTATCCTTTTATTTTTGCCATACAAGAACGATAAGTATACCAGATATCCCAATAAAATAAATGTTTAGTAACTGCTATTATCATAATGCTAATAATAGTGAAGAAAGAAATATAAAATAATATTGCTGCAACACTATCCAGAATGCAAGCATGCAGGTCAATCAAGAGAATGCTGTGCTGTCTTTGGTCCTCAGGGTTCATGCAAATGACATTTCTTGCTACTTGTGAGATCGGAGTTTTGGTTTTCTGAATCCACCTTATGAAGTTGTTGTTTTTGCAGGTGCAATCAAACGGGTTCCCTTTTAATTTTAAAACCTTCAAATGTTGTATAAGTCCTGATAAGAAAGTTGACTGATTTAAGACTTGCAGTTGGTTGTAACTCAAATCCAGGTACAGGAGGCTGCTGACTCTCTCAGACAACCCAACAACAATACTGGAAATCTTGTTCTCCCTCAGCAGCAGAGTCTGGAGGGACTGTGTGTAGTTGTACTGAATATCAACAGCCTTCAGTTTGTTCTGACTTAAGTCAAGCAACTTCAGAGATTTAAAGTATCTAAGATTTTCCCAGCTAAGGGTATGTAGTTTGTTGTTATTTATATACAATTTAGTTAAGCTCTGAGGCAGATTTTGGAAAGCCTTAGTGGGGATATTTCGAAGTCTGTTGTATGAGATGTCAAGATGTGTCAGCTTTTTTAGATGCTTAAACAATTGTATGTGATTCGTTTCTCCATTTTTCCATAAGTTGTCAAGGTGGTTTCCTTTGAAGTCTAGTTTTTGAAGGGAGTCGCTCCTTAGTTCAAATGTTGTTAGTGCAGAAATGTCATTCCAGTTTAAGTTTAAAATTTTTAAGTTAGGAAGGTTTTCAGTAAATAGTAGCTGATGTGCAAAACCTGTCACTAGAAAATAGTGCTTGTTATAGCTAAGGTCCAATACCTCTAGGTTAGGTAGTTCTTTAAATGCAGAGTAACTGGTCAAATCCAGTTTATTACGTGAGAGATCTAAATATTTGAGATTAGGTAAATAGATTAATTCAGTGCCATTGAAAGCCTGGCCCAGGGCATTTGAAGACAAATTCAAACAAGCTATATCGCCAAAGCCTTTAAACTGATATGGGTTAATGAAGAAAATATTGTTTAAACTCAAATCCAAGGCTGTACCATATGAGGTACAAAGCTGTTTAAGGAAGTAATATGATTGCTTTTTTTTATCAGAATATATGGCAGGAGGGTTCAACTTCTGTTTCCACACGAAGGTCCGATGATAATTGATCAAATAATCCTCTTTCTTAAATGATTTTAAAAAACCAGGCCTTTCTGTTGTTTGTGGGAATATTTTGTTTTCATTCAAGTATATTTCAGTGAGGTTCCTAAAAGCCTGAAAGACAGACATATCAACTCTTTTAATAACATTTAACCCAAGGTCCAGGACATTTAGCTTTCTCAGAGGAAACAAAGGTTCCAAGTGGAGTTTATCTAATTCTTTGAAGACATAACCTTTAATATATAATCGTTTTAGAGATACTAAGGAGGAAAAGTACGGTGAGAGGGTTAGATAGCGTGAGTATATTTGTTGCTGGTAGTTGAACGATAGGTCAAGTTCCTCTAAAGAAGATAAATTCCGTAAGAATTCTCCAGTAGCTATTGCGCTCATTAAGAAGTTAGATGCAAGGTGCAGCACCTCTAGCTCTGGCATGTTTTGAAACCAAATAGCGGGTACACTAGTGAGTGACGTGCTGGATAGAACCAAAGTCTTTAATTTCTTAAGATTCTGGAAAGCCAGAGGATGTATTTGAATGGCGGCGTTTCCAGTGCAAGGTTCACATGGAAAAGGTGTATTGAAGCATTTTGGACAGTTCCCACTTAAATCAAGAACTTCTAGATGAACTAGTTTCTTAAAATCATCTTGACTGATGTTCTTTATCTTGTTATGACTCAAATAAAGTTCCTGTAGTGACACAGGCAGTTTGGGTGGCACCCGGGTCAAGTTGTTGTAGGAAAGTGACAGCACAGTCAAACTGGTGAGGGCTGAAAAAGCCCCTTCTTCCATGTTGAAAGGTTTTTCACAGACATTACCATAGTAACAGTTCTGGTCCATATAGAGTTCCTTCAATTTTGTGAGTTCTTTGAAGGTGTTCTTGCTAATAGTAACAATGTTATTGGACGTTAGACTTAGTGAAGTAATGCTAGGTGAAATCCCTGCAGGCACTCTGATTAGCTGATTGCCATTAAGATGTAATTCCTTTAAATGTCTTAAGTTCGAAAAAGTTGCATCTAGTATTTGTAAAGGTTTTGGAGACAAATCAAAATTAGATTCTTTTGGCTTAACATGCCAGTTCCAGTTTAATTTAAAAAATATAAGGTCCTTAAAGTTCTGAAAATCCTCTTTAGAAATCTCTTCAATCCAGTTGAAAGACAAAATCAAGCCAGTAACATTTGTATATATTTCCTGAGGGACTGCTCTCAGCTTTTGTTTACTACAATCAAGGAGAATCGAGGAGCTGTTCTGTTTTGCTTTTATTTTACAAGGTAGGTCCTTCGAAACCCATTGATGACGAGTGGAGAGACCAAACTCAGGTTGAATCAGGAGGAGTAAGAAGAACAGGTTTTGGGGCATGGTAGCCATATTTACCTAATTAAAAAGAAACAGGCAGATTAATGGTTTTGGTATATTGTTGATGACAAGTGTTGTTCATATGCATATAATATTTCACATTCTAATCTTAGTAATTTTTAAATATGTGTGTCCAAACCACAAAAATACAAACAAAACATACTACTAGTATAGTGTACAGGCAATTTGTGATTATTATCAAAATTGACCAGCAACATAATTTCAGTTATTTTATTACTGTTGATACATACACTATATGCTGCCCAAAATGGAATAAATTAATTTTTAACAGAAAGCACGATTTCTGAGGGAAATTTCTGTTAAGTTCTTTGAGCGAGAAGGACATTGTAAGATTTTGACCAATTGTACCCATTACCCTGTCAAATAGCAGAGGGGTAGCCATGTTAGTCTGGATCTGTAAAAGCAACAAAGAGTCCTGTGGCACCTTATAGACTAACAGACATATTGGAGCATGAGCTTTCATCCGACGAAGTGAGTTTTCACCCACGAAAGCTCATGCTCCAATACGTCTGTTAGTCTATAAGGTGCCACAGGACCCATTACCCTGGTTTTGTTTAATCTCTACTATACTTTTAGTACTTTAACGAAAAGGGTTAGAGTGTGGAATATTTAACAAATGCTTCATTTATCCAAAAGGCCAATTAATCGTTGATGTTAAATAGGTGTTTACAAAAACAAACAGAGGGTTTTAAACAGTCTAACTAAAATCCCTTCAGCTTTCACTCTCTTGGCTCTTGTGATGTCGCCATTGCACTACTTTTCCTGTCATCATGAGACTTGCTTTTGAGGGTCTTAGCTAGCACATATTAGCTAGCATGTGTTAACAGCCTCGTATAGACATGGCAGTGTGCCTTTAACATGTGTTAAGTGGTCAAATTAAAGTTCAACTGTACTCTAGAGATCAACTTGTGCAGTGTCTTTGAATTAATGAGGTGAGAAATGCCAAGGTGATCCTGGCAGGCAACCCACACTCCATGCTGCAGAGGAAGGCAAAACAAAAAAACCAAACTATCTGATATTTTCCCCTGTGTGAGTGCCTAGATGGAGTGATCAAGCCACCTCTCAATCTTCTCTTCAATAAGCTGAAAAAGTTTATCTCTTTAAGCCTCACATCATAAGCCTTGTTTTCTAGCCCCTGTATCATTTCTGTGGCCTCTATTGAACTCTCTCTAGTAATTTTTCATCCCTCTTGAAGGGCAGACACCACGAGCATACATGTAATCTAGTAACAATCTTACCAACGCTGCGTACAGAGGCAAGATCACTTCCCTACTTCTACCTGAATTTCACCTATTTATACATCCCTGGATCACAGTACCCCTTGTTGCCGCAGCATAGTCCTGAGAGCTCCTGTTGAAGTGATTCTCTGTGATGATCCCTGAGTCTCTTCTTAGTAACTGCTTTCCTCTGTCTTGGAAATGCTTGGGGGAAAGTAGGTTCATTAATTAATGAGAAGGGGAATAAAATGATGCCTCAGCAATGGCTGAGGTGCTGAATTTTTTCTTTAACAAGAAAAATATACTAAAAAAATCATATCACACAGTACACTCTCACACACAAATATATTCATACATGAGATTTTAACTCATTTTTATTGAGTTTTTGTTTAGTTCTTAGTAACTCCCATGGGAGCCACACAAACAGGGAGCCGGGACCTGAAGTGAGTATAGAGGCTCAAGGCAATGATGTCCAAAATAGGTGCTTAAAGTTGAGCTCCTAAATCCATATTTGCACTCATTAAAAAATGGCTTGATTTTCAAAAGCACTAATCATTTAACAACTGCCTTCAGTGAGAGGTGCTGGAAGCTCAGCACTTTTGAAAATCAGGCCATTTATTGAGAAGCCTAGCTTTAGGCACACATTTCTGAAAACATTGTCCACGTCCTTCAAGTGGATGGTTCAGCATCTCCAGCAGATCCCTTCTGCCAGTCACAGATTTGGAGGATGAACCACTCTCTATTCTCTGGAGTCCAGATCTGTCACCTTCCTTTGATGGCAGAATTTGGAGGAAATTCCTTGAGCGGAGTCTCATGGAGTTTAATTGCCATTGTAGAATAGAAGAATCACATACATACACTACTCAATTGATAGTAAAATATCTCCTGATTTCAGGTTCACTATGGGTGTATGTAAGTGAGTGTACACACACACACACACTGAACAGGAGATTAGGAGATATTTTGAATATCAATTGAGTATTGTTAAGAAAGGATAGATACTATGCTACAAATCATATGCATTAAAAACTTGATGAGAGCATATCCTAAGAAATAACAAGAAGATTGGCACATATGTAATACTCCTGTATAAACATGTCTAGCTATCACTCTGTCACACACATGCAAACTGGCACAAGCTCACAAAAAAGAAAGAGAGAGAAATAGTCAAATACATTTGTGTTAAAGAATTGTTGAACTGTGAGTTTCAGCAGAGGGATTTAATCACTTACTTGCAGAAATGAAGAATCAACACTAGCAACTAAGTAGATGCTTCTCGTGTAGTGATGCAGTTAAGAGAATGTGCACTTTCCTAAGTGGTCTTCTACATTGTAGACGGGCACAAAATCTGCCTTCAGGACATTCTTTTAAGCCATATAGATAAAACGTCTCCTACTGAGTGGTTGGCATGAAATACTTCTCCATCGGAAAGTAAATCCAAAAAAAGTATTATGATGATTACAGAGACTATTCCAATGTTAAGGTTGCGGCACATGGTTATCTTTACACAAGCCCCTACAAAACAGGAAGTGAAGGTGCATAAAGAGGAAGATCACGAGTAAGTAGAATAAAAAATTAGGAAATATGAACTACATGTCTTCATGATGAGGGGGGAAATGAAGGCTCAGACCATTTATAGTAAATTAAACATCAGATGGAATTATTCCACAAGACTAGGAGTATGTTCATGTGGCCTGACTGAATTCCAGTTTTGATCATTACATTCTGCCTACATAAATTCCCCATTTAGTTTTACTAGAAGTTATTCTTCATTCCTCTCCTGTGACACTGTTGTGTAATGTTGCTAAGATAGAATAGCTACCATACTTGTGAAATTCTTTAAAGCACTTTGGGATCCTTCAGAATAGCAGTTAACCATATTTACAAAATGCTATTTGTTATCAGGAACTTATGAAAGCAAAAGAGTATGACTAAAGAGCAATAGTAGAAAAGACAAAACAACATTAGACGTAAAAATGAGAATAACACATCAAAACTAACTATAAAGGAGACAGAATGACCTGGAAGTAAAAGAGAGAGGTATTAAAATTAATGATTTAGTAAGGAAGTGAAGATTTAAGTGCTTATTTCATCTGAAGTCAAACCTAAATGTTTGTCATAGTGTGATCCTGTGGGTTTTGTTCTGTTTTTTGCTGGGAGAGATTCTTTGGGGGTGCCAGCATTCTATGCATTACTTAATTTGCCTTCTCTACTTATCCATCAGCCTATATTATGGCAATCCTTCCTCTAGCCACGGGAGACAGACATGGCTATGTTCAAGGCCCATCAGCATTATCTGGCCAAGAGTCATTCGACAGAGCTGGAATGCAATGTATTCCCTTTTAAACAAGAGGCTGAGCACTCTGCCTCCACAGCAGCTCAGTTTACCTAAAGATATACAATTTGATTGTAAACTCTGATCACAAGCCCTGTTTATTATTTGTATCACGGTGGTTCCCAGAGGCCCCATTCAGGCTGAGGACCCATTGTGGAAGACACCGTACAGGCAGAGAGGAAGACATTCTTAATGGAAATTGTGTACAATGCTGGGCACTGTGATGAAAATTTTACCAGACCTGTTAACCATACTTAGGTGTGCTCTTCAGTAGAGCTAGACAACAATTCAGGATAAATCATATAGTTGGTAAATGTAGTTCCCTTTACCGTTGTCTTCTATAAACGTAGACATTATTCATAATTGTTTGCCAAATAGCTTAAGCAAACTGATTTCAACCTATGGATTCTTTATGATTATGATTATTTGGTATTTGAGTTAACTTTACTAGTCTCCTAATATGGCATTGTTTCTGTTCCCTGACTGGCAACCAAAGCTTAATAAATAAGAGCAATGCCTAATTCACACCCCTGAGCAACATGAGCTGTAATATAGCCATCGCTGAAGTCAGGAGTAGTAAGGACTGTGGAATTTGGCACATAGACTCAGTTGCTGCACTAATGCGCTTACTTGAGGTCTGGAAATTCTGCATTATGGTGAGAGAGCCTTATGAAGCTCAAGCTATGTATTTTATTCAAGTGAAGGTTAGGACACTCTCTCTCGTGCAAAAGATTTTAAATATTGGAACAACCTACGTAGGGATGTGGTGAATGTTCCATCACTTGAAGTCTTTAAATCGAGTTTGGATGTCTTCCTAAAAAATATACTCTAGCACCAGAAGCTGTGGACTTTATGCAGGAATTACTGGATGAAAATCAATGGCCTGTGTTATGGAGGAAGTCAGATTAGGTTAGATGATCACACTGATCCCTTCTGGCACTAAAATCTATTAATTGTTTCTGTTGCTCCTCTGCCTGGCTGGTATTGCCCTGATCATAGCTTTTTATGCCAGAGGAGGAAAGTATGAACTGCCAAAAGATTAACAGGCCTAAAACATTGTATATATGATATTTAAAATCTTTTGCACGAGAGAGAGAGTGCTTGGATTGAATCCACAGATCTTTATGTTATGTCACATTAACATGTACCAACCACACACCCCTTATATACAATATATTCATGTACCTTTGTTAGTCTCAATGTATTAGCTCTCTTTATGGTAGATATATGGTCTATGACTGGCAGGAAACACGATCTAACTGCTTTTGTGAAGTTGCCACCACAAACACAACCATATTTCAGTCAAGTGTATGGATTAAAATTAACCAGTCTCCATTTTGTGTCATACAATTATTCACTAGTGCTGTTTTCACAGAGTGCATCCACTTATCTTCACAGCTCTCATTTGATTGCCGGAACTCTGGCCAGGTGAGTTTGGAGAACTACCATGTAATATCAAGTGTCAGTTGTTCATTCCAGACTAGATTGTATACAACATTATTTCATATATTTGCCAAGTGCATGATTGAATTTACTGTTCTCCTTTTTTCAGCTGTTCTTTTCACTACAGTCACTGTAAATCACAGTAACAATGTAGTAACGGAATGTGTTCCCAGTGTAAGTAATTAATGACTGTAGAATGCTGTGACTATGTAAAGTGCAGAATAAATGTTGTTGTTATCAGCAAAGGAAACAGTCATCAATTTTGTGCATCAAAGATAACAGCCAGTTATGTGAAGTTTCACACATATGTTTGCGTTTGGCACATATTGCTAATTTTGTAGCCCATATTTTTTCATGCCATTTTCAAATTCAGTCAGTACATGCTTTAATTATAGATACTTTTGTGTAATATTTGGTTTTACTGTTTCTAATCTGGGAAGAGATAAAGCCAATTAATATCCATTTGGATTGTTGAATATCTGAGTATTGGGAATACTTTGTTGAATTTTGCAATATTTCTCGTAACATAAAATACATTATATAATGATAATTTAAACACAGAATCCCAAAATATGTTCAAGTATTTAAAATACATGCATATGAAATTTACAACAAAAGCTACAGATTTCATTTTCACTATACATTAATAAAATTATTTATTTGTCAAATTACTAATATCAGAAATAACTTAGGGAACTTAGAGGAACAAAAACCAGTTTGTGCAACCATTGTAGTCCAAGAACTGACTATATTTCTTCGCTCTCACATTTTTGTTTTGTAATCTTACATTTCTTGTCTCTTTTGAACCATTTAAATACCTTTAGTTTGTCTTTATTTTAAAAAAAAGATATCTAACATGTCACTCTTTCTAATATTCTTATTCTAAAAATAACATTTATTGGATATTTCTCTCTCTTCTGGTTTAAAAGTTCTTGTGATGAGTTCAGGCATTGTTTTGTGTACAAGAAATAATTATTTTGTTTATTGTATAAGTAGTGAAATATTTGGGGTAAGATTGTAAATGTAGCACATTCAAAGTGCCTCAGTGACTTAGGTGTCTAAGTCCCATTGACTTTCAAAGTCACTTTTGAAAATAGGATTTTGCTTATTAAGTCCCTTCAGTGCTTTTGAAAATGTTACCCTTGTTGAATCACACTTTTCTTGCAGCTCAATGTCTGCATTAAGGAATTTGTGTCATTCTAGTAGGATTGTTTACTAAAATCATGAAATTTCCACACAGAAGAAAATGAGTATTTTTCTTTGTAAAGGTTAAAACAAGAATGGTGTGATGCGTATGGGTTATCTGCTGCCAGGTGTGATCCCTGCAACACATAAGAAATATTATTTCCACAGTATTTGGGCTTTGGGGTACCGAAAGCAACAACAAAACTGTCTGTATATGTTGATCTGAAATTAACAAGAAGCCTGATTGTTCCCCATATTTCCTGTGTGGAGGGTAACTTCTACAGGAGCAGATGGTCAGCTACTTCTGTGGCCCTGGCCATCCCTGCTCCCATTAGCCTCTGCAGTGTTCCATGGCTGGGGATGGGACTAGAGCAGGGGTAGACAAAATTTGAGTATGGAAATTGTATGGTGGGCCATGAATGCTCATGAAATTGGGGGTTGGGGTGAGGGCTCTGGCTGGGGGAATGGGCTCTGGGGTGGGGCCAGAAATGAGGAGTTCAGGATGTGGGAGGGGGCTCCGGGCTGGGGTAGGGGCATGAGGGGAGGGGTGAGGGCTCCTGCTGGGGGTGCGGGCTCTGGGGTGGGGCTGGGGATGAGAAGTTGGGGTGCAGGAGCTTCCTCCGGGCTGGGATGGAGGGGTTCAGTGGGAGGGAGGGGGATCAGGGCTGGGGCAGGAGGTTGGGGCGCAGGAGAGGGTCAGGGGTGCAGGCTCCACATGGCGCTTACCTCAAGCAGTTTCCAGAAGAAGCGGCATGTCCCCCCTGCAGCTTCTATGCGGCAGCACAGCCAGGCAGCTCTGCATGCTGCCCCGTCCACAGGCACTGCCCCTGCAGCTCCCACTGGCCGCATGTGGAGCCCCCTGGCTGCCCCTACGTACAGAGCCAGTGGAGGGACATGCCGCAGCTTCCAGGAGCCGAGCGGGGCAAGCCCCAGTTCCCGCTCCCCGGTGGGAGCTCAAGGGCAGGATTAAAACCTCTGGAGGTTTGAGACCCCCAGGCCATAGTTTGCCCACCCCTGGACTAGAGAGAAGTGCAGTGTCTTACCACCACCATGACATACACACCAGTCCCAAAGCAAAGCAATGGAAAAAATTAATGCAGCCTGTGTCATTAACTTTTGTGCAGGCTTTCTTCCATGCTCGAATATCTCCTTTAAAGCGGAAGTTGAGGCATTGCCTGCGCCTGCAATGAAGCAGCAGTGTGCGGAAGTCTTTACTCAATGTCTTTGACGTATTTATTTATTTATTTGTAGCAACTATAGTGTGCTAGTTGCCTTACAGACCATGTAGACTGA
Source organism: Mauremys mutica (assembly GCF_020497125.1). Taxonomy (NCBI): domain Eukaryota; kingdom Metazoa; phylum Chordata; order Testudines; family Geoemydidae; genus Mauremys; species Mauremys mutica. Next base: position 230,257,341 of record NC_059072.1, read on the forward strand.
CACATTCTCCCTCCACCCCACCCCTGGTCCCCCTAAAGAGCATGCAGTCTAACAATAAACATAACCCATGCAGCAGCCTCTACTTTTACTCCTTTGCTTGAATGGTATTACCCAACAAGACATTTTTACAAGCAACGGCTGGCGAAATAGGGGGATGGGCTGATGAGGATTACAAAAATAAGGTCACAAGGTTACTTACTTGTTATGCACATCTTGTTCCACAATATTTACAAAAATTGAGGGTGTGGAGTCCTAACCCACTAAAATTCCCATCGAGGGTCCAGTGTGCCTTCCTCAGCCACCTTCCTTCTCCCTCCTACCACCTTCTATCCTCACTCCATATGGCAACTGTACACATGCCATTTTGTGAACATTCCTCCTCTCCCACAACCAGAAAGCTGGCACCATCATTCATTAGAGGCCAGGAGAGGAGCTTTGCCTGTTTCCTTTTCTGTCTGAGGGAGAAGGGCTCCTGTCAAGAGTTTTGCCGCAGGTGTCTGGGGCCAACAGCAAGGTCCAGGATTGTCATGGGCCAGTGACTGACAAGCCCCACATGGATGTCTCAGTTCCTATGGGATAGGGATAGATTGGGCCAAACTACCTCTGCCTGCTCTTGCAGGAGCTCTAACTGCTGATTCAATACCAAAGATGGTTAGCTCTGCCCCTGGGAGTTCTTCAGTCAGCCTCCATGACTGGCATATAAGGCAATTGGAAACCTCATGTGACTGGGGTGGGTGGGGGGCTTCCTCCTGCTCATGTCTGGCTTGCCGGTGCTGGAGGGGGGCCTCACCTGAGCCACTGTTTTCTCCTCTCCTCCTCCCCACCTGCGAGAAGCTATTCCTCCCCAGCATATCTGGCTTGAGGAGGTGTGTGTGTGTGTGGAATGACTGCACGTAGACTGTTGCCAGCACAAAGCTTAGGCAAGAGCTGTAGAATTTAGCTCATCATTATATATACAGGCCTCTCTGCCTGGATGGCGTTGCCATACTTACGGGTTTCCATGCCAGTTACAGGAGAGCATAGCGAACAATCAAAAGCCTACATAGCACTGCATATATCACTTTTGCACAGTGCCCCTTGTCCATGTTAGTGCAAATACTAGTGTCATCTACCTCTTTATGCCTGTTCGCATCTCCTGTACATGAATAACATTAACTAATCATGAAGGTGTGGAGAAAGACATGGGGATTTGGGACATTTGACTTTCTATGGTAGTGGGAGCCCGGGAAAATGTACTACGACTATATGAGAGGAGAAAACATATGACACCTGTATGTGCTGTGTGAGAGATTTTTATTACATGTTGGCCAAAAGGAAAACAACAACAACAAAGCTTTGTGGTTGTTGCTTCCTCATCACATCACCACCTTCACATAGCATGACCTGCTTCTCTAAGGCAGACAAAAGCACAGAAAAAGAAGTCAAAGGTTAGATTTGGTGTGGTGATGCTGCATGACACCAAGAATAATCACTGGGATTCACAACGCCTGATTTAGGCTCCCTAGACAACGAATGGGGAGAGATTAGGCACCTTAGCATAGGATTGACAAAAGCCAGCAGGCTCGGCAGCTCCATGGCTAAGCTTGTCAGTGGGAGCTGCAAAGAAATGGGGATGTCCTAATCCCTGCTCCTCTCATGGAGATAGGAGCCAGAGTCAGGCTGAAGGGAGGCACCTAGCCTTGCTTGAGAGTCTCAGCTTTGACTCCTCTCGTGGCAGTAGACGCCTATACTGTTAGCAAACAGAGAGGGGAGAGGAGGACTGTCCTTGCAACTTTTAGCCCCAAGGTTGGAGTACTCACCTGGGATGTAGGAGACTCCTCCCTCGCTCCCCAGTTCAAATACCACCTCTGCTCAAGGGGAGAAAGGGCTTGAAGAAGGCTCTGCCACATCTCAGGTGAGTGCCCAAACCACTGGGCTATGCCAGGCTCTCCTGGAGGGCTCTCTCAGTCTTTCCTGCTGAAGATGTTCCGCAGTGGGTGACTAATGAAAACATTATCAGAGCAAGGGGACTGAAGCCTGGCTCGATCACCTCTCAGATGAATGCTATAACCACAGGCTACAGAGTCATTCTCCAACTTGTGCGCTCTTTCTTGCTCTCTCTCCGGCCCAATGACTCTTTCACTATTTCATAGTGGAACAGCTTCAATAGGAGAGAATGAGACTCACTTGCACCAAAATAGTCTTTACCCCAGGGGTTAGGGCATGCCCCTGAGAGGTAACAGAACTGTGTTTAAAGCCCATCTCACCAGAGGCAGCTTTTACTGCAAAAACTTAGATGCCAGTTGTGTTTAGGCACCTACAGCATTAGGCAGCAGCAACTGAGCAGGAGTTTTATGAATCCCGTGGGGCCTGATGCTGGGATTTAGGTGCCTAAGGTGACAGGCACCTAATTCCTTTCTGTGAATCTACCCCTCCCCCCCCAAGCTTCTCTTAGCCAACAATGACAATATGGAGATAATTATAGTCACACATTTTATTTTGAACTTTTGCTTCCTCATATGCAGAGCTTGTTTTGAGAGGCTTTTGCAAAGCAAGGCTCAGCAGGCATGGAGGCAGGAGGCAGGAAATGCAGAGGACAAGGCAAGACGTACATTTTCTATTTTTGGTGTGCAATGTTGCTTAACGTTTCCGCTGGCAGCTCACACACAGCCAGCCTCCCACCCTCCTTTTGTTTTTAGCTCTCAAATACTATTGTGATGTTCCCTCATAAAACACCCTGCAAGATAATATGCCTGCTTTCTATTTACAGTGTATCTGTTACCTGAGGGATTCCCACATGTTAGTGCTGAAGAACAAAAAGCAAGATGATCTGGGTTTTCTAAGCATAGTACCAGCTGTACAACAGGACCTCTTATGTAGTTTACAACCTGCCCCTTAGTTCTGCTCATGTTAGCATGGCACCAGCTAAGGAAGGATGGGTCCGGTAACTAATCAGCTGTAATCAAAGCTGTATTTCCAATCAATATGATCATAGTATTATGATGGTCACATTATAATTAAGGTATAGAGGGGCACATCCCTACAGCACATGTAACTGCTATTAAACTATTGCTAATTCTGTCAATACCATCCCATTAGATGGTATGATCTTGCCATAGGCTAAGAAGTGTTGTGTAGTTAGGGTGACCAGTCAGCAAATGTGAAAAATTGAGATGGGGTGCATGTGTGGGGGGGTAATAGGAGCCTATATAAGAGAAAAAATCGGGACTGTCCCTATAAAATCAGGACATCTGGTCACCCTAAGTGTAGTCAGTCCACAGAAATAACATATTTGTGAAACATGTGGGGGCTTTGTTCACCAAAATGTTGCTAATAGGCTTCCAGATTTGCGCCATTCTGTTTGTTAATATAGGACCAAGTTGTCATTCCTCCCACATTGAGGCCCACTGACTTCAAAGGATCGAAATCTGTACCATAATTAACTATCTATGAACAGAGACAAGCGTTGCAGTGTGACCTAAAAGTAAATAAAGTCAGACACTGGGAGCCAGATTCAGAAAGGGTCTGAAGCATTGTGTTGCAACACCTAATTTTTATGTGCTTAGAAAATCACTGGGATCCACAATGCCTGCGTTAGGCCCTATACAGTGAACGGGGAGAGATGGGCAGCTCAGAGTGGGCTCTACAAAAGTCAGCATGTGAGGCAGCTCCTGGCCTAAACTAGCCAAATGAAGATGTTGACAAGAGGGTGGGTCCTCCTAGCCCACACCCCCTCAGGGAATTCAGTGCATCAGCTCACAACCGTGAACCCTCTCCGAGAGGCAGGTGCCTAAACTGTTTTGTGCAAGAAATGCCCAGTAATTAGAGCACTCATCCACCCTGCAGGAGACTGAGGTTCAATGCCCCTGGCCCCCGTGTCTGACAGGGAGAAAGGACTCAGATAGGGTTCACCCACATTCCACAAGTGTGCCCATTCGACTGAGCACTGGGATAGTTTGGTATGCAGCTCCTTCCACTCGGGCTAAGTACTGGAATAGCATTTGGAGCAAAGGGACAAAGAAAATGACTCGATTGCTTGGTGATGAAGGCATTGACATGAGGAGGTGGGATACACTGCCCTTGCTCCAGTGAGTTAGTTATCTATAATGCAACAGCTTCAACACGAGAGACTGAGGGAATCTCCCATCAGAATACCCCATAGGTCAGTGGTTAGAGCACTCTCCTGAGATAGGGGAGAGCTCTGTTCACCCCCTTGGGCAGAAGGAGGAAGTGAACCTGAGTCTCCTACAGTCTGGCTAAGTGCTCTAACCCTTGGCTGAAAGTTATAAGGTGGCTGTCAGAGTTTCAGTGTAACTGCACATGTATCCCCCCTCCACTTAAAGTTTCCTGTTCCCAGCCCTTACCTCTCTGGGGATGGAGTGGGGGGCGGAGGGGTGGACTTAGAGGTGACACATGGGGGGAAAGGGGTCACTTGCCCTCCCCCCAATTTTCTGCTTGGCTTCTACTGAGCATGCTCACACAAACTGAGCATGCTCAGGAACACCTGCTGAAGCTGTTGCCCTCATTCTGTCCCCCACTATCGGCAGGTATGGGTCATTGCTGGATGGAGCCACTTCTCTCTGCCTTCTAACCAGGCGTTTTTAAGGCTACACCACCCCCTGCCTTACGGCATGTCTATAGTACAGACTTAAGTCAATCTATGTTAGGTGGCTGATGGTCGCTGACAGGACTGTGATGGCCTACATCCACACTACCCTCCTTCTGTTGGTGGTGGGCGTCCTCACTAGCAGTGCTTCCACCGACTGAAGAGGTGCAGTGTGGGGGACTGAGAGCCAGGGCTCTCATCCCTGTGCAGCTTCTCACAGGGAGCCCAGCTGCCCCCTGGGCTCTCAGCTCTCACTGCCGGGAGCAGGGGCCAGCCACCCTGTGCTTCTCACCTCCCTGTTCCCTGCTGGGAGTGGGTGTCAGCTGCCTGGGCTTCTTGGCTCACTGAGTGGGGAACCTCCGGGCAGCAGCCGATGTAAGTAAGGCAGTGTCTACACAGAGACTGTGTCGCCTGGTCCTAACCATACTGACACAAATGCTACGCCTCTCATGGAGGTGGAGTTATTATGTCCGTGTAGTAGGGTGCTTACATCAGTGGGACAAGTGTACACCCTGACATAATTAGGTCGACGTAAGCGGCCTCACATGGACTTAACTGTGGAGTGTAGACCAGGCCTTACACTGTAATATCCCCAACAAGCGAGTCTGCCTAATGGCCAGCACCTGTGCTTTGCTTTCTCTCCAAGGGCTATGACCAGTCAGCGGCAGTTCCAGGCACCAGCGCTCCAAGTACATTCCTGGGGCAACAAGCTGCAGGAGGTGCCCTGCTGGTCCCCGCGAGGGTGGCAGTCAGGCATCCTTCGGCAGCGCGCCTGTGGGAGGTCCACCGGTCCCGCGGATTTGGCGGCAATTCAGCCGCGGGTACGCCAAAGCCACGGGACCGGGGACCTCCTGCAGGCAAGCCGCCGAAGGCTGCCTGACTGCCATGCTTGGGGCGGCATAAAGGCTAGAGCTGCCCCTGTGACCAGTGTATTGCCAGCAGTTCCCAGTAACCACACAGCTCTTTCTACGCAAGCACATTTATTCTTACGGTTACAAGTTTTTCAAAGAAAACATACATTAAAAACAATAAAAGTTCATGTAGACATGCTGAGACTTACCAGTAGTGACCCATCCGTCTTATGGAGTCCTAGTAGGCCAAAGTCTTTCCAATCCTTCTGCAAGGTTTGCCCCTCACACCCCCTTCTCCCATCATCCCCACGTGGACAAAAGGTCCTGTCCCTTTGCTGGGTCACAGAAAAGGCTCCGAGTTAATCTAAACCCAGACTGTTTATTCTTTGTCTGAGGGTCTCTGGAAAACCCAAGTTGAACTGGTATAGGCCAACCTCCCCAGGGAGTGGTACCTCTCTGGAGGTTATTCATTTTAATTACCACATACTGTTTCTAGTTCCTGGTGGAACTGCAGCAACCCTTCCCCCTGAAGTAACACACAATCCCCGGCCCACAGTGTTACGTAAACCATTCATATGTTTACCACCAAATGGTTCCCACAGCTATTGCATACAATTGCAATGTGTGTGTCACAGCAGGGGAGGGGGATTGAATCTGGATCTCCCACAGCCTGGGTAAATTCTCTAACCGCTGCGGATAAAAGTTATAAAATGGGCACTTCCTTCTCATGGATTCCGAAGGGGCCCCAATCGGGTAGCCATGCCCTGACCACACCTATCAGCTCAGGCACTGCAGGTGGGGTTGCCGGAGGAATGCCTAGCTTTCCCTGGATTGTTGCACTGCACCTTTGGCATGCGGACAACCAATGTGAGGCAGCAGTGCGCATGCCCAGAGGCAGACACATAGGTGCCTAAGAAACTTTTACAGTGAAAATTTAGCCATGGCGTTAGTTTACACACCTACAAGATTAGGCAGCAGCCAAGCAGGTGTTTTGTGAATGCCAGTGGCATCTAAATGTTGATTTAGGGGCCTAAAGTGGCAGTTAGGTGCCTAAGTCCATTTGTGAATTTGGCTCTGGTAGACCAACAGGGTAAGCAAGTTCATGCTCAGCTCCTCTCACAGTTAAGGCAGAGGGCTCAAGCCCCTCAATTGATCTTCACTGTCATTCTCTTCTCTGAGGTATCCAAGCTCTAAACAATTTAGGGCATTTACTAACAATCTGCTGTATATGTTTATTTCATTTTTTTTTCTTACAAGCAGGGGTTAGATTGGGCTGAGATCCACCAGGAGAGTGACCAGTGCCCAGATCCTCAAAGTTACTTAGGTGCTTAACTCCCATTGAAATCAATGGGTGTTAGACTCCTAAATACCTTGGAGGATCTGGGCCCAGGTACTTTTCTGGTACTTGCTATTTTGTACTTTAACTATACATTTTTTTAAAAGTCTTTAGATCTTACGCTTGCAATGATCATCTTCAAAATGTGACCCAAGTGTAAACCAATGCAGAGTCTGTGTTTTAGTCCATGAGCAGTCTGAAGCAATAGTTCAGAGAAAACCATGAATAAATAAGACAGACTTTTCAGCTTGGAAAAGAGACACCTAAGAGGGGACATGATAGAGGTCTATAAAATCATGACTGGTGTGGAGAAAGTAAATAAGGAAATAAGGAAATGTTATTTACTCCTTCTCATAACTCCTTCTCATAAGAACTAGGGACCACAAAATGAAATTAATAGGCAGCAGGTTTAAAACAAACAAAAAGAAGTATTTCTTCACACAACACAGTCAACCGGTGAAACTCTTTGCCAGAGGGTGTTGTGAAGGCCAGGACTATAACAGAGTTTAAAAAAGAACTAGATAAATTCATGGAGGATAGGTCCATCAACGGCTATTAGCCAGGATGGGCAGGGATGGTGTCCCTAGCCTCTGTTTGCCAAAAGCTGGGAATGGGTGACAGGGGATGGATCACTTGATAATTATCTGTTCTGTTCATTCCCTCTGGGGCACCTGGCATTGGCCACAGTCGGAAGACAAGATACTGGGCTAGATGGACCTTTGGTCTGACCCAGGATGGCCGTTCTTATGTTCTTTTAAGCTTACACAGAGCTCTTCTTCAGGTCTAGGAAACATACTCAGGCCTTGGCTAAACTTGCAAATTTGCAGCGCTGCAGCAGGGTGTGAAAACACACCCTCTCCAGCGCTGCAAATTGCGGTGCTGCAAAGCGCCAGTGTGGTCAAAGCCGCAGCGCTGGGAGCGCGGCTCCAAGCGCTGTACGTTATTCCCCACAGGGAGGTGGAGTACGGACAGCGCTGGGAGAGCTCTCTCCCAGTGCTGGCGCTTTGACTACACTTAGCGCTTCAAAGCGCTGCCGCGGTAGTGTAGCCATAGCGCTTTGAAGTGCAAGTGTAGCCATAGCCTCAGTGTCACAGTTAAATACAAGGTGGAACAGATTGTTTAGCATAAGTAGTTAACACATATTTCAAGGGACTATTCAAGATGAAGTGCCCCATTAACACTCCTTCAGTCACTGGGGAGGAGGGAGGTGAGAAGGAAGGGAGGGGAAAAAAGGCATCCAGGAGCAAGAGAAGGGGGTTGTTAGTGGCTTATAGATTGTTGTAATAAGCCATAAATACAGTGTTTTATTGAGTCCATGATTTTTAGTGTCTAGAGAAGTTATGAATTTAAGCTCGCAGGCTTGTCTTTTGAAGATGTTGGGCAGGTTTCCTTTGAGAATGAGGACTGAGAGGTCAGATGTAGAGTGATTATTCTGTGAAAAGTGTTCACCCACAGGTGATATGGTGTTTTTGTCATTTTTCAGTGAGAGTTCATCTGAGAGCATAGTGATTGTCTGGTTTCACCCACATAGTTGTTATTGAAGCATCTCGTGCACTGGATGAGGTACACCACATCTTGTGATAGGCACGTGTGGAATTCTTGGGCCCTGAAAGGTGTGTTGTGGGGGGTATTGATCATTGTAGCAGTGGAAATATGTCTACAGGTTTTGCATCTGTTGTTCTGGCAGCATCTGGTGCTGCTTTGAGTTGGTGACCTACAGTTGTATATAAGAATACTATTTAATCTAACAATGATCCAAAGAGCAGCAGTTTCAGGCACAGCTAAACTCCTAGTAGTCCATGTAATACAGTAACACAAGTAAGTGGTCTCAGAGGTATTTGAGCCAACCTACATGAGATGCTCTTAGCCTCCACTGAACTGAAAACTGGAAGCTATGATTCTGTTCCAAACCTGAGTCTTCCAGCTAGTAGTGCATTTTATTTCTATGTGTAGCAGTAAGTGCCAGGTAAGGTGCACGTCATTGAAACAGCTTGGTTGGCAACTGGTGGTGGTTAAATGTAAGGCAATCATGTTGCAGGGAGACAAGTAAAATATTGTCTTTGCAATATTAGTTGTGGCATATAACTTTTGATATAATGTCAGGCTTAAATTATGTCCCATGCTTTGAAACCTTCTTCAAATAAAATTTGAGTTTCATTGTCACCCAGTCTACTCAGTATCATACTAAGATTTTACAGGGTGTGGGAGAGCTACACAGTTTCTCGGAACAGTTTGTTGTAGGTCATGTCATTGTTTGTCGCTAGTGCATTTTTCAGACACTGCCAGAAGTAACACTGGGACCGAGGATTGGTTGGCCACTCTAGGACAGAGCTACTGCACAGCCTCTTCCTCAGCCGGAGGTACCTGGACTTCTTCAGAACTCTCTCAAGAAATATCAAGATAATCACATCCACTTTTTCATCCATAAGTCTCTGGTGTGCCATGTAAAATGCTGTCTTAAAGATGCCACTTGTTGTGTACTTGTTAGTCAGCACAAATATGGTTTTTCGGCTCAGTTGTATGCTCTGGGAAAGGTTGTCCAAAACTGGATGCCCCGGCAGCCAATCTCTTTCTTCCAAACATAAATTGAACTGTTTATCTTTTTGATCTTCCAGGTTTTCAACTAGTTCTTTCAAGATCCATTCAGTTACAGCTGGATCTTCGTTATCGTAGGAAATAAAAGCATCATAGCAAGTTTCTGGTGAATGTAAACGCCGATAGCCCTTTATCTTGGCAGTGCAGAAATGGTAACTATACCACACATCCCAGAAATAGAGGTGACTTGTAACTGTGAACACCATCAGACACAGGATAGCTGATGCCGACACAGAGTACAGGATCACATGAGAGGAGTCCAATTCGCAGGAATACAGATCCAATAAAATCACACTCTTACCTTTTTGTGCTCCTGGGCCTGCACAGGTCACATCTGTGGCCAGCAGGGGAATCGTAACCTCAGTCTGGTTGATCCACCAAACAAACCACACAGCATCACAAATGCACTTGAAAGGGTTGCCATGTAAAAGCAACATCTCCAGATTGCTGATAACATTCTCTGGGAAGCTAGATTTCTTAATTATTTGGATTTTGTTTGAGCTGAGGTCCAAGTATTTTAACTGGAAAGCATCTCTGAGAAAGTACTTAGTCAGCCGTCGGATCTTATTGTTCTTTAGTATCAGTTTGTGGAGGGTTGCAGAGCAATTGGACAGCTCCAGAGGGACAGTACTCAACAGATTGTTGCTGAGATCTAAGGTTTCCAGTTTTTCCAAAAAGGAGAGTTTCCCCCAGTTGAAAGACTTCAGCATATTATTGGCTAAGCTGAGTACCTTGAGCCGTGGAGGCATGCCTTCAAAAGCACCAGGAGGCAAAAAACTCAGAGAGTTGTAGGAAATGTCCAGTTGCTCTAGGTTAGTCAGATTCTTGAAAAATGACAAGTATCTAGTATCCCCATCCCTCCATAAAACATCTAAGCGATTTCCTTTGAATTCCAAAGTCTGAAGAGAATGACTTTCCATCTCCATATTAGTAGAAGTGGAAATTTCATTCCCATTCATCATCAGTTTCTTCAGAAAGGTCAAATTCTTTGTAAAATCAAGCTTGTGAGTAATACCTTCTGCCAGAAAATAATGTTTGTTATCGCTCAGGTCTAGAATTTCCAGATCTTTTAGTTCCTGGAAGGCAGTCGAGTACAGCAAATCAATCCGATTGTTAGAAAAATCAAGATATTTCAGTCCAGACAGAGGGTAGAACTCACTTCCATTCAAAGTCTGGCTGATAGCATTACCTGACAAGTTGAGGCATTTGAGGAAAGTGAGGTGCTGGAAGTCAGAGGGGTTGATAAAAAATATGTTGTTTCTGCTTAGATCCAGAGTTTCCCCATAACTGAGGCAGTCCTCATTGACAGAAGGTTGGAAGGAAGCAGCCTCTTTGTCTTTGGATTTACAACTTCGTCCATACTCATCATACCTGAAATAATGCATTTCCTGCACCATTCGGCTTTTGTATTGATCTACTGAAGCCATGGGGATAGAACAAAAACCATGATTATTGAATTCACCTGAAGAAGGAGATATTTTATTTACTGAGAGGTCTATCATTTTAAGAGATGGGAATTTTTTAAACATACTCAAGTTAGCGAGTTTGATAAAATTAGTTCCCAGGTCCAAGACTGTCAAATTTCTAAGATGAAGCAATGGACGTAGGTTTTCTTGACTCAATTCTCTGAAAACATAACCCTTAACCCTCAAGATTTCCAGGTGTGAGAGGGAGGAAAATGTCTTAGACAGGTTCAAAAATGAAGAATAGACCTGAAGTTCAAAATTAAAGGAGAGATCCAGCTCTACGAGGTTGGGGATAAAGTTCAAAAACCAAGCTTCTCCAATTTCTTTGGCCAGGAAATTTTGGGAAAGGTCGAGCACTTTGAGATTCTTGGTGTTCTGAAACCAGCTACTGGGTACATTATGAAGGGAGTTACTGTGAAGGCGCAGAATTTTTAATTGTTTTAAGGCATCAAAGGCTTTGTGATGGATCCAAATTGGGGCATTATTAGGGCATGGAGTACATGGAAATGGGGCATTGTAACAGCGAGGGCAGTTGCCACTTAAATCAAGAATTTCCAAATTGTAAAGGTCATTTAAATCATGTTCCCAAACTTTTTGAATCATGTTATTGTAAAGGTACAGTTCCTTTAAAGTGGATGACAAATTGTGTGGAATGCAGGTTAAATTATTGGATTTCAGGGACAATACGGTTAAATTTCTCAAGTCCTGGAAGGCTGCTGCTTCAATTTCAAATGAAACATTGCATGGATTACGGTAATAGCAGTTCTGTCCCAGGTACAACATTTCTATGTTTCCAAGTTCTGACAAATTCTCTTTTGTAATGGAAAAAATGCTGTTTGCTTCAAGGCTCAGCAGGCGTAAATTAGGAGGAAGACCCCGAGGTATTTCTGATAGCTGATTTCCATCCAAGTACAATGACTCTAACTTTGTGAGAGTGGCAAAGCTGCTGTTCTGGATCTGCAGTTTCCTGGTGCACACGTGATCCTTCGGCCCCAGTCGAACAGGCACACAGTTGCACCTGAAATCAATCTCCACAAGGTTATCAAGATGGACAAAGGATGTTGGGTAAATGTTTGGAATATGGTTAATGGTGAGAGTCAGGTTGGTGGTGTTACGAGGAATCCCATGTGGGATTTCGGTCAGGCGACGATCACTGCAGTCCACTACCACATTGGCTTTTGAGGCTTCTACTTTTACATCACAGGGTAAGCTTTTAGGAAACCATCTGGCTGACAGCAGCTTGGAAAACAGGAAGAGCAAGAGGAAGAGCAATCTGTTTGAGGGCCATGTGTGAAAGGCCTGAAAAGAAGGAAAGAAACGCACATTGATTTAGTACAGCTGCAATATAGATCTACAATTATTTTTCCCTTTTAACTATTAACTATTAGATCCCAAAGTTCTCTATTCAATAAAGTACTAAAGAACATTAAAGAACTTACTCAAAAGTGTTGTGAAAGACAAATTAAATTCATATACCTGGGAATTCTCTTTGGGTAATCTCCATTTCCACGCACAGCTACATTATACTCATGTAGGCCCAGAGAAATCCATCTGAAAACTTGTGTGGAATTAGGTAGCTCAATTTAAAAGGATTAAATAAACCCCACATAGAAATCTATCAAAACAGTCCAGCTGCATATGTTAACTCAGCAAGGAGAGATCTAACATTTGTTTCTTTTCACACTCAGGATTTTCCCCTATTTTGTACTTCTGTATATCTTTGAGAATGTAGTAATATTATATTTAAAGGTACAGGAGAAATGTTTCAAAGAGTTCATTTTAAATACACAATAAGTTGTAGCTGTACAAAAGGAAGCAGTGAAATGACTATTGCACAAATTGCTGTCAAATGCACAAAATAAACAAATGGAAAAAATAGGGTGTTTTTGTTTTTAAGATACTCAGGTTCAGTTCACAGTGGAGTAAGGGCTGGTCTATATGGACCCTTAGTATGTGGCAAGTTGGAGTGTACATCTACTGCAGAAAAGCCTGCTGTGCACTAACTGGCCATGCGGACCGCTTGCCACGCACTAAACGTTCCGTAGAGCGCTTCGATCTACTGCTGTGCACTATAGAACTTTCAGTGTGTGGTAGTGGGTCCACTCAAAAACTTTGTGTGCAGCAGTCTAGGCTAGTGTGTGCTACACATTCACACCCTGGCTTGATCTCCATGTGGTCTAACTGTAAATTTTCAAAAAGTGACTAGTGACTTGGGTGCCCAACTTGAGACACATTAAAGGGGCCTGATTTTCAGCAGGTAGGTGCTCAGCACCCTTTAAATCAAAACAAAATATACTATCACTATTTAACAAAATCACTATATACTTTTGAAAATTCAGGCCAGTAAACTAAGGTGTTGATGTAACAATGATAGGTTAAAAGGAATCAAGCAGAGGTGTACTTTTATATTGGCTGTGTCCCTTTAACAAATAATAATAGCTAAATAAGAGAGCCAAAACCCACAGACATTCCAGTTCACAGAATCTCCCCAAATGAGCTCTCTTTTCACACCTATCTTTGTGATTTTGGCCACTCTTTTTATTCATATTTGTATTTGTATGGGGGGACAGGAATGGGGACATAACCTTACCCAGTATTCTAGTGGACATTTCCTTCTTTCATGTGCAGTGCATTTTTTGTTCAAGTAATATTATTCACTGAAGTTGTCAAAAAATTTCAATACAATTGTAACAATCCTTATTTACTGTGTTATTTTGGGACTGGCTTTTATCTGGATCTTTTTTTGATTGGTGAATACATTCAATGAAAACTTTAAAAAAATTCATAATTAAAATTTCTCCCTCAGTAATTTGATGTGTAAGGACTGGAGAACAAAACATTACACACTGCTCTTTAATGAAATGAGGGAATGTATTGACTAAATGTAGATGTTCAATTAAGCAGCTAATTACATTGAAAATCAGATGTTTTACCAGATGCCACGAGGTATGCCCAAGTGTTTCTTCAGTCCTGTGTGAACATCTTTTTGTTATTACAAGCCACCCGTTAAACTGAAAGTCTGGGAAAATGCTGTTGAACACTAATTCAGACACACTTGGTTGGTAACATAGGCATTTTGAATATTTAGGTTTTCATGTTATATATGTTCTGAGCACTTAAGTTGCTCCCCTGCTGCTCCTCCACCCCAGCCATTTTGTATTTATTTGTAACCTAAAATAGCCAGCCCCAGAGATATACAAAGGAGTTAACAAGAATTGAAAGAGACCAACCATGAGAAATAGATGGAAAGGCTCCCATGTGACACTGCATTTCTGTTCTCTAGGGTCAACAGTTGGTTTAAGAACTTCAGGAGATTTATTCTATCAATTTTCCAATATAAAGCTTCAGTACTAAAGTATGGACATAAAAAGTCATTTACCTAGGGTGACCAGATGTCCCGATTTTATAGGGACAGTCCTGATATTTGGGGCTTTGTCTTATATAGGCACCTATTACCTCCTACCCCCATCCCGATTTTTCACACTTGCAGTCTGATCATCCTACCTGATCCTCTTCCAATTGAAGTCAATGGGAGTTTTTCCATTGACTTCAATGGCATCTGGATTGTGTCCTAGGAGATGTTTTATGTCAATGAGACAAATTTAATTTATTTTCATCTAAAGTTCAGATCAGTTCTCTAAATTCCTAAGGAACTTCAACCTTTCCCATACTGTGACTCCATTTGACAACACCAAAAGGTGCCAGAACCCTCCTACACTTCCATGTAGCCATAGAGTAAGAGAAATTGGCTGCAACCTCCAGGTTGAGAACTCATGATTTAGATGAGATCAGTGAATAACAGGATTATAAGGGTAGACAAATTAGGTAATATGCAGAGGAGCAATTTAAAAAATCACCCCCGCAACTCAATATTTTTCATTAATAAGCAATGGAGGTGGTGAAGGAGGAGGGAAAAAAGGGAGATAAAGAGGGAAAATATTTTTTTAAAATTAACTGAAAACCAAATTAACTGGGGAAAAAAACCTGAAAAAATTAACTGAGAACTTTGAACAAGATGAAAAATTACCCATTGAAATCTTCATTTGGTTGGAAAATGAATTATTTTTGTTAAAAAAGTTGCAAGAGAAAAATTTTGACAATATTATACATCACTTCATTTTAAGGAGCACATTTAGTAAACTCAGTAACAGCACATATGCGAACAGTAACTTTTATATGGGATAAGTAAATACATAAATGATTATTAGAATAATGAAAATTGTTACCAAAAGGGTGACCTACAAACAGCTGCTCCTCTACCAACAGCAGGGTCTTCTCCAGAACCATGAGCTGGATACTTGAGGCTATACACCAATCATGAGAGCTGGAACAGATGTTCACAATCTCTAGCACAAGGTTGCTAAGGAAGCCTCAGGCTCCCTAGCTCCTCTCCAGAATTATGGGGTGTGTCTGCCACGGAGGTCAGTGGGAGTTTCTCCACAAGCACTATTATAGGGGAAGACGTCTAATGACAACCCATTGTGGGTAGCTCAAAGAGCCTGCTGGGAGTGGGAGCAGTGTGTTTCAAGGGGCTTACCTAGCAGAAGACCAGAGAGGCACCATCACATGTCAGGATGAAGAGAAGAAAAGGACATAAGGATGCCAGTCCTTCTCCCATCCCCAAACAAAGACCAGTGTATGTTTGTTGAACTCGAACTTTCAAGTTCAGGTTTGTACAGGTCTTGCTGTAACAGAAATGCTGTTGGATTCTTCACTATGATGGTTTGCTGTGGACAATTTAGACATTTTATTCAAACCTGTGCTTTGACACTTTTTAGATACATTCCTTAGAGAAAAAGGATGGTGCTGTGATTAAGGTATTGGACTGGTACTTGGGAAACCTGGGCTCAATTCTTAGCTCTGGCACAGGCACTGACTTTTGGTTTTGCTGGTGGGTGATTTTGAAGAGGGGTGTGTGTTGGGGAGGGGGAAAGCTCTGCCAGTTTGGGGCGGGGGGGAT